>NC_132993.1:44365000-44990000 GCF_048564905.1 Vicugna pacos | reverse complement strand
CTGAAACTGGAATGAAGTAGAAGAAAAAAGGGATCTCGAATTCCTTCCCATCCTCTGTTTTGTCATTAGCCCTTTAGGTGGTAACATGACAAACTTACCCAATTTCTTGCCCTCAGTTTCACTGCAAAAGAACAAAAAGTGGAAATGTAGTTATTTTGCTAAAAGGTTGTTGCAGAAGCTTCTGGAACTGGTAGTGGTTTCTAACTCTCCATTCTACATGTGAGAATCAAGGAACCAGCTGGTCTTCCAGTACCTTCCTTAAGAGGCAGAAAGCATTACTGAGTTCAAAGTTCAGTTACCACAGTGGGTAAAAAACCCTTCAGATTTCTCTTTAGATTTAGGTGAAAGTAAATTTAACTCTAGGTGAAAGGATAATTTCCTTTCCTCCTGCATTAAAAGTGCCCCATCGACCAGGCCCACAAACCATAAACTCAATCAAAAAAATCAATGGCAGTAAGAGTCTCAACAATTCAAAAAATAGTAGACATTTTATAGCCCAACTTCAGACCATTTTAATATTCTGTATCATTAGACTCTATCATAATGAGTTAACATCTAATTAAGTAGTGGAAGCAGGAGACACTTCAGTATAGCAGAAGGAGCTAAAGATTCACAGTCAGAACTATTAAAATCTAGCTCAGCAATTTACTATTGACCCTGGGCTGGTTCCTGGACCTAGGCTGCAATTTCTTCATCTATAAAGTGGAGATAACCTCACAGCACTGTCATCAAGATGGTGAAGCCTATGGCAGCCTTGTATTATCTATCTGGCCTATGGCATAATTATTAGTTATTATTGAAACTAAATCTCAATAATGATAAAGCAACAAATCTTCTGGCTAAGCAATAGCTTTGGTTACGAATAATGCTAAATGTCTATTAGCTGTAATGGTGAAAACCAAATTTTAGTTTCTTGGAAGCAGCCCAGCACAATAGAAAAGAGTTGGAATTCTAGTTCTGCCAGGATAATCCTGGGAAAATTGGTGAACCTGCTGGAGCCTCAATTTCCCATCTGGTTAGAAATACCCAGCTAATAAGACTACTGTAATGTTTAATGAGGTGAACTATACAAAGTTCCTAGTATATATCCAGCTCCAGTCTGTGCTCAATTAATAGTAATTATTGGTATCAGTTCAATTTCTCAATAGGAAAAAAAAGGATAAATAAACATGGAAATCAAAATCAGCTATAAGATCATCTTTCTTCATATTTCACAGATAAGTTTCCACTATTCAATCTATCAATATTTCTTTTGCACCTATTGTGTGTCAGGCACTGTTGTTGACACTGGGGATGGAGTCATGGACAAGACAGGTAAGGCTCTCTGCTTTCTGCAACATCCATTCTTGTAGGGGAAAGCAGACAACAAACAGCCCAAGGAGATAATCTCAGAGAGAGATGGGTGCTGCGAGGAACACCAAACAGGGTGGTGTGCTAGCATGTTGGTGGAGGGGATGATCTTTCAGGTTGCGTGCATTTCGGCCCAAGTCTGCCTAACTGGTCTCCTCGGCCCAAAAGAGGGAGCCTCACCTTTTACGATCCTTGAGGGTAGAGTGAGGATGAGCAGGAGTCGAGCCTATACCTTTACCTGCCTGGGAATAAATGTCTTTTGCAGCTGCAGATTAAAATATTTCTAAATGCCCTCATCCCAGTACTCAAACTATGAGTCAGAGCAATATCGCGGGGGGGTTGGGGTGGGGGTTCAGATGCACCTCGGCGCGGTCCCCAGACACATCGAAAGCGACAACTTCACAGCTCCTTCGGCTCAGAGTCCCGACTAAGGAGGAGACTGGTAGCTTGTGAGACGGAGGAGGGAGAGTACAAGTGTGCAGAGAGTGGCTGGCATTACCGAAAGAGGGCAGAGGGCCCCGGCTTAAGAAATATTGTGACGATCTACAACAATGCCCGTCAGTGACTCTAGAGGCTGCAAACGCTTCCAAGGGCGCTGGGAAGCCCGAAGGGGCGAGTGCCCTCAGCCACCAGCGGGGGCACTGGGGAGCAGAGCAGACCCGGCATGTGGAAGCGGGCGAGTCCGGAGCCTTCAAGGCCAGCGTCGCCCGGGTCCTCCCGCTGCACCCCATCCCGCGGATGTGGTGAAGCCTCGCGCTCGACCCAATTAAGCTGGTTTCCTGTGCCTCCTGCCCCGGAGTCGCTGCCCAGGACAGCCCCTCGGTGCCGCATTCTCCCGCGCCTCCAACCCAGGCTCGACGCCTTTTCGCCAAATCCCAGCCAAACCGCCCCTCTGAGACTCGAGCCCCAAGGTGGGCAGAACTCGGGCCTTATTTAACTCCGGGGAGGCCGGCACCGAGGGCAATCTCCCCGACTCGGGGCTGCCCTACTACCCGGTTATTCCCTGGGCGACAGCAAGCGGACTCCGATCCTGCGGAGACTGGTGGCGCCCCTCAAACTGCAGCCTTTCCGAGCCCGCACCACCGCCGGGCCCCCACGACACCCCAACACCATTCCGGCGAGAGTCCCAGCGCTTACCTGAGGCTCTGCCGCCAAGGACGCCGCCTAGTTCCCCAGTGCCCGGCTCCGGGGTTTGTCCACAGATGCGGAAGGAGGCAAAGCCGGCTTCCCCGGTCCCCCGGCAACGCGCAGCTGACAGTTCCCGCACCAGCAGCAGGAGACTGGGTTGGGCACAGCTAGTCACGGACGACTCGCCGGACCAGAGCCCGCGCGGCGCACGAGTCGCCTCGCGCTCGGCTCGCCTTGTCCCGCCCCGCTTGCCGGCGCTGCTATCGCTGGGCCGGTTTCCAGGACTTTGCCCAGAACTTCTCCGAGCGCGCCGCCCGGCGATTAGCCGGAGAGGGGAGCGGGGGCGGGAGCTAGGAGGAAGAGACTGCGCCCGCCCTGGGGCGGGCCCACGTGGGGAAGGCGGGAGGGTAGGCAGAGTGACCCATACTTCCACCAATCAGGAGTAGCTCCCGGGGAAGGAGGTGGGGCGATGCACTTGAAAGAAGCGGACGGATTCCATGACGCAGTCTGCAGAGTTGAGAACCCTAGTGCCCCGCAGGTGCGAAAGGGGGATGAGAGCTGCACCTGGTCTGGGTAAGAGAGGTTCCCGGCTTCCCAGCACGCTACTTACTTGCCGTTGGCGCTCAGTAACTCTTCGTGGAGCGGCGTTTCCGGGCCAGGGAGGGAGAAAGAAATGAGGGCAGCTTAGGAGGGGCTGATTTAAGAACAAGGTTTCTGGAGACACACTAGTGAAACTGGCAGAGGATTCAGTTCTTGAGGAACTCAGACCGAGGCAAATGGATGGAGAGCGGAGAAAACACGTGGTGAAGGGAGCACTGCAGGCACGGAATGACGAAGGACAGAATCGGTATGGGACCCCGGCATCCAGAGCCAGTGATGCAGATCGGTGCCAGGTCCCACGAGAAGACCTGAAGAGAGTGTACTAGTTTGTTCTGTACAGTTAAGGTGCAAGAGAGAGGGGAGAGAAAGCATCACAGTTACGATTAAATGCAGGAGCTCCTCGTAAGACGAGAAAGTCCACCCAATTTCACTGCGCACTCACTCCTCGGCCTCCTCTGATCCTAGCATGAATGCAAATAACTGATCACCTGGGCTCAGTTTGAAGACTGCAAATGTGTCAGGTGCCACAGGTGGCGGGGCAGGAAGGGAATTAACACTTACTGAGCGCCTACTGTGTGCTCCCGGAGCAGCTGTGGGCATGAAGCTGTGATAATAGCACACTATGTTCCTACTCTCGTGGAGCTGACGCTTTAGTAGGGAGACAGACCATGAACAACAACAACAACAAAAACCGCAAATATAAACAAACGGGAAAGTGCCGAAGAACTAGGAGCACTGAGGTAATTGCTAAGCAGAGCTTTCAAAAGTGGTGACGGGTGTAACAGGGTGCTGTGAAAAGCGCTGAAGGCCTCTCAGTGGAGGTGGCTTTTATGCAGATTCCTGAACCTTAAACGGGTAAGAAGCTGCCACACCCGCCTCAGAAACAGTGTTCCTGACAAAGGGAACGGCAAATGCAGGCTTTTTAACCTCCCTGAAGACCCTTCGAACCTAGCTCACCGAGCTGGATAAATGAGTGTGGCTCGCTAGGCGAGGGGTTCCAGAATGTAAATTCCAGTGCCACCCACCACCTGCGGCACTCGAAGCATTTCTAGTCTCCCAACTGACCCCAAATAATGTTTCTGAGGCCCTTGCTGGAGCCAGGCTATCCACGTTTCATTCATTGCGCTTGGTTCTCCGCTTTCTGGAACCACCCCGGTTGCGAAATGTCTAGGACTGTCTATTTTGGATCTGACAGGCGGCAACGAGGGCGGGAGGATCCCCACAAGGTGCAGAACCAAACCACCGTTATGCTGCTGCTCGTGCTGGCACTTGGAGAACCTTACTAGAGAATATTTAAAATCCAGTGACTTGGCGGATTTTAAATAATAGCCCCCTCCGCCCCCGCACCCGACCAAACGCGGGGTGGATAAACCAGTCTGGCAGGCGCCCGGGGCGAATTGAAGGCGGCACCCTGCTCACGACCGTTGTTTCCCCAATCCTTCTTCCATTCAATAATTCCTCTCTGAGAACGCAGTTCAATCTCTCGTCCCTCCTCCTGCTTCAAGCTCTTTTATTTCTCTGTATTTCTTTTCCTCTCTCCACTTTCCACCCTCACCCCGTTTCATTAGCTTTGTTTGTTCCTGAGGGAGACAAGCCTTAAATCCGAAAGGAAGTTATTTGCATAGGACTTTATTGTAGAAACTAGCATCCTTTTCTTGGCTTTTTCTTCAATTTCTTCCAAATAAAAAAGTCTATTTTTTTTTCTATTTGTACTTGAGGCAGTTAATTGCACAGGATGAGAATTACTCATATTCATATTGTGCCTTGCTTCCAAGAAAAAGAGGAATCTTACTGTGTCTTTTCATAGTTTCATTTCCTTTTCTACTCCTAAATAAGCTTCCAGGCTCACCAGCTCCTAAAAACAAAAGGAAAAAAATTAAAGTTGACTGCCGTGCAGAGCTAATTCTTGAAAAAGCCCTTTATGTCCCCAAATTAGCCTTCTCTTCAGAGTTTAATTTAAAGCAAGGATCTGAATGTTTACTCCAGTGAGACCAATTGTTCTATAGTAAGAGCTTCTAAAGACGCTCTTTGAACTGTTGGACGAATACTTTTTACCTTTGGAGACACACACTACGAGAATTGTTCACACCTGGCCTAATGTTCCTAGCTTCTGAAATTAGTAATAGAAAAGCAGGTGTTAAAAGTATTGACATATTTTAATAGTAAAAGAAGGTGATAATAAAGGAGTTTCATGGAGGTGAGACAGGATGGAAGGGGGCAGGGCATAGCCATTCAAGGAATGCTACAGCAATTAACATCAAAATGGTAAAAGATTCAACCCCCAGTAGGCCTAGAGGCTCAGGATGATGAGAGGTTTAACTTCTAGTAGATCCTGAGCTTCATTATACGTTCATTGTAATACATTAACATGGTGAATAACACGCCCACAGGCACCATGGCAGTCCCGAGGCTAGCCGCAAACAGTCAGAGTGGGAAATGGCCAACTTCCTGGGAATCCCAGCCCCTTCCCCAGGCTGCTTAGACTGGTCCTTCCACTTATTAGCATAGGAAGCCACCAAGCCCGTAAAAACTGGCAACGTAGCACCTCACCACCGCCCTCCTCTTCCTCTTCGGAGACGGCCCACATTCTGTCTATGGAATGTGCACCTACTTTTAATCTGAGCACCCAACCCCCACACCTCGAGGCCTTTTTCTTGCCTTTCAACGTATCTCTCTGAATAAATCTACCTTCACTCAACTATTGCTCGCTCTTGAATTCTTTCCTGCATGAGGCCAAGGACCCACACTTGGCGGGGCACGTCCCAGGGGCTCAACCAAGACCCAGAACACGGCCCTCTTCACACCCCACATCCGTTTTCCTGCATCCGAGGGGGAACTCCAGAGGCCTCCTGATGATGAGGGCGCCTTTATTTTAAGCAAAATGGGGACAGTAATTGTACCTGCTGGGCTACAGGAAGAGTTCCTCATCAGTCTGGAAATGACGTAGCCTAACTCACAGCTTAGTCTCAGCGTTATTAACATTCGGCACCAGATACTTCTTTGTTGTGCTGGGTTGTCCTGTGCAGTTGGCAACATCTGGCCTCTACTCACTAAGTTCAAGGATACCCTCTCTTCCCCACAACCGAAAAGTCGCCAGACATTGCCAGATGTCCCCTGGAGGATAAAATCGCTCCTGGCTGAGTACCGTTAGCCCAACACATGGTAAATGCCCACAGATTAGGAGGCAGTATAGCGTAGTGCCTAAAGATAAGGATTTCCAGAATGTAAACCTCAGGCAAATTTTGCTTCCCTAAACCTCATCTACAAAATAGGAATCATGATAATGCTAATTTCTTAAGACTGTCTAAGGGTTAAATAAATTTGTGCATATAAAAACAATTTGGATAATGCCTGGCACATAGTAAACTTAAGGCTGAACTTCTGTTCTCATTTTCTTCTGGTGGAGTGACAGCATTGGACTGGATCATGGATGACATGTCTTGGCTTATTTGCTGCCACTCCCCTCCCTGCCTCATGTCAGACATCACTATGAAGTCAAGGCTGTCATTTACACTGAGCACAAATAAGGCCTCAGAATCCTTCTCAACACAATGCTTCAGGAAGCAACTACTGATGGAGCAGGGTCAGCATGTGGCATGATGCTGAATTACCACACTGAGGCTGCATAAACTTTAAGCGACTTTAAGTTTAAGGTCTTAAAGTCATAAAATTAGAGCATCAGTCTTCTGGAATGGTAACTATAAGCAAACTTGATGAGAAGGAACTGTATGCAGTTCATTACTTCATCAATCTTTTCTATGAAGGAGGGGGAGAGAGTTCCAGCATCTTCACTATAACCATACAGCCTATGAGTGATTAGAGGCTGAGTCTCCTGCCTTCTTACAGTGTTCTCTTTTTGCTACTCCCACCACTGATGGGAGGTGAAGAAAACATGTGTCTGAAAAAATGATGCAACCTCCCCATCCTTACACTTTTGCTCATTTTCATTCCCCTTCACTTTTCTCTGGAAAATAGATCAAAGTATTTAGTTGCATAGGAACACCCTGTAAGCATTCTTTCAGAAGGGTTACTTCTCTGAGGAATGCATGGTAACTCACCAATTCCTTCGTTAAACAGAGATCAACTGCCTCCTTTGTAGAAGTAACCATTCTTAGCAGGCATTTTAAGAGATCCAAAGATGAATCAATGGATGTCCCTGCCCTTGATGTTTGTACAGTTTCATATATTGGGCAAATCAGACATGGATATAAATAACTATAATACAAGCTAAAAAAAATTGAAAATGTCCTAAGAAAGGTACCGAAAGTGTGTTCAGAGAAGGGAGAAATTATTTTGGGAATTAGGAGCAGAGAGTCACTTCCTGTGTGTCTTTGTTGACATTCTTAACTTTTTGGTCGAAAATTCTTACTTATTACAATCAAGTTAGCCTCGTAGAGGAAGTTGCAACATCATTCGGCTTCCTGGGTCAGACGCAGCTTTTGTTTAGTTTAAGTGGGTACTGTCAGTGCATCTAAAGGTCACAGTTCATTCTAACTCTATTAGTCATTTTTTGTTAAGTCAATGTTTAAAATTTCTGTAATGTTCTAAATGAAGATTGCTCACCTTTAGTGACAACAGAATAACTTTGTCCAAGCATTGACAGAACCAGTTTTTTAGCATGTTATACTGTGGGAGCATAAGGTATACATATACCTTATATATGATATATATATTATCAAAAGGAACAGAACAGGGGTGAAGGGACACCAGCATCATATACATTAAACCATGAAACGATATTTCCTTCAAGATTGAACTACCTCAGAAGCTAGGCTGGCATTCCGTTATCTTTTAGGTATACTCTCCATAGCACATGGGCATCCTATAGTACTAGGTATTATAATAACAGCCCACATGTATTAAGCATTTATGTGCCAGGGACTGCCAAACTGGGCGACCAAGATCATTGCCACTTCTGCCACCACCAGTAGACTACCTGTTAAACCAGAAAGACTTGGCAGAACTGCTAGGACCACACCCCTCCTGCCACAAAGCACACCAGCAAAACATCTGCCTGCTGCTCCTATACTACTTCATATCCGAATGCATGCCTTGCTTGGATGCATCTGACTGGTACATTCCAAATTGCATCTACAAATCTAGCTGTAAGGAAGGCTGGGAAATGCAATTTTCAGCTTTCCAGCCTCTGCAGTAAGGCACATTAGAGAGAGGTTGGGTTAGAAGTTGAGTGAGCCAAGCCACAGCATCCACCGTATCTTTTCCTTCAAATCTCCAACAAATATGTTGGCAGGAAAAGGTTTCGTATGTTATATCCTCTTTGGTGTGTTTCATTTTTTTATAGGGTAACCCAGAAGGTCTACTCCTTCACCAATCCCCCTAAATTCCCTCAGTCTCCAACAGCAACACCCACTGGAGTCCAAGCCGCCATCATTTCTTGCCTGGAAAAACCACTTATGACCAATTCCCAGGAAATCACTCTTTCTCTCCTGCAAGCTATTGTCTAGTCTGCAGCCAGAGTGATTTTTTTAAAACCTCAATCTATTCATAAAACCCCTCCATAGCTTCTCACCCTTTAATATTTGTTGAATAAATAAAAGGAATCCCAAAGAAATGATGGAAGCAGGGTCAGGGTGAGGGGTGCAGGCACCCATCTCAGGCCCAGGAGGCAGAGACCACTCAATCGGCCAGATCCTACAGATGACCTTTCAGCAACTTGACATCAAAAAGATGTTGTCCCCTTGTTACCATTTTGCTAAGGTCATCAGTTAACTAATTTTTATGTTGTTACCCTTATCTCCCTTATAATATATTGCCCTATTCCTTAGAATGCCCACAATAACTTTACCAAACCATAACAAAAGAAACTTCAGAGGAAGGCTCAATTTGGCTGCTTCTGCCCTGCCATAGCCCAGTTCCCATAGACCTTTCCCTACTGATAGCAATGGAAACTCGGAATCCTCAATGGGTGTATATTTTACCTTTTCTTAAAGTAGGTTTTTCACCTTTGTGTTAACGTCTTCATTTCTCCATGGTGTTGTTAGGACTTGTATCACGTGGTTTTCATCAGAGTGCCATGTTCGCTGATCCTTACTTACACACAGTTCCCTTCCGTCCGCAGTAACTAGGAATATTGCACTCTGATGGAATTAGCACCTCAGGCAAGAAGCGGTAACTGTCTTGCGCTGGTTCTTACAGACTGTTAATTTAATGAACTGAATCCCTGGAACCAAAAATAAACTTGTCTGAAGAGTATGTACTTGGAATAAAGCATTTCAATACCTAGAGTCCATGGTTTTCCTCCAAGTGAGTGTGACTTGCTGGGACTGTGAAATGGAGGACAAGAGAGGAAGAAAGTCAGATTCTGAAAGAATGAAGTTTCAGTGTTTTCTCTACATCATTATTTCTTGCAAAAAAAAAAAAAATACAAGCTAAAGAAAGGGAATTAAATTACCTCTAATCCTATCTATAAACAACAACAACCTCAGCTTACACTTATTCAACATTTCCTTCTAGTATTTTTTTCCTGCAGTTGTAATTTTTGGGTAAATACAAACTTAAATTGTATTTTTTAATTAAGTTATAGTCAATTTACAATGTTATGCCAATTTCCGGTGTACAGCATAGTGAGTCAGTTATATACATATTCCTTGTTTAAATTTTTTATTTATTTTACTTGGGGGGGCAGATAATTAGGTTTATTCATTTATTTATTTATTTTAATGGAGGTACTGGGGATTGAACCAGGATCTCATGCATACCAAGCCCATAGAGGGAGGGGAGAATGGGGATTTATTACTAATAAATACAGAGAATTACTTTGGAGTAATGGAAGTGTTTTAGGACACTGGTGTTACGGAACCTGGATTTGGGTCCACTCACCTGACACACAGCAAAGCCAGTCTACTGACACCGGGTTGTGGTTAAGGAAAGTACAGTGTTCATTGCAGAGTCAAGCAAGGAGAACAGGCTGCTTGTGCTCAGAAGACCTGACCTCCCTAATGGCTTTCAGGGAAGGATTATCAAAGGCAGCTTGTGGAAGGGGGCGAGGGGTGTGTAATCAGTTTGTGCTCAGTTCTCAGATTGGTTGGCATCAAGGTGAAGTTTCAAGCGTTATCAGTCTTCTGGTTTCAGTTGATCTGGGGTCTATGTGCTTGCAGTCAGCAGCTTTCATCTGCTGCGGGTCTGGTTTCTGAAAAACAACTTAGGAATGTGTGCTGGACTTTTATCTGTATCTTTCAGGGAACTGGGAGTTTGGTGACTCTGCTATATGACTTATAGTCTAAATTGTTACCAGTTTCTCAGCCCAACAGCTATTCTTTGTTTCTACGTGTTCACATTTCCTAATCATTCACTCTCGAGCCAGACTTCTGAGACTCGGGGGAGGCCTGGGAAACTAAAGGAAAAGCTTTGTACTTCAAAAGACAGGGACATGGTATACAGTTTCAGCACTAGATAGAGGTGGTGGTTGCACAACACTGAATATTCTAAATGCCACTGAATTGCTCACTTTAAAATAGTTAATTTCATGTTATGTGCATTTCACCTCAATCAATTATTTCATTTTTAAAAAGTCAGGGGAGAAGGAAAGAGGAATCCACATTTTAAAAATGCTGCCTAGAGAATCAGTTGGTAAAAGAACGTTATTTTCCCAAGGAAGGCACTAGTGTCCACTGAGAGCAGTTTTATTGGAGGCTGAAGACAGATTTTTTTTTTTGTATAAAGTAAGAATAAATGTACTCTCGACAGGGACCAAAGCAGCAGTGCTATGAGGAAACATATGGGCTTTGCGACATCCTTTCTGAATGTACAGATACCTTTGGTGTTTAATTTTTAAGTTTTTTTCTGGGTTCCAGAAAGTTGGGCTTGTTGGATAACCAGTCCTTCAATATACAGGTCAGATCTCTGGATAAATTCCGTGTATACACGTTTCAAATTGTGCAAAGCTTGAAGACCAAGAATTGGCTCCTTTCTCTCCGCTGGCCCCTGCTTCCTGAGGCCGGGCTGCGTGCACCAAAGGCTATCAGTAATGCATCTCCACTTATTGCAGCTGGATCTGCCCTCCTCACTAATGCAGCTGCAGTCAGCTCTCTGCCCATTCTTTAGTGATAGCAAATGAGTCTCACAAAAGCCAGAAACATCCTGGAGCTGTCATTCCCAGAGGTGGACAGCAGATAATTGCCCTCCATGCCTGAGCTGCTAAGTTCTGTGCAAGGCGGGCTCCACAAGGGGAGATGGGAGGAGCGTGGACCTCTCATTAGCATAGCTGACCCCAGACCATTCGGCTCCTGGATCCTTCCTAAGTGCCCTGAGAGTGATCCAACTGGTCGAGAAATACACTGAGAAATTCCAGGACTTGGCACAGAGTTCCAGCTTCGGAAGCTAGGCTGGATGAGAGACTCACTTCTAAGGACTCTGAGAACCACATATTAGAAATCAAAGATTCAGCATGTAACTCCCCAAGGACAATCATCCTCGGCTTCCTGCGTACTCATTATTCATTATTCATTTTTGTTTCCCTTTCTTAAAGTGCTTTTTTGTTGTTCTCTAAAATGACATCCTTCTAGAGTTTTCTCCTGGGACTGCCTTCAAGCTCCAGAGAACAACATCTGTATTCAGCATTTCTGCAGTGGGTATCACTTCAATAAAGAAGGGCTTGGTCTCAGTCTTTGAAAGAAATTTGAATTTTCCAAGTTACAATCTGAAATTGGATGCCACCTCACGGCTTAGGAGAAAAATAGTTCTTCTAATTAATGTCATTCCTACTGACTGGTTGGCCCCTGCTTCCAGCTCTTTCATGGTTTTCTTAGAAGAGTCTTTTATAAAAGGTAAAAAGGGTCTCCCACTTGTTTCGTTGCCTTTCCTGCTTCTAATCTAGAAAATCATTTTTATATAATAAATTATATTCCAAAATAATTAATTGAATAATTTAAAAGTTGCAATGAAGTCAAGCATCGGGTTTTTGTAAGCATTTTGCTCAAAGAGTCTTTTATTTCTGCTAACAGCTGCTCTTTTGTCTCAGGGGTCCCCAAGACCACGGCCACGTTGGCGGACTCACTGGGAGGATGCACAGAACTCAGCAAACAGCCCTACTCAGGGCCATGATCTACTCCAGCAAAAGGGTACAAAACAAAACCAGAAAAGAGAAACAGCATGTGGGGTGATGTCTGGAGAAAACCAGGTCCGAGCTTCTGAGTCCTATCCCCGTGAAGTCACACAAGACAGGACACACTTAATTTCTCCAGCCAAAAGTGTTGGGACAACATAGGACAACACATGTAACGTACCACCAACGAGCCAGGGGGGCTAAGTGCCTGGGGTTTCTTATTAGGGGCCAGTCCCACAGACACCCTCTGCGTGGCGTACACTAAAACTCCAGATTCCCAGGAGGAAAGGAAGCGTTCAATGTAGACCACATTGCTTGTCTGGACACTTTAGGCATAGGGACCAGCCTTGGCAGTTAAGGAAGTGTAGGAACCCCCACTTCATCTAAGTCCCCAGATGCCAGCCAAGGGTCAACTCTGCAAGCAGGCCTTTCTAAGGATACTAGCGTTGGTCCTGTCATGAACTCTTTTCTGCCTATCTTCTCTACACTTGGAGGATGGCTTACCTACCCGCTAACCTCCCTAAAATAGTGAACTTCATTCTTTGCTTCTCAAGAGCAGACTGAGCAGGTGCATTTTCAAGGATCTCTTTACTATCTTGGCTGTATATTCATGGCAGAACCCACAAGACTTCATTCAGAAAAATGAAGCAGTGATCTGCTGGGAAATGTGTGTAGTTAGACTGAAGAAGCTAGTGTGGAAACCTTTCTAGGGCTGCTCAAAGTATACACACAGCATGTCAGAGAGGTTTCAGTCAAATCAAATAATAATGAATCCATGGATTCACTATTTTTAAAAAAAAAAGCCTTACTGTTTAATGGCATATATTATTTTCACACTCATCTTGCCAGTTCTTTTTTCTTTTCCATCAATGTCATTAGTCATGATGAAATGTTAATCCAAGTGGTTGTGTGTTTTTAAGCACTTGATCTTCTTTTAATAATATGCAAGAAATTAAGTCCACCATCGCCCTTGCTATTAGAGAGAAACCACATTTTCAAATAATGTTAGTATCGGAGAAATGAAGACTCCATATTGTCAGCAGACATGGAGAGACATCCTGCAGTGTCAAAGGGGGACTTTGATCAAGTCAGCACAGAAGACGTTACCCCTGGTTTAGGGGAGAGGATGGTCACCCACACTCATCTGGAGCCTTTCTCCAGGGTGGTAGGGGTTTGATTTCTTTTTCACAAGTGAGATGATGGATCTGTGCTGTTCAAGCTGTGGGCTGAGAGTGGCAGGAACAGAATGTACTTGACTTCACAGTGAAAAATCAGTAATATCTCAGCTGTGTATTGTGCCTTCAATTCCCAACTGAGTGGACCATTGCTATGGGTCGAATCATGTGCCCCCAAATTCATATGTTGAAGTTCTAACCCCCAGCACCTCAGGATGTGACCTTATTTGGAGACAGAGTCTTTACCAAGTTAAAATGAGGTCATTAGGATGGGTCCTAATCCGAAACAACCAGTGTCTTTATAAAAGGGGAAATTTGGACACAGATACACACACAAGGAGAACACTGAAAGTCAAGGCAGAGATTGGGGGGATGCTCCTACAAGTCAAAGAACAGCAGAGACTGCCAGCAAAGCACCAGAAGCCAGGAGAGAGGCCTGGAACAGATTCTCCCTCACAGCCCTCAGCAGGAATCAACCCTGCTAACACACTGACCTTGGACTTCTAGCCTCCAGAAATGTGAAACAATAAATTTTTGTAATTTAAGCAATTCTGTCTGTGGAAACTTGTTTCAATAGCTCTAACAAACTAATATAACCAGTTGTTCAATTCAGCAAAGGTGCCTAGAGCACTGACAAGGCAGAGAAGAGGATTAGGTGCTGTGGGGGAGGAGATGCTGTCGGGAGCCTACCCTCCCATAGGAGGGGCAGAGGGACATGCACAACGCATAGGGGGCTGGCCAGCACCCCCAAGAACTCCACCAGCTTACTTACATCCGTTTTCTGAAGGGCCCCACCCTCCCCACAGAAGTAATCTATTAATAGTTTATACTGTTAGGTTTAACTTTTAAAAAACTAACAAAAGAAAACAAAACAAAACCCTTAGTAAGAATAGTACTCAAGATTGCTTAAGGTTCTAAATGCATTAATATCAGTGATGACCACCAGCACTTCCCAAGGCTCTGCAACCATCTGATGTCTCATTGGATCTCACAGAAACTCCGCAAGGTGGATTCTGTTGATCCTCAGTGTTTGGATTAGAAAACTGAGGTTCAGGTGTTTTATGTCTTCCTCCAGTTTACTTGGCTTGCATGTGGCAGATCCCAGCATGACTCGAAACAACCTAACTCCTGACGGTGTTTCTCCAAGTTGGTCTGTGGACCACACCGTCAGAATCACCTCAGTCACTTGTTAAAACAAAGAGTTTGGGGCCCAACCCCAGAAAACCCCAGAATTACTGAATTAATTCATCTCTGCTTCTGAGAAACCTTTTTGTGTTTTGTTTTGTTTTGTTTTTAACTGAAGTGTAGTTGATTTACAATGTTACTTTCAGGTGTACAGCAAAGCAATTCAGTTATACATATACATTCATATATGTATGTGTTTTTCCAGATTCTTTTCCATTACAGCTCATTACAAGAAATTGAATATAGTTCCCTGCGCTATATAGTAGGTCCTTGTTGTTTATCCATTGAATATATAATAATGTGTATCTATTAATCCCAAACAATTTTGTATTTGTTTGTTTGTTTAAACAAATTCTCGTGATTCTGACTGACAGGCACTAACACAGCAAATAAACTCTGCTGCCTTTGGAAAGTTTCTCAACACTTCAGCCTGTTAGGATCAGCTAAATAGTTTTTAAAACTCCCACCCTCCCCTTCCCAACTGAATCAGAACCCGCAGGAGTGGCTCTGGGGAATCACTGATTAATAACTCCCAGGATTTAAATGGACAGCCAGCAATGAGAACTGTTGGTGGGGCACCCACGCTTTTAATTCAAAATGCTGAACTCTGTTTTAAAAGCAAAAGACAAACCTAACCAACAACAACCACCAACGAATTTTTAATAGCTAAAGCTTTAAGCCATCTGAAGGTAGGAAGAGGATTATGATGGAGGAAAAGGGACCATGAAATCAGTGGGCACCTGATGGGGGAGTAAGTTGAAGTCTGGTGGGAACTACCGATAGATTAAAAGGTAAAAAAAAAAAGCAAAAGGAGAACGTATGACAAGATATACTGACTTTATGATTAGGTTTAAAACAACTTCTAGAAATAATATGTAATTGTTATTTTTTTTTTAAAAAAACTTGTTTAAATTCCTTTTTAAAATGAGGAATCATATGGTATTTATGAGTGATATAATGTCATGGAATGACTGCAGGTTTCAGAGACAGAAAGACCTAGATTTAAATCAGTGCTTCTCCACCAGGGCAAGACACCATTTCTGTCCCCTGAGGACACTGGGTGATGTCTGGAGTCATCTGTGGTTGTCACACTGGGGTTGGGAGAGCCCATACTGAGAGAGCCCAAGCATGCTGCTAAACGTCCTCAGGGCACAGGACAGACCCTGCAACAATTATTTGGTCCAAAACATCAATACTGATGAGGTTGAAAAACCCTAGTTTAAACATGAGTTGTATCACCAAATAAATATATGGCCTTGAACTTAACCCTTCTGAACCTCACTCAATCTTTCCAAATGAAAAATGGACAGAATAAAATCCATGGCCTAGTAATAATGTCTAAAACACTTAAGAAGTGCTTACAATATGCCAGACACAGGAAACCAAGATATACAAGATGAAGTTCAGAGCACCTGGTGACCAGCCCAAGTTTCCCAGCTAGTGAGTCGCTGAGCAGGGTTAGGATCTAGTCCAAATACTACCCCTTACATCACGGGGCCTCCAAGCCTCCACCCTGAGGGGCACAGGGCTCCGTCAACCATTCAACTGGACAGGTCACTTGTACTCCCATAAACTTTTTCTTAAGAACTAACAGAATAATGTACATCCATTGGCAAAAATTTGCGCATTTGGATAAAGCTGAGGTGTCCAAAAAAAAAAAAAGTAGTAGCCAGGAGCCAAGAATGTAATAGAATTGATGCCCAAATATCTCCAGAGGGTTGGAATGCATTGCAATCAGGGGATAATAGTCTTACTGGATGTAAATGGATAATCTAACATCACTTTTCCAGGAACAAAACCTCTGATTCTGCTTTCCAGAATCATAGAGTGTTTAAGAGTCCCAGTACCACTGCCCTTTCCTATTGCAAAGCATACGGCTAAAGTGCTTTAGCTGGAAGCTTCTTACTCAAATGGGTTTCTTCAACAGAAAATGATGGCTCCATTAACACAAACACTGAAGATCCTGCTTTTTCCTTTTATGGGATATGTATTTCCATTGCTTTTCTGTCTTTAAAACTATAATGCTTATTTCTCATCTTGAGAAAGATTTCATGCACATAAGGTACAAAATTGTAATTTATGCATCAGATACGGTTCTAACTCTGGACAAACTACCTAATTTCCCTGGGTCCAGATTAATAAGCAATAACATTCTCAGTTGAAAGTAATAATAATAATAGTCAATTATTGCATGAGTATTATATCCCACGTGCTTGAGAAGTACTATTTTTCCCATTTTATAGGTGAGAAAACCGAGGCTCTGAGAGGTCTCATGACTTGCCCAGTGTCACAGAGATAGAAAGGGACAAAGTGAGCATTTGAAACCAGGGCTCCCTGAACCTGAAGCCTGACATTGTTCAGCTACACCCCAGCAATGACAGCTGCGATGCAAGCAAGCACAGTGAGCTGCCATGACAGCTTCAACAGAGAGAAGGAAATTCCAGAAGCAGGATTAGCAATATAATCTTTAGGATGGGATTTTGGCTACTTTGCAAAAGGCAAAGAGTGGTTAGTAAGAGGAGAAGGGAATTTGGAGTCAGTCTAATTTTTAATTGCCTGTAACTTTTTTGGAGGGAAGAGGCAGTGAAGAGGGGTTCTCTAGTAACTATAATCATCAAAGATGATTTAATAAAAGATCACTTGTTTATGTGCTAAGAGTTTGCCCAAACTAACTAACATCCGTTAAGATGACAGAAGGTCTTAGATATTTTGCTAGAAATCAGTACTCAGTTCTACAATGAACTAGAAACTCAACTACCTACAGGACTGAGGCAAACAAAATTCCAGTAATGACAGATGACATACTGGTAATGACATATGTCAGCTGAGAGAAAATCGCACAACATAGAAGCTGTGAGTTAAGTTTTATTTGGGGAACTTACTGAGACTATACCCTGGGAGACAGCCTCTCAGACAGCTCGGAAGAACTCTTTCAAAGAGGTAAGGGAAGAGCCAGGATATACATGAACTTTTTTGTTAGGAAAAACATAGTCAAGCTTCAAAAAAGTATTGCTAATCACAAAGAACAGATATCTCATGTTAGTGGTTTTAGTACTCTTCTATGTATGGAAAGATGAAAGAATCTGGGGTCACTTGAAATTTTTCCTTAGATATTAATTTTAACTAAGGGCCAGTATATCCAAAGCATAGAATGTCTGGTTTTTTTCTCCATCCTGAATTCCCCTCAGGTGCACTGTCGGTGGGCAACTATAATAGCTGATGGCTTGATCCTTGTAGAACTGGAATGGTAGGAAATATTTTTTCTTCATAAATACAACAACAGTTTATTAAACCTTATAGTATTGATCATTCACTAAAGGCCTTTCTACTTGAGTATTTTCCCTGAATCCCAATAGCTACTTTCCAGTTTACTGCAGATATGTGGTAGGACTGGGTTTTGCAGTTTAGTTTTGAAACCATGCCCCAAAGAATTAACAGAAGCTGATAACTAGTAGGAATTCTTGATCTTATCTTACAGGACAACAGATAATGGAACAGCTTGTTAAAACTGCTTTGCTTGTAAAATATCTTCATTGATTAAGTTTAGTTGTTTTCTTCTTTCCTCTCTTCAATTGCATATCTTACCAACTTCACGCAGCCCAGTTGTTCTACAGGAACTTGGAGTCCTCTCCTGCCCAGTGCAGGCCAGCTGGGGGCTGGCTGGGACCACCAGCTCTAAAACTGGGCCTGTGCAGATGTGCAATGAACGGCCCTCTGATGTCAGAGGCCTCTACCCTCAGATCATGCTAAGTGCCTCCATTTTGAATCTGCAGAAGCAGGTAACTCAGACACACCTGCACACATCACCAGTTACCTCACCTTTTCCCCCTGCCTCCAGTCACCTTTCCCCAGCCTAGGACCACCCTGCTTATCCCAGAAGTAGCCCAAGCCCCGCTCCTTGAGACGTGTTCTCCTGTCTCCTCACCTGGCTGCCTTGTGGGTAAACTCTCCGCGGGCTCTAAACTCGCAGCGAGATCACTCACTCAGCGTTGTGAGTCTCAGCGTCTGGCTTGCTGTGCGTCGGGCAAACAGAATTGGTTCGGGAGCAAGTCTGTGCTGTTTTGTCGTAGCCGTCCCAGAGACTGAGACACGCTCATGGTTACACCTGAGTTTATGAGATTATGGGTGACTTTTGTTATCTATTCTTTTCCAAATTTTTCACGATCTTTATGAATGACTTTTTAATTTTTATAAAGCATAGTTACTCGTTAATACATGACCACATCCCATGGTAAAAGTCAGACGACAGAGAACTTTAAGAAAAACATAAAAATTATCCTTTAACGTACTCTCTCACCAACCCTCCTTCCCCAGGTTTAGTTTCTCAAAGATAAGCATCAATCAAAATTTATACATGTATCTTTCCAGGTATTTTACTATGAATTTACAAACACGCATACATATGTAAGGAAATAATCATATAGAGTTTTGTTTTAATTATTGCTTATAAAAAACCTTAGGGGGGCTGCATATTCCCAGTTTAGTGTCTTGTTTGACCAATGCAGCAATTTAGAAGGAAAGGTTGCATAGTTACACAAGCAGTGATTTTCTGCAACATAAACAGCTTGGCACCGAGTGTTAGACACCTACCTGGCCCTTAAGAGTGTTGATACCGGTTTAGCCTCCCTAGGGTTTTGTCTTTGTCACCTTGGATCTCTTTAAAACAATGCTCTGTGAAGTGCTTTTTTTAAAAAAACGCACCAAATGCCAAATAATAAATATGTTTGCATGTCAATATGTCTAGACCTACCTCATTTTTTTCTACAGTGATCCCTGGGACACATTAATTTTGTAATCAAAATTTTGAAAAGTGCATATTATTTTATTTTAAAGGAGTTTAGATGCACATTTTCAACTTGATTCACATTTCCTGAATGTGTTTCTGCCTGCTTATTAGCCATGAAGCAGGAAGTCTTTAGTCTCTGTTTAATTTTTCATCAAAGATGGTTCGTGAAAGGGTGCATGGCTGACTGGGAAGGCATTCTTATACTGAATGCTACATCAATAAAGACTCCTGTTTGCACCGTGGAAAAGCAAAATGATTATTTAGAAACTCCCTCGAGGAAACATGCTTTCCACACAGGATGGATTATTTGTCTAAATGTCAAAGGATTCTCCATAGTTTTTGTAAATATTCTTCATGCCCAGGAAACAGCAGTTGGTTGGAGATTTTGTGACTCATGATTGCCTCTGTCACCTCAGATATAGCTTAAATCTTTGATTATACCTAGTTCCATACATTACTGTATACCGTCATGTTCCAATCACTTCACGCCTCCCTCAGTTTAAGTATTTAAGCCTTTTGCACCCCCCAAATATGGTAATTTCCTGGAGAAACTGTTTCTTTTATCTATATGTAGACAAAATAAAACCCAGGCACCCACCTGGCTCTGTCTCATCAGAGTGTTGCAGAACTGATTCTAGCAGTCAAGAGTAATTAGAAGTAATTCCAATCTTGCTGGCATCTCTCAGATATCATTAGAGAAGATCTGATGCACAGCCTATGTTGACATTTCTCCAAATCTCTTTCCCTTGTCCCTTGCATCCCCTACCCTTCTCAAAAATCTGCCAGAAAGCCTCTCTCCCTACAGCTCACTCTAGTCTCTCCCTTTCGAAAGCCCATTCCCATTCTTACTTCTCGGTTCTTCCCAAAGGATTACCTCCAATCCACAGACGCTGGAGCAGAGGCAGAGGTGGAGGGGACAGTCCATCAGACAATACCAAAGTCGACCTAGCTGGAGGGAGGAAGGTATGAGGGATGGTACAAGATCTCAATACTTTTGCTTAATCATTTTCTGTGCTTGTTAAATACACCTAAAGTGATTACATTTTTCAGAGGAACAATGTATATGTAACGATCTGGGCAGTGTATTGAAGCTGAGATTGTTTTGGAAAATCAAGGGAAAGTTTTTTTGCAGTCTGTTGGTTTGTTTCTTGAGAAGAGGAAAGTCATAATTACGGAGCACAGGACGTCGTGGCATGGCCCTTTCACGTTATTTTGTTTAGCTAGCACAGTCACCTTGAAAGGAGTGTGTAATTGTCTTCATTTTACACATGAGTACTGCGTGCTCTAGGAATTGTTCTGTTGAGTTCCTGCAATCACAAAGGTAACTTCTCTGGCCATCACTGATTGGGCCAGAGGTGTGAGCCTGTGGCATGAGGCAGGCCAGTCAGACACTCTCTTGCAGAAGTTTGGAATCAGGATTCAGAGAGCAGTGGCTGGAACTGTAACTTGTGAAACAATTAACCCTCTCAGAGAGTGAGGCCTAGTGTCCGGAGAATCTTTGGGATGGGTGCTGCTGAGGACTCACATGCAGCTGTAGAAACTGGGAGAAAGTTGATACCCCTGTTAGAAAAGGGCTGAGAGATGGAGAAGGCTGCCGGGGCTGGGCTGAGGTGGGGTGAGGAAGGGGAGACTCGTGAGCAAACTGGGTGATGGGTTGAGGGTAGGGACAGAAGAGAGGAACCTTGGATTAGCAGGCTGCTGGGAAGCTCTGGGAGCAGAGAAGGGACTTGAAAGACATGCTGGGCAGTGTGCAGGGCCACCCCTGCTCTGGCCTTCAGTGAAATCGGGCGAGTCTCTCATATTTTCAGAGAGTGGGCTGTTTCCAGAGGGATGCTGAGCCCTGTGTCAGCGCTGGGTAGGACAAGAGCAGTGGCTGGACATGGGACATGGGACGGCTGGCATTTGGGCTAAATAGTGAACTCAGGGGCTGTGGGAGGTCCATGTGGAGAGGCAGCAGATAAGAGAAGAAAGCCAGATATGAGGAGAAAAATAAAGGTGAGCAACAGAGTAAAATTTTGTTTTGTGGGTGGTGGTGGTACTTTGTTATTCCCAGGTCCTGGTTCCAGTTCTTCCCAAAGGCCCAGATTCTCTCCTGCCCTTACTTTCTGGGAGATATTTTTGTATACTTGTTATAAATTCTTTTTCAGTTAGCCCAGCTCAAAGTTGGGTACCGTTACTTGTGACTAAAGACTTTAATAAGTGCAAGGAATCTGTGGTTTCTAGAGATTAAATACATTGAGAAAATTTCTGTGGCTACTTCGTGGTAGGAGTTGGGGATCAGGCCGGTCTCCTGGCACCCCCTGCCTCATACTCTCTGCTCAGTCACACTGGCCACATTCCACAGACACACCAAGCTCACACCCATCTGAGTGGACACTGTTTCTCCTGCCCAGAACAGGCTTAAAAGCCATCCCCTCCTCTCAATCAGGTCTCAATTCAAATGTCACCCAGAGACACCTACCCTGACATCCTCATCGAAAACAGACACTCTCTAACCTCTTTCTCTGTTTTTCTTTTCAGTGTTACTGAAATCTAATCAACACGCAACACTGTATAAGGTTAAGGCGTACATTATGACAACTTACATATATTGTGAACTGATTACCACAAAAATCATCACAATACATTTAGTTTAACAGCCATCATCTCATATAGATAAGAAAACAAGGAAAAAAATTTTTCCTTGTTATGAGAATTAGAGTCTACTCTCTTGGCAAGTTTTTTTTTTAATGTGGGGGGAGGTAATTACATTTATTTATTTATTTGTATTTGGAGGAGGTACTGGGGATTGAACCTGGGATCCCGTGCATGCTAAGCATGCACTCTACCACTTGAGCTATACCCTCCATCCTCTTAGCAACTTTTAAGTACACCACACAGCAGTGTTACCTGTGGTCACCATGTTGTATACTACATCCCTAGTTCTTATCTTATAACTGGGAGTGCATCCCTTTTGATCATCTTCATCCAATTTCTCCATCCTCACCTCTGGCAACCACCAATGTGTACTCTGTTTCTGACTTTGGTTTTTTTTTTTTTAGAGTCCACATAAAAATGATACAATATTTGTCTTTCTTTGTCTGACTTACTTCACTTGGCATAATGCCCTCAATGTCTATCCATGCTGTTGAAAATGTCAGAATTTCCTTCTTTTTTACAGCTGAATTCCATACATGTGTATGCATGTATATAACACACATACATATATGTGTTTACATTTTCTTCATCCATCCATCCGTCAATAGATGTCTTCACTATTGTAAAGAATGCTGCAATGAATATAAGGTACAGATACCTCTTCAAGACAGCGATTTCAGTGATAATAATAAATACCTGGAAGTGGAATTGCTGGATCATACAGTTCTATTTTGCAGGGAGTTCTACTTTTAACTTTTT
The DNA here is from genome assembly GCF_048564905.1 of Vicugna pacos. Taxonomy (NCBI): domain Eukaryota; kingdom Metazoa; phylum Chordata; class Mammalia; order Artiodactyla; family Camelidae; genus Vicugna; species Vicugna pacos. The sequence continues at coordinate 44,967,316 of NC_132993.1, read as the reverse complement.
GAGGAACCTCTGTACTGTTTTCCATAGTGGCTGCACCAGTTTACATTCTCACCAGCAGTGCACAAGCGCTGCTTTTTCTCTACATCCTCACCAGCATTTGCTATCTCTTGGTTTTTTGATAACAGCCATTCTAACAGGCAGAAGGTGATATTTCATTGCATTTCCCTGATGATTAGTGGTGTTGAGAAACTTTTCATGTACCTGTTGGCCATCTGCATATCTTTTTTTGAAAACTGTCTATTCATGTTCTTTGTCCATTTTTAATTGGATTATTATTATATACTTTTGCTATTCTTTATATATTTTGGATATGGATATTAATCTTTTTTCAGATCTATGATTTGCAAATATTTTTGCTATTCTGTAGGTTTTTTCAGTTTGTTCATCATTTCTTTCACTATGCAGAAGCTTTTTTGTTTGATGTAGTTTCTATACACTGACAACAAATTATTTTACTTAAAATCGATTAGACAACTTTGCTTTTTTTCTTCCGTCCTCTCTCTGATACTCCGGGCTTTGTTCACATCCTCTTTCTTAGACTGATGAAAACTGGCCCCTGCCCTCAGCTTCTTGCCTCACATGGCAGAAAGAGTTATTATTAGTATTTTTAATAAAGTATCATTACCTGACTTTATGTTACATATTTACTTGTATACTTGTTTCTCTGTCTGCCCCCATCAGAGTATTAGCTCCCAGGGGGCTGGGATCAACTCTCTTGTTCACTGCTGTATTTTCAGTGCACTGACTAGAACTGTATTTGACTTGCAGAAGGCACTCTTGTGCCAAATACTTGTTTAATTAACCAATCTATTAAACCCTAATCTGTTTCTGACCTCCATGGTCTTTTTCATGGTCTCAAAGTGCCTGATAAAATTCTGGAAACATTCAGAAAAACCCTACTGGATGAAGGATGAAAATGATGCCTGCAGGACATCTGTGGAACCTGGCTCATTTTCACACAGGGATGAGGGATGTCTGCTGGCTGATCAGGGCACTGGGGGAAGGCGGGGTTGGGGGGAAGGTGGGGTAGGGGGGTGGGGGGGTGCGGCAGTGTGCTCTAGCCCAGTATCGATCAGAACAAAACTGAAAGCTGATAAATTTATTTCTCATTATTCTCTCTTCATTAGTGTTTCTGGCCTGGGAAATTAAAGCTTCAGTGACAGTACAAATGCTTTTGTTCCTGTGGTACCACATGTTAAATTGCAAGGGACATCTACTTTGCTCCTGGGTTACTGTTATTTGCTGGGTCTGTTCCATGAGGCGGTTCGCTGTGATCGTGCTCTTTGTCCCCAGGTGGCCTGAGACAGTCTGGCTTGTGGGTACCCTGTACCCAAAACACCCCAGGAGGAAAGCTGCTGGGGACTGACTTGGGGTGTCTGTACACCACCAGGAAGGATGAGCTGAGGCAGGAGGCAGGGGAGATGGGACGTGTTCTCGGCCAAGCCTCTCTGGACACTTTCAGATATTGTTTTGAAACCACACTATCAAACAGAGGGTCACTCTGGTTGTGGCTTTCAGATCCTGTCACCCACCCCAGCACCTGTGCCAATGTGGATGGTGGCGCCTAACTAGCCTCCTTATCTCATATGTATTTAATTGATTGTCTTTAACTATGGGCTAATGAAGGGATGCAAGTAGCCAGAGAAGCCGTACCAATCCACAACCAGTACTGGAAGAATAAAATTGAAAAAAATGAATACTAATGTTAGCACGCACCTGTGTATTAACTCTTTCATCTTAAGTTCTTCACTTTCAGACCACTGAATTTTAAGAGATAAGAAATTCACCGTGGTTAAATGGCTGATTTGGGTTAGCAAGGCCTGGAATCAAAGTTGGAACTCTTGACTCCAAGGTCAGGGCTCTCCCTACTGCAACTGCCTCCTTACGTTTATATTCACAGTATGGCTGGAAATTATGTACCATGACGATGGCATATTGCTAAATGAGCAGAGTCATTAAGGGCCACACATTCAGAGAAAGCTGGAGATAAATCAGCAGCCTGCAAAAGACAGTCGATAGCTTTTACTTGGTAAATCTCAACAGGAAGTCAGACATTTACCCAAGTTTGGATGATTGCCTGGTTTCTGATGAGAGCTAAGCCTGCTGCACTGAGAAGATGGCAGAAACTCCAATTCACAGCAAGCCACGGCCACTGCATGGGGAGCCAGTGTGCAAAGTCGCCAAGGGCTTTGGTCCCACAAATGGCAAAAGACACTCTGCTCCTTGACCGACTCCTACCAAAATTAAAAACCTGGCAGTTGAAATGGCCAGACAAATGTCATTCCCTCACCAGATTCCTAATAGAAAATGAAGTGTTGAGTTCAGTAACTCTCCACCTAATTCTGGCAATTTTGAGGATGTTAATAATTAATTCCAATTCTCCCTCCCTTCCACCCTCACTCATAATGGACAAAGGGGAGTCAGTGTTTGCTGGAACTACTCAGATAACTGCTTTTTCTTTCCACTTGCCTGGGCATGTTCTGAAAGCACATTTATCAATTATCACCAGGAAGTGGCTTTCCCCCTTACCTCTTTGTTTTGTGACCAAAGGGATAGCCCAGTGCCCAGAGGCTGAGCTGTGTAAGCAGATGGGGTGGCAGAAGGGAAAGGGCCCTGACTGTTTACAGAGAACTACAAGTGGAGGGAGGGCTTACCAGAGAGCAAGACAGCAGGAAGAAATGTCTTTAAACTTCCATTTAAAAATCCTACAGATTTTGACCCAGTACTTCTACTTCTGAGAATTTATCCTTCTGTTAGAGTTGGGGTCTAACCTGGAAAAGAGAAACCCCTCTGAGTATTTACGGCAGGGGCCCCTCCAGAACTCAGCACCTTCAAGGATCTTCTCCAGCTCCCTAAGGCTGAGAGAACCTGGGTGAGAAGGGGAGTTATCAGATCAGGGTCCAGGGTCACCTAGCAGAAGAAGGACCTCGATGGACCTGTCACAGCAGTGGGACCACTGAGGAGACACACAGCCACTGGAGCATGAGTCCCCCCTCCTCCCAACTCCAGCCTCCCAGTCCCACCTCCCACTGGACAAATCCAGCTGGAAATGGGCTGACACAGGAGACTGAGAAGCTTAGCCTGCAGGGGTATGCCCACCCCCAGGATGCAGAGCAGAACGCAGGGAGGGCAAGAAGTGGAGCTGAGGGCTCGCACAAAGGCCCAGGATAGTGACCTGGAGTGAAATAACAGGTACCAAATGCTTGCAAATGAGTAGACAACGTCATAAACGCTCCTACCTAATTATAAAGAGTAAGTCTGGATTTAAGAGAAATGAGATCATCGGAAGCATTCCAGGAAAAGAAGTCCCAGAATGTAACAGAATTGAAGGTGGAATAAAAGCTACAGTTAGGATGAATCAAAGCAGACATTTACATATTTGTAAATGATAAGAGAAAGAGGGAAATAACCAGCTGAAGTAGGGAAAACATGCCAAGACAAACTACACATTACAGCTTATGTTCTCACAAATGAGCTGGGCCTTACTTATAAGTGCAAGAGTCGAAATAATTCTCTGTGTTATGTGGGATCACGGGATGGGGGCAGTGACAAAGAATCCAAGCAAATATCCTATTTACCTTAGGGGATTAAGAGGTACAAGCTACTAGGTATAAAATAGATAAGACCCAAGGGTGTAGCGTACAGCTCAGGGAATATAGCCAATATTTTATAATAACTATAAATGGAGTATAATCTATAAACATTTTGAATCATTATGTTGTACACCTGAAACTAATATAATACTGTAAATCAATTATTCCTCAATAATAAAATAAAACAAAATAAAATAAAATAAACAACACACACACACAAAAGAATGTATTCCATTTATCTGGAAGCCCTAACACATGTCCAGGCACATGTTCACTGTCTGGAGACCCTGGAATCCTTATTCTGATAAATGACAGGGAATGAAAGAAGAAACAGTAACACAAGGGTCACAGCAAAGCTGTGATATAGGTGTTTGGGGATATGATCAGAATAGATTAAAAATCAACAGGCAACTCAAACAGAGGACAACAAAGGACAACTTAACTATTATTTTGCCAAGAAACATATAAACAAAAAACCTATGAACTACAAATACCATCTATCACTAAATAAATAAGAGGAAAAAGAAAAATTTTAGAATAAAGCCAAGACTTTAACTTGAATACCATTTAGATAAAATAAAACTAATCACATTGTACTATTTTTCTCCTTTTGCTACAAAGCAGTATGTGGTAACCACTGGACTTTATGATCACCAAACTTCTTCCGTTTCCCAAGATTCTACGATCCTGCCCTATTTTATTAAAGCAGTTTGTGTTCTGTGGGAGGCGGGAGCTGAAGAGATAGTTAGGGTTAAGAGCAGATTTAAATTTAAGTGCTATCCAGCCAGGAGATTGACTTGCCACGTTGATCACCACTAAAGAATCCTATGAGGAAGTAGAGGGGAATTGCTCTCCTCAGCAGAAGCAAAGAGGTAACATACTGGCCACACCCTCATCCGTGGCAGCGCCCCTCACCATGTTTGTGCCGGATGAACTTAACTTCCTTTGGTGGCATCTCCTTGGATCACACTTAGCACATGACTCCAGTGCAGTCGATTTCCAGGCTGGTCAGAAGCTTAGCGGGTGGCTTGGTGCAAGAAACGCTGTCCAAATGGGGATGGGGATGGCTCAACGGACTCTTGCACTTTTTAAGAATTTGACAATGATATCTACACGGGGAGAATTTAGCTCCTGACTGTTCTGACAGTGGTACTGTTGGGAAACTGGAGACTTCCAGGTACCGAAAGAAGTAGCAGCTGTCTCAGTGGCCCAGCTCTGCAGTGTAGCTTTGGGAATGGTTCCTGAAAGCCTTTTCTGGAGCCTTTCTTTCCCCCTCCCAATGACTTAATCAGCCATTTAATACCTGTAGTAAATCCTTTCCTGCTTTAACCAGTTAGAGTGGATTCTGTCCTCTGAAACTGGCCCCTGCCTGATACAAATGTAATGCCTCTATTATAGGCATTACAACCCTTTGGGGATTTAGGCATGTAAACAAGTCACCGAAGCGAAGGCTATAATTCTGGAACACACAGAGGACACCAGGTGCACAGACGAGGGAGTACCTAAAATTGAGGGTGCCAAGGGATGAGTCACAGGGAAGATAGCACTGAAACTTGAAAACTGTGCATAGGAGGTTAGCAGAAGGATAAGGAGGGGAGTGCATTCCACACCAAGGAAATGGCAAAGAGATGGAAGGTGAGAGAGCAGGGGTGGAGAGTTGAGTTGAGGGGCAAGAACAGTGAGAACAGAGGCCAGAAAGATGGCAGGTGCAGGTGTGTTAGAGCTGCGAGAAACTTCGGTAATGATATAGCATAGTTCATTTATTTTACACATCCAAATCTGAAACAACAGAAATGAAATGACCAGCTCAAGCTCAAACACTGACTTCACTGTCCCTGCTGGAGTACAGGTCTTCTGACTCTCAGGCCAGTATACATGGGCTCCTCAACTATCCTGTGATGGTGAATCTTACAAATAAGATTTAGAAAGTAGGTGAGTGACACCTCACACCAGTCAGAATGGCCATCATTAAAAAGTCCACAAATGATAAATACTGCAGAGAGTGTGGAGAAAAAGGAACCCTCCTACACTGCCGGTGGGAATGCAGTTTGGTGAAACCACTATGGAAAATAGTATGGAGATTTCTCAAAAAACTAAAAATAGACTTACCATACGATTCAGCAATCCCACTCCTGGGCATATACCAAGATACATGCACCCCAATGTTCACAGCAGCACTATTTACAATAGCTAAGACGTGGAAGCAACCCAAATGTCCATCGACAGATGACTGGATAAAGATGATGTGTGTGTGTGTGTGTGTGTGTGTCTGTAATGTAATACTACTCAGCCATAAAAAAGAATAAAATAATGTCATTTGCAGCAACATGGATGGACCTGGAGATCATCATTCTCAGTGAAGTAAGCCAGAAAGAAAAATACCATATGGTATCACTTATACTTGGAATCTTTTTTTTTTTTAAAGACACAAATGAACTTACCTAAACAAACTCACAGACATAGAGAACAAACTCATGGTTACCAGGGAGTAGAGGGGGGTGGGAATGGATAAATTCGGAATTCAAAATTTGTACTTCTTGGGAAGCGATGGAAATGTTAGCTATCTTGACGTTGGTGTATAAATCGATCAAAATTCATCAAATTGTACATCTGAAATATGTGTAGTTTACTAAACAGAAACCATACCATAATAAAAGTGTTAAAAAAAAACAGTAGGTGAATGACAAAATATCAAGAGATCAGGGAAGGTGAGAGAGTCAAGAGGGTGAGGCTGACTGGGAGCCCCTTTGAGTACTCCCGAGGACCTCTGTGAGGACCCGGAGTCCCAATGGCAAGAGCTCTATATGACTTCACTGCTTCCTGTGCCTCACAGCCCATCTCCAGGGGATGCCTGTGTGGCACATTCCTGTGACATCAGCCCTTTGCCTACTGCATGCTTCCAGTGGTTCCACGTGGGTCAGTCGTCATGGCTCTGTTCCATAAGCCAAAGACCCTGATCACTGGATACAGAGGCAGATGAAGAGAAAGAGCGTAGGTAGGTTTGCTCAAATCTGTGACTGCTCTTGGAAAAACATTCCAGGGATCATGCTTTCTCCTTCATCTTGCACATCCAGTATCTATTTCTCTTTCTCTTCACCATCAATCTGTTAGGCAGTTAGACAAAAATGAGCACCAGGCAAGGGGAGAGGAAGGGGGAGGGAGCAATCCGGAAAATAACAGTATGCCTGTGCTCAGGATAAGGAGCTTCAGAAACTTTTACTTTCTCTAAATGAGGGCCAACAAAGAAGCTGGCTGGAATCAAATGCTGCAGCTGCACAGTAGAGAGAAGGGCCTGGCTTAACTTGGCCCAAGGCTCATTATAATGTAATTAACATTACAGTTTGCGCTCCCATAGGTTTCTCTGTGTGCATCATGGGTAAAAACATGCTTAAAAGAGATGGGCGTGCCTGAGCATAAGGAACATGAGGTGTCAATCAGCCTGAGAATTCAAAGAACCTGAACCATCAATCAATCACAAAAACGCCCCCTAATCCGGGATATAAGAACAGGAAAAACAAAGGAGCGACCTCATTTTTCCTTTCTTGGATTGGCCCACCCCCAGTTCTCGGGGGTGTACTGTATTTCACTAACTTTTTACGTCACTAATACAGTCTTCTGCTTATATCATGCTCTCTGTCTCCTGTTAGAAATTCACTTTTTTCAGGTGACTAAGAACAGAGGTAACTTTCATTCGCCTCTTCTTGATATCACATCCTTCTGTCCATCCATCCATCCTGCCACCATTTATCTGTCAACACTTCCATATATCTATTTATTCATCTATGTATACCTGTAACGTCAAATACTGACCTAGTGCTTACCGTATGTCAGGCAGAGCTCCCAGTGCTTTACAGAAATTAACTCAGTTCATGTAATTCTCACCCCAGCCCTGTGATCTGTTATTTTCTCCCCACTTTACAGGTGACGACATTAGACACAGAGAGGTTATGTAACTTGCCCCCTAAGGCGACATGACTAATATCTGTCTGCCTGCTTCCAGGTTCACATTCCTTCCCTTTCCTTGAAGGGTGGCTTTCCCATCCTATTGACCACCGAGTTTGTTGGTTTAATTTCCCAATTACCTCTCAATCTATCTCCTTCTAATTTAGTGCCAGCTTCCTCCCCAGCCACCCAGCCAGCCCCGATTTTGGATGATTGCAATAGTCTTCCTTCAAGTCACTTTGATTTCAACCTCCACTCCTTCCTCCTCCACACCTCACAAATGTTTCCCCAACACAGGCAGAGTCATCTTTCTAAACTGTGTTTCTCAAGGGAGCCGTCCTGAGCACTGAGGGACATCTGGCAGGCCTGGCCTCAGGCCACTAGGTGGCCGTAGCTCCTCTCAGTCACTGTGAGAAACAGAAGACGTGTTTACATATCACAGTTGAGAACCTCTGTTTTTAAAAAATGTACGTAAGGTCAGAGGGTATAGCTCAGTGTAGAGTGCATGCTTAGCATGCACGAGGTCCTGGGTTCAATCCCCAGTAACTCTGTAAGAAAATAAAAAGATAAATAAGCTTAGTTATGAATCAAGTATCACAACATAAACTTGCCAGTTTACAAATAACAGTTGGAATAAGTTAAATTTTTAAAAAAGAACAGATTGGAGGGAGTAGGAATGGATGGAGTAGTAACCCAGGCAAGAGCTGGGTGATGATGAGGACAGCAGGTATGGAGAAGATGGGAGACATGACACACTAGAGAGACAGTTAGGATGGAATCCAGCTCCTCGGCCCAGCCTCCCAGGCCCTGTCCCTGTGAGCCAAGCCTGTCCTTCCCTCCCTAAATGCCATACACAACTGCTCCTCACTCCCAGGGCCAACCATGCTCCTCCATGCACACAAGCCTGCACCTGCTCCAGTCTCCATTCATGACCTCTTTGGGGAAACATCTCCCAACTCTGACTCATTTCTTTCTCTACCATCTCTATGGTCTGACTATAATTTGTACAGGTAGTTGTGTGTCTTAATCCCCCGCTAGACCGGAAACTCCTTAAAGATGGGGGCTGTGTCCTCATTATCTTCAGGTGACCTGTCAAAAAATAAGTGTTCTGTAAGTATCTGTCAAATGGATGGGTGCTCTACTTAGTGATTCAGCTCTGTTTATCTCCAGCCCCCAGACCTTCTTTTCACTGCCTCCCTCCCTCCCTCCTTCCATTTCTTCCTCTCTCTTGTTCTCTCCAGAGGCTGCTGTGAGGTGAAAATGAGCACCGGGTGATAACTATAAGAAATCAGGTAGAAATCTATTCCCACAACAAGGCTGATTGGAAACTGAAGTGGTGATTCGAGTTACCTGTTGTGATTAAATCCTGCTTGTCTATGGCAGGACTCTGACCTCTGACCCGAGGTACCGCTTTGCTGCGCTGCCATATTCACAACAGAGAAGGAGATGCAGGCCCAGAGCTCTGGGGCGTTTGCTTGCTGTGCTTCCGTTGCACTAGGAGCCTGCTCAGTTCTGACCTAGCCTCACATTCTGGATTAAATCTCAGAATGGCCAGCTGACCGTTTCTTGGAAGACTCTCCCTGGGAGGTCTTAGAGGGCCAAACTGGGGGCATCTCTGGCTTCTGGTTTCCTACCTTGTTCTGGAATTGACTGCAAGAGCGGACCTGTGATCGATGCAGCGTTCCCGTCCTCCAGGTGGGGGGATGCAATTCTGTAAGGAGAGCATCTGTGATGACTTCTTTGTGATGGTGGCAGGAAATGACACTCCCTTTTGTTGGTTCCACACACCTCCCCCTACTTATGCTCACTTTTATTCAAATCTTATTTTCTTAGAACAGAGTTGCCAGGCTGAGTTAGGAGGTAGAAAGACAGGTGGAAATGGGTCTTGGCATATGCATATCTCAGAAAAGATCTGAGATTATTGCAAGTCATGTTTTAAAAAATTTTTTTTTAATTTTGTTGCTTACTTTTGAATATCTTCTGAAGTTTTTTTTAAATTTGTTTAATTAATTTATTTTTTGTTTGGGGGTGGAAGTAATTAGGTTTATTTATTTCTTTATTTTTAGTGGAGGTACTGGGGATTGAACCCAGGACCTCCTGCATGCTAGGCATGTACTCTACCACTGAGCTACATATCCCCAGGAAATAGTGTCTTGAGTAACTGGTGCCTCCTTTTTTCTAATTTTTAAAATGTCCTTTGAAATCAGAGAGTTCCAAGAGTTGATTTATTTATGTGATAAAGAAGCCCTCAAGTATATTACATTTCAGGCCTTTTGACCTTTGTTGTTTTAATCAAAAAGGTAAAACTTTCAGCACCAACACCATTTGAAATCAGTGTCCATATTTTCTACATAAATTATGCCAGTTGCTGAGGAGTAATAATAATAAATAAGGCTGCTAATATGTCCTAACCACATGATGAGACAGGAAAGTAAATAATTGCAGAGTCACATCATATGTATCTATGTAAGGAACCAGGTAATAACAAAATGGACAATGGTCTATGGAGAAGGAGGATGGCAAATCTTCACAAGGAAACGGATAATAAAGTAGGATTTTGAAGGCTAAATAAAGTTCAGGCAAATAAGAGGAATAAATGTATTCCAAGAGAGGAAACAACACATGCTAATCATGAAACAGTATTTGAGCGTGTGCAAACACTGGTCATTTAAGTCTGCTGACGCAGCCACGTCTAGGTTAGGGGCTGGCGAAAGAGGTGGCACCAGGGCTTGTGACCAAGAGCAGACTCTGATCCTAGGACACCCGGATTCAAGTCCCAGCTCTGCTGAGCAAAATTCTTAACCTCTCTTTGCTTCAATTTTATTATTTGTAAAGAGGTGAATAAAAAAAATACCTCCACCAACAGATTTTGCGAACATTGAATGAAATATCTAACAAAACACTGAGAAATTCATCTTCTAGCATGAGGGAAGCTTTTGATAAATATCACTCCTTACAGAGGTAGAAAATGAGAATTTGAGGTTGGCAAAGGCCAAATCAAGAAAAGCTGTGCATGTAGAACAGACTGGTGGTTGCCAGTGGAGAGTGGGAAGGGGGTGGGGCAGTAGGGCAGAGGGGGATTAAGGGGTAGAACCTATCATATATAAAATAAACTTCGGGGATGTATTGTGCAGCACGGGGAGAAGAGCCAGTGCTGTATGATGGCTATGAATGGAGTATAACCTTTAAAGGTTGTAAATCACTGTGTTGTACACCTGTTAACTTGTGTACTATTGTACATCAACTCTACTTCAATAAAAGAAAGAAAGAAAGAAAGAAGAAAAGATAAGAAAAGCTGTGCAAACCACACTAAGGGAAACACTGAAATGCTTCCATCCAGGGTGTGGGGAGGTAAATCTGCACCTGGACAGCTGTGTGGACAGATACCAGGTGGAGTGAGAGAAGACCAGAGGCTGTCTCAAACGGTCCAGGCAAGACTGAGAAGGCCTGAGTCCATGTAGCAGCAGTGGGTTTAGGAGGGTGGTACAAGGAAGGAATGGATTTGAAAGATATTAAGGGGGTAAAACTGATGGAGATTGGTGACCACCTGGATGTGAGAAGAAAGATGCAGGTAAATGTCTAGGATCATATATACAGGCTCTGGTTTGGGTGACTTGGGTGATTGGGAAGCCACTAACCACTGTCATGAAATAAAAGGAAACTATGGTTTGGGAGAATTGTTAGTTTGCCAGTGTGGAGATAAACAGTGGGTTCAGTGTTTGACCCAATGACTTTGAGGCACCAAAGGCTTTGAGATGGGAAGGACATAGATAGGAAAGTGGCTATAGATGGGTAAAGAGTGAAAGGAAGATATTTATTTATTTATTTGCTGCCTTTATTTATTTGGGCAGAGTAAAATATTTCCTTCCTGCTCTTAGCCATCCAACTTTTGTTCAAGGAGCATAGTCAAACTCGGACGAGTACCTGGAAGTAGGGGAGAGAGATCAGTCATGTCTCCAGCATGAAGGAGCCAGGAAAGACAGAGGACTGAGGGTAATCACTGCGGGACGTGTGAGCGGGGAAGACTGAGAGCAGCCATCCTCAGCAGGGCCTTAGGTCCTGCTAGGCTTCTAGGGACAGAACTGACAGGGAAGTCTTGCCAGAGAAATGAATTGTGCCAATTATTCAATTACCTGCAATTATGAAAACTGGTGTGATAGGCAGTACTTCCGCGAGGAGGCTCAGGGGAGGCTGTAACTCAGAAATAAGACAAATTAGTTGAGCTCTTTGATGAGAATCTGATTGACCTTTTCCTTCATTAAGCTGAGCTCTGGCCATTCCATTCATCTCCTTTTGGGGGAGTTGATTTAAATTGCAATTGACGGGCTCTCAACAGCAAGTGCATGGTCTGCAATTGCAGAGCTGGGAGGCTGGAGCCCTCTTCCCTCTGCGCAGGATGTCTTTCTGTCTCCCCGACCTGCTCTTGCCTACTGATCCCAAGGAAACCTGTGGAAATATTCTCTTCCCTCCAAAGCGGGAAGAGGCCCCAGACACCCAACATTTCTGTTCCCAGTTGAGAACAGCTCTGTCAATGGCAGTGTACTACACTGTCGGTGACTGTATGTTCCTTACACGTAATTGTGCAGATTAGGCTCTGAACGTGTTAGATTCTGAATTCTTTAAAAAAAAAGAGAAAACCAGTAGCTGCTTTGTATCTCACAGTTCTTTTGTTTACTACCTGCCTGTTATGAAGCTTGTCACACTGATTTCTCTTCTTTTCGTGTTTACTTTCCCTACTATTCGGTAAATTTTTCAAGAGCAGAGACCAAGTGCTACTTATCGTCATGGTCTCAGTGCCTAGCCACTCATAGTGACAAAATACCACTATTTAGTCAAATTATTCCATGAGTGAGTGAAATTTATTCAGGGGAGGAGGAAAGGAGACCTCCAGTACATAAACACAGGCTCCTGCGGTGTCCCCGCTCCAAGGCCCTCTCGGCAGACAGACAGGAGCTGTGTGTATGTACAGACATGCATGGTGCTCAGCTCAGTGGTGTCAAATACATTCACGTTGTTGTGAAACAGACCTCCAAAACTTTTTCATCCTGTAAAACTGAAACTCTGCACCCATTGAACAACAATTGTCCATCCCTCCTCCCCCAGCCCCTGCTAATCACCATTCTACTTTCTGTTTCTGTGAATTTAAATACTTTAGATCCCTCCTGTAAGTGGAATCATACAGTATTTGTCTTTTTGTGACCAGCTGACTTCATGTAGCATAATGTCCTCAAGGTTCATCTGTGTTATGATGTGTGACAGGATTTCCTTCTCAAGGCAGAGTATCCTATTTTAAGGAATAATATTCCACTGTGTGTATGTGTGTGTGTGTGTGTGTGTGTGTATATATATATATATATATATATATATATATATATATATATATACACATTTTCTTGATCTAGTCATCTGTTGATGGACATCTGGGTTGCTGCCACCTCTTAGCTGTTGTGAATAGTGCTGCTATGAACATGGGTGTACAAATATCTCCTCAAGACCCTGTTTTCAATTCTTTTGGATCATATGATAGTTCTAGTTTTAATTTTTTGAGGAACCTCCACACTTGTTTCCCAAGATGAAGTTCTGTATTCCTCTCTTCCCCTCATCTCCACATCCCATCGGCCACCCAGTGCTGTGAATTTTTATTATTATTAGAAAATGTGTGCTCTTATGCCAGGGTGGCATTCTCTTTTACACATGCTAACGGAATCAGCGTTGGGACTAGGGTGAGGTGAGGAAAGCATTCGTAGCAGATGCAAAAACTTTGAGAGAGTGGTCAGAAATCTCAGTCATCAATATAAATAAAACTTAATGCAATATTAAAAAAAAATCAAAATTAGTGCCAAAAGATCCATTATGAACCAATGCCAAAATTTAAAATAAAGACGTACCTTGCAGAGCCATATTGGAGCCTGAGGCAAAAGGAAAACTCAGTAACACTGATCCTATCTTTATTCGAAATTTTATATTAAACTACTATTTATCTTGGTGACTGAGTTATGGCAGCCCCTTAAATTCTGCACCCAAGACAAGTCCGTCACTCCCCTCGCCCCAGTCCTGGCCCTCCCTGGGATAGTTCTTGATGGTTCAGTATAATTATCCCAGACTTGTTCTTGTATTTCAAAAACGCCGAGGACAATAAGCTGTCTTTCGTCTATTCCACCATCTTTGTCAGTTTCACTCTGCTCTTTTACTGAATGTTCTTATCACAAGGTCCCTGAATGTTCTTTGCTTTTCATATCTCTGTCTTATGTGTATATTAAGCCTGCTGCTTGGAATGCCCTTCTCCCACTTAATAAATTCCTAGTCATTTATCTGATGCAGCTTAACGATCACCTCCTCTTTGAGCCTTCTTTTACATCCCCAGTCAGAATTTACTAATCACTTCCTCCTTCTGCTTATACTGTATCATCAAACGCTTTTCATGGTCACTATGTATTTACTGGTGTTTAAGAAGAACAAAATTATTGCTTTAAATTGATTCCAGAATACCATTAGGGAGAGAATTGTTGTTATAGCCTCTCTGAGGGCACAAGCCATTTTTACGTAGATGTTAAAGGCAGGGTGACTCCATGAAGTTGGAGGATTTGGGGATAGACACATTTTTCTTTCCCAGTGGACTGTGAGTTCCCTGAATGCAGGGACCATGTCTTTTCCATCCTCAGCACTTAGTAGGCATGTGGTGGGCTTCCAATCACATTTGAATAGAACTCAGACTCAGTGTGCTACCACGGTTTCTATCAGCCTAATCCCACTGGCTGTTGGTGGTGATGTCAGCCCGTGGGACAACAGAAACGAAACCTTACTATTAAGAGCTGTTTGAAAGACAGATTCTTTTAAAACAAACAAACAAACAAACAAACAAGCCAGCCACAAAACACAACAAAAAACAAACAAAAAACTAAAAGCTATGTGGAAAAATAACCAAATGTGAACCTCGTGATAAAAACATAGTTAGTGGTGAGATTTATGAACCCTGCAGCAGAGAAACAGGCCTGGAAGCCAAAGAGACAAGAGGCTGGTCAAGGAGAAGCTGCCAATCTACGCTGGCTCTCCCTGGACAGGGGCAGAGTTAATTTGAGGTGAAAGACTTCAGGGGGCATAGAAAAGTAATCACTGAAAAAAAGAACAGAAAAGAAAAGAAGAGTAATCACTGCACTGTTTTCAGTGGAATTCTTAGGATCAGAAACCTACACCTTGGAGGGAAAAAGGGCTTAGCAGCTGGCTCCTGCCTCTCTTTCCCTGAGAAGCCACTGACAAGAAAGAAAGGAGGAGGGAGATAAGGAGGAAGGGAAGGAAGGATGGCGGAAGAAAAGGAGGAAGAAAAAGAAAGAAAGTTGACTTGATCAAATCCCCTTGTAAACATGCTAACGATAGCCCTCTCGGAAAGGAAACCAATGGTATTCACCAGTAAGAGAGTCCTTATATATGGAAAACTTTTTAGCAGGATGTACCCGGTCAGTCTAGGATGGCTTATGATAAACATACCAGGAATCTATGGATTGATGGGGCACAGCTCCCTGGAGAGTGACATGTAAACTATGTAACTATATGAGCATAAAACTGAGGTGTTTCATGGCCCAAGTTGTTTTTGCTTTAGTGATGACAGCACACATTGCTTGAAGGCCTCCTATGTTAAATCTGGGCCAGAGCAAATCCAAATGTGGCAAGAAAGGACCCAGAGAGCAGCTTTCATGGACCAGTGTCTCTAAAATTCACCTGTATCTCAAAACTGCCTGTATACTTGAAATTATTAGTAACTCTTCTTACTGGGCAATATCTCTAACTCTTGTGAGTCTGATCTGACAGTCTGACTCTCTGTGTTATCTTATCTTGAATATCCGACTCTTATACACAGTTTATATTTTCTTCATTCTTTGGTTTCGGAAATAGTGCTTTAAGGGAGACAATATTTGTAAAATCCTTAGTGCCTGATACATAGTAAAGCACTCAACAGCTAGTAGCTTACCCTCCTTCTCGTTCTTCAGAAGTGTAAGCTTATCTTGTTATGCTGACGGCATTGGGATAGAAATGAAAGATTCTACCAATATAAAAGCTCAAGATGAAAGACTTGTTGAATATTTATACAGCCTCCCTCTCCTTTTTGGAAGTTTTTTCATCAGGAGCTCTTCTCTGTTTAAGCCTAGAAAAGTTCCTCAAAGAAGCCCAAGGGCACTCATGATAAGGCTGCGAAGTCTAGTAGAAGGTCAGGGATCACTGAGGCAGGGTGCCTTTCTTAATTAATGCCTCTCAGTATGGAGCACAGTCCTTTGGTCTACAGGCTCACATACCTGATTTCTTAGTGCCCTGAGAAAGAGTCCATCTTTTAGGGATAGACTCACATTAACCAAACTCACAGAGGCCAAGATATATAAACTCAAGCATCCGTGTGTATATACATAAAAAATAGAGCTGTTAGGGAACAGGACAGACATCCTTGTCCTCTGGCTGGCACATTCTCTATAAGCAGTCCATTTGAAAAACTAAATTAGAGTCAAGAAGGCACTTGGTGAACATTCATTCAAAAAAATTTACTTAGTGCCTACTAGGTACCACAAACATTTGCAAACAGCAGTCACCAAAGTCAACAACATTTACAAATCTCTACCCATGGAGGGAGCACATTCCTAAGGAAGAGGGGCCAAGAAACAAGTAAATAGCAACTAAAACTATACCCAGATAGAGATAAGTCCTGTAAAGAAAATAAAACAAGATGAGGAGATAGGGTGTACAAGGTGACATGGGGAAGGCATGTTAGTTAGGAAAGATTCTCTGAATGACAAGAAAAAGCCAGCCACATGAGCTGGAGCTGGAATAACAGCAGGTGCAAAGGTCCTGAGGCAGGCAGAATCAGGCAAGTTTGAGGAACAGAGCGAAGGTCAGTGTGGCTATAGGAAAGTGAGGGAAGGGCAGAGTAGGAGTGACAAAGTAGAGAAGGAAAATAGAGGTCAGTTCTTATAGGGTTCCAAGGGCTATCATTAGTAGTTTGGACACTGTTCTAACACTGCAGTGATCCAGATGGCAGACAATGGAGCTTAAAGTAAGAGCTACGGTGAAAACTGAAAGCTTCAAAATACATTTTGAGGGTGTTGCTCTTGGGGCTCCTTGAGTGTACAGTAAAGGAAAGAATCAAGTATGCCTCCTGGGTGTGAAGAATCAGAAAAAGAGTACTGATAATGCATAATCTGAATAGTTTAGATATTTGGCTGCATTCCCCTGTTGAATCCTTCTCTATTCCTCCCTCCAAGACCAGAGAGATGGGCCAGGACTCCTCCTCTCCTCCAGGCACATTGCAGGTGGAGGGGTACTGCCAATACTGCCTTTTGATCCTCTTTTACTGTGCATCTGTTCAGTTCATCAACCAGTATTTACCAAGCACTTTCTGCTCAGCTAACACTTTTCCAGGTCCTGGGACTACAGCAGCGGGAAAATAACAGCACCAAATAGTAACAGTTTGTTGGGAGAGTTTGTTCTCTGGAAGTGGGTCATCCCCCATGCTTCCCTTCTCCTTTCCCCTGGCCTCTCCAACCTCCCAACGATAAAGCATCCTGTGTGTCATCTGTCTACCCAACTGCCCCCCACCCACCTCCATCCCTGCCCCACACTGGGCAGAGCCTCAGCAGTCTTATGCAGTCAGTTTCCCCAAGCGCTCTCTGAAGCCTCCTCTGCCTCTAGCTGTACACACTTGGCCCTAGTGAGTCTTCCCAATCAGGCCTGGCAAAGCAAAGGTCAATCACCCTGCAGGTGAAATGGAGCTGGGTTTTCTTCAAACACAAACTAGGGAATGAAACTGCCAGAAGCAGCAAAACTCACCAAGAGTCCAGTTCAACCAAGGGAATCCTTCCACAAATGCCTTTATCTCTGAGTCCTTAAAAAATCAGCCTGTCTCTTGTTATCTCCTGCATTTCATCAGAGCAGTGATCGGTACTGACCAGACCTCAGCTGTTGTCTGTAGAATGGTCTCCTCCCAACACTTGCTCCTCCCTTCTCTTCACTCTAATAAGAACAAACCACTTTGGGAGCTTCAAGATGGCAGAGTAGAAGAACATGGATCTCACCCTCTCCCACGAATACATCAAAAACGACATCTACACATGTAGATGTGTAGATTCTCACACAATATTGACTGAACTTCGGCAGAATGTCTCTTATAATTGTAACTACAAGGAAAATCCTCACAAAACCAGGTAAACAACACGTTTCTACAGTATAGCATAGGGAACCATAATCAATATCTTGTAACCTATAATGGAAAAGAATATGGAAAGGAATATATGTTTGTGTATGTATGACTGAAACATTATGCTGTACACCAGAAATTGACACAACATTGTAAACTGATTATACTCCAATAAAAAAAAAACATTTGTAAAACTGCCAAAAAAAAAAAAGAACAAACCACTTTATATTTGCATCAGATTTTACAAGTTAAAATATGCTTTACCTATTCAACAAGAGCTCATTTCACCTTTAACCAACACCAGCGAAGCAGACAGTGCAGATACTGGTGTGTCATTTGAACCTGTGAATGGCTTGTCTCAGGCACAGAGCCTATCAATCTGGTGGTATTTTTTACTGTCACTGTTTGCTCAAAGCTTTTAAAAAAGCACGTGCTTAGTAATCCCCATGTCTCTGTTAATACAGAGATATATACTGTATCTGAATGTGGAAAATGCTCATAATCTGAATATATGTTGCCCACACTTGCCCTTCTCAAAGACATACTCCTGGAAACTATCTGATAAAGTGGATTCAGATTTCCCGTAGGAAAACGTGATCTCTCAGAATTACGTTGCTAACCGATGACACAGTATGAACTAAATCACAGATTAGAATCAGAGGGTGTCGGAAAAGCAGAGCTCTATCAACTAGAAACTTCTAAAGTAATTTGATTTACCACTTGAAATGATAAATAATGGACTTTCAGAGTTAGAAGGATACTGTGAGGTCATCTAATGCAGCTCATTTATTTTGCGCATGACCCTGAGACCCCAGAAGGTGGAGTGAATCCCACAAGGTCATCTGTGTCAGTCAAAGGGACTGAGACCAGAAGGAAGCTTCTGGTTCCTGCCTGGTACTCCTTCCACCCCTCCACTCACCTCCCTTTTAAAAGTCCTAATTCGTCGCACACTGATTATTCCAAGACCCCAGTGTGTAAGGAGTCTTTTTTTTTCTTCTTCTTCTTTCAACTCCCGGTTCTTTTTTCAAAACTCGAGATATAAATTATGTACAGAGGTTGTAAGTGAAAAATTTGATGAGTTCTGACAAATGTATAAACCTTAAAAGATATGTCTAGGGTAGAATTGATAGGTAATAGGGCAGATGTTTATTTAATTTTAGAAGAAACTGCCAAACAGTTTTTCAAAGTAACTACAATATTTTACATCCTACAATTTATGGGGGTCTCAGTTTCTCCACATCCTCACCAACACTTGTATGCTCAGTCTCTTAAATTTCAACTGTTCTAGTGGACTTGTAGTGTTACGGAAACGACAGGCCAGTCAAGAAACAAGCACCACTCGGAGGGTTGGAGTACTCAGATGTATTACGCCGGCGGGCTCAGAGGGGCTTCTGCTCCGAAGCTCTGAGCACCTTCAAGATGTGCACATGAGGTTTTATAGGGTAAAGTACAAGCTTGGGGTATTTGGCCAATAGGCATGGAACAGCTTTAGCAGCATTATCATCACAAAAGTGGAGGCAGGGAGGCAGCAAACCAACATTCCAAAGCCAGATATGTATCTTTGAAAATCCAGCTGGCTAGCAAAAAAACATGAACAGCAAACCAACACTAATTAACCTAGATTTACAAGTTAGTCTAGCAGAACTCAGATCAGTATTCCAATACTTAGATTTGTGTGTTATCTTGTTAGCCCAGCCCAGCCTCTCCTTCACATTCCTAGACCTGTGAGTTATCTTGTTAGACCAGCCCAGCTTTTCCTACACAGTAGTACTATGTCCTTATGGCTTTAATTTAAATTTCCCTGATGATTAATGACGTTGTGCATCTTCTTTATGACCCATGTACTACTAAGTATACCTCGGACACATAACAAATTCAACCGAGTGAATAAACAAGCTAAAGAGTGATGATTTTGTTAATCCCTTTAAAATTAAGTGCTTCCACAGGGAAATTTAGATATTCTGGTTTTCTATCCATGAACTCTCCAGGCAAGATTCAACAGATGCTTTCTTTTCTCTCAATAAGTTACTTGCGGCAAGCGGATATATTCAGAAGCATGCCATCAGTGAGTCTTTCTAAAGTATTTGTTCCAACAATTAAATATTTGATGATTTCAGTAAGGACATTCGTTATACAAATTTAAGAGGGGCAGTAATGGAGTATAGCAGAAAGTGTGGCCTTTGAAGTCACAGAGAATTAGATTTTTATCCTGGCTCACGTTCCCACAATTTTCAGTTTTCTCGCCTATAAAATGGAGACAAGGAGACCTACTGTACTAGCTTTTTTTATTGGCTCTAACAAATGGCCAAAACATGGTGGCTTAAAACAAATTTACTTTATAGTTCTGGAGGTCAGAAGTCCAAAATGGGTCTCACTGAGCTAAAATCAAGATGGCGGCAGGACTGCATTTCCTCGGATTTCCTTGCCTTTTCCAGCTTCTGGAGGCCGCCCACACCCCTTGGCTGATGGCCCCTTCCACCTTCAAGGCAGCCATGGCAGGTGGAGTCTTTCTCAGGTCACATCACTCTGACTCTGCAGCCATTGTCACATCTCCTCCTCTGACCCTGACTCTCCCACTTCCCACTTTCATTAATAAGGGTCCTGTGGTGACACTGGGCCCACCTGGATAATCCAGTTAATCTCCCTGTCTCAAGGTCCTTACCTTAGTCACATCTGAAAAGTCCCTTTCACCATGTAAGGTAACATTTCTGGGAATTAGGATGCAGACAACTTGGGGTGGGGCATTATTACTATTCTGTGAACCACACCTACTCTACAGGGTTGTTGTGAGGATGAAAAGTAAAGATATAAAAATGATCTGGCTCATGGAAACTGTTCAATGATGAAAGCCGATGTTAAAAGGCGTGCAAAGTCCAGCCTCCAAGGCCTAAAGCATGGTAAGACCCAACAATTTGTGTTCCCTTTCCCTCCTCCCTTGGAGGGACTGAGAGAACAGTGGTCTCTTGAGTCTTATTCTCTTGCCAGTCTGTTCTCTGCTCTGTTTAGAGCAGTGAGGTGGCCTTGGCCAGAGGAAAGAGGGCCAGATGGGCGGTTAGCTGTGGTCTAGAGGAGGGGGGGAGAAAAATGGTCAAAGTAGGTACTTTGGGGCTGATAAGGAGCATTTAAGGATGTGGCTGGCATTTGAGGTTTAACAAGTATTTTCCCAGTTCAGGGTCCTAGGAGCACAACTGACCGCAGTAATAGCAACCAAACAGCAATT
The DNA here is from genome assembly GCF_048564905.1 of Vicugna pacos. Taxonomy (NCBI): domain Eukaryota; kingdom Metazoa; phylum Chordata; class Mammalia; order Artiodactyla; family Camelidae; genus Vicugna; species Vicugna pacos. The sequence continues at coordinate 44,946,384 of NC_132993.1, read as the reverse complement.
CTCAGGCTGAAGCCCCAGCCTGCAGCTCTGCAGGGCCCCTAACCTTCACCCTTGTCCCCAGCCCTGCAAGGACCTTCTGGTCCCGGCAGAGACCCAGGGCAACTCACAAGCTGGCCCTGCTACAGACTACATCCCTAATTGCTGCTCCCAGCAGTGGCCCCGCCCGCGCTCTCCAGCACATGACACCTTCCTCCTGCTCTGCTGATATGCTGGCAGCCTCAGTGAAGCCTGTGACACTAGGGTCAAGTCCTGAGCCAGGCCACTGTCAGGGCCATGCACCCCAGCCTCCTCCAGGTCTCCACTTCTGCTGTCCGCTCGGGTCCCAGGACTGGGTTTGCACTTTTACAGCCACCACCCATGCCAGTGCTGCAGGATTGTGTGGCCCATCCAGGCCTGGTCTCCACTGAAGTCACCAAATCGATGCCTCATCACTGTCCCTTCCTCCACGTCCCTGCACCACACTGCACATGGCTCAAGAGCACCTTTCTTGCCCTCACTGTACACGTGCATGTCTTTTACAGCCACATTCCCACAGATGGCAGTCTAGAGCCTTGAGGAGGAGGTGCCATTTCTAACTCACAAAAAGGTACCAAAAGCAGCAGCTTCCCTGTCGTGGTGGGGCCTTGAGAGCTTATTATCCCTCTCCTGGAACACGTGAGGCAGGTTCAGCCCTGCTGACCCTGAGCTCTCAAGTTTTGATACCATCCCCAGCACAAAGGAACCAAAGATCAAGTGCTAGCCTTGATCGGCACAGAGATGCTCAGTATGCCCCCACCCTGGCTAGAGCAGAGAAGTGCCCCTGCTCAGCTGCCCTGGGGAGGGCGGGACAGGTAGCACCATCCCTCCTTTTGGTCCCTGGGGCTTCCCTGGAGAGGGTGTCTCTCACTGGGCCGCTGGAGGGACGACACCTCCCACTTTCCCTTTCTGTCCTACCCCAGCTGCGGGCGTGCTACCCCTCAGGTGTTCTGGGGTCCAGGTTGGCTTCATTTTCTCAGACAGTAGAAGTTCCTCCTTTCCTGGCTCCATGACTCCATAAGGCATTGCAAACAAGTGGTGCCTGTACAGGCCTTGAAGAGTGACACTCAAGGGTCCACTGAATGTGCTCAAAGTAAAACGAGAGAAAGCTCAGACTGCCTGTTCTTATAGAACGAGTCACACTGAGCAGACAGTGTGAAATATGAAACAACGCAGCTCAGAGTACTCTGATAGTTTAAATACCCGTCCCTGCCCCCGGAAGCCGGGGGGTGGGCTGTATGGTGTGGCAGGAAGTCACAGATCCTAAGGCGTGGGCCCCAAGGGAATGGCCAGAGTGTCACCGCAGAGGACAAGTTGTCAGTTGCCGACTACATCAGTTAGTGTCTGCACGGGCCGGTGGAAGGGGTGACACAGAGAAAGATGATTTCTGTGAAGGACATGCCGTGTGGGGAATGAGCCGACAAAGAAAGTAATGGTAAAATTAATGATGATACTAGTGATAAGCTGGCCGAGTGGGGACTCAGCAAACATCAGCAAAGAGATTCCCGCACTAGAAAAATCTTTCAGACACTCTTCCTCCTTTCTTCCCAAGACTGTGAGCTGATGAAGGTGCACATGTGCACACACATGCGCACACACATGCGCACACACATGCACACACACGTGCTCAGTGGAAGTGGGGATCCTAGGAGATTCTTTAGTCTTAACGTTATACACATTGTTGTCAGAGAGCAGTTGTAGGAAGATGCCTGTGATCTCCATTTCTTAGCTTTTTCTTAGCTATTCCACTGCTTTCCGATCTCTGCTCTTTGGAAAGATTAATAGCTGTAATAGTGCTACAGAGAAGAATAGAAGCATAATAATGGTCATAATGATATAATAGTATCATCTGACTTTCTGTACTTCACACTCTTTCCTACATATTATCCCATCTGAAGATATCAACATTAGGGTGCTATGGAGGAAAACAAGTGAAAATGATGGCAAAGGACTCTGTAAATAATTAAATACCAATCATTCATCTTGGCAGTGTTCTAAAGGAAAATAGCCAGAGGTGATTTTTAGGGCTTTCTCCATAAATAAGCCATCATAAAAATCTGTTAACATCAGCCCTCCCTTTAAATTGTTGTTCTGGCTTTTTGAAATGTGGCTGTGCTAAACTGAAAGGGGCAGAGCAAAGGTTTTAAAACAAGTGGCCAGAGAGGGCTTAGAACAGACTCCTCAGGCAGGAACAAAGAGGACAGTATTAACATTTAATTGCACCAACTCCCTCACAAAGTCGTTTTATGACATTGGTTGTTTTCCTTGACCTTTTAGTTAATATGCAGAGTCATGCCTCTCCTGGGGAGCTCCCCCCCTCAATCCCACCTCATACCATCTCACCGCCCTGGCAGGAAATTTTGCTCAAGAGATCCCCCCCCATCCTTTTAACAACTATGATAATTAGCACAGAACCTAAAAGGTGCAAACCCCCTACATTTTGACTTGTTTTCCAAAAGAAGAAGCCAGGTACAGTAGTTACTTTTTGCTGTTTGCTCTCTGGCTATGAATTCATCTTCCCTTATTTTACAGTTACAGATTTGCAGGTTAGTGGTAGTAGACTGTACTTTTTGTCACTTTGAAGTTTGACTTACCTGATAGTGCCTAAAACAACTACCAGTTATGTCTCCCTCTGCTAAGGAGTATCACATCCTTTGATAGAAAATGGACTAAGTTTTGAGGCTGAGAAGAAAGAAAGGGATTCCCCCTACTGCCAACCCCAAGATGCATAGGTCAGGGTGGAGGGGTGATTCCTTAGGGCATCTGGGGCTACATTCTTCTGTGACCCAGCCACCTTGGGTCCACAGGGACCAGGAAGGGGGTGTCTTGGGGAAAATGACTTTCTTTACATGTGTTTACACCTAAAGAGCTATGTGATGAAAGGGCTTAGTGTTGGCCTGGAATATTCATAATGAGCCAGGGGACACAGATTTCTCTTTTGGAGTGACACCGGACCCCTAGACATGATGACAAACCAGTGATGGTGAGTATATTAGCCATTCCAGGCCATCAAAGCCTCTTGCTTGGGTGGCCAGAGATCGTGTCAGACTACAGATCACCAGATGTCAGTGGTGACATCCACCCAGGGCACCACAGATGATCTGACCGTGGATGGAAGACGACATCAGACAGCCCATTTATAGTGGTCATTTTTGCCCCTTTTCAAAAAAGCTTTGAAAACATTTGGGGTGATAGTTTAGGGATATTATTAGTGAGTTTGGAGATCATACAAAGACTGTTATAAATTAATAAGGAAATCACTTTGAATTGTTCTCAATTGACTATTAACAAAAACTAAATGTTCAAATGCAATAAATTTCATTGAATTTTTGAGAATGTTTTTGTAATATGCTGTCATAACCATGGGTACTAGTTGGTGGTTGGATGTGTCAATGTCCTGCCAGGACACATGCATAAGCCTCTAGTCCGGCCTCACCCACCAGGGGCAGATACTAGAAATAAGAAAACAATAACCCCAAAGCCTGTGGAAGGAATCCACAAACACATAGAAAGATAGACAGTATGAGGCAGCAAAGGAATATCCCTCAGGCCAAGGCACAAGATAAAATCTCAGAAGAAGAAATAAGTGATGAGGAGATAAGCAATTTATCTGGGAATGAGTTTAAAGTAATGATGGTGAAGATGTTCAGAGAACTCAAGAGGAGTATAGATTCACAGAGTAAAGTCTTTAGCAAAGAGTTGGAAAATATAAAGAATACCCAAACAGAATTGAAGAATAAAATCACTGAAATGAATAACACACTAGAAGGAACCAAGAATAGACTAAACGAGGCAGAAGAACGAATCAGTGAGCTAGAAGACAGATAAGTGGAAATCACTATTTCAGAACAGAAAATAGAAAAAAGAAAAAAAAAGGAATGAGGATAGCTTAAAGGAAGTCTGGGACAATGTTAAGCACTCTAATATTCACATTATAGGGGTCTCAGAAAGAGAAGAGAGAGAGAAAGGACCTGAGAAAATTTTTGGAGAGATAATCGCTGAAAACTTCCCTAACTTGGGAAAGGAAACAGTCACCCAAGTCCAGGAAGCACAGAGTACCACACAGAATCAACTCAAGAGGAACACACCAGGGCACGTAGTCATCAAATTGACAACAATTAAGGATAAGGAGAAAATACTAAAACTGGCAAGAGAAAAGCAACAAATAACATATGAGGGAACTCCCACAAGGTTATCGAGGGAACTCCCACAAGGTTATCAGCTGATTTTTCAGCAGAAACTCTACAGGCCAGAAGGGAGCGGCATGACATATTTAAAGTGATGAAAGGGGAAAACTTACAACCAAGAATATTCTATCCAGCAAGACTCTGGTTTAGACTTGATGGAGAAACCGAAAGCTTCACAGATAAACAAAAGCTAAAAGATTTCAGCACCACTAAACCAGCTTTACAACAAATGTTAAAGGACCTTCTCTAGTCATCAAATCAAAAGAAGAAAGAAGGGGAAAAAAAAAAAAAGACCTACAAAAGATTGCTTTGGGTATTCGGGTTCTTTTTGTGGTTCCCTATGAATTTTGGAATTGTTTATTCTAGTTCAGTGAGGAATGTTACGAGTATTTTGACAGCGGTTGCACTGGATCTGTGGATTGCTTTGGAAAGTGTGGCCATTTTGATAGTGTTGATTCTTCCAATCCAAGAAATTTTTCCATTTCTTTGTGTCATTTCAGTTTTCGGAGTATAGGTAATCTCCTTGGTTAAGTTTATTTCTAGGTATTTTGTTGTTTTTGATGTAATGGAAATATTTATGCCTGTTATAAAATTCTGGGTTTTGATGTGAAAAAAAAAGTAAATGAAGGGCCACAAATGGCAAAGTATCCTTCTTTCTTATGAAAGTTGTATTCCATCACATATATGCATGCTGCATCTTCATTATCTATTCAACTATTGATGTGCACGTAGGATGCTTCCATATTATGGCAATTATAAATAATGTTCTATTAATAGCAAGGTATATGTATCTTTTTGAATTAATTTTTATTTTGTGGTTGGCTTTATTTCTTTGATAACTATATAAGCTTAAATAGCTAAAGCTCTAAACATTCTTAGAAACAATGAACAGTACATATATGTAAATTTAAAAATATATGTGCAGTGAGCAAAAAAAAGAGCTATCAAGCCATGAAAGACATGGAAGAAACTTAAAAGACGTATTACTAAAGGAAAGAAGCCGGTCAGAAAAGGCTACAAACTGTACAATTCCAACCAAATGCCATCCTGGAAAACGCACAGCTATAGAAACAATAAAAAGATCGTGGTTTCCAGGGGTTTGGGGAGAGGGAGGGAGGGATGAACAGATGAAGCACAAGAGATTTTTAGGGCAATGAAATTATTCTGTATGACACCATAATGGTGGCTAAATGTCATTATGCATTTGTCAAAAACCTATAGAATATATAACATCAAGAGTGAACCCTAATGTACACTATGGACTTTGGTTGATAATAATGTGTCCATGTTGGTTCATCGATTGTACCAAATATGCCACACTGATGAGGGATGTTGAGGGTAGGGGAGTATATATGTGTGGGTGGGTAGGGCTATGTGGGAACTCTGTATCTTCGGCTCAACTCTTATTGTAAACCTGAAACTGCTCTAAAAAAAATAAAGTCTATTAAAAAATAATAATTGTAGTCCCATCCATGTTCTTACAATAACCAGAGAAAGTAAATATTATTAATATGGTTCTTATAAGGAAACCGAGCCTCAAGACTCTCCAAGATCCCAGAATTTTGTGTCTTTTTGATCACTTCTTTGGTAAAGGTGTAACATGAATATTGCATTTAAGTGTGTTTACTAGGGGACAACGAGCAAGTGTCACTTGCTGAATCAGGTCAGAACAAGTTCAAATAACACATTATCAAAACCAGTGTGAAGAAGCTAGATTATTCCATTTTTGGACACAGAACGACTATAGTGGTGAAACCTGGATTTGAACACAGGCAGTCTAGCTCCCAAGACCATATGTGATAGGAAGTGAAGAGACCCTGAAATGGATGAATGCTGTGGATACAACAGTCAGCCCTTGTCTCTCCTGGGATGGGATGATACACCCTCCCGAATGCAGCCTCACTGTATCTAACTTAGTGTTTAAGGACCCTCCCGCCCCCCAACCCCGAGGCTTCAACAATTTCACTCATCACTGTCTCCAACATCCATAAGCAAAGGAGCGCTTTATTTTCTGTCAAGAGACTCCAAACATTTCCAATGGCTAATGCACATGGGTCTAATTGAGCCTTTGTCGACCAAAACATGGCTATGATGACAACCTTTATGCACCATAATATACGTACACCAATGCACTTAGCAGTGCTTCCCGTCTCACCCCCAACCTCTTGGAACGTGCAAAATATGCCTCTTAAGATCATAATCCTTTTTGCTCTGAGTGCTTTTATCCCTGGAGCCTTGCAAGTGCTCGCGCTAATGGCCTATTTTTAAGGGCCTCCTTGAGATCAGAGATGGCACTTAGGCCTTAAGTCTAATGACATCAGATTAAAACATTTCTGTCCCTGTTTTAAACATTTCTAATATGCTCAGAAAGAGACCCTAAAAAATGGACACCTTCCCCCTTGGTTTCTCATGTGCCTGAGGGAAGTCCTGATTTAGAAGATGCCCCTCTAACTCCAGCTTAAGCTGCAATTGCTGATGGCATATCTGACTGTGGGCTGATGAGTAATATCCCTGCAGCAGTCCACAAGGCTCTGACCCACCTCCGTCTTCTCTGGATAAATGTCTGTTTATTCAGAGATCCAAAGGAGAAGAATAAAGAGAGTAAAGGGAACATCTTAGAATTGTCAAAGGGACGAAGAATCATAGATGCTTTCATCTTTAAAATTAATCATTTTAAATGTGCAACTTTGAGTTTGCATTGATCGTGACAGTCCTAGCAAGGAAAACTTCCTTTCCTTTCTTAATTCTGTTCCTGGGCTTCCTTCCAGCTACTAGCGAAAGCCAGAGCCGAAGTCCCATTGAGAATTCCCTACACTGCTAGAAATCCCATGATTCACTCAGTGGGCGGTTCTGAATTAATTGCTAATCTGCTGGTGGGTATTAGTTTTTCTACCAATTATGAATTTCTAACTCTTAAAATGCCAGGCAAAAACACTTTCAAGAGAAAGAAAAGGGTAAAAAGAACAAAAATTCGGAGAAAATGTGCTTTCTCCCTAGAAGCCCTTTCTGTCTTCATGCCATGGGGAACAGCTAAACCATCAAAAAACAAAAAACAGAAAACATTTATAATTAGCGCTGGTGAACGCAGGAGCTTTGCAGAGTATCCTGAACAAAGGCGAGAGTGGCAAATCTTGATACGTTTTGCAAAAGGAAGACATAGGATCTTTAAAATGAAAATACAGCATGTCATATAGTTGCTAAACTCATAAGATTCTACTTAGGGTAATTTTAAAAATAAATATAAGGGTAAACTCCTTTAAAAATAAATAAAAATATTTTTGTAGGAATACCCTTTTCTCTGGAAATTGCCAGAGTCACAACATGTCACTGTCATTATCATGCTGATTAATGCCTGACCGGTGAGAGCAATTCAAGGGTGAGATATTCATTGTTGTTAGCAACCTGGCCACATTAGTCTGCAGCATTTCCCCCAGGGGACTAAATTCTCACTGTCATCTGATGGAGTCACCAAAGGGGAAACTCTACCATCTCTGTGCTCCACCAGGGGCAGAGAGGGCGCAATAAAAGTATCAGAAGAGTGGAGGATGGAGCTATGCATGGAAGGGGCTGGATGGAGAGGAGCCAGCTAGTGACCTCACAGAACCCTGCGTCATTATTAGACTTGTACTCCTCTTCCAGCTCCAGCACATGCAGTGATTTAATTTGGTTTTCCCTTTTGCAATGAGACCTATCCAACTGGCCACAAGGTACTCATTCTGCATTTACTGGTCAAATGCAGGCACATCAGTGCATTTACCAGCTCTAAAAGTATTGCCATCTAAGGTAGTGTTACTAGAACATGTAAGAACACAAGACACACAGGACATGTGGAAGTTTATGGGGCTTCCTGGCATTTAGGAGAAGAGGAATAAGTCACGTTATACTTAATAATCAGGTCTTCATTATGTCACTGTACCATTTACATCATTTTTTTTTTTGTACTTGCTTTGGCAGTACCTGTATAAAATTATTTTTTACCAGCACCATACTAGATGGGAGGCAGCCTTGTCTGGTGGGAAAGACATATCTTTGGAGTAAAGCAGAGCTGTATTTTAACTCTGGTGCTTCTACTCAGCAACTCTGGGACCTGAGAGTTGAACACTTACCCCTCTAACCTCTGTTCCCCACTGGTAAATGTGGGTGATGATACCCAGCTATGAAGAATGAAAGAGATACCATATTCAAATTCTTAATAGAATAGCTGGTCTGAGAAACACACTTTGAGAACTAGAGACCTGAAAGACTATTACCATTTTACTGTATTTAGTCTTCTTAAACATAACACAAACTTTCCATTTGTACTGATGTGTCTTGCTGTTACTTTTCTCTTTCTACCAGGATTTTATTCTTTATTTATTTTATTGAGTTATAGTCATTTTACAATGTTGTGTCAAATTCCAGTGTAGAGCACAATTTTTCAGTTATACATGAGCATATATATATTCATCGTCACGTTTTTTTCCACTGTGAGCTACCATAAGATCTTGTGTATATTTCCCTGTGCTATACAGCATAATCTTGCTTATCTAGTCTACATTTTGAAATCCCTGTCTGTCCCTTCCCACCCCTCCCCGCTCCCTTGGCAACCACAAGTTTGTATTCTATGTCTATGAGTCTGTTTCTGTTTTGCATTTATGTTTTGTTTGTTTTCTTTTTTTTAGATTCCACATATGAGCGATCTCATATGGTATTTTTCTTTCTCTTTCTGGCTTACTTCACTTAGAATGACATTCTCCAGGAACATTCATGTTGCTGCAAATAGCGTTATGTTGTCAGTTTTTATGGCTGAGTAGTATTCCATTGTATAAATATACCACATCTCCTTTATCCAGTCATCTGTTGATGGACATTTAGGCTGTTTCCATGTCTTGGTTATTGTAAATAGTGCTGCTATGAATATTGGTCTACCAGGATTTTAAAATCACTTCCTTGACAAAATCTCCTATCTTGAGTTATTAATGCTTTTTTGTTGTTGTTATGAGTGGAATTTTTAGTTATTATAAAGTTTGACTTGGTATAACCATGCAATTGATTTGGGTGGATTTCTCTTATTTTCTGCAGCTCTAATTTTCATTTCCTTCAATTCATTGTTTTATTTGTTGACTTTCCTGGGCATATGAATAATAGTACAGTGGGTACATTAGCTAAAAGCAAGTACAATTTAGAAAACAATTTTATTCTTTCCCCTCACTACTGGTTAAACTGTACTCTTTCTTTCTCTGCCCCTGGACAAAAATCTCATGGCCAGTCTCATGATTTCTCTGGTCAGTCTTACGTTGGTGTGATTTTTAAAATCCTTAACAGCTGTTCTGGCTGGGCTCCAAACCTACCAGATCTCACTCTGGCCCAAGTGCTGGAGCAGGGCCAGGTGTTATCTCTTTAATGTCTCTTTCTTGGAGCCTATGGAGCCCAGGAGAAGGGTCATGGCAGCTGTATGATGTGTATCAGGGAGCTCGGGCTGGGGCATTTATCATCTAGTACAGAAGTAGTACTTATGTATCTTGATGACTGCACCAGCCATCCTGGTGTGGACTGGCTCAGGATCAACCTTATTCTTGGGAAATAAAAAATCCGCTGGTTATGTCTAGTGCCAAGTCACCGATTAAAATTTTATGACATATATTATTCTAAACTTTATTTAATATTAAAGCCTCTCCTCTACCCCAAACTGAGCGAAGAAGGGAAGATCAGCTTCTCTTTCCTTGCCTGTGCCTTCTGCTTCTACCTCCCAATCACTAGCCTGGCTCCCGCAACTCCATGGTTAATGGGGTTGAGGGTCACAGAGGCAACGGATTAGAACCAGGAAAGGCAGAACTTCACAGGCACAGGTGTAATCTGAAACTGGTGTCTTCGATGGTGGCCGTACAGAATGCTGTCCACAAAAAGTAGGAAGCTAGTGCCTACACTTCTAAGACTATAATAAATCAGAGTGTATATTAACTAGGGCTGTGGTTGTGAGAATTAAGGTGGCAGGCTGGATCAAATGTTGATATTGCCACCTACTGGGCACAGAATGTAATGCAGCTCTTTACTTAGAGCAAACTGGACAACAGCCTATAATTTTAAACAAAGACCATTAACAAAAGGTGGTTGAGGCAGCATGCATACCCTTATTTAAAATAGTTGGTAAAAAAGATGAAGAGAGAAAGGAGAGTAGCTAAAATGTATATGTGTATTTAAAATAGTTTTCAATTATCAAACAACATTACCAAGAAATATAACGTATACAAAAAAAAAGAAAACAGAATCCCTCCACCTAAAACAAATACAGGTAAAATAGTGGTTAAAAATTTTCTTCTAGCATTTTTCCTATAACAACAATAATAATTACCAGGTATCATTTAGCAAGCTCATAGGCCAAACCTTTTTTCTAAATGCTTTTAAAATGTTCTCTCAGTAGATGAAAGAATAAATAAAATGTGGTATATACTACATACAATGTAATATTGTTCAGCTTTTATAAGGGAGGAAATTCTGACATATGCCGCAACATAGATGAACCCTGAAAACATTATGCTAAGTGAAATAAACCAGACACAAAGTACAAATACTTATGACTCTACTTGCATGAGGTACCCAGTACAGGCAAATTCACAGTGACAGAAAGTAGAATAGAGAGGTTGTCGGGGCTAGGAAAAGGGGAGAATGGGGAGTTATTGCTTAATGAGTAGAGTTTCTCTTTGGAATAATTTAAAAATTTTGGAAATGGATGGTAGTAATGACTACAAAATATCGCGAATGTGTGTAAAGCTAGAGTTGTACACTTAAAAATGGTCAAAGGCGTAAACTTTATGTTGTGCATATTTTACCACAAGAACATATTCTCATTCAAATCTCCTTCAATCCTATAAGATGAGTTATACAACTAATAGATGGATTTGGACCCAGGCAATCTGAATACAGAACCTAGGTTTTTTGCTCATATTTTTAAAAAGAAAGAGAGAACAGTATAATGAACCTCCACATCCCCATCAACCTGTTTCAACAATGAATCTGCTTATGGTCAATCCTGTTTGTCTGTTTCCCCACCTACTCCCTGCCCTGCCTCTAGGGTTTTTTGATGCAAATCTGACATCATAATTTAATCTGTAAATATTTCAGTATATAGCTCTAAAAGAATAATTTTTTTAAAACACCATTGCAACACTTTAAAAAAGCTAACAATCTCTTGATATCATCAAGTATTCTGCTATTGTTCGCATTTCCCCAACTAGCATAAGTTTTTAAGTTTGAACTAGGACCCAGATAAAACCCACACATTGCAGTTGGTTGATACTCTGAAGTCTTCCAACAACAAGTTTCCACTCCATCTACTGTTGTTCTTGTTCTTACAGTTTTTTTTAATGATGTATTTCATTGTTCTGTGGCATTTAGCACAGTTAAGATTTTGCTCATTGCATTGAATGTTCCTTTGTCTCCTGTATTTCCTGTAAACTGGTGGTTAGATCTGGAGGCTTCACCAGTTTCAGGATCAGCTGTTTTGGCAAGGAGTCACAGGTGGTGCTCTGTACTCCAATTAGGAGCCACAGAATATCCAGATGTCTGTTGCATCTTTTGTGATGTTAGCCATCATTAATAATCATAGCCCAGATCCACTAATTCTGTGTGATTGGGAAATGATGATGTTCCCTCTTCCCGTATTAGGTGGATTTTTTTATATAAAGAAAACATTTCCTTCATCAATATTTTGGTTATCAAGGTGCAGTTTGTACAGGAAAGTCAGGATAAATACTTGGTCATTTCCCTTTATTTATCAGTTTTCAAAAAACTGCATCAGTTTCCTGGCAGTGAGTATTGTTTGTTTTCATATCATTTTGAACTCATGCATTTAAACATATTTGACATGCTTCAGTCTGTTTTAGTTACTGTGGGAGGCAGAATAATGCTCCCCAAAGATGCTCATGCCCTAATCCCAGGAACCTGTGAATGTGTTATGTTACATGGCAAAGAGGAATTAAAGTAGCAAATGGAATCAAGTTTGCTAACCCGTTGACCCTAAAATAGGGAGATATCCTGAATTACCTGGGAGCACCCAGCATACTCACAGGGGTCCTTACAAGCAGAAGAGGGAGGCAGAACGAGGAGGTCAGAGTGATGGGATGTGAGGACTCTACCACTGCTGGCTCTGAAGAGAGAGGAAGGGGGTCATGCGCCAAGGAATGCAGGCAGGCTCCAGGAAAAGGCAAGGAAACAGATTTCCCCCTAAAGCTTCCAGAAAGAAATCCAGTCCTGCTGAATCTTGGTTTTAGCTCAGTGAGACCTGTGTTGGGCTTTTAACCTACGGAACCACAACTTTGTGTTGTTTTTAAGCCACTAGATTGTGGCTATTGGTTACAGCAACAATAGGGAGCTAACACAGTTGCTACCCTTACTGACACTCGTATTGATCCATCTTTGGCCCATGTTATCCTACTCAAGTTGGCTTCTAAGTCCTTGAGTTTTCTTGCTCTCTGGTATGACAAGATGTTCCAGGCCCACCGACTGGTCAGCTCTTAGACTTTGATTCTACCTCATCTTCTCTTGTTCTCTTTAATGTAACCAGTGATTTTTAAAAATTCATTTACTGTTAGTTTCTAGCAGCTTTATTCATAAATGCCAAAATTTGAAAGCAAACCAGAGGCCATTCAACAGGTGAATGGAAAAACAAACTGTGGTACATCGACATAACGGAATATTATCAGTGATAAAAAGAAATGAGCTACCAAACTATGAAAAGACACGGAGGAAACTTAAAGGCGTATTGCTAAGAGAAGGAAGCCAGTCTGAAAGGTTAGACACTATGATTCCATCAGATGACATTCTAGAAAAGGCTCATAGGCAAAGGCTCTTGTGTAACCAGAGACTTTAAATAGGAGAATCCCGTCCCTAGCATTTTTGTCTTCTCTGCAGCACTTCACTCCTTTCTTTTCCAAAAGACATCTATCTGTCTTCCCCTATGATATCATCGCAGAACCCTGGTCCATGGCCCCCTTCCTGGCTCTTCCTTCCTAACCCCTAAGGCTGTCATCAGGCCTCATTTCTTCTTCCTCCACACTCTTCCTCAGTTTCCCATCCATGCCACAGTCCCCCACGCCAATGGCTCCCAAAGCTGTGTTTCTCTCCCTTCTCTCTCCTGGTACCAATACAGGACCTCATTTCCTGCTTGTTGGGAGTTGCCGCCTGTACAAACCACTTGCTCCTCAAGTTCATGGCAAAACCCCAATTCCCACTGTCCCCTAACTCTTTCTATCAATGGCTGGCTCTGTTAGTGGGGCTATCTGACTCAGACTCAAACTCTGGGGGCTATCTGAAAATCTTCTTTGTCTTCAACCCTCTTAAAATAAGAAACAACTGCCACCAAATACTTAGTTATAATAGTTTCACTTTTTTGTTTTGCCGTAAGAAATGAGAATTTTAAAGTTTGTTTTGCTCTTGAGTGTTCATCCATGGACACAGACCCCCGAGAGAAGCCAAATAATCATCTGAGGTTGCTTTGTGAGCACAGAACCAGAGCATGGGGGTGAGAAGGTTTCAAGAGTTAATATCTCCAGCTAAGATGCTGTCAGTGTGGGCCTTCTCACGGGACTGCAATACCTTAAGTCTTTGCTAAGCCTCCCTCTTTAAAGCTTAGGTGGCCCCTGCCAACCTTTCTTTGCCCCCAGGCCTGACAAAATTCTCTTGATTTCCTTAGAAATAATACTATCTTCAATCTGGTGGCAGACAAATCTTACAGGCACATAAAATCACAAAATTAACTGAGATGGGTATCCAGCTAAAGGTAGACCTAGCTAGGAGGGAGGCTATGTCTCTGCTTAGCACTTTGTATAACCTTTAAGAAATATCAGTTGAAAAACCACTATTTGTGTACATGCTGTGATGCTGGATGTGGGCCTTAGTGGCGGGTGCATCACTGTGGGGCTTAGCGCCCTCTTGTGTTCACAAGGAAGCCAAGCACAGCTGGCTCTCCATGATTTGCCAAGTGTATTTTTAACTGCATCTTTATGAGAAGTGTCTGAATTTGGCTACCAGTTTTCAAAGGATCTGTCACCCTAAGAATCGCAGAACCAGTTCTAGGAAAATCTAAGGACGTAAAAGTCTTTAGATTCTTTATTCTCTCTTTCATCCAACCCCTTCCTTTCCCCCATTTTATTCCCTCCAGAGCTGCCAAATCATGTTTGATCCTGTAACTTGTTATTAAATCATCTAAATGTAAATATGTGTAACTTTCTATGCTTCCAAGAAATATTTTCATATATTAGGTATCAAAATATGTTGTGTAGATGGATAGATGGAACCAAAGAGAACTCAATCAGCTGCGTCTGACAATAAATACAGACCCTGAGGGAGGCAGAGGTGATGAGGAAGAGGAGAGACAGGAGGCAGTTCTAGTTCCCTGTGACCCCAAATAATGCTCTAAGTTCTGAAAGAGTGTGGAAAATGACATAACATAGGTGAGTGGAATGATGCTGGACTTGGACAGCTGCGGACTGTAAATCTCCACTCCTATTCTCACTAGTTGAGCAAACTTGGACAAGTGATTTAATCTTCCTGAACATGAATTTTCTAATGTGTGAAACAGTTGTAATACCTACCTCACAGGGCTGTTAGGAGGACCAAATGAGATAATGTACTAGTATATTAACAGTACACAAAGTGTATGTTTAAAAACTCATGTTAAATTTCACAAAAAGACATAAGGCAAATATAATACTCAAAGGCCAAATCAGCACAAAGTGAAATTGCTTATTTTTGAAAAGGCATGTTCTGAACGATTCTGAGAGAGGAAAGGACATATTGCTCTGGTCATTTAAAAATAAGATGTCAAAGCTCTAGACTCCATTGGGAAAAACATTTACCCTCAGAAATGAGTTGGCTTTTTAGTCAAAAGCATGAAACTCACTGTGAAGAGAGAGACAGATTCACAAACTCTTCCAAAATCTCAAAATGGCAATGACAGTGACAAATCAAACAAAACACTGATACCCTAGCTCAGTGTTAAGACCCAAACAAATGTCAAGGATACACTAAACAGGATTAATCATGAAATTCCTCTGACTTTCCCTTCAGATTGCATAAGCATTTATTTTGAACGCTGTGTAAGGCCCTTTACAGACATGCCAATCACAGGGCCTGTCATCCGAGGGAAAGTACCTTCCTGAGAGCCCCAGGCTAACTGAAGTGGGCCAACCCTACGTTGTTTTTGTAGTAAGAGAAGTCCTCCGATTAGGACAGAGGCGGGCTCCTGGAAACCTATGACATGGCTTGGTCTAAAATGCTGTATCTATCAGGGCTAAGTCATAGAGCCAATTGGATTTTCTCTTTCAGGTTGAATGGGGAAGAGTCAGCTGGTTGATAACAAGTGTAGATAAGACATCAAAGAGAAGCAAAGTCCAAAAGAGAAGTCATATTAATGGCAGCATATCAGATCAAAGATCCAGCAACTCCTGCTGAAGGGGCAAATGTTAATCTGGTCCCTAAAGCTGGTTTAGATTGTGAATTGGAGATACTCTTAGAAGCCAAAGTGATACCAGCCTTCCTCTTTGTGATGAATTTTTTCCTCAATAAACTCCCATTACTTGAGATGGTATGATATCTCTGGTTCATGCAATCAAAGATTAACAGCAGTGTAGGGAATAAAAGCTAAAGGAGATGCTCTAAGTGAAGCAAGCCAGAAAGAGAAAGAAAAATACCATATGAGATCACTCACATATGGAATCTTAAAAGAAAAACAAAAAACAAAAAACATAAATACAAAACAGAAACAGACTCAAAGACATAGAATACAAACTTGTGGTTGTCAAGGGAGCAGTTGGGGGGGGAGGGACAGACTGGGATTTTAAAATGTAGAATAGATAAATAAGATTATACTGTATAGCACAGGGAAATATATACAAGATCTTGTGGTACCTCACAGTGAAAAAATGTGACAATGAATATACGTATGTTAATGTATAACTGAAAAATTGTGCTCTACACTGGAATTTAACACAACATTGTAAAATGACTATTACTCAATAAAAAAAAGTTCAAAAAAAAGCTAAAGGAGATAGTCTCTGCTATCACAGAATTTGAATTGTAGTGAGAAGATCACACATGATTTATGGAATATTAATTAGTTTCCTACTGCTGAGTAGCATATTAAGTGCTAGGGATACAAAGATAAATAGAACATAGACCCTGTCCTCCAAGGGCTCAGAGACTTCAATGGGAAATGGATGGTGTGAAGGGGATGCCCAGCACGCAAAAGGAATGAAGGAGGAACTGAAGATGCTTCTAAAGTCTAGTTTCTGCTTCCAAGTATTAGAGAAGAATATTGCTCAATGTTTCTTACCACGTGGAGGAAGCTCAGTTAATATAGCTCATGGCCTCTCTCCACAGCGGCAGGCTGACTGGTAAGCTTGCAAGTAGGGTAAGATCTCTGACTCTTCACTATTGACAATAAACCTTATAAAAACAGAACAAGTTCCCTTCATCTGAGATATCTTGATTAAGTCTCTTTCCTTTGCTGGGAGCCCTGACTAGAATATGTTAAAAAAAATCATTTTGGCAAACTGAATCGGAGAAAATATTCACAAATTATATACCTGATAAGGGATTAATATCCAAAATATGCAAAGAACTCATACAACTCAATAGCTAAAAAACACACAATTTGGTTAAAAAATGGGCAGAGGATCTGAACAGACATTGTTCCAAAGAAGACATACAAAACAGGTGCATAAAAAGATGCTCAGCATCACTAATCATTGGGGAAATGCAAATCAAAACCTGAGTAAGATATCACTCACACTTGTCAGAATGGCTATTATCAAAAAGACAAGAAATAAATGTTGGTGAGACTGTGGAGAAAGGGGAACTCTCGTGCACTGTTAATGGGATTGTAAATTGGTGCAGCCACTATGGAAAACAGTATGAAAGTCCGTCAAAAAATTAAAAATAGAACTACTATAAGATCCAGCAATTCTACTTCTGAGTATATATGTACGCACAGGAAAAGAAATCACTATCTTGTAGAGATATATGTACCTCGTGTTTATTACAGCATTATTTACAATAGCCAAGATATGGAAATAATCTAAACATCCATTGGTAGATGAACCGATAAAGAAAATGTGGTATATTTATATAATGGAATATTATTCAGCCATAAAAAGGAGTGAAATCTTACCATTCTCAACAACATGGATGAACCTTGAGGATATAATGCTAAGTGACATAAGTCAGAGGAAGACAAATACCATATGATTTCACTTAAATGTGAGAAAAAATACCCAAACCAGAACACAAAACAAAACAAAAAACCCCATCAAGTTTATAGATACAGAGAACAGACTGGTGGTTGCCAGAGTAGGGGTGTGTATAGGGGGGATGTGGGGTGGGGAAAGGGTGAAGGTAGTCAAAAGGTACAAACTTCTAATTATGAAATAAATGTCAGGGGGATGTAATAACAGTGTGGTGACTACAGTTAATAATTCTGTATTACATATTTGAAAGCTGCTAAGAGAGTAAATCTTAAAGGTTCTCAGCACAGAAAAAATTTTGTAACTGTATGGTGACAAGTGTTAACTCAACATTATGGTGATCATTTTGCAATATATACAAATACTGAATCATTATGTTGAACCCTTGAAACTAATATGTTATATATCAATTATATCTCAATAAAAAGAAATCATTGTAGGGAGACAGGCAAGTTGTTAACTACAGGAGATAGTTTTATGTCACATAAAAATAAAAGTTAATTAAGAACTAAGAACACAAGCAGACATACCCAGAACTGAGCCCAGGGTCTCCCTAACGGGGAACCAGCTCAGTATTTGCGTGGACCACGATTTCACTTCCTCATTTACATCCTTTGTTCCTCAACTTTGCACAGTCCAGGTGAGGCCAATAGTTCCCTTAGACTCCAATAGCAAGTCACTAATGGTTGTACCAATAACCTATATACAGTTGACCCTTGAATACTGTGGGTTTGAACTACAGGGGTCCACTCATATATGGATTTTTTTAAATAGTAAATACTATAGTGCTATTCAATCCATGGTAGGTTGAGTCCAGGATTGCAAAATTATGGATGCAGAGGAACCATGGCCAGGAGGGCCAACTATAAGTTATATGAGGATCTTCAACTGCTTGGCGGGCCAGCGCTCCTAACCCTTTGTTCAGGGGTCAACTGTATTGCTTTTTTCAGAGATCACAAGGTATGTAAGAGCCTCCAGTCTTCTTTGTGTGTTCTCAGCCACTAACTGTTCTTAGGCATACTATTCTTAAAATTTTATTATCAGCCTCTAAAAATGTCCTGTGTCATTGCATTTTAACTGTTTGATCAAAGTGATGGGCTATTCTGAATCATCCACACTTTAACCAGGGCCCCCGGGTGCTCACAATGACTGGACAGGGTCAAGGTTAGAAACTGTGGCATCAGACACTGAAAATCGCAGGTCAGGAGACAGAACTGTATTAGAGACTAAGGGCTTTGGAGTCAGAGACACTTGTCTTTGAATTTTAGTTCTACCACTTATTGATGAGGAATTTGACATCTCTCAGCTTCATTTCCTAATAAACAAAGTGCAGCCAATAATCACCACTCTCCCGACTCCAGCCCCGCACCTCCTCCCTCAACCCCATCCCCTGCCCTCCCATGCACAGGCTTGTTGTGTTAATTAAATGAGACCAGGCTAGAAAACGCATGATACTCATGCAGCTGGAGCACAAAACGTCAGAGCTATAAAAAGCTTCCATTAGTGTTTTTTAGTAAGGATCTTTGATCCTGCTTACCAAAATTGTCACCGAATAACTCATTTACAATTCAGAGAAAACACCACAACCTACAAGAGGGCTGTCAAGGCTTTCATGCTGGGAGTAAATTGAAAAACAGAATGCAATAGATCTACGTCAAAATGAGCCTTCTTTCAAGACTGATTTGGAGCTGGCACAGCATTTACTCCAGAATTATTAACAAGGAGAAAGGAGTTAGAGTGTCACAAAATACAATCACAGGACTTAGAAAGCAGACAATCCTACTTTTGAGAAAAACTAAGAAAGCCCAAGTATGACTCACTCTGGCCTGGGATGGAGAATGAGGCTAGTGTGGGGGCTGGGACATACACAGGATGGAGATGCTGTTAGATTGTGGGGAACCAGGGAATGTCATCCCTCTTTCATCAAAGCAGAGCACAGATACCAGGCAAGGGCTTTACCTGCAGATCCAGGGTAAAGAGGGTGAGGGGAGCAGTTTAGGAGGCCAGACATCCACCTCTCTCTCTTGTGCAGAGCTAAAATGAAGTTGCTCGCAGCTGCTGTATGAAGATAATGAAGAACCAATCAGGACTTCTTGGAGAAGAGAGAACTGCTGGGAACACTAATAAAAATGAAACCGAGGGCAGTCTCATCAGTTGTATCCCTTAAGCCGTAACTTGCTTGATAAATAGTATCCTGTAACCCACCTTCACCTATCAAGCTTGACTTAACTGTTCTTGCAGATTGCGTACCCGCCAAGCTTCATGTAGCTCAGACGATATATCACAAGACTCCTTCAACTGCCCCCTATAGATAACACCTCTGACATGTGGGTCGCTGTAGCAACAGTTACTCGAAATGTTTTTCAGGAACATGGAGCTAGTCTTGCCCAGATCAAACCAGTTGAGACCACTGAATGTTCAACTGGGTGACCGTCCAATGGATGACATTTTGACATCAGAGGGCCCAAAACTCCACCCTCAGAATATGCTAATACCACCATTTCTAAACATGCATCCTGTGAAGAAGCACGTAACTAAGATATGCCTGCGCAGGACACCGATACCCTCACCTTTTTCGTACCTCCAGTCATATTTCCCCTCACCTCAGACTGCCCTGCTTCCTTGCGCCATAAATATCTTGAGCCCTCACCTTCATGAAGGCAGATTTGAGACTTGTTCTCCTGTCTCCTCACTTGGCTGCATTGTGTATAAACCTTTTCTCTGCTGCAAATCTTGGCATCTCAGCATTTGGCTTGCTGTGCGTCAGGCAAATGAACCTGGTTTGGAAACACAGGGATGGACATACCAGCTAAGATTAGAATCAGCTGCATATCAGAAACCGAACTGACATTGGCTTAAATAAGAAGGAAGTTTATTAAATGGTTAAAGAGATCTGGACTAGTATGGCAGCTTCACCACATCACTAAAATGCCAGCTCCTTCTGTCTTTCTGCTGTGCCAACCTCAGGTGCATGGCTCTATCCTCAATGCCGCAAGCCCACGATGGCTGCCAGAGGAGTTTTGCAATTCCATTCAGGTTCCAGGCAGGAATAAGAAAAGCGGCAAAAGGGCAGTTCTCCTAGCTGAGTCAGCTCTTCCCAGAAGTCCCACCCAACTCACTTTCACTTGACTCATTGACCACACTTAGGGAAGTTGGGCAGTGTAAACTTTTATAGGTATATTACCACCCTAAAAAAAAAATCAAAGTTCTGTTACTAAAAGTGAGGAGGAAAATGGATATCAAGCAGGCAATCAGCAGTCTCTTTGAGAGGGGACAAAGAAACCTACAAATGAGGCTAAGAAGGAATGGTCAGGGAAATAGGAGAGGGACCAAAAGGGGGGAGAAGTGGCTGTGTCCTGAAGGGCAGTTCCCTGTCTTCCTGCGAATTCAAAGAGCTGGATTTAGACATGGCGCCTGCTGTGTAGAAGGCCAAGTGTAAAGGCATTACCTCTTGACTTTCAAGGTATTCTGCTGGAAAACCAGTGTGGATGGAGGGGGGCAACTCCTCCAACTGAGAAGATCCATTAAAAATCACATACCTTACCTGAACACAGGCCTTGGTTGTGACCTACCTGATCTACTTTAGGGTGGAAAATAGAAAGAAAGGTATCAGAATCTTCAGGCAGGATATCTACAAAAAGAATCTGGCACAAATTCACTTCTGGGCCCTCTAGTCTGTTCCACTGATTGATGTGTCTTTTTGTGCTAGTACCATACGGTTTTGATTATTGTACTTTGCAATATTGAAACCTGGGGGTGTGATACCTCCAGCTTTGTTCTTTCTCAAGGTTGTTTTGTCTATTCAGGGTCTTTGGTGATTTCCATACAAATTTTAAAATTATTTGATCTAGTTCTGTGAAAAATGCCACAGGTATTTTGATATGGATTATATTCAATCTGTAGATTGCCTTGGGTGGTATGGTCATTTTAGCAACAGTAATTCTTCCAGTCCATGAGCATGGGTATTTTCATCTGTGTTGTCTTCAATTTCTTTCATCAGTGTCTTTCAGTTTGCCAAGAAGAGGTCTTTGACCTCCTTGGTCAGATTTATTCCTAGGTGTTTTATTTGTTTTGCTGCAGTGATATATGCCATTGTTCTCTTATTTCCTCTTTCTCCTAGTTCATTGTTAGCGTACAGAAACACAACAGATTTCGGTAGTATTAATTTTGTATCCTGCAACTTAATTCATCTACTGGTTCTAATAGTTTTTTGATAGCATTTTTAGTATTTTCTAGATAGAGTATCACGTCATCTGCAAACATTAACAATTTTACTTCTTCCTTTCCGATTTGGATTCCCTTTATTATTTTTTTTTTCTTGTCTGTTGTGGCTAGGACTTCTAATACTATGCTGAGTAAAAGTAAGAGTGGGCATTCTTGTCTTGCTCCTGATCTGAGAGGAACTGCTTCCAGCTTTTTACCGTTGAGTATGATGTTAGCTATGGATTTGTCAAACATAGCCTTTGTTTTGTTGAGATACGTTTCCTCTATACCCACTTTGTTGATTTTTTATCATAAATGGATGTCGACTTTTGTCAAATGCTTTTTCTGCATCTATTGACATGATCATATGATTTTTTTATCTTCAGTTTATCAATTGGTGTATCACATTGATTGATTTGCAGATATTGAGCCATTCTTGCATCCCTGGAATAAATTCCACTTGATCATGGTGTATGATCCTTTTAGTGGTTTGTTGAATTTGGCTTGATAACGTTTCGTTGAGGATTTTTGCACTTATGCTTATCAGTGATATTGATCTGTAATTTTATTTATTTATTTTTGGTGTCCTTGTCTGGTTTTGGTATCAGAGTGATGCTGGCCTCATAGAGTTTGGGAGTGTTTCTTCCTCTTCAATATTTTGGAATAGTTTGAGAAGGACAGAAGTTTACTCCTCTTTAAATGTTTGGGGAATTCACTTGTGAAGCCATGTGGTCCTGGACTTTTGTTCATTGAGAATTTTTTTAAATTACTGATTCAATTTCATTACTGGTCATTGGTCTGTTCATATTTTCTATTTCTTCCTAATCTACTCTTGGGAATTTGTTTCTAGGAATTTATCCATTTCTTCTGGTTGTCTATTTTATTGGTATATAATTGTTCGAAGTGATCTCTTATGATCCTTTGAATTTCTGTGCTGTAACTTCTCCTTTTTCATTCTTGATTTTCTCTCTTTTTGGTGCTATCTCTTTTATTCTTGATAAGTCTGGCTAAAGTTTTATCAATTTTGTTTATCTTTTCAAAGTACCAGCTCTTAGTTTCAATCTTTCTCTTTCTTTTTCTAAGCCTCTATTTCATTCTTTCTGCTCTGATCGTTATTCTTTCCTTCTACTAACTTTGGGTTTTGTTGTCCCCTTTTTCTGGTTCCTTCAGGTGTAAGGTGATTTGTTTATTTGTAGCATTGGTCCTTTAAACATATTTTCCCCCTTAATATTATTATGTGCACACCAAATTTGATTCAGGAGACTCAAGTTAAAAAACCTTTACCACACAGCTCTTCCCAGTCTCTAACTTGTGCACAAAGCATACAGTGTTTGGCTAGCACAGTGGTTACTTTCTTACATCACATATGCCCCATCCAAGATGTGTATATGAAGTGCTGGTTTCCAGAACCAACAGTCTCTAACAACGTAACTACTGAATATTGCTCAAGGCAGGTTTAGTAACCATTGTGACAAGACGAACAGGAACATTAGTTCTTCAGAGGCAAGAACCTTATAGGTGGACTCTGCTATCACCTGGATTAAGCTTCCAGATAAGTCCTGGGATGGGGAACAGTGGTGGGCCGGTGCCAGCCTACTAAACATTTCCTATTCTAACCTGCCTCTAATGAACATTCACATACTCATTTGTCTCTTTTCTTACTGAGATTACCTTTAAAGGTTCAGGAGGGGTTGGCTAGGGCTGGCATAATCCTAATAAACAGAATATTAAAAATTATGTCTTAGGTTACTAGAAAAGCTAGACACAGATGATGAGTTTATGAGCCCATTTAACCTTTTGACCAAATGTCCGACTCCCTCAAAAAAGCTCTCGAAGTAAATGCAGTTTGCGGAAGTTGCACCTCAATTCTTGGTCCCGGTGACTAACAGAGAATGAGCCATCACCTGATAAGTGAGTTATCAGAACTATGAATCTGAGTCATGGATATAAATCTCTAATTCCAGGCATTTCTCTTCCACTAAGTTACTTCATTTAACAGAGTCATCCCAGTGAGCATCCTCTCCCTTCCATGCAATGTGAACAACTATTATTTTGACAAGTTCAAAATTAGCCAATATTTAAGGGTTTACTGAGGCCAGGCAACACACCAAGCACATTGACTTGTTTAATTCTTGCAACAACTATAAGGACTAAAACAGTTGTTAGTTTGCAGATGAGGAGACTTAAGGCACTGAAGGGTTAAGATTCACTAAGTAGCATCAGCAGAGGGATTAGACCCTTGGCTGTCTTCTTCCAACATTCACCAGCAAAAAGTATAAACTTTCGTCTTACTAATGATACTTACTAACATAGGGCAGGTGACTTAGAAAATCTATAGATTTCTCCTTCATTCCCAAACAGGAAAGAGTTGTCATTTCTTGGTATAGATATATTACCCTGCCGGATTCAGGCAGGGATAGCTACAATTTCATTAAACTTATAAACTGAGTAAGAAAAGCTATAATTTCCAGAACTTTTGCAGTCTATTTGTTCTGTTGGAGTGCAGCTCCCAATGCAAAGTTTCTGCACTGAAATGAAAGCAAGCATTTTTCTCTTCCAACTTCCATGGGAGAGGGAGGCAGAGGACAAGGGGGTTTGGAATGGGTGTTAGATTGACCATGCTGGAGTGTCTGTAACAGCGGGAGCTACGTTCTGATGTAACTGAACACTCTGAATCATATCCCCAATTGAGAACAACACTGTTGAAGGTAAGGATGGGGGATGACAAAAACCTTCCATGTATTCAGAAAGTAGAGAATTCATATCTGAAATGGGAGGCAAGGCTATTAATGTGAGAGCAGGGGACATGGGTGAGATAAGCCTGAGGAGCATAATCACCTACTAAATTAACCACAAGACAGGAAGAAAACAGATATGTAACAGGACAGTTGCACAGGGTTTCTGTTGGTTCAGTTGAACCAGAGGTAAGTTTACAGTGGTGCTGATTGGCAGGAGCATGTGATTTTCCCAAACAGTACTCAGAGCAGGTGTGGAAATTGAGAATGCAAATGACTGGGTATCTGCAAAGCAGATGCCACAAAAGGCAACACAGAGGGCAAAGGTAGGGGATGCAGGCAATGCAGTAACGGAAAAGATAAACTGAGAACCTGGCTAAGGGAAGGAGGCCCTAAGGGAGTGACCAGGGCCTGGAGGTTTCTGACAAGTTCAAGGAAACAACAGAAATAAGAACTAAAAAAAAAAAAAAAAAAAAAAAAAAAAAAAAAAAAAAGAGAGAGAGAGAGAGAGAGACATGGAGTGATAGAAGGTTGTGATCACACTGGCATAGTGGGATTTCTAATTTTAGAGGTGAAATAGTTCTGGAGCAAAAACAAGCCTAAGTTGTAACCATATGAAAGAAGTGCTCAGAATTAAAATCAAGTAAAAAATATTGAAGATACATGACGTTAAGGATGGGTCACTTACTCACTTGTATGCAGCTATTACCAGTAGAATTAATTTTTTAAAAAGTTGTAATGGAGTACACAACCTAGGTGCTGATGTTCTCAGTAATGTGATGAAGGTCCAGCAGTGCAGACAACTGCAAAGGGTCATGAATTTCTCACAGGCGGAAGAGTAATGATTTGGAAGATGCCAAGACCACGAGGCCTCTGTTGTGGGCAGTGTTGAAGACAAGCCGACTCCACTTGCGAGGGCTACAAAAGTGCAGAGGCCTGGAGAGAGCCCTGTCTTTAGTAAGTAAAGTGTGGGAGCTCTGTAAAGAGGCTAACAGAGACAACTCAGGTTATACCACGTTCTGAAAAGCACCATGAAAAGGCAGTGCCAGCTTATGTAATATTGGCAAGGTACCACACCTGTGTATGTGACCCTTGGCAGTAATAACCTGAGCCTCTTTACTTAGCTGTAAAATAGGATCAATTCTTCTGAATACCTTTTGAGTTAGTGAGGGTAAATGAGATGTGAATACACCCTATGACTATAAAGCAATTTAGTCATGGGACTAGACTTTGGGCAGTGTCATGCTGATTTGTTACTCACAGATGATAACAGCTACATGTGCATAGAGATTTTATGATGCCTATACATTTTATTCCATGAGCATGTGAAATTAATTTAAGCTGAGGGAGGCAAAAAAATTAGAGCAGTCAAGGGTGTCAAATGTCCTAGGGTCATCAGAGCCAACTGAGAATAGAAAATAATGCTAGACATGACAATCAGGTCACTGCTAACCTTGGAAGCAGTAATTTTTCACTGTGACTCTGAAGGAATTTGAAGAGGATATAAGATAAATAGAACGAGTACTACAGTGCTTACCAGTTAAGAGCTTTCACAGATATCACTCAGTGAATGCTCAGCAGCAGTCTTATGAGGTACAGATTATTCCTTTTCTCCAGATGGTGAAAAACACAACTGTGCAAAGCTTTAAATCATACATATTTTTTCTGTAAAGCACCAGTCAGTACTTTAGGCTTTGAGGGCTATAAAGTCTGTTCCAACTACTCAACTTGATATTGCAGCACAAAAGCAGCCCCAGATAAGACACAAATAAACAAAAGTGGTCATGTTCCAATAGTTTCACTTACAAAAACTTTGGGACCATGGGCTGCTTACTAACCTCTACACTAAGCACAATTTTTCCAATCCCAAACCTAGCATTCTCTGTTACACCACAAATGAAATCAACTAGTCCAATGATCCTTTTTCAAAACATACTGTTCAAGCTATAGGCACATATTTAACAGCACCAATGTGGAATATACGTGTATTTCTAATAAACCGAAGAAAAAGGAAAAAGGAAGCAGCTCATTAGTATGTCTGGTAAAAGATTAGGCCAAATTATACTCAAAAGAGTATCTTGGTGGTGTTTTCAGCTATACTGTTCATCAGCCAGTTTTTTCCAGTGTAGATAATCTTCATTGGCAGGTGTCAAGTGTAAAACGGTAACAAATCCAGAGGGATGGAAGGAGGCAGGACATGCTCCCCTCCCCCAAGTGAGGACTCTATAACCAGGTCAGTGGGGCAAGAGCACTTGATTATGGCCACTTTGGGCCCAGTACTCCTCAAAGAACAAGCTCCCAGGCAGGAGGGCTCCTCGAAACACAGGTGAAGGGAGCAACACCCTGGACAAGGAATGGGCTACGTCCCCTCAAGGTCACTTGCCTCTGCCCACGGAATACCTCCATCCCTCAAGAGGAAGGCTTCAGAGCTCAGTGTAGGGGTGTTATAGTACTAGGCCAAGCCGATCCCTCCCCAAACCCAGGCAGCTGCCGTATGCCTCAGTTCCCCTCCTCTAAGTGATCTGCTAGGTTGGACTACCAGGTTCTGTTAGCCCAACCAGCTGTGCAGTTCCCAAGTCCCTGAGCTAAGGTTAATTTCACCTCTCATCTTGTACAACGGTGCAGTTGGATTCTAAGAATCTCTAAGATCTCTTCCAATTCCAACACACTGAGACTTCTTTAATGTGACTAAACTAGCTGAGTTAATCAAAGCTCTAGCAAGTCAGTCTTTTGCCATTTAAAAAACTGTCAATGACGTATCATTTACCACACATTGGTCCTCTTACCGTTATGGATTTCTATGTGTGGAAGCCATACTTTGTTGGTGATACATAGTCAGACTACCAGTTAAGTTCCTCCTAAAAACCTGGACACGTATTTACCCTGAGAAAGAGTACATCTGTTTCGCTTTCTGAATAAACCAAGAGAACCTGAGGGTATGGCCAGTTTTCAAATACCTCTAACTCCAAATAAGAAAATCTGGAATCCAAGTGATATTAAGTAAGCAGAAATCTAATTTTTGTACGTGAACACCAAGACAATGAATGGTCAGTGTGGGGCACAAAATATATAGCCAAAGCAGCAGTTCAGTGTGTACTCCAGCACTACTCACTGGAGACTCATCTGGAAAATACACTTCCTAATCACTTTAGTGGTGTATTTATATGCTGTCAGGCATCAGCCTTGCCTGTATGAAGTATACCTTAATAGCCACTCTTATTCTATGCTCAGTGATATCTTACTTGGCTTTCAAGATATTTCAATTTGACAGCCAAAAGACTCACCAGTAGAAATGAACACATTCTACTCTAGGTAAGTTGGTTTTGGTTTACTCCTGTGATCTTGACTGATTTTAAACAGCCTGAGTCTAGTTAATTGGGGAAGGCAAGCTGCTGGTAAGGCCTCTTCCTAGAAAGCATGTGAATTTCATCACACCCTTCTCAATTTACAACAGTCTTTAGGGGTTGAAGCTAAAATATAACAATATAATGTCTATAAAGAAACTGAAGTGCAGGAAAAGGATGACAAACAGGTGTATCCCTACCTACTACAAATGCCACCTAACTAAACTGCCAACTTATGAAAGGAATATGTGAAGTGTGTAGCTAAATTATGGAGCATATTAGATTTAGAAACAGGAATGGGAATCAGTGTTCTCAAGGGCAATTAGTGTACTTATAAGAATCCTAATTAAGAAAACAGAGTCTAGAGGAAGCACTTTTGTTATAGAGCATGGTGCTCATTCTAGACCTGTGCTGTCAGCATACTAGCCACTGGCAGCTATGCAAAGTTAAATTAATTAAAGCCCCCTACCTCCACAAAATTTCTAGGGACTACTCTAAACAGGTACTGCACAAACTTGTGTATGAAATAATTTAGTACATAAACTATACACTGTTACATACCACAAAAATGGCTAGAAACACATTCTTCTATCCACGTTTGGCATAAATGCTGCAGTGCTCTTTCTGGCCAATGAACTTTTAAGGGTGGATTATTGAAGTGTTGCTCTAGTTGAGGCTGTCCTAGAAAATTAAGTAAACAAAATCTAGTACTATGATTAGCAACGATGTTGCATCATGTTTCAGGCTGCTGTATTTTTCAACCATTTTGGTATGTCATTAAATCAAGCTCATTAGAAAAATCATGATCTGTGATTTTAATTCTTAAGCCTTATGATTAGATAATTTACAAATTTGTGCTGATGGTGTATCTTCTCCACTTTAACCCTTCTAATGAGTTAGCTAAAGCACCATTACCAATCACACATACTCAGTAGTTCTACAGTTGTGTTTCTGAATACCTGTTTAAAAAACAATCCTGAATCATAACTTAGTCTGACTTTGTAAAGAATTCACAAAGTCTGACTTTGTAAAGAATTCACAAAGTTGGCTAACATATCTTGTCACACTGAATTTTAAAAGCATCTGATTTTATAGGTGATCTATGAGATGTGAAAAGTGCTAAATATTCTTTATTTGATGTTACACATAAACCACAGTAAAATGCCTTCTATTAAGTAAAAGGCAATATTTTAGATAGAGAATTTTAATTAAATTGGCATAATTAAGACCAAAAAGATAAAGTGGACATTGTCAGTTTATCTTCAGCATTTGCCTTAACAGGGTAATGAAGACAACTTGAAACACAGGTGACTCTTGCTCTGTTCTATGACACAGTGAAGGGATCTTCTCCATATTTAAATATATTAATATAACCAGTTATAGAAATCTAAATATAAAACCAATTTCCTATAGGTTCTGAGAAGGCATTTACCATCTCCCTGAAAAGTTTAACATCCCTAACCAAGTTCAAGCATCTCTTTAGAAGGGGAAAGAAGTGATTATACTTGCTGATCTGACATTACTATCAAAACTCAAAAAGCTGATCATATTCATTTACTCACAAGCCAATCTTATTTAAAATCAGGTCTGTCCAACAGAAATATTCCATCAGCCATTCATGATCTGAATTCTAGTGTATAAGACTGATTTAAATATGGTACACATAAAAAAGTCATGAGACATCTCCATTTTGTAATAAATAAGGCAGTGGCCAACTATTACTCATTAGTAGCTTTTTTGAGATAAGCTATCAAGTCTGCCCTTTCTCCCTTCTTCTTAATGCCAGCGAAGATCATTTTTGTTCCAGGGATGTACTTCTTGGGATTCTCCAAGTACTCCATCAGTGTCTCCTCTCCCCAGGTGATGCCTAAACAAGGAGGGATGTATTGTTAAGTATGTTACACTGCTGCAAAAGGGTTTACCATAGGTTACATTCATGCAATTTGTGCTTGGGTTATTTAACAACTGTCCCCCTCTTACCTTTGTTCTTGTTGGCATCTGTGTAAGAGAATCCAACGGCCTGACCTGTCTTTCGCCCAAACAGACCATGGAGATTCGGCCCAGTCTTGTGCTTGCCTCCCTTTTCCACTGTATGGCACTGGGCACACTTTTGAACAAAAATCTTCTTGCCCTTCTCAACATCACCCATTTTTAAATCTAAAAACGAAAGACTCAATTTATTAATTTTTTCTCCAAGTAATAATACAGTGGAAACCAGAGATCATTTCATCACTTAATCATTGCAAATCTTTTAACATTTAGATCCAGATTGAATATTGTTTTACTAGGCACACTTGCAATAGATTTTATAATACCAAAAATACTATCTGAAAGAACTTCCTTAAAAACACATCTCTGTGGGTATAAGTGATGAAAGGTTGAGTCCAAGTGAGCAAAGAGGGAACCTAGTTCAAAACCATTTCAAAAGACGAGGTCAAGGTCACAAAAAAGTCACAAATCTGATTAGGTTAAACTGCGATTATATTAAACCCAAACTACCAAAATTCCATCTTTTAAGAAGGCCTAATCATTCACACTACAATTTAAAGCTACCTCTCTCTGAAACTAAAGCAAGATACATCTTTACAAAAAAAAAGAGACCATGGTGACTCAGGTCACTCTAAATTGCCTTGCTGTGGATGTGTGGGCAGCAGCAAGCTTCGAAGTCTCCCAGGGACCCCCTTCCCCCAGCTCTGAGATCTCCGAGGGCGACCACGAGGTCATTCATCCAGGCCGGTTTCAAGGAGACTGATGAAACCTATTTCTCCGAGATGCCTGAGTAGGTTGGGGGCGGGGTGGCTTCGGGGAAACGACAGGTGGCCAATAATAAAAAGGACTTATTGGAGGAATAGCAGTTTTGCTCTCTTGGAAAGAGGACGGGAAGCGCTGAGCACCATCCGCCAGCTACCGTCCTCACCCCGGAGAAAGTCTTGCCACAACCCCGCAGTCCCGACAACGAAGGGCCCACGTCTCGGTCGGATCTGCAACCAATGAGTCTCCGAGCTTTCAGGACCCGGACCAACCCCATGTCACTAACTAGTTGGTGTCGTGTACCACCTCAAGCCACAGCCCACCGGGTTCTGGCTAGACGCAGCCAGAGGCCGCCACTCCCTGCCCGCCTCGCAGGGCTTCAGTCCACCGGCGCAACCCCAACGCAGGCGCGCGCCCTCTTGGCTCAGCTTCCAACCCGCTGTGGCCTCCGCGCCCTGCGCTCACCGTTCTTTCGCCGCGCGGAACTGAAGAACTCCCGCCCGCAAGCCGGACGTCCCGCTCTCAAAGTCCAAGGACACGCCGGTCCACGCCTATGTACCGGTGTTGGTGCAACCGAACTCGCCTCGCCCTCTGGCTGTCCGACGTGCCGCCCGGCGGACTGATACGCAGTGACGTCACCGCGCCTCATTGGCTCCGGTCTCCAGGGCCTGCGACAGGGACCTGAGCGCGCATGCCAGCTAGCAGGGTAGTGTGTGCTGCCTGTGTGCCCTTCCTGTTAGGGCCTCTCTTGCACGACAGTTACGACAGGCCATTAGACGTAAGACGCCAAGGTGGTGCCCATAGAGGCTGACGTCACACCCTGGCCTTTGTGTGTGGGCGTGTGCGATGGGGAGGGTGGGGCGGAGTCTAGTGGTGGATAGAGGGCGTTGTTCTGCTAAGGTGACGGCTCTGGTGCTGGCTGACGTAATGCTTTTTGAGCGGCACGTTGCGGATCCAACCGAGATCAAACTTTGACCACCTAGAGGTCTTCTAGTTATCGTCACTTCAGCTGGCGACCTTTATCCACGCGCGGTCGTATTTCCGCTGCTGGCGCTAGCTGCACCCCAGAGGGATAGCCTGGAACCAGGAATTAAAAAAAGAGACACCAGCTCCTGATCTTGTTCTTGTTTCGTTTCCACCCTGTGACTTTAAAGTCATCTTCTAACAAATCTCTCCTTGATGGACGCCCGAAGACTAAGCAGGTGCTGCAACTGAAGCAGCATTATAGCTGCCTGGATTATAGCTCTGGCCCATCACATGCTGGCTTCTTTTCCTCCAACACCTGCCTCTCCTCGAGTTTGTATGCAGAAAGAGCAAGGAGTGTGTGCAAGCAGCATCTGGGAAGAAACTTTTTTACATGGTTAGACAATTCTTGGAATTTGGAGAGAATTTGCATCCCACCTAACGTAGGTGAAAGTCATGTTCAAGTAAGCTAATGTGGTTGGGTCATATTAGAAGTGCAGGTTTGATCACCACACCTTCCAGCAATCATCGTTTTCCTCGAGAACTAGGTCCCCTTCCTGAGATGCTCGGTTTTGTCACTGGGATGCTTCTCGACTCCCTTGTCCATCAAATTCAGCCCCCAATTTACAAATAATTTTCCTCTTTTCCCATATTCTGTCTAGCGGTGCATAATTCATTTAGTTCAGTGTTTATTGAATGTGCTATGCGCCGGGCACACTCTAGGAACCTGGAGTAAATCAGTGAGGATTTTTTTCTCTGGTGGAGCTTACATTCTAGCATCTTTTCTCCCTCCTCCAAATTAAGCAATAGGTACTAGGAGGTTAACTTATCCCTCCCAAACACTGGTCCTATGATTTCTGCTTCAGACCATCTATCTCTCCATATGACTAGATTTATTTTTATTGCTTTCTAACCGTGTCCCAATTTCCCATTTCCCTCTCTCTAATCTCACACACCACTGCCACAGGAGTGTGCTTATAAAACAGAACAGAAATCAATTCAAGACCTTTTGTGGCTTTTAGAAGGGACCAAGATGGTGTTTAAGTGCACTACTGAAGTAGGCACATTTGGCTAACTATCTGTTAGAGACCAAGATTAGCAACCTTGTAAATTTAGCCAAGTCCTGATAGATTTGAAGCTAAGTTCTGATTTTGCCACCCATATTCCTTCAAGGAAGAGTTGGTTCTTAAATAGGTAATTGTTATATCAAAATCTTTTGTGTCTGTGGTATCAGGAGTTTTTGTCAGTCTTTGTTGGGTTGACTGGTGGGGAATAGCAACGTTGTGGTGATACTGCAGATCATGTAGAAGTGGCAGTAAATCAGCTGGCCTCGTGAATTGATTGATGTTTTAAATTTATTCCCATGAGAGGGAGAATAGAAAACTGGAAGTTCTTAATACTCTTGATTAAGGAAATGTGGATAAAGAGTCTTGTTATTGAAAGTAATGGAAGGATGAGGAGAAAGAACAACAAAAATGAACACTACATTCCTGTAATAAAGCAGATACCAAAAATTGTGTGCTTAATATCTATGTATTCAAGTTCTAAAGAAATTCATAGGCTCACAGTATACTCAAGATATCTGAGAGGATTAGTTGAGGAAAACAATAATATTCTGCAGGTTGCTCTGTTTCATGTTTGTAATTCTGTTCCTTCTACCTCCATCTTTTCTCAGAGTAGTGACTGGTAAGGGGCATGACTATTATAAAACAAATGCCATAGATTTCTCCTTCTCAGCACCATAATGGATGACATATTTAAGACCCTCCCTAAGAAAAAAAATTTAGTAAGATACCACCTCCCACTCCTACCCCCAAATCAAAACATATATTGAAGTCACAAGGAAGTGAGGGAAATCTGGTTGGAGACAGAGGGAATAAGAACTGAAAACTAATGCAATAAGCATAAACTGACTCTGGGGCCACCTTACGGACTTTTGCTAAAGTAAAAGAGCCTTACCCTTTAAGAGCAGCCCTGCAGAATGGAAGTAAAGCTCCTACAAGGCGGGAGTGGAGAGGGAAGGTTGGCTGAGACCTCTGCATGATGCTGGTGTCACCAAAAGTCTTCATTTCTCTGGGATAAATGTGCATTAGTATGGTTTATGGATCATATGGAAGTTGCACGTTTAGTTTTTAGAAAACTGGCAAACTGTTCTCAAGAGCTTACTAGCACTATATGAGTGATCCAGTTTCTCCGTAACCTCACCAGCACTTGGTGTTTTCACTGTTTATTTTAGCCATTCTGGTAGGTGTGTCATAATATCTCATTGTGGTTTTAATTTGCATTTCCCTAATGGTTAATGATGTTGAAAATCTTTAGCCTCTTTGGTGAAATTTTTCTTTATGTCTTTTGTCCATTTTCTAACTGGATTGTCTGTTATTTTAGGTTGAATTTTTAGAGTTGTTTATATATTCTAGATATTGGTCCTTTGTTATATATGTGGTTTGTAAAGTATTTTCTCCCACCCAGTCTGTAGAGTAGCTTTTCATCCTCTTAGCAGGATCTTACACACAGCAAAAGTTTTCAATTCTGATGAAGCCCAATTGATCAGTTCTTTCTTTTATCAATCACATTTTTGGTGTCAACTGTAAGAACTCACACCTGAATGAAGCACATCTAACAGACACATTTTCTCAGTAAAGTATATCACAGACTCCCTGTATGTAGGGACACTGGGCAAGCACTACCTTGGGATAATTTTAAACAGCAAAATAACCCAAAAAAGGCACAAAATGTGAAAAACATGGCAGGAAGTAGACTGCAAAAAGGATGCTTGTTTACAATATGAGAGCTGAGAGAAGGGAGAGCATTGCATTATTCAGACTCAGCTAGGAACTCTCTCTCCTGGAGACTTGATCTGGTAACCTGGTCGGGGAGGGAGCCACACCTCTCATCACTCAGGATTCAGTATTTATAAGCTCACTGTGCTGGTTGTTCTCTTTTTGCCTATCTAGATCCATTTCCCCCTTCCTTTGCCTTAGGACACCATTCTCTAAGAATTGCATCACCTGGATCCCCTTGCTCCGGATTTCTACTTGGGTTTGGCTAATGGGAGGCACTATAACATGACAGTGGGCCCTTTCCTTGTTCTGAGGGTTAGGAGTGGTCTTGCTGTTGCTAGTTCCTGGGTGCCTCACCCAGGGTTCCCTTAACCCTGCCCACTTCTTATAAATAGTTCCTTCACTGCACTCCCCTCAGGGAAATCCTCTGAGAGTCTCTTTCCTGCTGGGACCCTGAATTATAGAGATACTTAATCCCCTGTTTTCAGAACAGTATCCAGTCCTCAGCTATGCCTGTTGCTCTCCATGCTAGAAATACTTTTTTCCTTCTTTTTAACCTTTCTTCAGAAAATAATCCCTCTGGACTTAGGGCAGTTGCCTAGCACTGGGGACTGGATGCGGGAAGAGGGGGTGGGGTTGGGGGGTGGGCAGAGAGAGAATCTTAAGGAGCCAACAGTGTCTTAGCTTAAACCCAGTCTTCCTTAATTTAGCAAACTTCCATCCCCACCCTACCCACTTCCTTTACTCCTAGACCAGACACTCCTGGTACTGAGTTCCAGAGCCTTTTGAGGATTCTGCTGTATAAATCAGGCTCTTTCCCTCACTGCCAGTTTAGGATTCTAGTGCCTTCAGGCAGCTCAGATCAATCTTCCATCATCTCCTTTCCAAAATGTTCCTAATGTCTCAGCTCCGTTCCCCCTACTGACCTGGCTAGTTTATGCTTTGGATAAAACAAAACCAAAATACAGTGGAAAAAAAAAAACCCAAACCAAGAAACTTTTCTGTAGTTTTAATGTGCTTCTTAGAGTAGGTTAAATTAGATGCATGGAGTAAATCTACCTTAGTCTGGAAGCCTCCATAAAGATTTTTCAAAATTGAGTTTATGATGAACATCTTGGAGTGTAAATACTCTCTGTCACCAAATGAGGCCAGATCCGTTAGCCTTAACAGCCAGCAGAGTTGGGAGTAGGGCTGATGTCCTCTTACGAGAACTGAGGAGGATGATTAAGACAGAGGGCTGAAGAGAAGGCTGCACACTTCTGCATAGAGGTGGATGAATACCCATAGTTAGAATGCAGTTCTACAACCCAGGGCACCTGTGCCCCAGTGCAACCCAGGGAAAAATGTGCAGTTCCTATACTGCAGAGTTGCATCTTCCAAAGTTTATTCTTTGGAATTCTAGTCCAATGATATCTGCTATGATAAAAGGATCAGGTTAGTTTGAGAAACATGTACACCATTCCTCCTCACCTCAGACATTCCAAAAGATGTTTACATATTAAAGGCTAAGGAGTACTGTCCAAGGTAATGTACAGATTTGATGCGATCCCTATCAAGTTACCCAGGACATTTTTCACAGAACTAGAACAAACAATCCTAAAATCACAAAAGACCCAGAACTGCCAAAGCAATATTGAAGAAAAAGAACAAAGCTGGAGGAGTAACCCTCCCAGACTTCAGACAATACTACAGAGCTACAGTAATCAAAACAGCATGGTGTTGGCATAAAAACAGACATATGGATCAATGGAACAGAATAGAGAGCTCAGAAATAAACCCACAGACTTATGGCTAATTAATCTTCAACAAAGGAGGCAAGAATATACAATAGAGAAAAGACAGTCTCTTCAGCACGTGGTGTTGGGAAAACTGGATAGCAGCATATAAATCAATGAAGTTAGGACATTCCCTTACTTCATATACAAAAATTAATTCAAAATGGCTTAAAGACTTAAATATAAGACAAGACACAATAAATCCCCTAGAAGAAAAAATAGGCGAAACATTCTCTGACATAAATCTTAACAACGTTGTCCTAGGGCAGTCTACCCAGGCAATAGAAATAAAAACAAAAATAAACAAATGGGACTTAATTAAACTTATAAACTTTTGCACAGCAAAGGAAACCATAAGGAAAACAAAATGACCACCTATGGAATGGGAGAAAATATTTGCAAATGATGCAAATGACAAAGGCTTAATTTCCAGAATATATAAATAGCTCACACAACTTGGTAACAAAAAAACAAACAACCTAATCCAAAAATGGGCAGAAGAACTAAAAAATCAATTCTCCAATTAAGACATACAAGTGGCCAATAGGCACATGAAAAAATGCTCAGTACCACTAATTATCAGAGAAATGCAAATCAAAACTTTAATGAGGCATCACCTCACACCAGTCAGAATGGCCGTCATTCAAAAGTCCAGCAACAATAAATGCTGGAGAGGGTGTGGAGAAAGGGAATCCTCCTACAGTGCTGGTAGGAATATAGTTTGGTGTAGCCATTATGGAAAACAGTATGGAGGCTCCTCAAAAAACTAAAAATAGGCTTACCATATGACCCAGCAATTCCACTCCTGGGCATATATCTAGAGGGAACTCTAATTTGAAAAGACACATGCACCGCAATGTTCACAGCAGCACTATATACAATAGTCAAGACAAGGAAACAACCTTAATGTCTGTCAACAGACGACTGGACAAAGAAGTCGTGGTATATTTATACAATGGAATATTACTCAGCCATAAAAGAGAATAAAATAATGCCATTTAAAGCAACATGGATGGACCTAGAGATCATCATTCTAAGTGAAGTAAGCCAGAAAGAGAAAGAAAAATACCATATGATATCACTCGTATGCGGAATCTAAAAAAAAAAAAAAAGAAAGAAAAGGATACTATGAACTCATATACAAAACAGAAAGACTCGCTGACATAGTAAACAATATTACAGTTACTGGGGAAAGTGGGGTGGGAAGGGATAAATTTTGGAGTTTGAGATTTACAAATGTTAGCTACTATATATAGAAATAGATTTTAAAAAATTTTCTGCTGTATAGCACAGAGAACTATGTTCAATATCTTGTAATAACCTATAATGAAAAAAATATGAAAACAAATATATGCATGTATATGCATGACTGGGACATTGTGCTGTGCACCAGAAAGACACATTGTAACTGATGGTACTTCAACAACAACAAACATAAATAAATAAAGGCTATGGAGAATCCCATGATTAAGTCACGTGATCGGCTTTCTTGTCCCCAGTTTTATTTTACCATGTAACTTTTTGCTTCCCACAATACCTATCACACCTAATATAACTAGTGCTATAGAATTTGGAAAAAATTCTATAATTTTAGCTCAATAGTTTTAAAGAGGGTGTAATCAAATGACATGTTGGTCATGAAACAAAAACAAAAATTAAGAGAGAAATCTCAACAAAACACTCACAGAACTTCCTCATGAACTTTCCATAATAAACTATGTCTAAAATGTACCTCTTGGCTCATTAAATGAGTTGACTTGCATTTAGGGATTAGCTGAACTCTTGGTGGATATCATCCAAAAATAATGATGTTTGGCTTTAGAATGATTGATATCAAGCCATCATCAGCTGGTCTGAATGTTTGTGTCCCCCCTCCCCAGATTTATATATTGAAATCCTAATCCCCAAGATTATTAGGAGGTGGGGGTTCTTTGGGAGGTGATTAGTTCATGAAGGCAGAGCCCTCACAAATGGGATTAGTGCCCTTATAAAAGAGTCCCAGAGAGATTTCTTGTCCCTTCCACATGTGAGGTTGCGGTGAGAAGACGGCTGTCAATGAAGAAGTGGACCCTCACCAGACACCAACCTGCCAGTGCCATGGCCTTGGACTTCCCAACATCTAGAACTGTGAGAAACAATGTTTGTTCTTTATAAACCACCTAGTTTATGGTATTTTGTCATAGCAGCCCAAACAGACCAAGACACTATCTTTCTTGCCACAATTAAAGTTCATCAGTTACTAATTAAAGCCATTGCTAGATCTTCACAATAAAATCATTTTTTTCTGCATAAAAGAAATGGTTATGTTTCTCTATCAGAAGGTTAAAGGAAAAGAAACATGCAACTTAGAGTCTGTGCATGCAGAGCATTTTAGGTTTCATCTTTTCTGCTGACCTATTTTGTTCATGTTTACATAAAGGAACAGGGCCCACATACTGACTTTATTAAGGTAATGTTTGTAGAGCTGTCTGTCCCTCAGTTAACTGGGCATTTGAGTTTTGTCTTGTCACCTAATCTTATTTTGTACAAACTTTTACATATAGGGACAGTGTTCACATATTTATTTTATTAAGTTACTCTACTTTGTATAGACATTTGTCAATTATTGGGAATTCGAGTTTTTTCAAACATTCATTTTTTGTAAATCTTTATCATATACATTGTTGATCATGATTTTGGAAAAATTCCTTGGATTATAATTTGAAAATGAGATTA
The DNA here is from genome assembly GCF_048564905.1 of Vicugna pacos. NCBI lineage: Eukaryota > Metazoa > Chordata > Mammalia > Artiodactyla > Camelidae > Vicugna > Vicugna pacos. The sequence continues at coordinate 44,907,696 of NC_132993.1, read as the reverse complement.
AGGACAGTACGTTTTTTCTGGTTCGAATATTTTATTGCCAAATTGTTAAAACTTTTGAAGTCAGAACATGATGTTTTCTGGGTTCTTCTGACCAGATCCTAACTTAAATTCCTGAAAACATAAACCTCATTAACAAGTTCCTTATGGCTTCTCTAGAAAACAGATTCCAGCAACAAGGAAGAAATTCTGCTGTATTTTTTCTTTTCTTGCAAGAGGCTGGGTTTTGCAGGGAAAGATGAATATCTCAATTATAGAAATAATAAGAATTATGGCCATAGAATTGGTGTTTCTTCCCTGAATGCTCCTTATCCCTGAGGTCTTTATAGTCTTCTAGAATTGATTTATGGAAACGTTTTTGTGCCTCAGTTTTTGAAAAAGAGTACTTAAGCTCCAGCAGGTTGGTATGAGGCTTGGCCACTCCAGCTCTAGGAATCCAACCTAGAATAGGTCTTGTTTCTTCATCGTTTCCCATATTCAAGGTCAACCGTTCTGGCTTACTTAAAAAATGTTCTAAATTGAAAGCTTCCAAGTCTGATTTATTTTGTAAAAGACCATGCTTACTAAGACTCACGGGGTTTTGACACATGTTATACTGATTTAAATGTTCATACTGAATGTAATGGTCTGGGTTAAAGTAAGGTATAGTTTGGGGCTTTAATGACAGCTGTCTCCAGTACAAATCTTCTGTCTTTTTAGTATCCGTGATTTTTGGAAATGGTTTGTCAGAAATATTAGCCAGATCTTTTGCTGGGTAACAAGATGGAAATGCATAGGTAGATAGCAAGCTTTGTTCTTCCTTAATCTTGTCTTCAAATTCCTGTTTTTGATGGGTCACACCTGTGGGCATATTATTTCTGAGAGCCATCATTTCTGTAGAACTGGGTACTAAGGTATGAAAAGTACACAAAACTCTAGGGGTACAATCGGGACAGGAAGGTGGTCTTTTTTGGACAACAGCCTCCAAAGGACGTCGGTTCTGAATCAATCGGGCAATTCGTCCTTCCAAGGGTTGGGTGGGTTTTAAGACAGGATGGAATTTTTCTTGCTGCAGTGGTGGGATAATAAAAGAGAAAATCAATTAGTTAATAAATCTGGCATTGTCAGGATATTGTCACAAATGGCAGGTCAAAAGTCATACCCATTTTCACTATATGAGTAAACATAGGAGAGGGCAGGAGTATACACTGCAGTGTTCTTTGATATTTATATAAAGACACTGAGGAGCTATATTCAATATCTTGTAATAACTTATAATGGAAAAAAATCTGAAAAATAATGTATATGTAACTGAATCACTTTGCTGTATACCTGAAACTAGCACAACACTATAAATTAACTATACTTCAATAAAATATAGAAATAAAAATAAAGACAAAAATAAAAATAAAAGACACTATAAATTAACTATACTTCAATAAAATAAATAAAAATAAAGAAACAGACACTGAAACTTGGGTCCTAATAAGCACATGTTTTTCTCCTCTACCTGTTTTTTCTAATAAGGGCATATTTTTACTTGGCTATAGAGAAATTTCTCTGTGCAGGAACTCTTTGCTTTCAAATTTTCAAAGATATAAAAGAACTACTGGAACAAATTCCTGCCCATCACCAACAGATGGTGTTAACAGTTACATACAGTTATTTAAATCTCAGACAAAGCCTTATTAGGTCAAGGCAAGGGTTCTTAAACTTTGGTTGAATCAGAATCAACCGTGGAGCTGGCAGAAAACCAGATTCCTGAGCTTGATCCTTTGAGATTCCGATTCAGAAGGTCTGCAGTGGGGCTTAGGAATCTGCTTTCTAGAGCACTTGGGTGATGCTGAGGCCAGTGACATGCTATGCTTGGAGAAACACTGGTCTGAGGGGAGTTTGTTGTATCTGTGTTTCTTTTTGAGACGTTTTAAGTATTGTGAACTCAATCATGTCTGGAAACTGCAAAAGCAGTGAGAGTAGTCAAAGGGTTATTAATAGATATATATCTGTGGTAGAGCAGGAGGAACAGGGAGGAGTCGACTTGGAAGAGGCATGAGGGAACTTTCTGGGATGATGGTAATGTTCAATATCTTGATAGGGGCTTGGGTTATGAAGGTGTACGTGTTTGTCAAAATTCACTGAATGGACACTTAAGATCTGTGCAATTGTACTAAATGTATATTTTACCTTAAAAGAAAAAAAAATTGAACTCTGGTTAATGATATGCATGCTGAATGTTTAGGGTTGGAACATACTAAGGTCTGCAACTTACACCGAAATACAAAAAAAAACCAGTGCATTTACGGATGATTGGTGTGATGGAAAGATGGATAGATATGTGATAAAATAAGTACAGTAAAATGCTAATAGCAGAATCTATATGGGTGTTAACTGTAAAGTTATTTCAACTTTTCTGTATGTTTAAACATTTTTATAATATGTTGAAGAAAGAAAACTAAAAAAGAATTGATATATGATAATGATGGAGTTGATGGCAAAGATAATAAAGATAAGAATGATGAGAAAATAATCATTCTAATTTGGACTTAGAAAATAAAATGGACTTAGGAACATCCTTTTGGAATCTAATTTGTTCATAGTTGACGGAGTTTCCATAGTGTTATCAACAAATTTATTATAATGTTTAGTTAATCAGGTTCAAGTAGATACTATAAAAAAAAGGAAAAAAATCCCAGCTCTTTGAAATGCACTGTAAATTTATCATAGACAGAAAGGCATATGATATATCATGTCCTACTTTGATAGCATCCCCTTATGCAAGCAGCAGTTTTTAGTACCTTTATTTTATTCTACTACAACAAAATATTTCAATGAATACAAACATGCCCTCCCAGAGTCTGTTATTTATGCTTTAATCAGAAACCAGCAAGATTCACTGAAACATTCTTTTAAACCTCCAACTATTTTAAGCATATTTTATCTTGCTATTAATAAAAATTTAGGTGTTGCTTTATTTGTACAATAATTTTGCATATAATATACTTGACAAGCATCCTTTGGATAACTATACATGTGTTTCCTTGTAAAAATGATAAAGCTGCTTCCTGAGGGGCTAGATGCTACAGGGTCAAATCTGGGGAAATCTAGACAGTTGCTGAGTTCACTTGACAATATCAGAGTATATGTATAGTCTTTTCTAGCCTGAGAGAATGCTTGCTGCAAGTGAGAAATAAAGAAAATAAAAAACCCTTCAGTGCATGATAAAGCACAGTCTATGGAACTACTTCTGGTGTTATGATTTATATCATCATGGGAAATACTGAAGCTAATGTAAAATAAATGTGTTCAGTTCAGTCTAAAAAGAGTTCCTATTGAGATATCTTATAGTTGTCTTTTGGGGTATCTTTCCAGTCTACATCTTTGAAAATACTAATTTAAACAACTGTGTAGTTTTAGAGGATAAAATTTAGGTCCCAAATAAAATAACATAAATGTATACTATTAGGTCATTTTGTTTCATTTACATAATTAAGCCAAGAGATTATAACTTCTATCACAATAGGGCTTGATCATTTCTTTCAAGCCATTTCATATAATCAATTAAGAAATCTCTTGATATTTGCAGAGAATTTATTTGCTTTTGATTGTAATTCAGCCAACTCTCAATTATGTGGATATTAGCAAGAAGACTATCTCTTCAAAAGCAGTGATAATGTACAAGATACAAAATATGCAAAGATTCAAGGAATTTATTAAGAATCACATTAAATTAGTAGGTAAATGTTCATAAACCAATTCCTTTGTAAATTTAGCAGCGAAAGCATGGTAGACAATCTGTTAAACCAAACCAAACCAAACCAAAACAAAAACCCAGCACCGTGATGAGGAAAAGAAACCCTGCTTGATCTTCGCAATAGTGGGCTATTAATTAATTTCTGAATTGAGTTAACTTTTCCCTTTGCTAGCTTGGTCACCATACTCACAAAGCAAATAAAAAGTGGGCAAAACAAGAAAGAGCTCACTACCTGGATACCTTCCCCCTAAATAACTGAGAGTTGACTACAATTACTTACAGGCTCTGGGTCAAATCCTATCTGTCCAGTTAACTCTGCTACCTCCTTTTCATGGTAATCATCCAGTTCAAGGGGGTTCATGGGCCCCAGACCTTAATGGAAACATTACATCTTATTATTTGGTTAAAGTAAATGAAGAATGGCACTTAAATGACCTTTTATAGAAAAACTTACCTATTTCCCTTTATAACATAATCAGAACCGATAAAATGAAAACGAACTTAACTTCTCAGTTACTACCAAGAGGAACTTACCACCCACCTTATTTCTATTAGTACTTGGATTAAGAAACAGGGAGAAATATTAGAAGATAAAAGCTTGTAACAGCATTTGTCAAATAGTCCAATTTTGTTCTTTTTACTCGTATTAAGGTGAACTCATACCTGTAAAATCATGATTGTACGAAGTGATCCAGTGGGACCTCTCAAGATTTGTTTGTATGTTGGCTTCTTTCAGAGAGTTAATAGGGTCCCACGAATTTAAAGAAGTGTTAGGAGCGAAGGTTTTAGGTGGTTTTGGGTAGAATATTGGCTTGTTTTTCTCAACACATTCAGGAAACTAGAATATGAATATAAAAGATCACTGCTGTTAATGTCATCTGTAGAATGAGGGTCGATTCACTATCTCAGCAGGAAGGGGGTGGTAAAGGAAATTCCAGGCATAAGTCAGACACTATTTTTTCTTCATTAATTACTAATATTCTGCAACTGTAACCATATTTAGAGTTAAACACAATATTTTATCAAAGGAATGGTGAGGTTTTTTTCTAAAAGTCTTTTGTATTACCAAGGAGTCTCAAAATGCATTTTGGAGAAATATTCTAGGAGATACTCTACCTCTGGTGAAATTTTATTAAGAGATATAAAGGACTCTGAGGTACTCCTTTGGCTAAGTTTAGCCAAAATTGTGTGCCTCCCACTTCTCTTTCCCCACCTGAAATGACACCATATGATATCTTTCCTTTATGAATTTCTGATGAAGGTTAAGTCACTCAGATTTGAATAAAAATTTTCATTTGGGAGACATAACTGCTTTACCAATGGAGTTTGATTTTGTATTTTCAAAAGAAGGTATGAATGCAAAAGTAAATGAATGAATGAGTTTCACTGTATTCTTTCTGGTTACTTAGAAATTCACTTTTTCTCAGGTCGATGATTCTCAATAAATATTGACTGAGCACCTATATGTGCAAGGTAGTGGCAGGAAGCAAGGATGGATCAGAAACTAATCTGGCCAACTAGGAGCGTACTGGCTAGAAGGGGAGATAAGGTGTGAATATAAATGACTAGAAGATGAAAAGTAACTTTCCGTTATGAAAGAAGTTAAGACAAAATTGTTTGTAAGTTCAGAGGAGGGAGTGATTGATTCCTGCTGAACAGGGAAGTGGGGTTGGGAGGAGACAAGAGGCCATGTTAAGTAATCCCACAGGAAGCAGGCCTTGAGCGACATGCAGAGGGAAGGGGGCCAAAGTAACAGCAAAAGCAGAAGTATAGATGGAGGTGAAAAGTATGGAATGAACATTTCTTGAGCCCTATGAACTTGCTGCCCTGGCAGTCAGGCCCACCCTAACATTTCAGGTCCTGGGGTGTGAGTACAATGAGAGCCCACATTCCATTAGTCTAAATAGTTTAATTTATAAACCAAGCAAATAAACTGTTAAATAAATATGTTTCATTTTTCTACCTTGTCAATATATCCTCATAACAGCCTAGAAGACCAGGTTCAAATTTAGACTTCGAAGATTATCCCGAGTTCTGTACTGGGACACGGTGGTTCAGAAACAGTCAACCACTGGCTGCTGATCTCAGCACCCCTACTGCTTTCTTCCTACTCCCACTTTCATCCCAAACTGTGAGGTGCCTTGTATATGTGGATACACTGCCTCTCAAGCTCAAGTGCCATATACCTGTTACCTCTACTTCCAGCAAACAGCCATCTCTTGGCCACCCCTTTAGCCTAAAGGTCTATACTAGCTTGGCAGCATGGTCAATCACTGGGAGGATTCACTTGAGGAATAGACTCCATGAAGGCCCTGAAACTGGGTTCAAAGCTATTTTTTCAGGAAATATGCAGTCCAGAATCAGTCTGGGGCAGAAGACTGGGGACCATGGACTCCAAATGGACATGTCCTCTTGTCCCTATAAACTTCCTGCCCCATAGGAGGGGCACAGTTAGAGAAGGCCAGAGCTAGGCCTTATAAAAGTATGGGGCCTTTTAAAGTTCCTGGGCCTAAGGGTAATGCTGCTTATAGCAACCCTGTGAGGTTGGAAGGAACCCCATATTACATACATACAGTAGTCATGATAAAAGTCACATAGTAAAAAACTGTCTCAAGAAGCATTAAATAACCACCTCTATAAACCTTTCACAAATATGTGGCCTGCTTATCCAGGGCTAAAGAAGGCTCTCTTCATTTTCCTTCTCTTTACTATGATTTGCAAAGCCAGCTTATTTAGAAATAAGAAGGGCTTTTTTCAAATATTGTTCTAGATTAATCTTATTTCTTAACCTGGTCTAACTAACAGCAGTGAACTCATGGAATGCAGTCAAAGGCACAGAGGAGGAAAATAGGGAATGTGACATTTATTGTAGCCTGAGGTGTCTTGGGAACTCTTTAAGAGTCAGGAAACATTTGAGAGTGGAGAGCTGGCCAATTTTCAGTATGTTAAGGTGATGTTATTCTGAGAGGACAGTGAGATAGGGGCTGCTGGCGATCATTCACTCAATAGGTATTCAATGGTTAAATATGCTATTCACAGGGCAAAGCCTGTATTTGATATGGAAGGTAAGTACAAAGCAGGAAGGAATTCCAATTCCTGAGATGTAAGTATCTCAGCAGACACTCTTGTCTGCAAAGGAGTGATGTTAGGTGTTTTGAATTAGGAATACATTCCCAGGGGAGTAGTGCGATATAAATGGTTGTTACATTCCCAGCATAGCCCATAAAATCTATGTAACTCATAAATTATTTAATAAACATTTATTGAATACCTATGATATGCAAAACTATGTGCAAGCTTTTAAGAGCCCTGTGCTAGGCACCAAAACTCCATAAACTGCCATAAAATAACAGAAATTAATACTGTTATAATATGTTCAGTGAAACAAAAGTTAAGTATATATTTTTGTTTTGTTTTAGTCTTGAGTGACGGGGCTTAATAGGTTTATTGGGGAGCAAGAAAAGGTTTATTATGGAGACCACTTTGCCCTCTAGAGAGACTTTAGCTCTGGGGACACTAACTGGGTCTTTATTGGATCATATTTCACTTAATTATGTTGTATCAGTACCATTTTTACATTAAGAAATCATGATTAGGCACTTTGTCATTTGCTTATGAAATGAATAAAAGAAGATACAGCAAATAAGAGACTGGCAGAGATATGTTTCTTTGGTATCTAGTTAGGACTTTGGAAGAGAGAGAGTTGAAGGCACAAGAGGATGCGCAGTGGGAGGAAAGGGCTGCCTGGGATAGAATGAAGGAAAAGCAATGGGGGCAACACAGTGAATGGGGAGCTTGCATGGTAGGGAAGAGTGTGCTTAGAGTGTTTCCTATTTGGGTACCTTGGTTGCTGGGGATGAGGAGGTGAGAAGGTGAAACTGAGGGTGCTAGTGGCATGGAGAGGTGCACTGTGGGCAACCAGTTATTTGGTAAGATGACATGTTTCTAAAGGAGGTGCCTGTCTGTTAGTCCACTTCATTATCGTTATTGGAAGATGAGTGTGGATTATGCATGCTATTGCAGAGAGAGAGAACTGTCCTAGGAGTGAGGAATACCTCTAGGAGGAGGGTAGACACTTCAGATTGGAAGATGGCAGCTGGTTCAAGAAGGAAAACCACACTCCTTTGTAAGGGTGATGTGAGTGAGTTGTCTTTCCAAGGAAAGCCAAAGGTCTTTCTAAATATTTATGGAAAATTGGTAGTAGGCTCATTTAGGCTTTGAAAGTGGTTTGTAAAATATTTCAAATAGTCTAAGGTTAGGAAGGTTAATCGCATTTGACCTCTCCTCTGTGATTCTATCTCATCTTATTCAAAAGATGATTACAAGGTAGAGTTTATCCTAAATAACGGTTTCACATTGCAAAACTAAGGCCAAATGCTTGATTTCTTGAGAAATGAAAAGAACAAGTCTTCAGCCACTTGAGCAAGTAATGACAAAAATGATACAGAAGAGTCTAACATTTGTTTGCCAGTTATAAAAGGAAAGAGAATGTTCTGATTGGCTTGGCTCTGAATGGCTGGAAATGGCCAGTGAGAAAAGATGGCAGAGGAAAGAGAGTGGTAGCAGGAGAGGCGCTGACTAGAGTGACTGGTCTAGTGATCAGTAATGACTCTGATGGGGGAAACAGGGCCAGGCCAACAAGCAAAAAGTTAGGGCCAGCTCTGGGGTCTGAGTGGGAAAGAGGTATCAAGATTTCTGTGACTCCTGAAAGCATAATAAGCTTCATATACATGTAATGTAAAAGGATGAAGGCAAAATGACATTTAAAATATTCTGTCACATGAAAAAATGCTCAATATTGCTAATTATCAGAGAAATGCAAATCAAAACTACAATGAAGTATCACCTCTCACCAGTTAGAATGGCCATCGTTCAAAAATGCACAAATGATAAATTCTGGAGAGGATATGGAGAAAGGGAACCTTCCTACACAATGTAGTTTGGTGCAGCCATATGACAAACAGTATGAAGATTCCTTAAAAAACCAAAAATAGACTTACCCTATGACCCAGCAGTCCCATTCCTGGGCATGTATCTGGAGGGAACTCTAATTTGAAAAGAGATACTTGCACCCAATGTTCAAATAGCAGCACTATTTACAATAGCCAAGACATGGAAACAACCTAAATGTCTGTCAACAGATGATTGGACAAAGAAGTTGTAGTATATTTATACAATGGAATACTACCCAGCCATAAAAGAGAATAAAATAATGCCATTTGCAGCAACATGGAGAGACCTAGAGATTGTCATCCTAAGTGAAGCTGGGAAGAGAACGAAAAATACCATATGATATCACTTACACATGGAATCTAAAAAAAATGACACATATTAACTTATTTACAAAACAGAAACAGACTCACTGGCATAGAAAATAAATTTATGGCTACCAAGGGGATAAGGGGGTGGGTGGTGTGGAGGGATAAATTGGGAGTTCGGGATTTGCAGATACTAACTACTATGTATAAAACAGATAAACAACAAGGCCCTACTGTATAGCACAGAGAAATATATTCAATACCATGTAATAACCTATAATGAAAAGAATGTGAAAAGGAATATATAAATATATATGTATACATGAATCACTATGCTGTACACCAGAAATTATCACAACATTGTAAATCAACTATAATTCAATTTAAAAAAGAAAAAAAATACTCGGTTAAAATCAAGTCCCAGCACTAAATTTTTAAAAGGTTAAACCCTTTTTATTAGAGTATTCTCTTTTCTGAGACTATCCATTTCTTAATGTTGGTAGGTCAACAAAGTGTTATAATCATTGGAATAAAAATACTTGGCGCTGCTAACATGTAGTATGTGCTTACTATGTGCTAATATGGTACTGAGTGCTTTTACATGCATTTCATTCTCAAGACAACCCTATCAGTAGATTTTATTATTATTCCTGTGTTATCTATGAGGAAACTGACGTACTGAAGTGTTAAGTGTATTATCCAGGGATATACAGCTGATAAGTTTTAGAGCCAGGATGAGTCATGAGGTACTCCCAACAAACTCAGTTATCAATTTTATTTTTATTTCTTTGTCCAGAGAAGTGCAAAATTTGATTACGATTAGGGATGTGCCAGAAGAATGACTGGAAGTTTGACAACTAAGATCAATTAGAATAGATTAAGAAAGTGGGATTAATCATTAGAAGAATCAAATGAATCAGTCAAAATATTTATGTATGAAGTGCTATGGGGAATATGCGTATTATATTCTGTTTTCAAAGAGCCTTTAATTTAGCTGATGAAATACAAATACATGTGAAAAGTTACTGGTTATAAGTGTTGTAGAGTCAGAAGAGAGGGAATCACTTCAGTTGGAATAATTCTTTATAAATGGAAACACTTTCTATTTTTCAGGGTGCTTTCATATCTTTCATATGACCCTCATATCCTGTGAATTTTGTAGGACAGATCTTACTGAAATTATACTGAAACATTTTTTAAAGCTAGAGAAAAGAAACAAAATGCCTAATATCACTTAGAGAACAAATGGCAGTTACAGCAGGAACTAGAACATAGGCCTCTTGATTTGGTTCACTTTCTGTGCAAAAGAAACAATGAGGATTGAGCTCAGCCCTGAAGAGCAAGTATGAGACAGGCAGAATGGCCTGAGAGGTTAGCCTTCCAGGAATAGGAACTTGTATGCCATGAACTTGTTCAAGGAGCAGCAAGCAGAGCCAGGCTGTAGGAAGGCCAGAATCGAAGAGTCTTTTGTAGCTCAGTTAAAGCCCTGGATTTCACACTTAGGGAAAGAGGCGCTAACTGAGATTGCCAAGGGGTGTGACATGAGGACAGCAGCATTTTAATGAGCAGGTAGAAATGAGGGAAACTGACAGAATAAACTATGGCCTCTAGAATGACTTCTCATATTTCTGAGTTGCTCAGATACTGATTTTGACTGAAAGAATGAAAGAGATCCAGGAGAGTCTTTGGAGTTACTTCACATGTTATGAATCAAGAATAAATTGTGGAAACGCTACATATCTGCCAAAAGGATATGAAATCAGCTAGAAAACAAAAAAAGTGAATCATGGTCAAAATCTCAAATTTTTCATCCAGATAGAAAATAAAACCAAACTATCTTTTGGATTTTTACAAACATAAAGAGTAAAAACATTTTTACTTTGTTTTAAACACACATTTTAAGAAATACTTACGTCATAATATACACCCTGTCCTGGCCAAGCCAAGGCTTTCTTCTTTGAATCCATGGGAAAATCAAGCAGTTCGTATCTGTAAGGATTACCTGAAAAGTTAAAAAAAAAAAAAGATTACCTGAAAATTTTCAGAAAAGCAGTCTTCTAATTAATGAGGTTTACGGGTACAATAAACAGAAACAAGATAATAGGAGGTAGGAGGAATGTGAGTGCACACTTTAGTTACATAGCTATAGCTTTGAATTCTTGCTTCCCTTAATGAGCAACATGAGGGCGACACAGAGGAAGGATGAGTCTCGAACCCAAGTTCTGTCAGCAGAACGAGGGGGCACTGGTATCTTATTAATGAAAGGGATTCTTAGGTAAATTGTAAATCTTCCTCTGAAGGCCCATGAAATACATTTTTTTACTGCCTGTTTTAGGTTTTCCCTGCCTAAATACCAAGAAGTAGAGTTAGCACTTGCTTACCAAAAAGATATTGAAAGAGAACATTTAAAGAATATAGCTTCTTAGGTATTAGTGGTAGTTGGATAAGCTTTACCAAACACAGCATGGCTTCCTCTGGTCCTGTGATAAGGTCCACATTAAAGCAGGTTCTGAACACCCATCCCCATATGTGATAAGAACAAACATTTACTATGAGCCAGTTCTGTACTTAGGGCTTTTTATACATCATCACATGCATTTTTCATAACATTACTATGAAGAAGGTAGTATTATTTCCACTTTAACAAATGAGGAAACTGAGGCACAAAGGAAATAAGCAGTAGTTTAGACTTAGGCAATCTGCTTCTAGGGCCTGCACTCTTAGCCTATATGCTACTTATTTCTACTAAAGAAGGACAGATAAGTGGCAGAGTAGAAAACCTAATACAGTACTAGTTCCTGGAAAGGTCTTTTATAAAGGTTATTAGAATATACCCATCTTTTAAAAACCCCCTAAAAGTAACTAACTGGTCAAGGACAGGTAGATGCTTGGAAGAGCAGAAAATTAAGATGGTAACTTATTTCTTCAGTCCCTGGTCTACATCTACACTGCAAAATGTTTTGATAAATTCAACACATTTCCACGTGTTCTGTGTTCATTCAACATTTCTGTGATTTCTTGCTAACTAATTTCAGAAATTACCTAATTTAGGGATTGAAAAAAATTAATTTACTTTAACAGTTTACCTAATAAGATCATAAAACTTTCTTTTTTTAAAAATAATGACCATCAATAGCCTTATTTTTTCCAGTGGGGAGGTAATTAGGTTTCTTTATTTATTTAGTTTATTTTTTCTTTAATGGAGGTACTGGGTATTGAACCCAGGATCTTACGCATGCTAAGCATGCACTCTATCACTTGAGCTATATACCCTTCCCCTCAAGATCATAAAAATTTCAATTGCTTAGATATCCTATCTTATATATATCCTATTTAGTGTCATATATACATATGTATGTATTTATCTGTATGTACATGTATTTGATACAACTTTCACTATCTTTTATCAGTGAAAAGATTCAGCATGTTGGACACATATTGGAATCATTATAATGGTAGAGATACATGGTAGCATGTAGCACTATGGTATATATGGTAGCAGAGTATGTAATAAAAATAGTAGCTGCTGGAAATATACACAAAATGTTATGATAAATCACAGAGAAAAAAATGTGACAATGAATGTGTATATGTCCATGAATGACTGAAAAATTGTGCTGAACACTGGAATTTGACACAACATTGTAAAATGATTACAAATCAATAAAAAATGTTAAAAACAAAACAAACAAACAAACAAAAATAGTAGCTGCTAACACTTAATTTCTGTTATCTATGAAGTAGGTACTAATATCCCCATTTTACAGATTGGGAAGTAGAGGCAGAGAAGTTAAGAAACTTTCCCATGGTCCATGGTAAGTGACAGAGCCAGAACACTACCCATGCAGTTGGACACCAAAGTCCATGCTCTTAAACACTCCACTATAAAATCTCTCAAAATTTACTGTCTTCTAATAAGGTGCTGAGGTTGAAATTGATGATGGCAGTATTCTGTTCTTATATTTGGGTCCAAATATTTATGTACAGAGGAACTGCATTATAGCACAGTTCTCATCTTACCTACCTCACAGCCTAAACGCACTCAATAAATATTTATCTCTGCCTACCATGTTCCTTTTCTGTCACCTTTAGTTATCTTCTCTCTGCTAGCTTCAGTCTTTCTCCCTAGGTTTCTTCTCTATTTCGAGGTATCTAGTGTGGGAGAGACTTGACAACTAGTGTATGGGCTTACTATCCTTTCTAACGAAACACATATGAGAAGACCCCAAGATTTGCATGTGTGAGAAGACACTGCGAGGTGTCAAGAGGAACAAGCTGCTCCCATTACTTTCTGAGTCTTATTTCAATGACGATCTCAATTTCATCACAACTGCTACACCCATGTCCAGACTCTTATGCTCTGAACCAAACACTGTCCTTTGTGCTGATCATCAGAGCTAAGGATGGAATTTTTCAAAGCTAAACTATAGAGACAACAGGAAGGAAATGAAAATAGAAAATGCAAGTAGAATAAAAACAACTAATTCTACAATGTTTGGTTTCTGGTTCTACCATGGGAGGCTTTGTATAAAGAAGAAAAGTTAAGAGCATCTTCAGACAATCTGATTTAATTAGTCTGTGGTGGGGTCCTAGCTGATTTTAAAGTACAGTCTTAGTCGAGAACAACTTTCCTAATCTACTGATGGGTCACACTACTGTGACTTGAGTCCTTTGTTTAATTTCAGTTTTGAATAAACTCCAAATGTAAAAAGAATTAATACTATTCTGATTTCAAGTCACATTTTACCTCTTGTCTTCAAAACTGTTGTATCATAAGCCTTCGTTGGCACAGTGGGAGGAAACGGCCGTTGGCTTCGGGCTTTAATGCCAGTGTAGAGATCCTTAGGTGACGTAAAGGTCGGAAACGTGGCACCGCGAGAGATGTGTGTGTGGTAGGGGTGTTCGATCGGGTACGGGGAGCAGATTTCTCTGAGATTTTGTTGAGCGAACCAAACAAAACAGAATAGAAAGAAGTACAGTTGAAAAACTTAATCATCAAGTATTTATTGGCACCCTTCTTTGCGGCAGGTACTGTTCTAATCCCTGGGGATGTGACAGTGAGCAAAGCCCCTATACTCATGGAGTTGGCATTCTGGTGGAATATACACCATAAAATATAGGAACTTAATTTTGCTGGACAAATAAAAAATAAATTTGCTTTTAAATCAATTTTTGATTATAAATCATACTGAATTCATCAGTGGAAAACTTTCATAACTGATATAAAAATATGAAGCAGAAGATGTATGAATTTTGTAGTTTTTGGAATACTATAGGAAGAATTTCTAGTTGCTTTCCATTCCTGCCTCTTGTTTGTAGTACTTCACTTTATGGAATCGTTTTGGGCATTCAGTTTCAGCATGCAAAGTGATCTCTTCCCATCTTGGACCGAACTTTCAAACAGGCCATCTGTTTCTTTAAGCAATCAATCAACAAAATATACTGCCTGTTTGTGTACACAGGACTGTTTAGAAATCAAAAAGCCAAAAATAGCCAGTACACTGAAGGAAAAAAAAAAACCCCAACAAGTTAAAAAGACCAGAGGAGTATAATTTTCTTATCATTTGAAGAACCAACAGAATTCTTAAAAAGAACCAGCAGAGATTTAAAAAGAAAAACTGCGTGAGAGCTGTCTAAATTAGAAAATAAAAATAAAAATAAAAATTAGGAAGTCCATGGAATAGAGAAATATTAAATATAATTAGACAATAAAGTATATGTAAAAAAAGCAAGACCAAGTGTTAGTGGGTGAATTTATGTTCCTCTGCCCTTCCACACCACATTTGTATGTTGAAACACATAGTACCTCAGAATGTGATCTTATCTGGAAAGAGGGACATTGCATGTGTAGTTGGTTAGGATGAGGCCATACTGGAGTAGGGTGAGTCACAGAGGGAGAACGCATGTAAACATGAAGGTAGTAAGGGTAATTCATCTGTGAGTCAAGGAACACCGAAGATTGCCAACAAACAGCTAGAAGTCAGGCAAGAGGCATGAAACAGTGTCTCACAGCTCTCAGAAGGAACCAACTCTGCTGAAACCTTCATTTTGGACTTCTAGTCTCCAGAAATATGAGACAGTCAATTTCTGTTTGTTCTTTTTTTTTTTTTTTAACCTCCAGCAAATATAACCAGGGATGATTCAGACCTTCAACAGAGCGCATGCAAGCAGTGAACAGCAAACACGTACCAGGAATACAGGTGCTCTGGGCTGTTACAGAAGAGCTAAAGAAAGGGTTTCAAAGATGAACTGCATATAAAGTGCTCACAAAGATACCCCACAGAAGCAATGGGAAACCTGTGTACTGTCATATTTATCAGGCCAAAATAAATGCACAGGTTATGCCACAAATGTTCACATTAGAGTCTTGTTAACAGAAAATATTTCCCCACTGTTTTCTAAGTATTGGTAGAATTTACATAACAGCTTCTGCAAGTCACTAAGGATGCTGTGACTATGACATAATGAGAGTAATTTCTGTAAGAAACACATTTTAAAATGTTGCTTCTCCATCATATGCTATTTTTTCAATCCCAGGCATTTCTGTTTGGTTTTGCCATATAGTCTCACCACACTGATGCAACCCTGTACTGAATTCAGCAGCCCTGGCATCTTGGTGGGCTCTCTGAAATACCTCACAGTTTGAGATTCTTAGCAAGTTCCTGATCTTTCATAGATATCACAAGAAGTTAAGATTGATTTGTAAGAGAAAAAAGCCTGGGCAAAAGTCAATTCCAAGGCTAAAGGGTGCTTTTTGTTTCTGTGTAAAGTGTTTCGGTTTTCTTGCCCTTGGCACAGACTCTCTCATTTGAACACATTTTTGAATTGGGTATAGTATTATTTTATCGCTAATCACTAAACTCTTTCCCAATTTATTTACTTTGCTTCAAAAGTGCCACATCAACTACTAGTCCGTGTGGTACAAGGCATGAGGACATCAGCTCTGTGATGACGTGAGAACACAGAATCAGGACATTTCCTGAATTCCAGCTGACTGATGTCCCCTGGAGTCATGAAAATACTGGTGTAGTGACTGCTCTTCCAATGAGCTTTGTTTTCCGTGCTACCCAATGATTTTCATTTGTTCTAAATAAATATTTCCAGTGTTCAATTCAATGGATTCTATAGTGAACTATCCCCTTTGAATTAATTTCCTCTTACAAATCTGCTTGAAAATAAGTAAGCATTTACAGTTTGAGCAAACTGTGTGACTAAAGCAGGAATGAACATGTTTGTACTCATGGTGAGAGTGTCCAGTCTACTTGGGTCAGGAAAGGATGGAGTTTACTGTGGTCTAGTAGAAAACCCATGTTCTAAGGGAGGGTCTTGCACAGGCAAAGCCTTGGGGGCCTGCCTCATTCACCCCCATGTACAGTAGTCAGAAGCAGGAGACCTGGACAAAAAAGGAAGAGATCCCAGGGACAGTGAGGAATGAAATGAGAAAGGCCAGGCTCCCAATATTGTCCAATAGCAAGAGACACTGTGTCATAAAACATACTAGAAAGAATGGCTAAAGGAGTAAGTCGAATGCAGTGATTGTCTTAGGATGTGCTAATTAACTTTTCTGGGTAGAAAATTCATTTTGATTCTCTTGGGTTTTTCCCAGTATTTGCCAGGTTCACCTAAATTCTAAGAATCAGTGGGAATATAAAATCAGTGGGATTAGTTTTTGAACTTTTGATACCATTTTCCATGGACTTGAGGCAGTTTAAGGAAATGTGGTATGAGTATTTCACAAAATGGTCACGTTTGTCCACTGTCCCTAGAAAATATCTCAGTAAATAATCTCAGGAGGAAGACATTGTAACTGCAGCATGAGCAGGAATTACACTCAGAAGACATTGCCTTTAAATATTGTTAAACACAACAGTAACTACAGCAATAATAAAGCACCTATGTGCCAGGCCCTGCGCTCTCTTTATCAGAGAATAACCTGCTAACATCATTTAGCCTCAGGCCAGAGGCCAGGGCAAGGTGACCCCATGTTCTATTAATTTGATGTTAGTAAAGACTTCCTGAACAAAGGCTGTTACGTTTCTTTTCATTATATCTTGTTTTGGCACAGAGACACCAGAAAGAGATCAACTTGTTAATTGAGAAAATAAATTCTAAAGGCCAAGAGCATGTTAAATCTCACACACACACACATACACAAAAGAACCACAAGAACTCCACGAGCTACTTCTTTCTTGGGATTGGTCTCTTTGATAGGAAGTAATTTTGCAAAATGTATTATCTGTAGTTCTTGGAATCTTCTGGTTTTGTCTGTGGCCTGGATTTCGGCTTTGTGTAGAGGTAGGAGCTAGGAAAGCAGGGAGAGGCCCCAGTAAATTCTTTTCACTTGAGATTGAGGCTAAAAGTTTTTCCCCTTCAGATTCTAGAAATGTCTATTCCTTAGCAAATAGTGTTAAGTTGTATCTGGTGATGGTTTAGGAAAATTTTTTTTTTTACTTTAAGACCTGAAAATTATCGACTTCATGTGTCTTGAGTCTATGTACATTATGAAATTTCATTTAATATCTTGTACATATTGCAAATCTTAGCAAAGGTTATTTTTGTTTGTTTAAAAAAAAGCTGCAACTTATACCTTCAACTAAATTTTCAGGTTGTAAGCCATTTAAGTTTTGAGTACAATGACCAGAATGTACATTTATTCCTTTAAATTAAGACTATGTGGAAAATAATTGTCGCTGTTATATTAAATGATTTATAAATATTTTCATTTTGTGTCCCTATATAGAGAAGAAATAATAAGGAAAAGACAGAATATCAAACACTCACTTAACCACATACACATTTAAATGAAGGAATTCAGTTTCTCTTCTATGAACCACTCAGTCAGAGGCATGGGCTGTTTCTGGACTCAATCTGCCCTGCTGAGCCGGTCTACCAAGATTTTTATGAAAACGTTACACAGCTCTTCCAAGGATGCTTGAGGAGTTGCAGTCAAAGGAAGAGACTTTGGAACTTATCAGGCTACAAGCAGAAAGGTGATCTGAGAAAAAGAACCCAACAAAAAAGGCTTTACTTTTCATGTTGTTATGAAAAGAATATGAAAAGTCCAAAACAAAGGCCTTCACATAGCTGTTTTTCAAAAAAGAACCCCCCCAAAACCTATTGTTTAATTTAATAGCATTTTGAGCAGATTTTGCTTTAACTGAAACACAATTTTCAAATGCCAGCTTAATATTTCCGAGAGGGACTAAGTAGCATCATGCAAACACAGTGCTCAGATCTTGGTTTCTAATGTCACTCTCCAATGGAAGGAACTGGGCTCCTTGGAGAAATGGTTGATTCTAGGACTGAGGTAGGCAAGAATGCCAGGAAGTAAGGAAATGCTAAAAGAGAAAAAGAAAACCCCCCACAGTGGTAAGTGATGAAGTACTCAAAAACGGACAAAACCCTCATACACAAACCGCCACAATGATAAGGGTATGGATATAGGAGCCAACTGAAAGAGCTCTCAATGGCCAATCTGAGTAACAAATGAAGCAGTACAGGATTATTACTATAGTATCAAAATAAATATCCGTGAGTCCATACTGAAGTGACTGAATAAATAAATGAACGAGGGAGAAGAGACAAATTTCCCTTAAGAAAGAGTACCAAATAATTTATGTAGGTACTCTGCCCTCAAGAAGGTGGAGTATAAGTCCAGACTTCTAAATGTGGGCTGCACACAGTGACTTTCTTCTAAAGAGTACAGGATGGAAAGAGGAGAAAAAAAGATTAACTGCACACTGAGGGAACCTGATAAACACTACCTCACTAGGTAATCTAGGTTAATATCAACTGTGATAAATTATGTTTATAGCATGTACTTTTGATAGGATAAGATGAAAATGGTTGTTAACCTCTGTGGTCTTCCTTCCCAAAACACTTTACTCCAGTCTAACCATGAGAAAAACACTAGACAAATACTAATTGGGGTACATTCTACAAAATATCTGACAGGTAATCTTCAAAACTATCTAGGTCATTAAAACAAATAAAAAGAAAGTCTGAGAACTGTCACAGCCAAAAGGCGCCTAAGGCGACAAGATGACTAAATGTAATGTGGTGTCCTGCATGGGATCCCAGAACAGAAAAAGGACATTAGGGGAAAACTGAGAAAATCTGAATACTAGTAATGTATCAGTATTGGCTCATTAATTGTGACAAAGGTACCATACTAATGTAAGATGTTCATAATAGGGGAAGCTGGGTATGAGGTAAATAGAAACTCTTTGTACTACTTTTCCAATAATTCTGTAAATCTAAAACACTACTAAATTAAAATATTTATTAAAAAAAGAAAGATTAGCAGGGGATATAACTGGGGGAAATCACTAATACTGTTACCTTGGACTTGTACCAGCCTCTTTTGCTTGTTTTAAAAAAAAACTTCTATGAAAAAAGTCTCACTTGACTTCACACTGTCTGAGACATACAGACGGCCAATATTTTTTCTTGATTATAATAGGGAAGGAAAATATAACTATGTATACTTACCTTACTGTTGAATTAGGTGGTTTGGGCATCCTAGAGTAAAAATGGAAACAAATCTTAATTTATGTTAAGGACTTTTCAAAGCTTACATTCCTATTAGAAACTTGCTTAAGAATAAAGATGTATAATTTGACACAACATTGTAAAATGATTATAAATCAATAAAAAATGTTTTTTAAAAAAAAGAATAAAGATGTATCCCTTTTGCAAAATACAATGTCTTTAAGATAATATTATTGATTGACTTTCTGAAACACTGAGTGTTGACCAGAGTGTTGACCAGTTGTCTATTGATCAATTTTTCCCATTATGCTTATTCTAACTTCAGTCCCACCCACCATCTGTTTTGCATTTCTAACTTCTAATGATAGTAGAGCTCTGGTTCTTAACTGACATTCACTCTCAGAGGCAAAGCACCAAAGTGCTCTGAGGTAGCCTGACACCATGCACGTGGTACAATTACATGACCTAAAGTGACCTGAGTGTGGCCTGATTGGAGAAAACATGTAAGTACTGTGTGTGCTTTGTCCCTTTGCCCAGGATTGCTGATCTCTCATGATAGCAAATGTTGCCCAGTCGCAGAGAGGCCAGGACAAAGCTGAACAAGTTCCCGGAGGCATGCCTTTTCTGAATCAGTTCATTCAAAGGTTGTGTATTTACTAATTACTCTTAGCCCAGCACACTAAGAAATAACAGTGCAGTCCAGGAACAAAGTCCACACTAGAGAAGGATTGTCATCCTCTTTCACGTGATTTCAACAATTAGTTTCAGCCTATGCAAATATTTCTGAAGTATTTCAGTTATGAAAAATAAACAGCATGCCATCATTTGACGGTAAAGGTTAGTAAAATGTGAATATACTGTTTACTTTTTTTATGTTTCTCTGTTTAGAAAGTGGTACATATTTAATAGTCTATAATGTATTATAAATACATAATTCACATGAATCTTAAAAGGTTTATCTTTATTTATTTGGACGCTAAGTTTGTGCACTGAGAACTAAAAAAAAGCATGTCTTGTCTTTCAGTTATGTTTTTGGTTGAGTAGGGGAGTGGGAAGGCAATGAATATAAGAATCTATG
The DNA here is from genome assembly GCF_048564905.1 of Vicugna pacos. NCBI lineage: Eukaryota > Metazoa > Chordata > Mammalia > Artiodactyla > Camelidae > Vicugna > Vicugna pacos. The sequence goes on along the minus strand of NC_132993.1, from coordinate 44,887,142 downwards.
CCACAGGAAACTATATTCAATATCTAGTAGTAACCTATAATGAAAATAAATATGAAAAGGAATATATGTAAGGTGTATGTATGAGTGAAACATTATTCTATACACTTGAAATTGACACAACATTGTAAACTGACTATAATTCAACTTAAAAAAAAAGAATCTATGGGATCTAGAATTACCAGATTGGATATTATATATGAAACATTAAGTCAGCATCTAAAATTTTTCTCATGTGACAAATTTAGCTGATATTGACAAGTACATGCCTAAAATTGACTTGATTCAAAATGGAAAAAATAAGAAAAAGAAAAAAAAGCTTTTTAAAAAAAATTCAAAGTTTGAAAGGGTAAAATGAAAATTAAAAATGCTCAGAGACACCAATTTCTTGACCTGAACTTATCCATTATTTTACTGCCACCCTATGCTACAAGTTTACTAATCCTAAAGGGATGAATAAGCCCCAGTAACCACAGATTTCATGTATTTCTGGCTCCCTCTTGTGGCTGAACTCTAGATTAGCTTCTTACCTATAAACAGATTCCTAACAGTTCTAATTAAGTGTAAAAATTGGTATTTTCATTGTTTCTTCAGTGCTGTCAGTGATTTATTCTAAAACTTTTAAAGTATGCTCTTATAATATGTACAAGAGACTTCAAAGAGCAAACAATCATGTAATACAGTAGAAAGTTATTCCTCTAAGCAAATGGTAAATTAAGTATTCCTTATCCAAAAAAGAGACTCAGGGAGTAATTTTATTAAGAGTTATTTGTAGATTGTCATAACACACTTCTCTCATAAAATTCTGATTAAAACTTTTGTTGAGGGTGCTGGGACATTTTCTATGAACCTTTTAAGAAATGCAACAGATTCTTACTAGATTGAATAACTAGATCAAAGGCAGGGAAATGAGCCAAGATGATCTGTATGAATCACTTCAAACATTACTATTCTGTATATATCTCCTATTTTTCTTTCACTTGTTTAAATGCAACAAACTATTAGTAAATTTTAGTGTATCTGTTTTATTTTTGTTGTTTGGACTTGGTTTCTATAATTAATGATCTCTACTGAAAAAAAGGAACATTTTTGTTTTTCTAGAAGTTCTCATTTTGGACCTTTCTATTTCTCATATAACTCATTCCCACTTAAAAATGTTATTTGATCATATAAGGAAAAGGAACCACAGACTTACAAAGAGTCATTTCCATAGACATCACTTTTTTTGTTCTGTGACAAATAATAGAATTGCTCAACAGGAAGCTTTCTGAAAAAGAAGAAAAGACGAAATTGAACATCTTTATAAATTAACACAGTATGATGCTGAGATAGTAAAAAGACAAAAAGACTGATAAAACCATGTATAAATGGTAATTCAATATATGAAAAAGTTTTAAATTAGTGGGAGAAGGTTTGCTTTTCAATAAACAATGCAGGAGAAACTAGCTACTTGGGAAAAAGACTTATTTCATATTATTTATAAAGATAATTCAGATGGATTAAAAATCTAAAAAATTGGGGAAAGCATACAAATATTAAGGGAAAATATACAAAAATATGTTTTCTCTTAGTGATAGAGAAAATATATTAAATAAGATTTAAAAAAAGTCAAAAACCAAAAGGAAATTTGATAACATCAAATGTAAAACTTCTGAAGACAGGACAGGATAAAAAAGCTCAAATAAAACAAAGATTGGAAGAAATACTTACAATAAAGATACATAAAGGATTAATATCCAGAACATAAAGATCTACTAGGGATCTACAGCTAAAAGACAAGCAACAAAAATGGGTGAAGAGTAAGAACATAAAAGGAAATATAAATGGTCATACATAAGAAAACATGAGCATAAGGAAAAAGTACTCAACCTAACCAGAGAAATGCATTCTGATAATGATGATAACCTTTATATTAATTAGATGGGGAAAAATTGTACAGTTTGATAATATAACACAGTTCGCTAAGAGTATGGCAAAGTGGATACTTTTAGACACTACCATGAGAATATAAAGTACTTGGGCTGTATCTACTAAAATTTAAAAAATTCAAGAATTGTATAGAAATGCAAATCAAAACTACAACTAGATATTACCTCACACCAGTCAGAACGGCCATGATTAAAAAGTCTACAAATGATAAATGCTGGAGAAGGTGTGGAGAAAAAGGAACCCCCCTACACTGTTAGCGGGAATGTAAATTGGTGCAGTCACTATGCAGGACAGGATGGAGTTTCATTAAAAAAACTAAAAATAGACTTACTATATGATCCAGCAGTCCCACTCCTGGGCATATATCCGGAGAAAAATATAATTAAAAAAGACACATGTTCCCAATGTACCTCAATGTTCATAGTAGCACTATTTACAATAGCCAAGATATGGAAACAATCCAAATGTCCATTGACAGATGACTGAATAAACATGTGATATATACAATGGAATATTACTCAGCCATAAAAATGTCATTTGCAGCAACATGGATGGACTTGAAGACTGTCATTCTAAGTGACGTAAGCCAGAAAGAGAAAGAAAAATGCCATATGATATCATTTATATGTGGAATCTAAAAATAAGACACAAATGAACCTATCTACAAAAAAGAAACAGACTCATAGACATAGAGAACAAACTTACAGTTATTAGGAGGGAAAGGATAAATTGGGAATTTGAAAACTGCACTTCTTGGGGAGTGATGGAAATGTTAGCTATCTTGATTGTGGTAGTGGTTTCATGGGTGTATACATCTATCAAAATTCATCAAAGTGTACATCTGAGATATGTGCAGTTTACTGTACAGGAACCATACCCTAATAAAGATTTTAAAAATATTTATATATTGTGACCCATAAATTCCACTTAGGACTTTCCCTAGAGAAATATTTATGTATTGGGCTTAAGGAGGCCTGTGCAAGGATATTCATTATATTTAGTTAATACAAAAAAAAAAAGAAAAGAAAAGAAAAAGAAAGAAATACAATGGCTAAGTAATCTGATGTATCCATATTGTGGAATGTTATGACAAATTAAAAAGAACAAGATAGATTTGTATTTACGATCTTTAGATTGCAAAGACAGAAACAGAACCAAGTTTCCTAATACTACATATCAAATGATTCCACACATAAACAAAATGATACCATATCTTTTCCATAGGTACATGTTCAACTGAGGATGTTGTAATTTGAGGCTCCTTATGATTCTGGAGAAAACAGACAAGAAGGATTATACCAAGTGGCTGGGATGATTGATTCTAAATGTCAAGGTCAAGAGGACTGCTGCTACACCACAGTGAGGGAAGGGAGTATTTCTAGAACCTGAAGCATCTTTTGGACATCTCCTAGCATTGCTTCCAGTGGCATAAGGTTAATAGAATAACCGTGTAGTAGCCTCAGAAAGGCAAAGCCATTAAGAGCTTAGATCTCCCATGAACAAAATTTGGGTACGTCCTACCAGGTAATGAACTCCTCAGATGAGGGCTGAGGGCAGGGGAACTTGAAGTGGGTAGTGGAGGAAGGAAATGATAACACCAACAATAGCCTCATGACCAGCTATAGAAAGGAGGACTCTACTCACTTCCCATATTTCCTTCCTTGCTGTGTCCTGTATATTTTATATATATATTAACTAATTTTCTTTTTCTCCTCTCCCTTTTCCTTATTATTTCATATAGGGTGTGCTGGTGATGGTTTACTTTATTAAACGCACAAATATAAACTACTGGGACAGGATTATGACTGAAATGGAGAGGAGTGACCATCACCAGCGATCCTAGACTTGGAACTGGATGCAGGAATTAATGAGACTTTGGGGAGGTGAGTGCATTTTCATTTGAATGAAAAAGTGTTGCATTTTCTTATACTGGAGCGATGGTTGTCAAGCTTTGCTGCATATTAGAATTAGCTGAGGGATTTTATGAACATGCAGATTCTGTTTCAGTAAACCTGGGGTAGGGTCCAAGAGTTTGCCTTCACCATTGCCTAGGTGATGCTGATGTTGCTGGTCCATGGACAACACGTTGAGTTTTCTCATTTTTTTAATCTATGTGATCACTCCTTGTATAATATTCTATTGTCTAAGCATCTTGTCTTTTATTAGAGTCACATACTTATTTCATCCTTTTATAGGGAGTCTATTTTTGTTTCCTGGGCTATGTTGTTTTCCAGACTGGTTTCTTCATGTGTGGGTTTTTTTATATGTCATATTTTTTCTTTTCCCTTTCTGGATTACAAAGTTGCTTTGCCATTTGTCCTCAAATTACATGTGTTTAATTGGGAAGCTCTATCCCAGCTATCTGCTATGATATAGTGTGGGTGAATTGTCCTTGATTCTGTCATCTGAAATGAGTTCGCTTTTCTGTCTGTGCTACAAGCTTGATGACTGAGTACTATTCCTTCTTTTGTCTTCGGTCTGATGAGATGGAGGTCGCAGAGAGGAAGGGCTCAGATAGAGCCTGGGCATCTTGGGTACTACTGTCTAAGATTCCATTAACGTCCTCTACAGGGAGCACTCCTTCCAGTAGGGAAGTACCCATAACCCATGTGCTTCTGCTCATTCCCTGAAGTCAACACAGCATTCTGGAAGAGCACATGTTCTGCAGAACTTCGTTTCTCTTGAGATCTTGCTGTTTCGAAACAGAAGCTTCAACTCTTGAGGCTTTTTTTCTTTTCTAATATTGTTACCTATTTAATCTTTTACTCTTCTCCCCAAATTGAAGAATTAGCAGGATTTTGTAGACTCACCTTGCCTCAATATGCATTTGGAATACAGGGGTGGGGTCAGGTATAATGCCTCTCACCCACTAGTTTGGCTTCCCCCTGTACCCCCAACACTTTCAGGGAGAGTTTGGAAATAAGTGTGGGTGGTTTTATTTTGGTTGCCACAATGAATGCAAGATGCTACTGGTATTGATAGGTAAGGGGCCAGAGATGCTAAAATATCTTTCAAAACTTGGGACAAAAATGCCCCAAATGCCATTTTGAGAAACATTTAGTTTGGGACTAGAATAAACTACATAGATTTTCTTTCCTTGGCACATTAAAATTAGTGGCATAAAGTCGTTCTCATTTTCTTATTTAGGGGCTGCTGGTAAATTTTGTATTTGTTTCATTTTTTTAAGCAATAGGGAAGGGATATTTTGTGATTTTGCTTCATATGGCCATATTAATCTTCAAGTATTATTATGGCTACTGCTACTGCTACTACTACTACCACTACTATCATCATTAATAAACAGTACCAGTTACCAGGAATTTCAGAGTATTCATTAGTTCACAGAGTTCTATAGATCTACTTTACAGCCTTTTAACATTTGACAGTATGTTACAGGAAGAATCCATTTCCCCTTTTTCTTAGACAAAGTAAAAATTATGCTACTTCACCAAATTTATAAAAACAAGTCTCTATGGAAGTGAAAACTAAGTTATAAATTTTCATTACTTTGTGATTTCATTCTTCTAGTGAATGGATGCTGAATTAGATGAATTATGACTTCATTTAGAATGTCTAAACCTTGCAAATTCTGCTTAAGTAGATATTGCTAATGTTCCTTTAAAGCAGTTTTACTTAGTTATGTCAAAAAGCATCAAAGGGACAGTGATTTCCCACACAACGTGATGCTGACATTGCATTGGAATATACATATATAAATACATATACAATTATATTTCCTTTAGTAAGCCATGCTTTTTTAACTTCTTAAATTCAGATGACATACTGTAGGACGTCTCACCTAGACATTTTCCTAAGGAGTAAAACTTTCAATTTCCAAAGTCATATCACTGGAGGGTTGATGAGGCAAAGGAGTGATTCTGTTCCCTCAGGGAGTGGGTTGAGTGTGGCACCACAACACCTCTCCAAAAATCTCCTCCAGGGAATGTGGTAGGATGTGGTTATGAGAACAAGCTTTTACATGGGCCAGATGAGGCTTAAAGAGCTGGAAAATATTCTGTTCTTTGGTTTAAAAGGTTCTTCTTGGGGGAGAAAGAAAAATATTATGATAGAAGTTATTTCTTGTTGGGAAATAAGATAAAACCTATTCTGTAGCTGTTTGCCAAGTGATTTGTATTGTATCAGAAGATATTTAGATTTTGCCTTAAATATATTTTTAAGAGATAAATATGTCAGAATGATAACATTTAACATAAAAGAGTGTGAAGAGACTGGAATACACTAAATTCTATTTTTGAGTTAGGGATGGCTGACATTCTAATTGGAATAAACATTTCCTCTTCCAGTGTCCTAGAGCTGCATTAAGTAAGACACTAACAGAAACCTCTCACTTCAAGCTAGATTTTCTTTAAGAAGCTAGTCTTTGGTTTTCTTCTTTATACACTGGAATTCTGTGAGTATACTTCTAATTCTTTTAGAATATTGTGCATTTTTTAATATACAAGTTTCGGGGACCAGAGCTGTAAACTCCATAAGGAACTATACCACTAATCTCTAGAACAATGTTTGCTATATTCAAATTACTGAATAGACAAAGGAATAGCTAGAGTAAATGAATGAATGAACAGATGAAAAGAACATGGGCTTTGAGTCAAATAGACCTGGACTCAAATCCTTGTTCTGAAACTTCATAACTGTCTGACCCAAGGAAAGGTAGAGTCTCTTGGATCTCTATTTATTGTAAAACCAGGATAGCAACATCCAGTTTACAAAGATATTATAAGTTTGTACTATATTAGAAAGTAAGTTCCATTAGAGTGGGGCTTACACAAATCTGCTGGATGAATTAGTGAACTCGAGGTCCTCACTATCTATAATGTGTTGATACTTGCATCTTTCCAGTTGGACTGAGAGGCCTTTTCATTTGTCTGCTTTTCATTGCTTCACAGAGGCTTTCATAAGGCTGCTGCATGATTGTATTGTAACTGATTTTCTCTCTAGCTGCAGCTTGTCTTTCCTGATTTATTTCTTTGAACTACTTTAGGACAAAAAACTAGAAAAAGTTAGCTAGATTGTTAGTAAACTAGCTTGTTATATAAAGCAGTAGTTATATAAAGCAGTAGTAAGTAGGCTCTGTATGAGGTCTGATGGATTTTGCTTTGAGTAAATTTCATGCCTTTTAGTAAATAGTTAATGTGGCATTTAATTTGCTGCTCAAAATTTTTTTTTGCCTTCTCTTCAGATTTAACCTGTATTTTGAATAAAGTTACTGAAAGAGTAGGTTTAAGGTTTATAAATGACAACTGAAATATTTTAATACTTGAAAATAGTGCCCAATAGACTTTGATGACTATAGACTGATAAACAAATTAGAAATAAAAATTTCCAAAAATCAGGAACATTGGTACAAATTAGGCCAGCTATTTGCTCAAGCAAAAAAATTAATTTAATCTCTCTCAGAACATTCCCATTTAGGTTTAGGTAGAATGTGATTAGCAGGGGAATTAAATGAATCAACATTTCTGATCACACACTTAAACATCTTTAAAGAAAGCAAAAACACCTATAGCATATTTTTTTTACTGGCTTGATAATTAGAAATTATATAATTAGTTTTCCTATCTGTGTCCTTTCATAAATAGTAAGAGAAATAAGTTTGGAAATAGATTTAAGTTAACAAAAGACGCATAATAGAAATAGAACTGAATAATAAAGACCTCTATGTGAGGGGTGGAAAGTTTATTTACCTTGCCCAGGTTTCTCCGCCAAATCCATAATGCTGATGTCCTTTGCCCATGACACGAGGAGGTTCACATTTTGGCCTGTGTTCCTCAGGAAGTGAAATGGGTATCACCCCACCATATTCCCTTTCAGTGCCCCAGGGGAGCCTACATCGTTGGAGCGACTCCCTTAACTCCTGATATCTGTGAAAAAAAGAGACTCTTGAAATAGCTTCAGCATGGAATGCTATGGTCTGAATGCTTGCATCCCTCCAAATTCATACATTTAAATCCTAATGCCAGATGTGATGGTGTAAGAAGGAGAAGCCTTCATGAATGAGATGAATGCTCTTATAAGAGAGACTCCAGAGATCCTGCTCGCCCCTTCCACCATGTGAGGATACAGCGAGAAGGTGCTGGCTATGAACCAGGAAGAGGGCCCTTACAGGAACACAACTGTACTGGTGCTGTGATCCTGGACTTTCAGCCTCCAGGACTATGAGAAATAAATGTTTGTTAGATATAAGCTACCCAGTCTGTGGTATTTTTTCAAAGCAGTGTGAATGGACCAAGACAAACAACTAAAATCCCTGTAGTTTTAACTTTTTGAAGTACAGTCAAACTGTTTTCCACAGTGGCTGCATCAATTTACATTCCCACCAGCAATGTACAAAGGTTCCAATTTCTTCACACTCTTGCTAACACTTGTTAATATGATTATTTTTTAAAGTCATAGCCATTCTAGAAGGTGTTAAGTGGTATTGCATTATGGTTTTGATTTGCATTTCCTTAATGACTAATGAATGATGTTGAGCATCTTTTCCTGTGCTTATTGGCCATTTGTATATCATCTTTAGAAAAATGTCTATTCAGGTCCTTTGCCATTTTAATTATTGGGTTGTCTCACTTGTGGACATATATGCATCCAATATAGGAGCACCTAAATAATATAAAACAAAATACTAACAGATATAAATGGAGAAATTGATGAGGACATAATAATATTGGAGACTTTAACACCCCACTTACATCATTGGACAGATCTTCCAGACATAAAATCAATAAGCAACAGAGATACTAAATGACACAATAGAACAGTTGGACTTGGTTGATATTTTTAGGACATTATATGCCCCCCAAAACAGAATATACATTCTTTTCAAGTGTGCACTGAACATTGTCTAGGATAGACCACATACTCGAACACAAAAGAAGCTCCAACAAATTTAAGAGGACAGAAATTACTTCAAGCATCTTTTCTGACTATGAAGGTATAAAACCAGAAATCACCGTAGAAAAACAAACAAGAAAAAAATGACTGCATGGAGACTAAACAACATGCTACTAAAGAACCAATGGGTCAACAATGAAATCAAAAAAGAAATTAAAAAATAGCTTGAGACGAATGACAATGAAAACACAACCACACAAAATCTATGGGATGCAGCAAAAGCAGTCCTAAGAAGGAAGTTCACTTCATACAGGGCTTCCTTAAAAAACAAGAACAATCTCAAATAAACAACCTAACCTACCACCTTAAAGAATTAGAAAAAGAACAAACAAAACCTCAAGTCAGCAGAGGGAAAGAAAGAATAAAGATCAGAGAGGAAATAAACAAAATAGAGATTTACAAAACAGTAGGAAAAAATCAATCAAACCAAGAGCTGTTTTTTTGAAAGAGTAAACAAAATTGACAAACCTCTGGCCAGGCTCACCAAGAAGGAAAGAAGACATAAATAAACAGAACAATAAATGAAAATGTGGAAATTATAACCAACACCACAGAAAAACAAAAAACCATAAGAGAATACTATGAACAACTGTAAGGCAACAAATTGGACAACCTAGAAGAAATGGACAAGTTTCTAGAAACATACAGTCCACCAAAACTGAATCAAGAGAAATAGATTTGAACAGACTGACCACTAGAAGTGAAATAGAATCAGCAATAAAAAAACCTCCCTGAAACGAAAGTCCTGGACCAGATGGCTTCACTGAGGAATTCTATCAAACTTATAAAGAAGAACTCATACCAATCTTCTCAAATTCTTCCAAAAGACTGAAGAGGGAATATTCCCAAACTCATTCTATGAAGCCACCATCACCCTGATACCAAAACCAGACAAACACACTACCAAAAAAGAAAATTATAGGCAAATATCATTGATGAACATAGATACAAAAATCCTCAATAAAATATCAGCAGACAGAATCCAGCAACATATAAAAAAGATCATGCACCATGATCAAGTTGGATCATCCATGGGACACCAGATGGTTCAACAGATGCAAATCAATCAGTGTGAACACTGTTATCAACAAAAGAAAGGACAAAAATCACATAATCATCTCAAGAGATGCAGAAAAGGCATTTGATAAAATCCTACACCCATGGATGATAAATAACTCTTACCAAAGTGGGTATAGAGGGAACATATCTCAACATAATAAAAGCTACTTATGACAAACCCACACCCAGCATAATACTTAACAGTGAAAATCTGAAAGCCTTCCCACTAAAATCTGTAACAAGACAAGGATGCCCACTCTCACCACTTCTATTCAACATAGTCTTGGAAGTCCTAGCCACAGAAATCAGGCAAGAAAAAGAAATAAAAGGGATCCAAATTGGAAGAGAAGAGGTAAAACTGTCACTATATGTGTATGGCATGATATTATATATAGAAAACCCTAAAGGCTCCACATAAAAACTACTAGAGCTGATAAAAGAATTCGGCATGGTAGCACGATACAAGATTAACATACAAAAATCAGTTGCATTTCTTTACACTAACAATGAAATATCAGAAAAAGAGTAAAGAAACAATTCCCTTTAAAATCGCATTCAAAACAATAAAATACTTAGGAATAAATCTGACCAAGGAGGTGAAAGATTTATCACAGAGAAATACAAAACATTGATTAAGGAAATTAAAGATAACTTAAAGAAATGGGACGATATCCTATGCTCTTGGATCAGAAGAATTAATATTGTTAATATAGCCATACTGCCCAAGGCAATCTACAGATTTAATGCCATCCCAATCAAATTACCCATGACATTTTCACAGAAATAGAACTAGAACAAATAATCCTAAAATTTATATGGAATCATGAAAGACCTAAAATTGCCAAAGTGACACTGAAGAAAAAGAATGAAGCTGGAATGGACCCTCTCCGATTTCAAACAGTGCTGCAGAGCTACAGTAACAAAAACAGCATGGTATTGGTACAAAAACAGACATATGGATCAGTGGAGCAGAATGGAGAGCCCAGAAGTTAACCCACACATTTACGATCAATTAATCTTCAACAAAGGAGGAAAGAATATACAACGGAGAAAAGAAAGTCTCTGCAGAGTGGTGTTGGGAAAACTGAGCAGCCACATGTAAATCAAGGAAGTGGGAAACACCTTCACACCATACACAAAAATAAACTCAAAGTGGCTTAAAGACTTAAACATGAGACAAAACACTGTAAACTTCCTAGGAGAAAACACAGGCAAAACAGTTCATGACATAGATCTTAGCAATGTTCTCCTAGGGCAGTCTACCAAGGCAATAGAAATAAAAGCAGAAATGAACAAATGGGACCTAATTGAACTTATGAGCTTTTGCATAGCAAAGGAAACCATAAGCAAAATAAAAAGACAACCTACAGAATGGGAGAAAATATTTACAAATGACGTGACTGAAAAGAGTTTAATTTCCAGAATATATAAACAGCCCATACAACTTAATAACAACAACAAAAAAAACACAGCCCAATCTAAAAACGGGCAGAAAACCTAAACAAGCAATTCTCCAATGAAGACATACAAATGGCCAATAGGCACATGAAAAAATGCTCAATGTCACTAATTATCAGAGAAATGCAAATCAAAACTACAATGAAGTATCACCTCACACCAGTCAGAATGTCCATCATTAAAAAGTCCACAAATGATGAATGCTGGAGAGGGTGTGGAGAAAGGGAACATTTCTACATTGTTGGTAGGGATATAGTTTAGTGCAGCCATTGTGGAAAACAGTATGGAGATTCCTCAGAAAACTAAAAAATAGACCTATCATATGATCCAGCAATCCTACTCCTGGGCATATACCTGGAGGGAATTCTAATTTGCAAAGATACGTGCACCCAATGTTCACTGCAGCACTATTTACAATGGCCAAGACACGGAAATAACCTAAATGTCCATGGATAGATGACTGGATAAAGAAGTTGTGGTATATTTATATAATGAAATACTATTCAGTCATAAAAAAGAGTAAAATAATGCCATTTACAGCAACATGGATGGATCTGGAGATCATCATTCTAAGTGAAGCAAGCCAGAAAGAGGAAAAAAAAATACCATATATCACTCATATGTGGAATCTGAAAAAAAAAAAAAAACCACAAATGAACTTATTTACAAAACAGAAACAGGCTCACAGACATAGAAAACAAACTTACAGTTACCAGGGGGAAAGAGAATGGGAAGGGATAAACTGGGAGTTTGAGATTTGCAGATACTAACTACTATATATAAAATAGATAAACAACAAGTTTCTACTGTGCAGTGTAGGGAACTGTGTTCAATATCTTGTGGTAGCCTATAATGAAAAAGAATATGAAAAGGAATATATGTATGTACATATGTATGACTGGAACATTATGCTGTACATTAGAAAGTGTACATCTTTTTTCAATTAAAAAAAGAAAATGCTGTTAAAATAAAAATTGGGGTTGTCTTTTTATTATTGAGGCATAAGAATTCTTTTATATTCTAGACATAAGTCCCTTATCAGATATATGATTTGCAAACATTTTCTCCTATTTTGTATGTTGCGTTTTATTTTCTTGACAGTGTCCTTTGAAGCACAAGTTTTTTATTTTGATAAAGTCCAATTAATTTATTTTTTCTTTTGTTGCTCATTTTTGGTGTCTTATCTAAGAATACACTGCCAAGTCTAAGATCACAAAACTCTTAAAAATATCGGGCTAAAGCTCTGTGTCCTAAGTAGGAAGGATTTAATGTCTTCCAATTTCCAGTAATGGCAGTCTGGATTATTTGGACTAACCGTCCCACCGAAAACAACTAAAAATGCTGAGAAAGGAGTTTTGAGGTTGGTGAACACGTGGAGATGGGTGGAGAGCAGTGTCTTCAGAGAGCATGGAAGTTCTGTGCCTCATCCTACATACCTTGCCTTATGCATCTCTTCCACCTGGCTGTTCATAAGTTATATCCTTTTATAATCAACCAGTAGACTATCATCAAGAAATGAACAGTACAATGTTCAAGAGAACAAAGAACATCCATTCATCACAATTTCCACAGCATAGCAAAAAGATGACATGTCACTGTAGACAAGGACTCTGACACAGTCACCACAGAATCCCCAGGATATAGCATAGTGCCCTGCAAATATATGGTGCTCAACAAATATTTATTGACTAGGTCGTTTTCCTACATACAATGATATGAAAATCTTAGAAAGGGAACCAATAGTACTTTGGGTTTAATTTTACTGGAGAAGTTGAATTCTGTTTCTATTAGACTGTTTTAATTTGCCTAGAGAACACAAAACAGAACAAAACAAAATGCTGGGGGCAGGGGAAAGAAAAGCACCTTCTTAAAAGCAACTCATTGTTAACAAGACAGAAAGGGATACCAGGGCTCCATAAGAGGAAAAATAGGAATTCAAAGAGGTAAACAAGCACAGAAGCCACTTTTGCCCTTAGGGCAGTGCCATTTCTGGCAATTTCATTTTTGAATGGAATGAAGAACTAATACTTGTGATTATCTTATAATTGGAATGCATTATCTCATAAAGTCACTAGATAGGGGTTGGCAAACTATGGCCCATAGGCGAAATCTACCTATTGCCATTTTTGTAAGAAAAATTTCATTGGAATGCAGTAATGACCATTTATTTGTATACTGGTTATTGTCTATGGCTTTTTCACCCTGTAACGGCAGAGTTGAATAGTTTGACAGAGACTGTAAAGCCTGAAATATTTACTATCTGGTTCTTTACAGAAGTTTGCCAACCCCTGCACTAGAAGAATCTGGTGACCACTGACTTGGGTGCTGTAGAACGGATGTAGGCATTCGGCTCTCAGCTCTCTGAGGTATGATCTATGGCTATGATCAACAGACACAATTTGGGGGGCATGACAAGTGAAAAATATTTAAACACATTTGATTAATGACAACCTAAGCTTTAATATCTAAGTTTTTAAAAGTTACATTTAAATTAGATGAGTCAATTTCTCAGCATCTGACCCTCATATATTACACTGTCCTAGGAAGATGAGCCAGTAGAATATGTTAATCAATCATTTGGGCTGGCATTTATTTGAAGCCAGTAAGTTGCAGGAAACCATTTAAAATAAAAGGTAAAGCAAAAGAAAAGTCATATTTCTCTTTTATTTTAGGGTTTCACAGTTCCTTCCTTAGCTTTAATACTAGCAGCATTTATAGATGGAACTAACAAAATAAATATTGAAATTTTAGGATTAAATAATTTTAAAGCTTAACTAATACATGGCTCCATAACAAAGCAAATAATAAGTTGTTAGTGCTGCAATCTGTAGTCACATAAAATTAAGTGTTTATTTTTGAGAAAGATATGTTCCCTATGGATGAACTAATATCTCACTTTAGAGTCACTTTACAGAATTTTGACTTAGGGGGGTTGAATTTAGCCAGTAATTATTAGAAGACATGACTAAAGGAAATCTCAGAACAAACATACTCTCATTCTTAGTTGACAGATAGCTAACAGTCAAAAAAAATGTTTTTGAGAATCAGAAGGCAATGGAATGAACCCAGAAACAAAATGAGAATTTATAATTAAATCTTAAGCTATTCTCAAGGCACTTCCTTAATTGACATGTTTGTTTTATTAATGAGCTAGGAAACTTGCTAGAGGTAAGATGTCAATTGAATGGAAAAAGGAGGCAGGAATCTGTGATTTTGAATATCTGTGCCTGCCGTTCTTAAGTTTTCAATGGAAGAAATACAAAAGAACACCACCATTTATTAATATTTTAAAGGAGATCAATTAATTATACATAATACTGACTAATATAGTTGTTCCAAAATATACCAGTGAAGAAAGTAACTGAAGTGTAAACATTAACTCACCCTTGGTCAATGGGCAAGCCAGAACCATAATCTTGGTTTTCTTACTGTTTTCAGTGCTTTCTGCTAGCGCAGTGGTTCTCAAAATAAGCTGAAAAACTTTTAAAATGCAGATTGCCTGGACCCATCCCAGACCTAGTGAGCTAGAATATCTACAGACAGAGCCCAGGAACTTGCATTTTCAGAACACTCCTCAAGTGATTTTGATGTACCTGGCTGACTGACCAATGCTGGGTAACAGTGGACTTAGACTATGTTGCCTATTCTGGAAAGAAAAAAAGTAGGTGGATGTGAGGAAATCATTTTCCATCTCTGTTTAAATTGTCAAGTTAGTTCAAAATGCATTATAGTACTTTAAAAAGGCATCCTTTTAAGTACATCCATGTTTAGAAAATTAAGCTGCTGAGAGGTAACATATGCTAGGACTTATGTTCATCCTTACCATTATGAAGGGTAATCCCTAAAAGCCAGGAGCTTTTCGTTTTTCATTGTTTTGTTTTTGAGATATCTTGAGGTTTGAGTTGGGAGCCACAGACCCTGAACCTGGTCTGAAGAAGTAAGCCTTAGCTCTGATAGAGGAGAGTTACCAATACTATCCTGAGGACACTTTCCAGAGCAGTTCAGAGGAATACCATTGACAGGAAAAGGAACTTCTATTTTTGCAGGCTGCCCAGCTGCTTTTCAAAATGTCATTAAAAGGAGGGATTGAGAATACATGATCATCCTGGCTTCCCCATCTAGGGACTATGAAAGGAAAGAATTCACATGGAATAAAAGGAAAAGCAAATTTTATTTATTAGGAGCTAGGAACATGGTTGTACCCAGATATTGCTTCAAATAATATCTTATTAAAGCTTATAGGTGACTGAACATATGCTGTATTTAATTTTATAGTTAATGAAAAGCAGTATTTTCTCAAAGATGTTTTGTTTAAACTTCATGCCATTTAAAGTGTTTTGGAGCCAATTACTAATCAACCATATGACTATTTAGGAAGAGGGATTAAAATTTCAGTGAAGTGCCTTATATGAATGCTTTTCATGGAATAATGAATTCCACCAGATATGACAGCCCTAAATTTCTACTCAGATCCTTTTTGGTCAAATATAAACCCTTACATTGCTGCTTTTGAGCCAGAGACAACTGCTAACCCCCAGATCACATACAATCTGCTAAGGGTTTCCTCTGACTCCAGGCAGGGAAGCCCTGCCTAATCAGATGGTCCTTGGAGCTGAGTAGGAATTTAGGGCTGACAGCCGCTTGTGGGAATCAGGTAACAGTAGAAGAGGAGGTGCAGCAAGGACTGAGTCAGCTGAAAGGAGCTGAGCTCTCTTTTCCACAAATATGAAAATATTTCTTTTCATTAAGTAAAAATAGCAGTTTGCAAAAAATATGTTGAATATGATCTTCAAATTTAAAACAAAAAGTGGAGAGGACACATATGGAGATGTTAACAATGGTTACTGTTTCTGGAAAAAGGAAGTACAGAGGTTTTCTTCCTTGTGTGTTTTTTTTTTTTCCACTTTTTAAAAAAACTGAGTTATAGTCAGTTTACAATGTTGTGTCAATATCTGGTGTACAGCACAATTTTTCAGTCATACATGAATAACTTGTGCTTTAATTTCATAATTTTTCCTTCTGTTGTAAAAATGGAAAATTTGTTTTCTTTATGGATTTCCATGATGTCTAAAGTATTTATAAGGAGATAAGTGTTAGTTTTATAATTAAAGAAAAAAGATTGATTTTTATTTTTTCATATAAAGAGTATGTTTACAAATTCCATGGAAGTCTGATCAAGATGGTGAAAGCCTGGATGCAAGAAGAAAAAAGAGTAAAGTCTGTTCAGAACCAGTGTTTCATCTGGCAAGGAGAACTCAGAGCCACAAGAATCTTCAAACTCTTGGAGGGCTGCTAGCATGGAGATTATGAATTATTCTTATTTTGAATTGCTGTAGAGGGAAAAACTAGGGTCAGCAGATGGAAGGAGGAAAAGTTTTTGAGTAGAAAGAAAATTATCCAACAATCAGGAGCATTAAAAAATGGAATGGACTGCTTGTGTGGTAATGATGTCGCATTTTGGGAGTATTTAAACTGAAGCTAGCTGACTTCTTGTCTGATTTCTTAAAGAAAGAATTTTAAAAAAAGATTAAAATATTATTGACATATAACATTATATTAGTTTCAGATACAGAACATAATGATCCAATATTTGTTTATTTTGTGAAATGATCACAAGTCCAGTTAGCATCCACCACTATACAGTTACAAATTTTTTTTCTTGTAATGAGAACTTTTAAGATCTGCTGTGTTAGCAACTTTCAAATATATAATGCAGTACTATTAACTATAGTCACCATGCTGTACATTACATCCCCATGACTTACTTATTTTGTGATTGGAAGTTTGTACCTTTCAGTCATCTTCTTAAAAGAGAAAGAATTCTTAAAAGAGATATCTGAACAAGTGAAATCATAAAACAAACAAAAAGCAAGAAAACAACCACACAGGTGATTTTTCACCATCCAAGTGTTTTGAGATTTTTTTTTCTCTCAAAATGAATCAAGTAAATACAATACAGAAAAGCTGGCACTAAGGTTTAAGAAAATTACTCTATACCTCGTACTTCATATATAAAATGGGGATAATAGTACTTATCTCATAGGGCTGTTGTAAATATTTAAAAAATTACATACAAAATATTTGGCACAGTGCCAACATATGGAAAAAGCTCAATAAATGTTAGATGCAATTTCAAACAATCTGTAATCAATGTGATACAGAATATTTGGTAAAGCAAAAATTTACACAGCAACAATGAATAACAGATTTTGGGAGTATTTTTGAGCAGATGGTGTTAGAGGATGACAGGGAACCACTACACTACATCTTATGAAATAAAAAAAGTTTGATTAAAACATTAATTTGCAAATGAAGGAACTGATCACTCTAGAGTTCTAGAATATAGTGGATGAATTTGATACCTGCCTTTTAAAAATACACACCAACTTACTTTTCACTTCTTACTTCTTATCAAGTTCCTAACAGACATGGACACTTCAACGTTTAGTTAATCGTCATGTTATGCCTTCCCTGTGATGTGATAAACACAAGAGCCCCTAACCAGATATGCTTTTTCTCATACACAGAAACATTCTAGCTAATATATTAAAACCCTTTTAAATTGTTTGCTTTCTCTATTTTTTGTTTTACCTGAGCTCTGAGGCAGTTGGGCGAACAGCTGTTTGTAGTGGAGTGTGCAATTCATTAGAGTAAAAGGTGTCTGACAAGATGTCAGCTCCTTCAAGCTCCCTGCAGTAGTAGGGCCTGCCGTGAATTACCTCCATGTTTCTTGGCTAAAAAGGCACAATCTGCAAAAGAAAAGGCGGACGCACTTGATTAAGGAGACAATTGACTTGGTCACTATCACACTGTTCTCCCTCAGGGCAGGCAGGAAACATGGTTTGTACTGCTAAATTGTACTGCTAATTCTGTGCAACACAATGCTGCACAGAAATCATGGGCTTACTTCCTCACAGAGAGCCTGTATGTGGACCCTCAGGGGTCATGTCAGTAATAGAAACTGCAGTTCTGTGGAAATGAATTTCAACGGAAGCAAATCCACAAAGTGAAAGAACTCAAGTAGAGTCTGAACACGACGTGGATGACTTGTTGGCCCATACAAGGCCTGCACCTTGCGGACATCGACTAAAATTCAATTCTTGCCTCAATTTTAACCATAACTATTCAAGAAAACACAGCTGACCCCCCGCTCTGGTCTTTTTAAAAACGCAGGTAGATTCCTCATCCGACAGAATCAACAGCTGTGCTTCTAAAGTCTTCAGGGATTCTGAACGAGAAATTCTCTGTAGAAAGTGGAGAATCAGCGGCGCACCACCATGAGCCGGACCCACCCCTCCCTCGGACTTGGAGGGGGAAGCCGAGGACGCTCCCTCAGCGCCCGGCCCAGCTGTGCCTAAGGGGTTCGGACGCACCTGGGACATCAGCCTGGGAGTAGTCCGCGACCGACCGCGCCTCCCCTTCCCCTCCCCAGAGCTGGTGGGCCTCTGCGGGGCGTGGAATTCCGCCGCCGTCCGCACCTGCGGCCCGGGGAGCTTGCGTGCAGGTGCGGGTGAAGGGGAGAGAGGGTCGGCAGGCAGGCCAGGGGTGGGGTTGAGGGTGCCTGTGACGGCAACCGTGACCGTGGCACTAGGTAATGCATTCTTGCGGGGCGGCAGGCTTTGGGAGGCGAGTAGGAGGCGGCAGGCGGCTCCTAAAGGTTTCAGAAGAAGCCAGCCTGCGAGAGAACTGAAATCGGACGGAAGGTGAGGAAAGGGAACGAAACGTCTACTTCCGGGGCGAAAAAAAGTCTTCTGCTGCCCTAGGCCTTAGGCCCCGCCCCGCCCCCGGGCGCGCCCTGCCGGCCGCGTCTTTTTCTCCTTCGAGAGCTTCCGGTTCTAGAGCTGTTCCCGCCACCAGCGTTCTCTGTGGACTGGGCGGTGGAGCAGTGCAGGGCCAGGGATACGCTGGTGAGCTGAGAGCCTCCGATTCGTCCGTGTTCCTTAATCCCAGACCCCACGGCCTAGTCAGGGCGGCCCCCGCAGACTCATCAAGTGCAGCCCCTGATTCCTGCCCGTCAGAGCCATGGCTCTTCCTGCCCTGTGTGGGCGCGGACATGGTACACGGACAGTCGACCTGCGGTTGCCCTACCCAATCTCCAGAGGCCGAGCCCCGCTTCCATTACCTCAGCTACCCGCCCCCTTCCTAGGAGAAGCGAGTGTGAACTGCGTCTCTGCAACTACAGGGCCATGAGGTTCTGAGACGGCTGAGACCCGAGTCCCTGGGAAGGACCCCGATGTGGGAAGGTTTCTCTTCGGGGAGAGGCTAGAACTGAGTCTCCGCGAACACAGAAGGTAGGGGCCGGAGTGACCACCTCCAGGAGGGAGTGTCACAGCTCCGTTCAGCCCACTGGTGGGTGTTCCTTTTGTGCTATGCCTTCTAGGTGAGTGTTAGCTGATGCGTGGGAAAGAAAGGTGCACTGGAGTAGGCAAGGTGGTAATTTTGTATTCCTGGTCTATTTCTTAGTTCCTGCACCTTTCCCCGACTCTTGTCATTACCCACTAATCTTGGAAGAGTAGATTTTTCTGGAGACAAAGTTGTGAATTAAATGAAGTTTGACTTTCTCTTTGACTCCTTTTAACTTTTATTTTTCCTTCTTGTAGAAGTCCATTTGAACCTTTTTGCTATTGCAGTGTTTTCAGGATCCCCCATTAAATTATCTTGTCAGCTTAGCCCATTTTATGCAGCTAGCCTCCCAGTACTTTCCATACGCCACATTTTCCCCCATGCGTGACTTTATTCCAACTTTCTCATAGCTTGATTCGTCTGAGAGGTAAAAACTGAGTGTAATAGATTTAATCGGGGATATCTGATGAAGCTTGTGTCGCTCGCCACGTATTAGTATGTATGGTGGATGGTTGTGATACCAGGGAAGTAGGGGCAACTCCAGGTTGATTGACCAGGATATGTGGTGATAGCCTCTAGGTTCTTACGAGTTTGAAATTTTATTTTAGGTCAAATGAGTGTAAAGAGTAGGAAAATGTAATTACTTAATTTTACCTTTGTTATTTTCAAGTAAAATTTACAGGCAAGTGAAAATTTGTTGTCAGATCTTTGTAAAACAATTGTTCTCTTTGGAGATGCTTCTCCATCTGAAAGATTCTCAGGGATGTCAGGATTGGGTCTGTTTGACCAACACTCTTTAATCTAGGCTTTTATTTCTTAGATATATCATGGCCACCACTGGGGTCAGTAACCTCACGTCACCTTTCTACTTCTCCTACAATGTTGACTTCTCTTCACTGCCTCATTTACCTTAATGTATTTGTTTGCTTTCTGCATTACTAGTAATCCTTCCAGCAGGGAAGATGAAATTTGGAAGTGAAGAAAAATGTATGTGCAGAATGTTGTGTCTGGGTTAACAAAAATTTCAGACCACTAAAGCTAGACCTTTAACTATCAAGAAAAGAATAGGAAATATATAATAATGTAAAGCATGAATTAGACTTATAACCTTTTTACATGATGTTATAGAGACCTTTAACCAAGTGGCATTTGTTCATAAATAAAGTAAATATAAGTAAAATACGTTTTGAGGAACTTAGTACTTCTTGGCAGATATGAGTATTTTTATTTTTATTTTTCCAGTTTTATTGGTATAATTGACATATAGCACTGTATGTTTAATGTATACAGCATAATGATTTGATATACATACTATGAAAATGAATAAAGGAAAAGTTCACTCAAAATGGAGTCAGGAAGCCGTGAGGGGGATCTTTCACACATGTACTACTCATTGCAGCTTAATTTACATACCATAGCAGGAAGAAGGAAGATTTTCCTCTTGCTTAGAAATAACTGAGCCAATGAGATACTGCTGCAACTCAGCCAATGAAGAACTGCTACAACTCGAAATCTCACTCCCCAGTGAACTTTCATACAAATAGCCCCTCCTAACTTCCTCCTTACTTCTGTAAAAGAACATGCCTTCTTTGTCTCCAAACTGGTTCGCTGTAGTTCCATATCCTGAATTGCAGTTCATCTGCTGTTCCCAAATAAACTTGATTTTGCAGGCTAAACCGTTACCTTTTTATTTAAAGGTTGACATTACTTGGTGTCAGAAGGGGGATCTGAAGGAGATGAACCCCTGAAGAGCTAATGATCCCTGGAACCATGCATGGTACATACTTGATTCTCTTGTGCTTGCCACTTCCTTTTGGTTCGGTAAGTCTTCTCTCAGATTCAAGCTCCCTTTTTTTTTGATTGAGCTCTCTAACTTATTTGGGATCTGTTTTTGTTTTTGTGAAGGCTTTGACTTTTTGGCGAGTACTCATTTGTTTTCTGAACCTCTGGGTTTGTTTTTGTTTTTTTTTTTTTAAATCCCAGTTCTCTAAATTCTCTCAAGAGGGTCCTTCTGGGACTATGACTGATTTTATGTTCAAAAACTATGGTCTCTTTTTATGCACATTTTTAACTAAATGGACCAACTTAACCAAAAATAATTTAAAAGTCCAGTGGTCATTATGGGGAACTTTCAACATCTCCAAAGTTGTTTTTCTCAGAACTAAATAGAAAATCATGGCTCTAAAATTAAACAAACTGAAAGGATGCATATTTTAATTAATACCTGGAGGCCTCCAAATGCATTCAAAATTCTAAAATCACCTCTTTACAAAATTTCATTTCTAAATTTACCAAGGGAAACAAAAAATTGGAAAAAAAAATCCAAAAAGGCTTCTGAGGCCTCTTTTTCTTCTCCTCTGTTCTCTGTGTCTTCAGCACCATCTTCCTCTTCCTTCTGCACCATCCCCACCTCCTATACCCTTGTTTCCTCATTCTAATCCTCTCGCTGAACTTCGCATTTCTCTCTGGGCCTCTCCCTGCCTCTCTCTCTCCTGAAACTACTAAAATCTGCTGCTTTAAAAATCAGACCCTATGAGGATCCAAATGCTAAACCTTTAATTTCTCATGTTCTCTGGACTAAAGTTAAACTGTGAGCCACAGTCAAGGATTTTTGCAAGGTAACTGAGGATCCCCACAGGTTTGCTAAGGAATTTAATGTAGTCACTCAAACTTACTTCTGGTTTCTGGTTTCTCTGACTTACAGCAGCTAGTTCATATGCTTGTTTGTGAAGGCCAGGCCCAACACTGGATGAAAACTGCTAATTGGGGTTTTGCTGAGAAGGCTTTAGAATTACAACCTGGGGACAAAGAAATCTTTGCCTTTTTATTATATGATCACGCTCAGGGAATCGCCAGGTGACTCCATTTGGTATTTCCTAAGGCTTTCCCAAAGCCAGCTGATTGGAATAAGATTCAGGCTTGTACCCAGAAGCCCAGTGAGCCTGTGCATGATTACCATAGCTGGCTCTAAATTGTCTTTAAAGAAAATTCTGGTCTCCCTTTCAATATTGAATCCATTTGGGTAGCCTTTAACCCTGTGTTCATTAACAGGCCGAACCAGGATCTTTCTCTTTAGTTAAAATGACCAGGATGGAATGAGAAACTATATCCATTCCAGATTTAGTGGGGAGGGTATAGCTCAGTGGTAGAGTGTGTGCTTAGTATGCACAAGGTCGTGGATTCAATCCCCAGTGCCTCCATTAAGTAAGTAAATAAAGAAATAAACCTAATTACCTCCCCTAAAAACAAACAGCTTACACATTCCAGATTTAGTTAATTTAACGAACCAGCTTGCCCATACCCTATATGATTCAACTGAAATGAGGACCACTAAAATCTTCAATTTTCAATCCCACAAATAGCCTTTGCCAATATTACAAAAGGGCAGGGCATTGGAAGAAAGACAGTTACAAGCTTAAGCACTCCAGGTACCTTCAACCCTCTAATCAGTCTTTCTAGTGCTCTCCTAACTCACAATGATGGTACTCCGAGGAATTACAGGTTTTTTGTTTTTTTTTTCCCCCTCAATTTTTCCTCTTAATCAACTTGGAGAAACCAATCTCCAGATTGAGAATTAATCTGTCTCTGTCCTTATTGACACTGGGTCTTTACTTTTGGTGCTCAAACCCAGTGTTATTAAACAGCCCCTGCCTTGGAGACTAAAATGGTTCAAACGAGGGGGGGTATCAAATAATCTCAACAGGTTTATGTTTCTAAACCTATCCCATTTTGTTTAGGCTCTCTAAGAGATACTCAACCTTTTCTCCTTAGTTGTTTTGCCCCTATTCACTTATTGGGCCAAGATTCCTTAGAAAAATACATGCTGGAATTCCTTCCTCTCAAGAAGAAATAATTCTAGAATTTAATAGCAGCAACTTAAATAGCTGGGTGAATCAAATGACCCTTCAACATTTTTTATTTGCTGTCTCTGGCACCACTGGAGCTAATTCTAAGGACACTAATCATTTGCCCCTGAGGATCAGCTACCACCCTTCTGGGCAAAATCCTCCACTGATATTGGCAGAATCCACAGTACTCCTCCTATTAAGATCCAAATAGATCCCTCAAAGCCTTTCCCCAGGGGGGACATTAGGTCATCAGATAACAAAGTAAGACAGCAAGAGAGGAAGCAAGGAAGAAAGAATTTGCAAAACAGAAAACAAAAGGATGATGGCAATTACTTACCCATCAATAATTACTTTAAATACAAATGGATTAATTTCTCCAATCAAAAGACATAGAATAAGTGGATAAAAAATAACTAAGATTCAGGGATTTGCTACTCACAAGAGATGCACTTTAGGTTTAAGGACACATATAGACTGAGAGTGAAGGGATCAGAAGAGTTATTTCAAGCAAATGATAACCAATAGAAAGCAGGGATAGGTATACTTAGACAAAATACACTTTAAGCTAAAAATAGTCCAAAGAGTCAAAGAAGGTCGCTACATAATGACAAAGATGTCAATCCATCAAGGAGATAAAACAATTGTAAATATTTATACACCCCAAAACAAAGTCCCTAAATATATAAAGCAAATACTAACAGAACTAAAAAGAAAAACAAATAGCAATATAATAATTGGAGACTTTAGTACTGCATTATCAACAAAGGATATACCAGACAGTGAATCAATAAGAAAACAGCAACTTAAACAACACTATAGACCAAATAGTTTTAGCACACACATACAGAATCTTCCATCCCAGCAACAGAATATACATTAAGTGCACATAGAACATTTTCTAGGATAGATCATATATTAAGCCACAAAACAAATTTAAGAAGATTGAAATCACACCAAGTTATCTTTTCTGACAGCAGTGGTACGAAACTAGAAATCAATAATAGAAGAAAGATTGGAAAATTCATATGTTAGCCCAAAGCTAACATATTCAACAATGAAAGGGTAAAAGCTTTTCCTCTAAGATTAGGAACAAGACAAGTTTCCCACTCTCAACACTTCTACTCAACATAGCACTAGAAGTCCTAGCCGGAGTATTCAGGCAAGAAAAAGAAATACAAGACATCCAGATTAGAAAGGAAAAAGTAAAATTGTCTCTGATTGCTGATGACATGATCCTTTATATAGAAAAATTTAAAGACTCCATCAAAAAACTGTTAAAACTAATAAACAATTTCAGTAAAGTTACAGGATAGAAAAAAATCATTTGCATTTCAATACACTAACAACAAATTATCTGAAAAATAAAGCAATCCTGTTTACCACAGCATCAAAACCAACAAAATACTTACGGATACATTTAACAAAGGATGTGAAAGATCTGTTCACTGAAAACTGTAAGGTAATTAATTACAAAATTAAGGAAGATGCAAATAAATGGAAAGATAATCTATGTTCATGGATTGGAAGAATTAATATTGTTAAAATGTCCATAATAGCTATAGATTCAGTGCAATCCTTATCAAAATTCTAATGGCATCTTCAAAAAAATGGGAAAAAAACCCCTAAAATTCATATGGAAGCGGAAAAGACCCTGAATAGCCACAGCAATCCTGAGAAAGAAAATTAGAGGCATCACACTTCTTACTTCAAACTGTATTTCAAAGCTGTAGTAATCGAAGCAGCATAGTATTTGCATAATAACAGCCACAAGGTCTAATGGCACAGAATTGAAAGCCCAGACATAAACCCACATTTACATGGTCAGCTAATATTACAAGGGAGCTAAAAATACTCAATGTGGAAAAGATAGTCTTTTTAATTCATGGTGATGGGATAACTGGATATCACAAGGGAAAGAATGAAATTGGACTCTTACACCACTCACAAAAGTTAACTTGAAATAAAGACTGAAACATAAGATCTGAAACCATAAAACTCCTAAAAGGAAACACAGGGGAAAAGCTCCTTGACATTGGTCTTGGAAACAGTTTTTTGGATGACACAAGCACAAGCAACAAAAGCAAAAATAAGTGGCGCTACATCAAACTGAAAAGCTTCTGCACAGCAGAAGAAATGATCAACAAAATGAAAAGGCATCCTTTGGAGTGGGAGAATATATTTACAAGCCACATATCTGATAAGGGGTTAATATCTAGAGTAAATAAAGAACTCGTACAACTCAGTAGTGAAGAAACCCCAGGAAATCTGATTTAAAAATTGGCAAGGCACCTGAATAGACATTTTTTCCAAAGAAGATATTCAGGGTACATGTAACAGTGCTCAGCATCACTAATTGTCAAGGCAATGCAAATTAAAACCAAAATGAGATATAATCTTACTCCAGTTAGAATGGCTGTTATTAAAAAGACAAGAGATAAAAGTGCTGGCATGGATGTGGAGAAAAGGAAACCCTTGTGCACTTTGGTGGGAATGTAAATTAGCACAGCAACTATGAAAAACAGTGTGGAGGTTCCTTAAAAAATTAAAAGCAGAACTACCATATGGTACAGAATTTTCACTTCTGAGTATATTTGTATCCAGAACAACTGAAATCACTATCTTGAAGAGATCTCTGTACCCAGTGTTCATCACAGCAGTATTTACAATAGCCAAGAGATGGAAACAACCTAAATGTCCGTTGATTGATGAATGGATAAAGAGAATGTGGAATGTATATGTATGTGTACATATATATAAAAATGGAATTGGTAAAAATAATTTGAGCATTATCTCATGTGTGTATTTTAGTTGCATATATATCATTTTATCAATATACAATTCTACACCTATTGGTGGTAAAATATGCACATTAAAATGAGAAATTTTGTAGGTTTATATATACTGCTTACCAGGTTTCTTCCTTTTTTCCCATTACTTCATTTATTGCATAAATGTTAATTAAGTGACTACTTTGTGTCCAACATAAGGGATGCAAAGTTGAAAATGACTGCTCCCTGATTTCAGAGAACTTTTCAGCTTAGTAAACCACTGGCTTCCAAAATGGGATGAAGCATCACCAAGATGGCACAGGATGATCCAATAGAGCGTGGAAAAATATTAGAACTTACATACATTTTTATCCCAACATTTAAAATTTCTGTTTTTGTTATATTTTATACTTGAGTCTATTAATTTGGTGATACACTAAAGAAAGGGTATGAGAAAGTAGGCTCTCATATATTTTTCAAAGGAGTACAAATTGGTACAATATAAATGGAAGGCAATTTGCCAACATCTATCAAAATTATGACTATAGCATTTTGGCCTAGGAATTCTACTTCTGTGAATTCCTACACATACATACACATAGGGCTTGAAGATATGCATGATGGGGCTCTAATGCACACAGATTATTCAGTGTAACACTGTATGTGATAGGAAAAGATTTGATATAACTTAAATGTCCACCAAATTGTTATTTCCACACAGTCAGATACCAGGCAGCCATTAAAAAATAATCATGATACTTCTAATATATTGTCTTGTAACAACTTCTGCGATATATTTTAAGAGAAAAAGTCAAAGTACTGAATAGTTGTGGGGTATGCTACCATTTGTGTAGCAAATGAAAAATACTACATTTTCTTATAAATCTTATGTTTATATGTACCTATCTAAAACATTTCTTATATATGCATAGACTATTTCTAGAAATAAGCACAATACCTTGGCCACAGTGGTTGACTTTGAGAAGGGGAATTGATAACTGGACCTACGTGGAGACAGGGAGGTATTGCACCATATTCCTTTTTTTGCACTTTTTGAATTTTGAAGCATAGGACCTATTTGTTGCAGACTGGGTTTTCTAGAGGCAGATGCTGAGATGAAGTTTGGGTTACAAGATGTTTATTAAGGATTGCCACCTGTGGAAGGAAGGAAAAGAAGTAGGATTGGGCAGAGTCCATCTGTGATATGAGCCTGACAAAACCTTGGCTAACCTTGTGGGTGCTCTGGGGCACTGATGGCCTCTCAGAGCAGTCTTAGGTTGGGTGGAAAAGGTCTTTTTACTCCTGCCTCAGTCAGGTGTTGGATGTCTCTGATCTGGAAAGGGCATTTTGGTGGGCCAGGTAGCTCTCTGCAGCTGAGGCAGTCCCTGACAGAGCTGACAGCTTGGGTAGCAAATCTTATTTTGAAGGGAGATCTAGGTAGCATGTCTCAGCAAGGACACTACTTTTCCTACCCCTACACTTTGTTGAGAATTTGGATGGATATAAAATCCCAAAAAGTATGAAGGAGGAAAAGTCACTTTCAGATTAAGTCTTCAAACAATGTACCTTCCAGGCACCTCTTTCTATTTAAGTCAGTGGTTTCCCACTTCCTGGCCTTTGAATAATAAGGCAGTTATAACTGATGCAAGTAGTATAATCACGCTTTTTTTTTAAAAGAAATTTGAGCCCATATAGAAAAAATCCTAAACATATTGAAAGTAGTTGCTTCTGGGGAATAGAAATTGGAGGCGGGTATGGTTGGGGCTTGGGATAGTAGTTTTTTGTCCAACTGGAACACTTTTGAGAGTAAAAGGAGGCACTATTAATAATTACAGTGGGATAAAAGGCATAAATCACAATCGGCCCTGGAAAGCTGGGATGCAGTTGCCCTAATTATAAGTCTTGCAGAATTCTTTTGACTTTTGAAACTTGTGCATGTATTTCTTTGCTAAACATAAAATTAATGTTAAAAGAAGATAGGTAAGATTTTAGAAGTCAATTAGTACAATTTCACACATGCAGAAATGACATCTGAGATACTCATTTTTGACCCAGTCCCTGCTCAAACACCTTTCCAAGGCTCATGTGAGTCAGATCTTTTATTAGGCAGCTATAATTGTTGGAAGCTTTTTTCAAAACTGCTGGTTTGTAACTTTCACCAATAGGTGATAATACAGAAGCCTTTCTGTCTGTGACTAGCCTTGATTTTAAATGTACATCGCTTTCATTAGTCCAAAAGAAGTGATACCTCTACCTCGTTCCTCCTCAGCTTTTCTGTACTACTGTAGTGTGTTTATTAGTATTAGAGTGAGCAGTACCCACAGACCTGAAAAATGGGGAATGCAGGTTTGCTTAGGCTAAGAAACAAGACAGGAGAATGATTTAGTGCATAACCCTGCAAGGTAAAAGCCGTATCAGGTTTGATTGGCAAGTGAAAGGCTCATGCATCAGAAGAATCGCTGACTTCTGTGATGTATAACTGCTGGCTCCCTGCCTGCTCCATTTTTCTGTCAGGCTGCCACTATTGCCCTCCTGCTGTCCTATGATGTAGGACATGGCTAAGATTGACAGAGAAAGATGGCTGAAGGGGCAGTTGTTAAAATGTCACCCACACAGACTGAAATCCAAATGGCTTAATTTACCATGATGTGTTTTAATTAATGAGAGTTAAAAAGTGAAGAGGTTGTGGTCTCTAATCAAAGAAAGTAGCACTTTAGTTTCTAAAATGCAAATGACTTAACTGGGAGGGACAAAAGTTAATAAAAATAATTAACAAAAATTAATGAGGTTAAAAAGATATATTAAGAGGAAACTTAAAACATATTTGCCACAATTAGATCTTCAGCTGGTTTGTGGTAAAAGAAAATACATATAGAAATTAAAGAGTCAAATATAAATATGTTAGCATTTGATTGATCTATGACATTAGTGAAAATTTCAGTTTTACAATAAATACAACCTTTGCATTCCATTGTAGATATTTTAATGTAGAATGAATCTTGCAGATTCTTAATGGGTATCATCTGTTCTGTGTGAGTCTTCCTCCTTTCCTTAAGTATGTGCTGATTCCCTGATCCTAATAATTCTAAACTCATAGCTAGACTCAGGTTGCAAAAATGATGTTTACTTTCGCCTGTTATAAACTGTTGAATTGAGATGATTGTACATTAGTTAAAACTTTGAAAGTTGTTAACTGAGCCATAAGTGTGCAGTATATTGTACAATATAAAACAAGAGGATCTTAAGGATTTTTTGTTGTTGTGGTGGTGGTTATTGTTTTGGTCTAAGAATTTAAAATTAGTTACGTAGAAATGTGGAGCATTTTCTGCCCTCTAGTGGTTAAAAATAATTTTGCGATATCGGTTACATTTCTGTGCTTTAAATTACAAAGGAAAAACTACATGATATTTTTAAAGCAGTTTGAAAATTATGTAGGTGCATCGCTGTAGCTAATTAGTATTGCTGCATATTTTAAGAAAGAGAAACAATAGTTTTGTGTTTTATTAACCACAATGTATCAATGCCTGGAAATACAGCAAGAAGTAAAATAAATTTTAAGATAATTTTTCTTCAGGATTAAAATACTATTTCTCTCTCTCTACAGAAAAAGTATTAATTCCATATTAATCTCATTATAATATTAGTCCACTCCTTATTCTAATAGTGATTTTTTAAATTATTATTTTATTGAGTTATAGTCAGTGTACAATGTTGTGTTAATTTCCCATGTAGAGCACAATTTTTCAGTCATACATGAATATACATATATTCATTTTCACATTCTTTTTCACTGTGAGCTACCACAAGTCTAATAGTGATTTTCTTGTTTTACTTATTTCATATTTTATTTCCTGTATTTAAGAGGATAATAATGGGTGATAATACTTACTATTTCCTAAGCTACTCATAGATAATATGCACTTCCTTTGTGTTATATTGTGAGAGGAAAACGTCAAGATATATGAGATACAAAAATAGGCTACTAGGAAGATTGTGATAGAGCCTCAAAGTTCAAAGAGAAGTACTCTGATGTAGTACATGAATGGCTGTTGACCATTCTCCATTTCTCAGGGAAATTAAACTGACCAAACTCTTCATTTTCACTACTATTCTGAAATAAATATGTCCTCATATCTGACTGCTAACAGAAGCATTTGCTGTCCCAGGTATTTCTAAAGAAGCACTAACTCCTGTCCTAGGTGAATCCAATCTGTAATGAACTAGTGAGATGATAAAATAGTTCAAGAGAGAAAAAAGATTAGCAAAAATTACTTCCTTTCAAATCAAGCTTAAAGGGAGTATAGGAAAAATTTAATGTTCCTGTGAAAAATCTGATACTTCTAAATAAGTCTGTCAGAATCAGGGCATCTCTAAAAAGCATCAACCTTATTGTCATAGGCATTTTTCTGGTAGGCAAAATAATAAAGTTTTGGTTATGGTTATTTAAATATTAATAGTGTGAGTATAATTAGAGAATAGTGCCAGCCTATGTAAAAAGGCAAGTGAAATATACTTTATGCCACTGAATTGTACAGTTAAAGATCGTTAAAATGGTAAATTTTATGTTATATATATTTTACCACAAAAAAGAATACATAAAAAAGGCAAATGAAATCTCCCTGATTTTTTAATACTTCTAACAATGGTGAATAACATGTGCAACATCTAATAAACATTTTAGAAACTCAAGGCCACTTAATAAATAGTAAGTTAAAGTAAACGTTGGGTATAATAAAGAGGGACAAATGTTCACCAGATAATATTTTCCTAATTCAATCTGACTCCAAGAAGCAAAGTGATTATATTTTCCCCAGAGCATTTAGTAACAAACATCAATCTGTGAGAGGCAGGGAAAGGCTGCAGTACTGGAGTACTCCCACAATTCATGTTGGCGGGCTGGGATAGGCTTACTTAGGATTTATTTTAATTCCTTTATTGCTTTGTCCCACTTCATTAATGGAATCAGTAAGAGACTGCAATAACCCAGGGAGTGAGACCTATCCAGACAGAAGTGTACTTACTGATGCCTTTTTCCCATTCTGCTTGTCAGTGACTGCGTATTTCAGTGGTTTTCTTGACCGGTTCGGTTCTCCCACTGAAGCAGAAACTGATAACTCTAAGTTTCATCATTAACAATTGTGCTTTGTTTGCTATAAGAGAAAAAAAATTGTTAGTTGCTTCATTAGAGTCTAAGTTAAAGTGGTCCAGCATTTATTCTGTGATGTTTTTTACCCTTTATGGTTGTTCATTAGTGGTAAGGTAGCACCTCCTTACCTGCTCTTAAAATAAACACCTTAAGGAACAGCTAGGTTAAAGCTGTCCAGGAATCTATGGTCTTTTTTTTCTCTCTTCCTTTCTTCTTCCCTCCCTCCTTGGATGTTTCCTTCCTTCCTTTCTTCCTTCCTTCTTTTAAAAATCTGTATATAATGTTTAAAACATTGAAGATTTCTTCCTGGGCTCCAGTGCACTCGTTTTCTTTTAAAGCTTTATTCAACAAATGTTTCCTGAATGCTTAATATATTTGAGGTCTGGATGGGAGGTGGTTGAC
The DNA here is from genome assembly GCF_048564905.1 of Vicugna pacos. Taxonomy (NCBI): domain Eukaryota; kingdom Metazoa; phylum Chordata; class Mammalia; order Artiodactyla; family Camelidae; genus Vicugna; species Vicugna pacos. Next base: position 44,855,283 of record NC_132993.1, on the reverse strand, counting down.
AGGGTGGTGGACAGGATAGTGGATGGAGGAAGAAGAGCACAAACTTTGAAATGAAACAGACCTCATTTGAGCCTATTTGTTAGCTCCCATTTCTTCAGAATGTTCTTCGTGAACTCAGTTCTCATGTATAAAAATGAACATAACAGGAGTAGTTAAAACAGCATTCAATGTTAAAACAGTTATCATAACAATAAATAGTCACTATTATTATTAAACTGGGGATGGGATACAAAGATTAGAACAATCTAGTACAGTGGTTCCTTATTAGAGATGATTTTGCCCCCCAGGGAACATTTGGCAATGTCTGGAGATGTTTTTAAATTGTCACATTTGCAGGGTGTTGCTACTGGCATCTAGTGGGTAGAGGCTATGAGTGCTGATAAACATCCTGGGATGCACAGGGAAGCCACCTGCAACAAAGAATTATCCAGCCCAAAATGTCCATAATGTTGACCTTGGTCTGGTGAAGGAAAAAGTTTTAAATATTTTATGTAACAGGGAAGTGAGCTTGAACAGAGGCTGGGCAGACCCGTCCGATTGCCTATCCAATATCCATGCTGGTTTTTTTTTTTTTTTTCCATCATAATAGTGGTTGGAGCAACTGGCCAATTGGGGCATCCAATGACATGAAAAAAGAAGTTGTTGGATGGGGCCCTTTGGGAAAAAAGCACCCCTGTGCTTTGCCCCTTTGTTTTTGCTGCCTGCGAAGGGAGGTGATGGCCTAGTGGGAGCCATGTGCTCAGGACAGTGGAGCAGAAAGATGGCAGGAGTCTGGATCCTTGATGACTGAAATTCCCACACTAGCTCAGAACTGCTTCCTTCCAGACATTATTATGTGAGGGAAAAAAGAGTCACTCTTTGTTAAAAACAATGTTATTTAGGTTTTCTGTTATATGCAGCTGCATTCAAATTTGACCTGGGTCTTGAAGGATTTTGATAGGTATAAAAGGGGCCTTTGCACCAAAGAAATTAACATGAAGAAAGGCACACAAGTGTGAAAGTGTGTGTCTCTAGGAATAGCATGTAGTTTGGTATTTCGTTAAATAATATAAATTTCTTAGGGAGAGTGTCATGTAATGTCTACAGGAAGATCTTTAAGAAAAAGAGAAAAACACACCTGAAGTAAGTGAAGGTCAGTGCTCCTTTCTTGACTATTTCATTTTGTTGGTCACAGCTAAGTGAACACTGCCTTTCATTTTCTCACTGAGAAATTGGCCCCAGAGCCAGTAAATTTTTTTTCCTTTTTGTGTTTTTCAAGGTCATTGTCATAGTATGATGTATGAAATGTGGACTTGAGATCATGTGGAAGTTGCCTTCCCTGAAAATCATTGAATGTATGGCGTGTGTTATCCCCAACATTCTCCTGAAGGCCCACACTCCCCTCACCTTTATAGGCTGGCTGAGGTTTAGGTTAGGGCCAGTCCAAATGGAATTTACCTGAGGAAGTAAAGTGCTAGAAGAGAGGAGGAAGGGAGGAGAATGGGATATTTGGGGCGATGTGCTTGGGAAAGCACACTGAGGAGAAGAGCACACTTACCACCTCTATTTCTGCTACTGTAAAAAGCCAGTATTTGGAGGAAGGTCAGGCTAAACCGCATAAGTGATTCTGATTGTTTTAGCATTGTGTTCTCAGCACTTAAATGGCCAATCAGATAACAATACTCATTTATAAATCGAATTAGATGTTAATTTAAAATAATTCTAGAAATAAAAAATTCTGTATTGCGATAATTCTTAAACTTTATGGTATCGCAAACTCTATTGAGAATTTACTGAAGAACTCTGAACTCTTTCCCCAGAAAAATGCACATATATGTGTAATGATATAGAGAAATGTCATTTTTAGCAACTTGTAAGCATTCCTTAAAAGTAGCAAAGGATGTCACAAGTGAAGTTTTAATCAAAACCCCCAAATCTGGCAGATGTAAAATTCCAAAGCCAGATTACCATTAGCAAACTGTTTGAAGGAGGTGATTGGAAAGTGTTTCTGTTGCAGGAAAATGGAGCACATGAAGATGGGCATGTCCCAGGTCTTGGGCAAGTCCATGGGACATGCCCCGCCAAGTGAGGATCCTTAGCTTCGTATAGGAAAGAATTCAAGAGCGAGCCATAGTAAAGTGAAAGTGGGTTTATTCAGGGAGATACACACTCCATAGACAGAGTGCAGGCTGTCTCAGAGGCAAGAGAGGCGGTCCTAGGACATAGACATTCCATAGGCAGCATGCAGTCTGGCTCAGAAGGGAGAGTGGCCCCAGGGTTGTCTAGGAAAATTAGAGTGGCCTTGTGGTGTGGGGGTGGTTAGTTTTTATGGGCTGGGTAATTTCATATGCTAACAAGTGGGAGGATTATTCCAACTATTCTGGGGAAGGGGCAGGGATTTCCTGGAATTGGGCCATTGCCCACTTTTTGGCCTTTTATGGTCAGCCTTGGAAGTGTTATGGAGCCTGTGGGTGTGTCATTTAGCATGCTAATACATTATAATGAGCATATAATGAAGCTCAAGGTCTACTGGAAGTCAAGTCTCCTGCCATCTTGGGTGAAGTTGGTTCTAACCAGTTTATGTCCTATCCTCAATTGCTATGTCATGTTTTTAATGGTTGTACCCTGCCCCCTTCCCTTCTGTCTCAGTTCCACTAGTCCTCAATTTTCTCACCACTTGGAGACCATAAAAAGGTAAGATTTGAGTTTATGAAGAGATTTATTTGGGGGTGTTGTTACCCTTCTTTGAATGTCCCTACCCATGCCCACATGCTGGGGATTACTGAGTGCATTACTCTTCACCAGGTAGGAGCTTCCATATGATGAGGAAATGTGTTCCATGTGGTTGAGGGAAATAAAAAACTAGTGCTCAACTTCAGGCCTTTAAAAAAGTTAAAGAGTCTGGGGGCAGCAAGATAGAGGAGGTGTGTTGGGATCTCATGATATGAGGGTGAGTTGTGGGTAACCAGGTGTAAGCTGTGGGAAAGAGATTTGCAGAAGTTGTTCTGAGTCCTAGCAAGAAGACCCCTGGAAGAGAAATGGGCATGTATGGAGTGGGTGCCTGTGTCCTAGGGTGAGGCTTGAGGCCAGCCTGGGAACTGAAAGGTAACAAGGGAGACACAAGTATTGCAGAGAGAAGGCCTAGCCATGGTGGGCAGCGCCAACCTCTGGGTCCTGAGTGAATCCATCTACCTTGGCAAGAACTGTCCTACCCCCTTGCCTCTCATCTCAAATTCGCTTCCATCCCAGTAGAGTCCAATCAAGCAGCCAGAGAGTGAGGAAGATGGAAAAGAGCAGAAGTCAACCACACTTTTGTGCCCCAACTTAGGCCTCACATGGGAACAGTGGGGAGTGAATGAATGAATGAGTGGCTAAATACAGATTGAAATGTTGATTACAATGGAATTGAGACTCTTGAGTTTTTGACTTTGGGAGACCAAAGAGCCACTTAAGAGCAGCAGTGAAGTTCATGACATCTGGCTAAGTTTCCATCCAGGGCCAGGGGAAGATTTTTGCATACCCGCTTCTCCATCCTTACACCTGCATTTTGACTAAGTTTCATGAGCCATGCAGTTATATTTTATATACCACTGTGAGGTGTAAGCAGACCTCCCAGGTGCATGTGACAGGCTGTCCCTTGGGTTTCATGTTGAAAATGGAAGCTGCTCTAATTAATAAACAAGGGGAGGCATTGGATGTTGGGAGAGTGAGCAGAAGAGCCAGCAGGGTTGAGATGGCTGGAGCAGGACAGACTACATAATTTGTGGGGCCCACTACAAAATTAAAAATGCAAGACTCCTTGTTCAAAGTTATTAAGAATTTCAGGATAGGCCAAAAAACAAATGCTGGAAAGGGCATGGAGAAAAGGAGACCCTCCTACACTGTTGGGAATGTAAATTGGTGCAGCCATTATGTAAAACAGTATGGAGATTTATTAAAAAACTAAAAATAGACTTACCATATAATCCAGCAATCCCACTCCTGGGCATGTATCTGGAGAAAACTCTAATTTGATAAGATACCTGCACCCTAATGTCCATAGCATTATTTACAATAGCCAAGATATGGAATCAACCTAAATGCCCACCTACATATGACTGGATACAGAAATTGTGATACACACACACACACACAGACACACACACAAACACACACACACACACACAAACAATGGAGTACTACTCAGCCATAAAAATTATGCCATTTGCAGCAACATGGATGGACCTAGAGATTATCATACTAAGTGAAGTAAGTCAGACAAAGACAAATATCATATACCAATTATATGTGGAATCTTAAAAAATGACACAAATGAACTTATTTACAAAATAGACTCACAGACATAGAAAACAAACTTATTGAAAAAAACAAATTTATGATCACCAAAGGAGAAAGAGGGGGAGGGATAAATTAAGAGTTTGAGATTGGCAGATACAAACTACTATATATAAAATAAACAAGAAGGTCCTACTGTATAGCACAAGGAACTATATTCAATATCTTTTAATAACCTATAATAAGAAAGAATATGAAAAAAATGTATAATTGAATCACTTTACTGTATACCAGAAACTAACACATCATTGAAAATCAAGTATATTTTGATTAAAGAATTTCAGGACAGCAAAAGGGAAGCTTTTCACCAAATGTGGGGTCCTGTGCAACCCATGCCCATAAAGCCATCTCGGTGAGCATCAGAGGTCAGAAGAAGAGGGAACCCTGCTAGGGGTCCAGTTAAAGAGAGATTTGGGAGAAGAGGCTTGTTTAATCAAGATTGTTTCAGTGAAATGATGTGCAATGTGATCTTGAGATTAGAGAAATTTCAAACTTCCTTCTGTGAATGGATTTCTTGTGGAAACTGGTGAAGGGGCTAGTGATGGGCTAAAACAGAGTAAGCCCAGTGGGTGAGGGGACAGCTGACATCTGGTTATTCACCTAACATTTTCTATAAATTTCAAGAACCCATGTTCTGCAGCAAGAAATTTCCTTGTGTCATGTAGTATCAAGGGAGCAAGTGGTCTTTTGTTTATTAGTGCAGCAGGACGTTTCATACTTCCACTTTGTTCAGAATGGGCACCTGGGGACCAAATCTAAAGTACAGAGGTGCTAAATACTTGACATTATAATGGAAACCATGGATGGCAGGGGCCAGATACCCCTTCATGGTTTATAAAGAGGAGGCAGAGCCACATGAGCTGCTGCCTTGGCCCGTGCCCTTCCTAGCGGTGTATGAGAGGTTAACTGGGAGGGAGCAGCTGTAGCTGCTCCTCACCCTGAAACCAAGAGTGAGAGGTTCCTAGAAAGTCACTAGAAAGTCACTCACACAGAGTAGGATCATGAAGCGGGTACTGGCAGTTCATTTGTGATGGGTAGTTTGTGTAGGCAGTAGGCTTACCGATCTAAGCAGGGCAAAGAAGGTTGAGACAAGGAGGGGCAGTGGTGGGGCAGCCCAGCAGCAGCTTGCAGCCCTACCTCGGTGTGACAAGGACATCGGCCTTTTCTATGGATCAAGCAGACGCTGAGAAGGTAGCTGTCTTCAGCCTTTCTTTCTGGCAGTGAGAGGCCGTGGGGAGTGCAGATGAGCTGAGGAAGACATCGGGGAGCATCCAGGTCTCTTAGGTCCGTGACCTGGGCGGTGTGAAGTTCCCTGTACTGCTGCCCGAAGAACTCGTAGAAGTAGCAACATTACATACAGAGGACAAGGTAGGCACTCTTGAGCCCCACCCTGCCCCCCGCCCACCCTCCTCCCTTGCTCACCCCAACACCCTGGAGAAAATAGGAGAGAGAATTGTTTTCCAGAGGCCTACCGGTTTCCCTCCCACCACCCTACCTTGGAGACGAGGAGGGGAGGAAGAAAGAACAGCCTCGCCCCTTTCCCCTTCGAGTCCTTCCAGCCTCTAGCCTTGCACAATGAGGGAAGGAAAACTTCGCTAGGGATATGAGGCTGCCATCTTCAGCTGGACTTGACTGAGGAAGCTTTAGAGCCTGTCCAAGGTATTATTAAGGGATCTCTACCCGGCAGGGAAAGAAGATTCAACACGGCCCAGCTCGGGGCAGGATGGGAGAGAATTAACACCATTTCTGGTTTGCACCCTAAGGAGTTGAGACTACTCAATAAACTGATTAATATCTGATTAAGGACTTCTTATTCTATGACTTAAGTTGTATCACTGTGCATTCATGTTGTAGTGTACTGTGTTTATAAATTGTTAGTTTTAAGAGTGACTAGATTTTCTCTGCAAATCAAAACGTTGACATTTAAATGAGGAGAAAAGAGATACACCAGATGGCAAAGTTCCAGATACAGATAGAAGAGATACTTAAAGAGGTGTCTAATTGCCTTTTTCTTTTATCTCTTTTTTAAAAAATGTATCAATCTATCATAGATTCACTAACTGTTGATGTAATGGAAAAATGGGTGTATAAAAACATGTTTGTGAGTGGTTTGTTATTCATGTTCATTTATTTGTCAAACATGCTATTATGTTAAATTATTTAATATTCATCATAAAATTTGTCAGGCTACTCTGATTTTTTAAAACACATTTATTTTTTAGTAATGGAGGTACTGGGGATTGAACCCAGGACCTTATGCATGCTAAGCATGCACTCTACCACTGAGCTATTCCCACACTCCCCTCCTCTTTTTAATTTTTTACCTAAGTGTAATTGTGTTTATAGGATAGTGATGTGGCTTAAATCAATCTCTTTATTTCTCCCTCCCCTTCACCCTATTACCAGAGGCTTCTTAAGTATATGCCATGCTCTTTTTATTTAGACAAAATCATTTCATCTTTATATTACAATATTCTTTAAATTTTTTTTCACACTTTCAAGATATTAGCTGTACTGAGAAGGAAAAATTGCTGTGAATGATAGCCTATTAAGAGAGTGCATGACTTCATTCATTGTTGTCTTCACTGTAGAGTTGTTTGCAGACTATACAGGCTTTATCTTGTCTTTAGGGACAGGCTTCGGATTTCTTACTTTTCTTGTTTCAATTCTGCATCATCTACGTTCTTGAATCCCAGTCTCCTAAAATGTAAGCGTACAGAATGTTCTCATCCATCACAACAATAGGAATAGCATGTGAAAGCGTATAAAAATGCAGGCCATGATTCTAATTGCCTAATTATACCTGAGTTGAATTGCATGGCACTTGAAATGAGTGAGATATTAATGGGATCCTGAACTTGTAATGGGTGCTTAGAATGACAGACCTACCATTGTCTCATCTCTCTCCTTCATCACTGCCTCACTCCCAACATCTGATTAGTTGCAAATTCTACCTGTGTAATATCTCAGGACCTCAGCAGAAACATCAGTGGTTCTCCTTTTCCTGATGAGTAACATTCAGAATCTTTTATGTGGCTCTGGGTATTGGCACTCTCTGCTCTTACCCATCCTTCTTGCCTTCTTTCCTCTCCTCTTCACTTATCCTTTGCTCTCACCAAACTAAGCCCTAGCTGTTCTTGGCTCACTTTGCTTCAGGACCTTTGCTTATACTCCTTTTTCTGCCTGAATATATCCTCTTTCCTCCCACTAGTCTCTGAATGGTCAAAATAGAGCCACCTCTCAAAGTCTCAAAGTCCAACTCAAGAAACATCCTTACATTCCCACATGAAGAAACATTCTTTTTTTGAACTTCCATAGGACCTTATTAGTGCCTCTCATATCATTTCATTTATCTTACGAATATTGAGGGCTTAACTACATGCCAGACACAGTTCTAGGCATTGGGAATATGGCAATGCCTTTCTTTAATCTTTTTTTTTTCTTTTTGGTGGGGGAGGTAATTAGGTTTATTTATTTATTCTTAGAGGAGGCACTGGGGATTGAACCCGGGACCTCAGGCATGCTAAGCATGCGCTCTGCCCATGTGAGCTATACCCTCCCCCGGGAATATGGCAATGGACAAAAATTATGGGATTTGAAGAACTGCAATTCTAGTAAAAGGGAATGGAACCTAAGCATATAATATGTCAGATGAGGATAAGTACCATGGTAACAAAATAAACTAGGAGTGTTCTAAGAAAGTCACTGATAAGATGTTACAGCCTGCCACCTTACTTCCTTTAGGTCTTAACTGAAGTGTCATGTTCTACTTTGTATCAAAAAAAATTTTTTTTAACATAGTCTCTCTACTAGAAAATAATAGGTAGGTTAGGTAGCTTATTAATTTTTTTTAACCTCTTGTAGTACCTTGCGTTCTGACATGTATATAGTAGATACTTAATACTTATCACTACAAAGAATGGTTATAATAACAGGAATTATTTATAAAATGAGATCCAGAAAAAAATTTTGATTGAAAATTGAGGGAGAAAATCTGAATTTGAGATCTGGGTTATTGAAATGACATCCATTGTACTTGCAGACAACTCACGTGGGACCTTTTATGTTAGAGAGGTCAGATGTTGGACAGTACGTCATGGGCACAAATTCCCAATTCTGTCATCACCTGTTACTACTTAGTGTGTGTCTGTAGAGCAATGGGATGGATGCCCTTATGTGGCATGGGGGAAGCTATCGCGTTACTTATTACCTATAGTCATGTTTATACCTGGCCTTCTATTGTTTTTAGGTTCCAAGTATTTATTTCCCTGTGTCTTTTCCTTGTAAGAAACTTAACCTTCCTAGGAAAAGTGTAAACCTTTTGGAAGTTTCTGGATTAGTGCTGCATAAGTGCCCATGCATTTTAACTGGTTTTCAAGTATTTTACCTTGGGTGTTTTTGATCAGGATTCTGGATTTCTTGGGGCTGACATGTCATGGAGTAAAGTAACCTACTGGCAGATGACGAATGCGTGGATTGTTGGAGCAACTCACTCAGGGTCTTGGTGACACTTTTGGCTCCTATTGTTCTCCCAAACCTTTGGGGCAGATTAGGAACACGTCCCGAGATGCTGTCCTCTATATTTCTTCCAAATCTCAGAGGCAGATTGGCCATGGCCCCGGTGCTTCTTTCTTCTTCCAGGGTCCTTCCAAACCTCAATGGCAAGTTGGCTGCCAAGGGTGGCATTTTGTTGACTGCAGGTGTACTCATCTTAATGACGTTTTTTGGACCCCAATCTTTTAATTCTTCAAAATTGAGACTTCTTTCTTTTTCCCACTTAGTATCTCCTCTAGGCTATAGTTAGAAATGATCATTAACATAATTTATTATTGTTATAAGCAATAGATTTAAACCCCAATGTAAGTTAAATCCAGACTTTGTAGAATTGTTAAAGCTATAAACAAAGTTTGTGTTTTCATGTGCAGAATTTTAAAAATAATTTGTATTAAGCATCTTAAAGCAATCTAGCTTCTCCATCCCTAGACTGTTGTGAGACAACTATAAACTATTAATAAAATATATATAGTGAATGTAACAATGTGTTCGAATAGCAGGAACATAATGAAGTATTGAAATGAGCAAGAGTTTATTTTACTGCAGTTATTTTTCAGTTTTTGATTCATGTTGTTTATAAAATATTTCATATATTTTTATATTTTGCTTTTAGAGACATCTTCCACTTCCTCTCCATGTCTCTTGTTTTCCCTCTCTTCAGAAGCCAAAGTAGTGGTCACATAAAAGCAGAGCTGCTAGCCAGGTTTTGGGGTACAATTGGAGGAGGCTTCAGAGTTCCACTCTAAAAGCATTTCTCAAGAAACTGATTGTATTTTTGTTAGTATGTAAATTAGTAAAACACCGATTGGTTTGCAGATTACTGCACCACTAATATACCAACTTTAAAGGATCCATTTAAAATACAGCAAATACTCAGATTTAGTTTTACTGTGAAAGTTTGTCCATATGAAGATTTTTAAAGCAATTGTTTTCTGATTGTAAAAAGTAATGCCAGCTCTTTTCAGCAAATTTGCAAACTATATAAAGGCGTAAAGAAGAAAATAAAAATAACTTGGAATTCCAACATCTAGGGATAAACATTTTACTTAGATATAGAAAGACAATTCAAATATCCAGCTGAAATGTGTCCAGTACTTATTTCTGCAACTGTTTATTACAACTGTGTACTTCTGAGTCAATTGAAAATTATTAATGCCCCTTACACTTGCTAAGTATCTGTACTAAAATTGTCATTTGAGGGTGGGCTGTTTGTTGTTGTGCTACAAAATAGAAGTTATATCAGTACAGTGTCATGGGAAGGCTGAAGTCTGACAAAAAATAAAACACAAACTTATTCCTTACTCTTTACAAAAGCATTAGACTCAGGACAAACATTAAATAGCTAATGCTACTCATGTTAGAGTTAAACAACTTACCTCAGAATACTTGCCATAGTTTTTTTTGCTGTGAAGATTGGACCTCAGTAATTCATCTGTACAAAAGATACTTGATGTTAACAAGCTTGAAGTGGCTAAAGTCAATAAAATGAATAGTTTTGATGAAATAATTTCCATTTTGTCCAAAATCTAGAATTAAGTTTATATGTGCAGCCTGATGTCTACAAGAAGGGAAGTTGTGGTCTTTTTATACTGTCTAAAAACAAAAGAAAGTTTGCTTTCACAGTGAAATCAATGCCACGTGTTTTAAGTACTAACACTGATTAGTATTTATCTCAAATATATATGTAAGGAATGTGGATAATTCATTCTAGGAAGACAGCAATGTTTCTGCTTGCAAATTCATTAACCTTGAAAATAATTTTCTTCATTATGGAGGAGCATTTAATTAGGTAAGTCTGAGGCCATCGTAATTAAGATTCCAAACAAACAGAATGCTTCATTTCTCTGAGCCCAAACAAAAAGTATTTTGTTTTTGGTGTTTGTGTCAATTCTTGGGAGAAGGAAAAAAAATAATCAATACATGCTAGCTATGTTAAAACAATTTCTTTTATCCACACAAAAGAGTTAGGCATAGTATTTTCAAAATGTCAAACAAAATTAAGAATGTGAAAAGAATTCCAAATCACATAAGACCCAAATAAAATGCCATTAATTAACTTTTTGTAAAATGCTGTTTGGTTATTAAAAAGTTTCAGGAGTAAATGTCAGCTGAAACATGAAGGGCATGCGTAAGACCTTGTGATGGGCATTTTGACAAACTGAGTGTCTCAGGAGAACCTGAGGCAGTTCAAGGCTTTTTGTATTTGCCCTGTGGGCCTTATTTGGCAAAACTATATAAATCACCAGAATTTTATTTCTACGACAATGCTGCATCCTTCCTTACACCCCAAGCCCCTTAAGAACCCCAGCAGAGGATTGGTAAATCACACACATGCTAATTTTGTTGCTCCCTTGGCCCACATTATTTAGGTAATCTCGAATTGCCACAGGCATACTGACATTGTGGCATAAGAAAAGGATTTACAGAAATAAATGTTTATTTATTGAAATGCCAAAGCAAGTCCCTCAGAGCAGCTGACTGGTATTCTTAAAGACCTGCCTTATCACCGGACTGCCTGCCTAGTTTCTAGAGAATTCATTCCTTGTTCCCACCTGTCCATTCAACCCTTGTTCACCCTCTGTTGATCAATTTCTAACACCCCAGCTACTTCTAGATATAGGCACTTAGTGGTGGATTTACGAAAGAGCAAGTCATAAAATTGCACCTTTTGTATCAAGAATTGTACCACTTGTAGCTTCTCTCACCAACTTACCATAGTATGAGGTATGAGATGGGCAGAGGTGAAGGCCTTTCTCTGTACTAAAGATACCAAAATCAGAAAGTTGAAAAGCAATTGTGGGTAAGCATTTAGGTATTCCAAGATCACGCTTGCCTGTGGCCTCTCTTAAGACAGTTGACATCATTGGTCTCATTTGTTTTGGACTGTGGTAGCCAAGAGTCCCCACAGTGGGAGGCAATTAATTCAACTCATAGTCCAGTGTTAATTTTGTAACACTGTTATTGGATTATTTGGGTTTAATTTCCCCAGGGATTTAATACATTTCTCTTCCAGATTGTTCCTTTGCAAACTGCTGATGGAACTTCCTTTTTTTTGTGTGTGTGTGTGTGTGGTCAGTAGACCCAAATTTTGAGAAATGGGTGAACCAAGGAGAAAGTTTGTTGGTTGAGTTCACACCCTAGAAAAAGTGGAAGGGATCAGGCTGGGTCTCTTTCAAAACACGCTGGTATGTGGTTGTTTCAGACTTCAGCAGTTCACCAGTTTTCAGTGCTGCTACTTGGGGTTTTGGCACATTGATTAGTTTTTCTGATTGCAGTCAGTATCCAGAGTAGCTGATGTGACTAATTACTCCTTTGCTTCAACCAGGTTTAAGCTTCCAAGTTTGGAATGTAATTAGAGTTCTAATCTGATTAATATAGAGCTTGGCTCTTTTCAACCATATCTTCAGTTAGCTTTGAAAATGTTAACAGATATAAAATGACATTACTTAACATACACAGTATGAAATCACCATAAATCTTTTGATGAAATGTGCTGCCATATACATAGCACATTTAGAGATTCTTGATGAGGCACACGAGCATACAAAATAAAAAATCTATCTCCCTGACATGTAACAGACATGCTTCATTTACTAAGATTTTAGAGATTTTAAGGCTACTCCCTTCTAAGCTTTTGTTTTCATCCTGGACACTTCTGAGCTAGAGATCTCCTAGATACTCAGCTTCCTGCCAGACAGTGTTGTTGGGATGTCCCACAGACATCTCATGTCCAGTATGTCCAAAATGGAATTTATCTGTTTAATAGCTATCTCTCCTCCTGTGTTTCCCATTTCAATGAATAGTTACCGTATCAGTCATGGTCCAAACAGAAGACAGAAAATATGCAGTAACGTGAATAGGAAGTGGTTAATATCAGAAGACAGAAAACACACATAATGTGAATAGGAAGTGGTTAATATAGAGAATTATTAACACAGGGGATTAACTATAAAGGGGTAAAGAATCCATTAGGGCCAAGGGAAATAACCAAAGAAAGGATCAACTGACTGGAATTCAGGCTATGTTGGAGAAGTTGTGGCTGGCGCAGGAGTCTGCTGGGTCACCCCTGTCCATAATCACAAGTGTGAGATACCCTTCTGTGGTGCAGATGGGCCAATGCTGAGAAGGCAACCCCCGGGGTGTCTCTGAGATTCAATGGGAACCTGCCATTGAAACTGGAGGTGGGTGAGTGTTACTGGATGTCCCCCATGTATTGCTGGCAGCTGTGTGTTGGAGCACGAAGAAGCAAACCTGGACCAGGATGAGAACTCCCTTCCTCTTGCAGTATCCCTCCTATGCCTTCTACTGACAAAGCTTAAAATTGTGCCAGCTGCAAAGGAGAAATGCTTACTGGGTCCATCTCCATTATCAATGAAGGAATAAAGGGTAGATTTGGAGCTGAAAGGCAATAACTGGCACAGCTATTGTCATCCACTCATTTATCCAAGCTAAAATCCTTCGTGAGATCCTTAACTATTTCCTCCTCTTTTCTTCCACATCCCATTCTACAGTTAATGAACAATTGTGTTTTTCTAGTTTTGAGCTATTGTACTCAATAATAATGGCTAATATTTTTTGACAACTTGTCGTGCCAGGAACTATTGTAAGCACTTTGTGAATTAACTTGTTTGTCTTTCATAATAATCCCATGAGCAGATACGTTTATTGTTCCTACTCTACAGAAAAGGAAGCTAAAATGTGGAAAGAGTAAGTAACTTTCCCTATAGGTGGCAGGTCCAGAATCTTGAACACAAGCCCTCTGAACACTCACTCAAGATGCGAGTCTGCCCATTCAAGTCTGTTCTCTCCTAAGTTCTCAATAGCTCTTACATGTGTTCACTTCTCTCCATCCCCATGGCTGTTACTCAGTTCATCATTTTCTCTTGGTCCTCTCCAATTCCTCCTCCACAATACAATCAGAAAAAGTTTTATAAAATACAATATATTTACAATTTATTCCTTAAGTCCTTTGAATAGTTTCCCACTCCCCTCGGAATCCCTTAGCCCGCTCCTCAGGACTTGTTCTCTGCTTATTTCTCCAGCATTATCTCTTACCGCTCTCTACCAACTCTGTTTTATGACAAACTTCTTTCTATTCTTCAAACAGATGAGCTTTCTCTTGCCTCCAGGCCTCTGCCCGTGATTTTCCTGTGCATGGAGTGTTTATCCACTCTCCTCTCTCCTGACATCGATTCATTGTTTGGGTCTCAGCTGAGGTATCGTATGTTGTGAGAAGTCTCTCCTGATTTCCTGCTCCAATAAATGGCTCTTTATTTTTCCCTACCATGGCTCTTTTCTTTGACTTGTCCCGTTTCCTTGTCTCCTCTTCCGCTGCTCTGTGTGAGGGCAGGACTTTGCTATGCAGAGCATAGTAGTATTTCTATTGTTTATCTCACAGATGCTCAGGGAATTTTATTTCTAAATGAATGAATAAATTTTTCATTAGGATAGGGAGTAGGAATTAACTGAAGTTGCTTGCTAATTATTTTTCCTAGTTTTGGCCATTGACCAGAGTTTTCTCTTTACTGAGACTTATACATTTTCAGACCTTATAAACAAGCTCCTTAAGTCATAACATCTTAACATTCTGTTGTTGAGGATTCATATCTAAGGCTTTTCCAGACTAAGATCTTTATGTGGATAGCCAGGTATAAGCAGGTTGGATGCGAGTTTAGGTTTATTCTGTTGTAATGGAGCATGCAGCTTGATAAGTTCAAAATGTCTGCTGCCATGTTGCTGGGCCCAAACACCAGGAAGGGTGTATAGGGGGACTGCACGGCTCCAAGGAGGGCTTCCTGACCATGCATCAGGGTCTCTCACCAGGCAGACTACATAGGCCTACTGGCTGAGCACAGAAAAGGGTTCTCTGATTGCTTATAATTTGTCCATGCCCACTAGCTGCACCCTAACCTCTGGCAGGCAGTTGGAGGAGGGGACAAATCATTTCCACCAGTCGGGAACTGAGCTGACTTGAGTTGGGTTTAGGACTTATAAGGCTCTGGTTTATCCGAACCTCTAGTAAAATACTTCAAATAAGAGGTTGTTTTTGTGCCATGGCTGTATGTTTTTAAATCTTTATGTAGAAGGGCCGGCTCACTCTACACATTTACCCTGAGGCCGTGGTGAGGTCTACCAAAGTGGTGATGAATTTTAATATCCAGAGAAACCTCATTATAGAGCCCTTCTCCTCACCTCAACCCCGTCATTTACTTCCTGGGCACTTGCCTTTTAACCCTGTTTATTTCTTCCTTTCCCTCTAACATAATCCAATTGTTACGCTATGCAGAAGAATTGATGGCCATTATAGTCTTATTTGCATTTCATGCTTGCAAAGTATTTTGCAACCATTTATTAACTAATTTCTGGCCCTCTTTAGAGGTGGTTGGTGGTATTACTGTATAATTTATTTCAGGATTACATGTGCAAAGAGAAATACCTGCCTTGGTTCCAAACAAAAATATCCCTATGCAAATTGCATAAAATTGTTATTTTTAAAATGTATGGTGGTGCCTTTGTTTCAGAATTTATGAGTGGCTTGTTATAATGAGCTTGTCATATTTTGGTAGCAGGATTGTATTTACTTCTGTGCTTTTTACTGTGACAGATTACAATGCCAGGGCCTTGGAAGGTACTGATGTGAATGTGAGACAAAGATTATTCCTCTATGTAGTGAAAGCAGTTGAAATTCAATTCTAGTTGAAGCAACTTAAAGAATCAATTTGTACAATATAAGGATAAACATTAAATATTTATAAAAATTAATTCACATGATCTATTCTAGAAGGTTGATTAAATGGCAAGGTCCCTACATCTAAAGGACATATTTTAGAACAATATATTGAACAAACTTGCAGTATCAGTATTAGATTTTTCAAACAAATGGAGTGGTAATGTTTAAAGAAATTGTAAAGCAATTGTGCAAGGCTGATTAGGAAGCAGACTCTACAGCACAGCTTTCCAACCCAAGCTTTTATGTTTTTTAATGTTTCATTTTTATTGACATTCTTTTCCTTGCAGGAAAAATGTGTGATTTTTACTAGCCTGGCAGGGGGTTGTGGTACCGCTTGCTAAAATGTCAAGAGAACTCAGAATTCTCTACATGAGGGACAAAGACCAGATGTTGAGTTAAAACAACACATAGCTTTTATACAAATACAGGTAATGGAAACTAAGACCTTTGCTGGGATTTTTTTTCTCTGTTTTTGGCCAGTCTTGGCTTTTGATATTTTTAAAATAAGCAAGCAGCCATCTTTTCATTCCAACCTGAGCAGAATAATATAGTTTCTTACAAAGTGTGTGCTTTTTCAATATCTTTGGTTTTTTTAAATCTTTGTTTTGAAGGATTTTGCTCTAAAAATGTGAAATGTGTTCTTCAAATAATAGTTTGCTTTAAAAGAAAGAGCGTGTGAGACTTTGAATAGCTTATGAAGGGCCTAGCCTAGTCCTTAGGCTAACTTTTTCCACTATAGCCTGGCTTCCACACCTTTACTGGGGAAGAAATCTGTTGCTTAAACCTACACTGATGTAGGTTTTGGAGGATGATTAAAAAGACAACTGTTTCTTATCTCAAACATAGGAATAAGGGCAAATGGATAACCAATAAAAATTAGCATCATCACTCAAGTGGACCTTCCTAGATGCTCTTTCACCTCTCATAAAAAAAATGAAAGAGTTGAAATAAGCATATGAGTGGGTTGTTGTTGTTCATTTGCTTTTTCCTTTTTGATTGGAAGTCATGTGGTTTCTGTGCTTCTGAGGGCTGTTGGTAAGAGTTTCTGCAAGGTCCATAGCAGCTAAGCAATTATCTTGGTTCTGAGCAGAAGCTGGCCTGGCTCTGATCACCTTTGCACTAACAAACAGGCACTTGGACTTTATTCTTTTCCAT
Organism: Vicugna pacos; assembly: GCF_048564905.1. Classification (NCBI taxonomy): domain Eukaryota; kingdom Metazoa; phylum Chordata; class Mammalia; order Artiodactyla; family Camelidae; genus Vicugna; species Vicugna pacos. The sequence continues at coordinate 44,838,530 of NC_132993.1, read as the reverse complement.
TACTTCCTTTGGCTTTGGCCATACTTCCTGTCACTCTGCTCTAGCTCTGAGCTCATGTACCAGTGGGCCTTGTATCCCTTGGAGTACAGTGGCTGGACTTCATCACTGAGGAGGGGGTTACACTTCCCTTCAACTATGGTTTTATTGGACCCCCAAAGGCATATGTCCATGACACAGCCAGGAATTACAGCATGGCAATTCTGCTGGTCAAACTCAATTTCATGACAAATAAAACTCAACCAATTCTGAGCAAGCAAACAGAAAAACCCTTGGCCAAATAGTTGTCTTTGGAGGAGCCCTTAAAAATATACTTTTAAACCTACAGTGACTTTGGGTATAAATTTAATTAAAGGAGATAATTTTCTGGTAATATCCTGATTGTAAAAAGTGAGATCTAGACAGAAAGTTCTATACTTACTGAGGTTAAATGAACTAAATAAATGTTAAAGCAATACTATTAAATATCTACTGGATTTAATTCTATACTGGGTTTTGTACCAGGTGAATTTAAGAAATCAGATATTCCGCTTTGAGTACCTATAATAAAGAAAATAGACAAAGCTGGTAAAGATTTCCAAACATATTTAGATGCACAAGCAGGCATACCATCTCTAGGAACAATTGCTGATTATAAACATAGGCTTGAATGACCCAGAGCAATTTAAGAATAGCGGGCTTTGGCTGATGGGCCCTGGTAGAACCCTCTCTGATTTAATGATAGCAGTTGCTAATGATCCATGATCTAAAAGCCTGGGACTAGGAGATTAATGTGGATCTTCCAGTGAATATCCCCTCTGTCCGTGCCCCATTCCCCAACCTCTAGGTCGAGAGCTGGCGGATGTTTTCATATACTTCAGGCTGATTTGTTTGTTTAAACTTACCACTTCGAAACTTTCCCTAATGGATATCTTAACCTGATCTCATCTGGATAAAAATATCCAGGGAAAAGAAGTCCTAGAATTCTAGGCAGTCCCTGATACATATACAGGCCAAACAGGGCACGGCAAGGGATGGAATAGAAGAGAATTCACCATGGGCCCACTTTGGACCATCCTGACTCGAGCACTTTCGTGTTCTTGTAAATGTTTTATAGTTGAGGATTTCATTATTGGCACAGCTGCAAAACTAGTCTCTCCTTTACCTGATAGATTACTCAGAAGTCCTTGGTTGCACATTACTGAAATTTCTAATGTGTTTAAACAAAATGAGGAATTTATTATAAGGATGCTGGGATGTCTTATGAATGAGATTGGGGCCCATAGAACATCAGGAGCCTAGGACTCAAATTGCTGTTGGGACTTTCTACTGGATTCTTACTTCTTTTCTTTGTGCATCAGGTTCATTATCCCCTCCTACTGCTGTTTTGATCATTCTACTTCTGTGTTTGCCAGTAACTTCTGAGTTTACACATCCTCAGTTTCAGTCACCCCACGAGAAACTGCCTCATCTCAGTTCCAGATTCAAAATGCCAGGAAGGATTCTGATTGGCCCAGTCTAGATAAGGTGCCTGCTCCATCCTGAACCAGTCATCTGTGGCCAGGGATGAGTCACGTTGCACTAACATGGAAGATCCAATTGCAAACCTGTGGAAAAGTTGGGGGTGTGTGGTGCTACTGGGAAGACAGTACAAATCAGCAAGAAAAACGATCCAGAAGCCAAGACAGCAGGAAAGAGAGTGTAAGGGAGAATCTGAACCCTTCTCTCCCTGAATCGAGTTCCCTGTGCAGAGGAAAACTACTTTCCAAGCTGGTAAAAAACTAAGTTCTGACTTGCAGTCAGAGGGCATCTTAACCATCCTGTGTTGGTGTGGGTATTTCTCTGTTTCTCTGTAATGGTGCTAGCCCGGGGATAGTGGCAGACATTGCTTCATTGGTGCCATCTGGGCCTTTGTTTTTGCAAGCAGGTGTTCTTGTGTGATATTTTTGTGGCTCATGTGGGCTTTGATAATCAAAACAAAACAAAACAAAACAAATTCTAAAGATCTTCCTTCCCTAGGGGCAGCCAAGGGCACTATTCCCAGCTATTTCTCCATATATCCATCAAAAGCAGTGCCAACTTCGAGAGCCCGTAAGATTCCCTTTCTCCCCTGGCAGGTGAGAGCCCTGGCTCAGGTGTTTCTCTTTGGCATTTGGAGGTGCTCCTGTTTCCAGCATTATGCTCAGCACCAGATATGAAGCACTGTCCTGAGAATTTCAAGACCAGGTGGTTTGGTCCCTAAATGATCCTGAACTCTTTTTTAACTTGAGCTTCTTTCCTAAATGTTTCATGCCTTTTATACTGCTGTGGTCATACTGGCTTGTCTCATTTCTTCACACTGAGTTTACTAAGATCAGGTGAGTTCTGTGACCCAGAGTAGAATGCTTCATTGCCTTTTGAGCAAAAGTTTATTTTTCTGTTAAGTTGGCAGTTTTACCCTTCTTTGCCTGATACTTGGGTAGAGTACCTTGGAAACACTGCACAGCTTTCTTTACTTATATAATGAACTGTGTAGAGATCAGTAAGAAGTGTTTATTTTAGAGATAGTAAAATAAGACTCATGTATAATTCTAAATATAAGCATATATTCTTTTGGTAATTAGCTTCAGTGTTCTCTGTCAATTTTTTTGATAGTATTTACACTAAATTAGAAGTAGTAATAATGGGATATCCTAGTTCAGTCCTACAAGAATATCTGTCTACAATAGAATATTTGCTTTTAGTGACAGAAAGTATTTTAGAAGTGTTCATTAAAACAATTTGATAACTGTGTATCTATTATTAATAACCCAAGACAAGGAATTACATGTTACGTGACTCATGTAACCAATAAGGAAGCTGCCATTTCCATAATTATAAAGAATTCATATCACATCCATTTTACAATTCTGTATCATTTGACCCATTTATGGCTCATTTTGAAAGAGTAAGATTTAAAAATTTATAAAGTTTTTCAAATGAAAAATCTGCCAGGTAATTTCTCCTTCCATTGCTAGCAGTAGGTGCTCTCCAACGAAGAGGCTGACCGTTTGGCCCCACACCCTCTCCCCTTTAACTACATACTAGTAAAGAAAGTTCAGCATGCTCTAGGTTAGTTATGCTGACCCCTCTCCCTCTGGGCAGAGGATACATACCCTCCTCTGGGAAACCTGAGGGGTAAATTGTGAAAAGGAAGTTGGGGAGGGTGATGTTGCTTGGCTACATTCTGAAACAAAATTAAGTTGTAGAGTGAAGGGTAGCTACTCAGTGTCCTTGTGCTCTCTGTTCAGTGGCCCCATCAAAGATTCCTGAACAGCTCATTTGGAGAAAAAGTTGAGCAAATGCTCTGCAGGGCTGGCTTGAGTCATCAGCCCAGAAATTTCCCCCCAGAGTGTTGGGTACTGGTTGCTGCTACCGCTGCTGCTGTTATCCTTACTGTCTTCTAGAGTCCACTGCAGGTGGGGAGAAGAGGAAGTGGGATGCAGGCTGGGAGAGAGGAGAGCATCATTGAAAGTCTGGCAGAAGATGGACTTTATCGTCTTGGTTTTCTTTCTGGCATAGAAGAGGGAATAGAGCCTAGTGAGTGATTCTTAAACTGTTATTCTTTTCCTTTACCCCCTACTCTAAAACTCAAATGCACTTCAATTTGGAGCATCTTGTAATTAGGGTCAAGGAGTTCCCCTGATTATTTTTACACCCTAAAACTGGGTACAGCATTCTTCCTAAAACACTGCAAATTAGTACTGAGAGACCAACTTCTTTCCATGGATCCTGTTGCATCACCTTCTCTCTGAACAGGCATGTGGACGACAGTTGTGAAGTGATTTTGATGAAATGTGACATTTGCAGACTATGGCCACTGACCAAAGAATCTGAGCTATGGTATCCAACATTTTACAGGCTACAAAATATAAGCTGGCCAGCATTTATTGCTTGTTCTAACAGCTTGAGCCAAGTTTCCTAAGCCGACTGAGCAGACCTCTCACTGCTGCTAATTTTACTATCAGCAAACAAAAGCAAAATAGGAAACACTGGAATTGTGAGAGCAATATGAACTTGGATCATCTGAAAAAAAGGTGTCTTTCTTTTTTCTAAAACTAAGAAGGGCTCAATTTGCACAGAAATAGAATGGGAAAAAAATAATATAGAAAAAGTTATAAGCAAGGATTCTGCTCAGGTTGGCATTGATTTACATATTAAGGCAGTCACCAGGGAAATGTTAAAAACCCTCAAGGGAAATTTCCAATATGATGGATAGAACTTTAATATTAATACAGGATTCATCATGATAATGTAAGTCATAGATCTAAATCTCCCTTCATCAATTGAATAGTCCCTTTCCAGCCTATTATACAGGTAGCACACGCTTTAAATAGTGTCATGGAACAGGCCTGAAGTCTTTCTTTTTCTGCAGTTCCTGAAGTTCTGTTCATAGGAATAGTGACCCACCGGGTCATCCATCTTTCACTATGTTATCTAGGCCATTTGCATTTGCCCCTTTTTATTAATATTAAGTGCTCCTTAAAATATACTTACATTGCACCTTTATTCACAAATAGAAAAAGCATAATTCAGTACATACTATTTCACATATACACAGCGAGTATGAAGGGAGGTCTGATTATTAATTATTTGTTGATCATTATACAAAGAAGAAAAGTGATTTCTGGGTTGCTCTTTGGTTTGGTTTGGTTATTTAGTACATAATTACCAACCACATGTGTGTGTATCATTCGTCTTACTCTGGGATTTCTAGTCTTCTTATAATGCTGACACCAAAAAAAAAAAAAAATGGTGGCAGAGTCTCTTTAGAATCTTACGAGACAGTGACAACCTTTTTGGACGAGAATGATTGCAGTGTTGATACCAATATAATAAGTACCAGTGATAATAAATGTTAAGACTCATTTGCTGCTTTTTCAGCAGGGATTCTAATATTCATTAGTGGAGCATATAATTACCTTTTATCTTGGTCCAAAACATGCATGAAAATATATCCATGAGTACAGACTACAAAAATACAGACACAGAGTGTGTACATAGACAAAATACCCTAAGTTCTATAAAGAAGAGAGGGCTTTCCTAAGCCTGAGAATCACTGCACTATGTCCCTCTTCTCTAGATTTGCGATGTGCAGTGGCTTCACTCTACCCCAGTTCTCTGCTTATGGAGTAACCAATGTCAATACTTGGGGTATCATTTCATATATTTGGTTGGTATACATTTTAGGGTGTAAAGGTTCTGAGAAGTCTTGCTATAAAGAAAACTGTTAAATGGGTTAGAACCAAGCATTCTTTTTTTTTTTTGGTATATATATATATTTAAATGAAGTATAGTCAGTTTACAGTGTCAGTTTCTGGTGTATAGCATAATGCTTCAGTCATACATGAACATACATATATTCATTTTCATATTGTTTTTCACCATAAGTTACTACAAGATATTGAATATAGTTCCTTGTGCTACATAGTATGATGTTATTTATCTATTTTATATATATTAGTTAGCAGCTGCAAATCTTGAACTCCCAGTTTACCCCCTCCCACCCCCTTCCCCCAGAATCCAGCATTCTTGACTTTCTTTTGACCATGAAATCCTTTTTTTCCCAAATAAGATCTGTAACACATTGGGAAATGCTGGCCTAATGGAGGTGTTCATCACCTTGGCCTCTGATTTTTAGGCTTTAATTTTCACTGGAAACTTTGAGATGAATTTCAATTCATCCTTTAAGTTCTGACTCAAATGTCACTTCCTCTGTGAAAATTTCTTTACTTGCCCTAGAATGAATATGTAGTTCATCCCTTTGCTCTCTACCCCACAGCATTTTTTTCAAGTCCATATCAATGTTTAGATCATGAGCTAATTTATTTATTTTTCAATTCCCCCCTTTTAATCTACAGTCTCCTTTATTTTAAGGAGTGTGTTTTTATTCTCAGTGTCGTACAGAGTGCCTGGCTCATTGTCAGAGTTCAGCAAATGTCTGCTGAAGGGATAAATGAGTTAAGTAGAGCTTGGGAGCTTAAGCAGAAAAATTATCTTTCTGGTGTGTTGATATGTGATTAATGAATGAACCCTTTGGAGTTAAGTACTTTTTCCATTATAGTGACTAATTCCCATACAGTTGATTGGATTGAGATTGACTCTTATGTGAAATGGTTAATCATTTAGTCTGCCAAAAATACAAGATTGACTGTTATTTAGTCTGTTTTTCCCCTTGTATTGACATGAGCCATATATATGAAAAATTCTAGTACCCATCCATAGCAGAGATATTTTTCTTATCTATACTCCGTGAGTCCATAACTCAGAATTTTCCTTTTTTTATAACTGCTAAAGGGAAAAAATGACATTTGTAGACCCTTTTACCTTTCACCAAAAACCAAGCATTATAGATTTAAAGAATTATAGATTAGACTATATTATGCTTTTAGCCATTTTATTTGTAATATTAAATTTTTTTCTGACATATTTTAAATTTTAAGCTTATAAATTTTATTGTGGTTTAGGCATATTTTCCTCCTTTTTTTCCTTCCTCCCTTTGTTCTTCCTTTCTTCCTTTTTCTTTTTCTTTTTCTTCATCTTTGAACAGATAGACTAGAATAAAGATAGTAATCTCCCTCCCTGACTCTGCCCCACTCTAGTTCTATGCCCATGGAGTGACCAGTGTTAACACTTTGGTGTATGACTTCATGTATTTGGTTGGCATAAATTTTGAGGGTGTAAAGTCCCAGAAGGCTACATTTATCACATTCTTTTCTGCATTACCCTGTTCTCTTTTGAAGATGGTTCACAAAGCCCTAACCTACTAAGGACGTTAAGAGGAATTAATATGCCCAGGAAACTTAATTATGTTTCTGTCATGGAGACTAGGCTGGCAAATGAGCTAGGGTTAAGCAGCTTATTGTGCAGTGTTGTCAAAATGTAAAAAAGAGGCAGCACACATGATTGGAAGAGGAGGAGGACAAAAAGAATTAAGCCAGAAAGGTCATTGGACTAGGGTCAGGAACACCTGCTGTCTCCCTACCTCCCCACTTAATGTTAGCAATGAAGGCTACCACTGCAGCTAAGTGACACTCATAGGTACTGGTGGCATCATGACAAGGCCTAAAACAAAAACAAAAGGGATGACAGTAGTTGGGGAGATGAGGGAGGAGGGAAAAGAGACAGAGGGAGAGAAGAGTGAGACCATATGATATAATAGGAAAAGTACTCAATTTGGAAAACTCTGGTTTCCAGCTTCTGTGTAACCTTGGGCAAGTTGTCTAGCTCATAGTTTCTTCAGGTGAAAATTCTGTGGATTGCTAGACGATCTCTAAGGGCTCTCTACTTCTAAAAGTCTATGTTAGTGATGGGAGATAAAGAATTTGAGTGCTGGAGAGAAGAAAAAGATGTGTGTGTATGTTATTGGTAAAGCCACCCAACTTAGATGCCTCTGAATTTGTCTGGGCAGGAGCAATTCCTGCTTTCTCAAATCTGGAGGACAATTGATTAGACCTAGAAGTTTCTGTTCATTAGCTGGGGTGGAGATATAGATCTGGCTAATAAAGAAAGGAGCTGTTTTATAGGTAACCCCTGCCAGGAAGCCAAAAGATGGTGGGCAGTAGATAGAGTCCTTGTTAACCAGTTAAGTCTAGCACTTGCTGCTTCATTCCAGGAAACCTAGCATGGAAATGGTGATTGGATCTTCAAACTTTCATCTTTAGATAGGGTAATTATGACAGGGCACAGACTCCTTGGCTAAGTACCAAGGGTTCCTGGGACCCAATCCTCTGGGTAGGGTTTAGACCAAGACTATTTGAAGACCAAAACAAAGAGAATGTGTTTCACATTCTCACGCAACTGCTCTGATGTCTGAATTCCAAAGGGAGTCCAGAAACAGAGCTCAGACTTGGACCGTTGACCGTCAGAATTCTCCCTGTAGCCCATTTCAGGGTAGGCTTGGAGACAGTCAGCTGTGGAATGTTAGAAGAGTAGAATAAGTTTCCAGGGTTGTAGGCTGTTAGTTGATTCCCCAGAAAGCAGTCCTGTGAAGCCATTTTTATTTTTACATATGGCATATCTGAAAAAGGGATTATTCGGCAATTGCAACATTTTTTGTTTTATGTGCCTCTGAAGGCAAGATATGTTTTGTCCTCCATGAAGTCTTAAAAAATATTTATCCTGGCATCTTCCCATTTTTCTTTCCACATGGAAACTCTGATATTTTTAAGACTAGTTGTGAAATCATTCCTAGGTATGCACATTACATGGAGATCTTAGAAAAACTTTTAAGGGAAATGAATTTAAAATGATATTTCTATTATCTACCAGACCTTACAAACTATTCTTTTGTGGGCTTTTCTTGATTAGCAAGATGTAATAAAATAACGTAAATTCTCACCCTGTGGCAGGTATGCTTTATCTAGTGGAACAGAATATTGAGAACAGTATGGATGATAAGAAAAAAATGAGAATTTGAAAAAATGTCCTCATGATAGCATCATGAAAGCAATGCTATCTTTTGGTTAAATAAGGCATGAACAATAATTTTGGGTTAGGTATGTTCTTCAATTATGCATTTCATCTTGGTAATAAAAGACTCATGTTTTTCAATAATGTTTGGAATTTAAATATACTGTTCCTTTTTTCCAGTCTTCAGGAGAGCACTTTCTAATGCAAAAGTTACCTCTTATCCATTCTTATCCATTAAAAATTAAATGCTTTTACAGTAAATTATTAAAAGTGCAAGGTTGGCTGCAAATCATCAAAGGTACCATAAACCATTATGCAAGCAAGCAAGTGAGAAGTCTGATTAAATCTAAGGGATCAGGAGGCATATACATCCCTTGATATCCATCACAAATTCTAAACTACAAAAGCAACCATAAAATGCTACATTAAATTACTTTTAAAAACTCTGCCAGGATTTTCAAAATTCAACAGCAACTTGCCTTTTCAATTAACTATGAACTAAGAACTTCTACTGCAAAGCACAGATACACCACTGTTTAAAGATTATTTCCTCTTTCTTTAAACCTGCAGCAAAATTAGCCTCATTTTTCCAGCTGTTATCACTCACATAATGGAATTGGGGCATTCTAGCAGAGTTTGCTGAAAAACTAGTTATTAATTAGATACTACTTTCCCACAAAGTGTCTTTACTATCATTTAATTACATTGGAAAAGGAAATGATGGGCCCTGAATGTTGTAAAATCATGTCAAAAATTTTAGAAGCATTTAAATAAGATATATTTAAAGAAAAAAAAGATAATTCATGGTTTTGGTTTAAACGAGGTAATACACATCAAATGTAAAATGCCTGGCATATACTGGGAGGTATATTGCCTGGCACCTGGGAGATACTCAGTAAATGGAGGCTTTTCTTATTGTTAACCCGATTTTTTATTTGAAAAACTGAGGCTTCACCAAGACTAACTTGTCCGGTGCCACCCCCCTGGTGTGAGCTGAGGGCTGATTGACTCTGAGGCCTGTGTTCCTCTCTCTGTATTGCCTCAAGTACTACTGGCCTCCTTAGAATCTGCCTTGTGGGCGACCATCTCGCTACTCATGTATGCCTAAAATTTCTATTGAAACAACTCTTTGACAAAGAAAAAGACAGGAGAAAGAAAAATAAACATGGAGGTAAAATTTTGTCAAATTGCAATAATTGTGGAGAGGAGGAAAAGCAGACAAAACAAGCATTTTATAGTTGGGTTTTAGAGCAGGGTCTGTTCCCATCTCCCGCCCACTGTTCACATCTGCTAAGTAGGGTGGGGATAAATAATTCGGCAGCTTAGCTGGGATTGGTTCGGGTGGCTAATAAATCTCAATGAATAAGTGAAAAGCAGATACTTAATGGTCAGATAAATGTCAACTGATTTCATCTCTGTCAGTGGCTCTCAGATTTTTTTTTTAATGTGAATCAGAATCACCTGGAAGGTTTGTTAACCAACACTGCTGGGCAAACCTAGAGCCTCTGCTGCAGAATGGGGTGGGGCCCAAGAATTTGCATTTCTAGCCAGTTGGCAGGTGATGCTGACGCTGCTCGTCCAGGGACCCCACTTTGAGAACCATTGATTTACATTGTCTAATTTAATTGTCACCACAACCCTGTGATGTAGGTGTTATTAACGCCACTTTGTAGACAAATAATGGATGAGTTTGGGAAACTTTTCAGAAGAATGGTTTGAATCTTGGTTGAAGAGAAGCTAAGAAATTGCCTTCAAAGAATCTTCAGAATTTCTGAATCACCCCAGTAGGTGACAGAAAAGCAAAACTACAGCTGTTCATCTCTACTCTCCCACCACCCTCCAGAGGCAAAGATGTTTTCAGAATGGGAGAAGCTCATTGATATGTACTTAGCACTGCACAGTCCCAGAGATGGCAATGAAAACCAAAGCCGTTCTTTCAGAGATCCTTGAGCATTCTAGATGGGGAAACTGAGGCATAGAAAGGTTCAATGACTTGTTGGGTTTTACAAAGTGTGTGAGTGACACCATTGGGATATCAGATGTCCTGAAACCCAGTGAAAGTCCAATTATAAGAGGGAAAATTTTGGAGCTTCTGTTTGCCATCTTGATTGCTCTCTGTCATGAGCACCATCCAAAAAGTGACTGAATGTGGAGACAGCATAGTGAGTTGGAATAAGTACTAGAACAGGAAGCAAAATTCATTATTTATTGTTTATTTTTTATCTTTCACATGGTAGGTGCTATTCTAAGTGGTAAACAAGATAGACAAAATTCTTGTTTTTGCATTCTAAAGGCAGTAAGACAATCAACAAAGTACGGGAAAAAAGCAGGAAATTTAAGAGAGCAATAAGTATTGTGAAGAAAATTAAAATCAGATAATGTTGGAAAAAATGACCACAGACTCAGAAATTATAAATGTGGGATTAATGGTTTACTAAAGATGCAGAAAGAAATTTGAGGGATTGACTATCAGTCAGAGGTTGGAACTACCAACCTCCAGTATTCAACATTTCAGTTTTATGGGTTCTTTTTTACCTGTAAATATAATCCAATATTTCCCCTCCAAACTTTTTTAGAAATTATTTTAGGATCCTCAGAGGAGGAAGGCTCTTGTACTACATGTAAATAAACTGCAAAAAAAGGATCATATACATCTAAAAAGTTATGTAGGAATACATTTTGAAAACAGGAGAAATAATAGCATGTGAAATCATATTGAGAACTAATAAAAGATTCAGATATGCATTTCAAATCAAGGACAGCAATAATAGTAATGATTGATTCAAGTAAGAATTCTCAATGGGCAGTTCAGCAAGTGGTGTTCATTTCTTCCCAACTGTGACTTGAGTGATGTCACAATGGTACGTTGAAGTTAGTCGTGGTGGGAGTATTTAAACCAGGAGATTCGTAAATGCTACAACACAGACCTTTTAAAATTACTATCTTTTTTTTTTTAAACCAGAGAGGTGGTGGTTGTTGGGAGAAATTCTTCCGTAGGTCTATCCTGCTTCTACACATCTTGCTAAGGATGCCAAGAATGCCTTAACCTAGGCTATGTCTTAGGGTCGTATCTGCAGTGAGCAACTTTGAAGGATGTGGTAGTATCTCCCTCTGGGACAAAAAGCAGACTTGCTTAACACTTGCTATAATACTAGTAGATTCTTGAAGGTTAGTGTTTCTCTCCTACAGTGCAATACACTTCATTATTTGCACACTGTTCAAAGTGGGAAAGGAAAGCTTTAGTGGCCTACTGGGTTGGGCTTCTGGGTCAATTTAGTGTACTGTTGTGGTTTCCGCTGCTGAATACCTAATGGGTAATGATGTTTTAAATGCGTGTATTGTGACTTCACGTGCAGGTACCTATCTGGGTCCTTCATGTTGCTCTCATGGGACTTGGGGACAAGGGGAACCAATGTAAGCATGCTAATGCTCATGATGCTTACTGTGCTGTGAGTAATCAAGTCTGTGGTCTGACCTAAGAGTCACCTAGTTCACTGGTGGTTCAGCAAAGTTGATAGTTGATAGTGTCCACTGGGTGGCAGCAGCCACCCAAGTGACGATTCTTGAAGACCAACTGCAGCACAGTGGGCTGAATCACCTTTGCCATGGACAACACTCTCAATGACTGCCTACTGACTTTTGGGCTGTTATGAAGGGCCTAGCCAGTTGGTCTGCCAGTTGGAAAACTAAGACTGGTAGATTAAGGACATTCCTCTTTGGGTCATGAACTGGGTAAACACATTATATCTGCCCATCACACATCACTTGTGCGATGGTAAAGGTCTGCTCTCTGCTCAGATGAACTAGAATTAGGCTACTGATCAGGACTGCCACTGTTGCCATCTGGTTTCATCATCGTACTGGGCGTGGAGACTCATCCACCACCACAGACTAGGCACACTGTAAAGGATATTTCTCACGGATGCAGAAGCTTCCACTGCATACCAGACTAGTAAGTCCTGCAAAAAATGTGGCCTATTTGTTCTGTGGTAAAGAAGGCCACATTACATGGAACATTACCTCTGTTCCTGGCAAACTGACTACATTGAATCTTTGGCCCCTCTTGGGGACTACTGATATTGCCTCACTGCTTTCATATTTTTTCAGGGTATGGTATTGCTATTCCAGTCCAGTTAGCCAACTCCAGCCACGTCGTTGTCGACTTTTCAACTAAACTGTGTCATATGTTAGGCTTTCTGGATCATTTGCAAAGACCGTCCAACAATGGGCTAATAGTCAAAGATTTTAATGGACATTCCATATTCTCTACCATCTGCTGTATTGTTGAATGCTGGAATGGCAATCTTAAAAATCAACTTAAAAAGATTTCTGATTCATCGTCCCTTACCTTTTCTTGGTCCACATATTTAGGCAATTGGGTCACTTAATGTGGTTGTTTTAAGAAGGATTTATTCCTCTCGGCCACTCCTGGTTAATGGTTGGGACAAAAGGAGTAGAGAGTTATACAGATATATTTTGAAAATTTGGGGCTCCGCCCTGGCTACTCGTGGGCATGATATGGCTTTCTTTTCTGTAATAGCAAACCCAGGTCAGCTTGGTTAGTATGCTTTCCAGGTGTCAGCCTGAGCAAAGGAGACCTTGGACATGATTGGTCCTGAGCTATTCTGCAGTGTCTGATGCGATCAGTTACTGCAGGCACACAGCCTAGCACAACCTTATTTCAATCTGACTGATACCAATTCACATGCTTCTCCTGATTCCTGAGCAGCCTTGGGTCATCCATTGTATGGAACCTAAGGCTGCAAGGACTCAGTGACACTGTCTATGTTTCTTTTCTTTTTGTTTTTCTTATTTTATTTATTTGCTTGCTTGCTTGTTTATTTTTTCTTGAAGTATAGTTGATGTACAATATTATACGAATTTCAAGTGTACCACATGGTGGTTCACAATTTTTAAGGGTTATATTACATTTATAGTTATTATAAAATATTGGTTATATTCCCTGTGTCAAACTATATATCCTTATACTTATTTATTTGATACATAGTAGTTTGTATCTCTTAATCCCTCCCCCTGCCCTGCCCCACCTCCCTCTCCTCACTACTAGTTTCTTCTCTGTATCTGTGAGTCTGTTTCTTTTTTGTTATATTCAGTAGTTTGTCTTCTCCACGTCCTCACCAATATTTTTTTAATTCTTTTTGATGATAGCCATTCTGACAGGTGTGAGGTGGTATCTTATTATGGTTTGTATTTCTCTGATGATTGATTAAACCAGTAGGATGGTCATTCAAATCAAGTTGAACAATAAATCTCAAACTGCAGTAATTGGGATGCTTTCAGGTTGTATGTTTGTATGTGGAGGAGAACAGGCCATGGAATGTCTCACCACTGGGAATGAGAGCTGCTTTTTGACCTACCTATTGCTTCCTGTAATTATTGACAGTGACACCAAAACCCAACAACTAATCTGACCTCTTTTGTGTGGGTCATGATAAATAACAGACTGGCCTTAATGTATATCTTGGCTATGATAGACAGAGCAATGCCCACACCAGAATATTTACATCCTAATTCCTGGGACCTGTGAATATGTTTACATGGAAAAAGAGACTTTGCAGATATGATTAAATTAAAGATATTGCCATGCGGAGATTACCCTAGATTAGCTGAGTGGGCCCAGTGTAATCACGGGGATTAATAAGAGGAAGGCAGGAAGATCAGAAATGAGAAAGAAGATGTAAAGATGGAAGCAGAGGTGAGAGAAGAGAAAACATGATACTATTCTGGCTTTGAGGATGGAGAAAGGAGTCATAAGCCAAGGAATGTAGGCAGCCCTTAGGAGCCAGACAGACAAGGAAACAGACTCTTCCTTAGAGCTTCCTAAAAGAGTGTAGCCTTGTGGATTCATCTTAGACTTCTGACCACTAGAACTGTAAGACAATAAAGTTGTGTTGCTTTAAACCACTAATGGCAGTAATAGGAAACTAATTGGTACTGAGAGTGGGGTGCTGCCATAAAAAAATACCTAAACATGGGAAAGTGGCTTTAGAATGGGGTAATGAGTAGAAGCTAGAAGTATTTTGAAGAGCATGATAGAAAAAGCCTAAATTGCCTTGAACACTGTTAGTAGAAAGACTGATGTTAAAGACTCTGCCAGTGAGGGCTCAGAAGGAATTGAGGGCATGGTAGAGAAAGCAAATATCATCCTAGAGAATATTGAAATCACCATAAACAGACTGTTAGCAGCATGGATGCACAAAGTGCTGCTGGTGAGGGCTCAGAAGGAAATGAGAACTATGTTATTGGAAACTGGAGGAAACATAATCGTACGATGTCATACGATGGCAGAAATCTTAGTGTTGAAAGCAAAGCAAAGAGTTGAAGATGGAGCCGGGTGTCTTCTTGCTGCTTGTAGTAAAGTGGAGAGGAAACAGATAGATTGAGGGAAGAACTGTTAAGCAAAAAGGAACCAAGACTTGATAATTCAGGAAATTTTCAACCAATTCATATTGCAAAAAGATGCTAAAATTAGGAGGTTTGCTATCAGGAAAGTGAGCTCTGAATAGAAAGCCAAAGGTGTTGGTTGGACAATGTTTTACAAGTGCTTCAGAAGGATCAAAAGGCCAGAGGAGCACACAGAGGCTCTTTGAAGAGACTGGATGTGTGACTCATGGATTCCTTTAGCCATCTGAGTAGAAGCCAGGAAAAGAAATGAAGTTATCCAGGAGGGATCTATGAAGGACCCTCTTGTCCAATTTCATGAATCCCTTATAGCATACACAGGAGACTCACAAAGTTTTTGAGCATGTTATGTGAGCAGAAACATTGCTGACTTGGACTGAAAGGGACAGAGACAGGATGAAATGAAGGAAGGCAATAGGACTTCCAAAGTTCTACAGGATCTGGAAGCAGGAAGCAGGGTCATAAAACTATTCATCTGCAAACACATGATACATTTTAAGGAAAAGAATTATTCCAAGGGCAAAGCCTCAGGCCCAGGGGGTTATTCCCAGACATTGAATCCTAATAGAGTTTGCCCTGCTAGATTTCAGAATTGCTTGGAAACAGAAACTTCTTACTTCTTTCCATTTTACCTCCACAAGATACTCTTTATTACACAGGAAAAGAACAGTAACTACAGTGGCAAAGTCTAGCCCCTTAACCAAGTAATCAAAATTAGTATTACCAGGAATGAGATAAATGGAAATTGTGTGCTACCTGAAAAGATGCAATGAGAAGAACACAATATCTGTGAGATTGCTGTCAAAAAGATATAACCTGAATCTAATCTTGAGAAAATTAAGACAAACCCAAATTAAGAGACATACTATAAAGTGATTGACCTGTATTGTTCCAGGTGTCAAGGTCATGAAAAACAAAGATATACTGGAGAATTCTTTCAGATTAAAGAAAGTTAGAGATTCATGTTCTTGGATTGGATCCATGAGCAGTACAAAAAATTTTTTGTCTTGTGCTATAAAAGACATTATTAGGACAATTGATGGAAATTAAATGATATCTGTAGATTACATAATAGCTGGGTATCAATGTTACTTTTCCAGATCTTAATAACTATACTATGGTTATGTAAGAGTATGTTTTTGATTTTTTTTGATAGAAATACATACTCACATATTTATGTCTAATTTTTTCACAAACTGTTCAGGGGGAAACACATATTTACATATATACACACAGCATAATAAAGACAGGTGGAAAGATATTAACATTTCATGAAAAAAAGTTTAAGAAGAAATGAGGAATCACAGTAGACAAGGTATAATATCCACAGAAAGAAGATTTAGACATAATTTAAGAAGAAAGGGTCACAATCTTCTTAGTCTTCCTTCAGGGGAGTAGAAATTTGAGGGAGTGAAACATTAAGAATATTTTTATTCATTGAGTTTTTAACTTTTAGAATATTTGACACATGTTATTTTAACGATGGATGGGCTGATTTTGTCATCAGCTGTGGGAAGGAGGATGTGAGAAGCTTTAATTGAGATGGTCAAGCAAAGCCTTTTTTGACCAGAGACTGGAAGGATGAACAGACAGCTTTGCAAAGACGTGGGGTCAGTGGGGAACTAAAAGAGTCAAGGGCCCCACTGGACAAGATCTTGATGTGCCTAAGACTCTGCAAGAAGACCACTGAGGTTGGAAGACCTACACCCTGTTCCTAATTCTGATACCTTGACTTTGAGCAAGTCATTTTACCCAGTTGTAATACCACTTTGTATATCTCTTGAGTAGCGCAATCTGTCAGCACATGATAATGCCTGATAAATACATATTAACTGAATGAGTGGGTGAAGAAATTAATCTGGTGGGCAAGAGCAAGACTGTATTATCTCTAAGCACCCTTATAGCTCTAAAATTTCATGACTCATTTAATATTTATTGAATGTTTGCAGAATGCATGCCATGGTGTGAAATGTTTTTAAGTTGGAGGAAGATGATTTGAACAATGCATGGTTTCTGCTTTTGCTGTATTTATAATCCAGTGAAACAGGCATCCAGGAAAAAGTAATGCAAAATTTGGCATTAAAATAAATTCACCCAGGAGTCAACTGTCTTCTCCTCTGCTTTTAATAGATGTATTTGTCCTGTTGGTGGTTAATTTGGTCCATTATTCTAGATTTGAAGATGTGTACAGAAAGATTCAAAGCAAAATGTGCTTTCACCTGCTTTGTAAGTGAGGAGATCGAATTCTACATTTCTTCAGCACAGGCAAACTTTTTAGCTGAGACAATAGCAGGCTTAGCGAGTGCAGGAATGATTATCTCTGTGGTGAGAGAGCATTTAGTTCTTTTTTCACCAGGCCTACAAAATTCTAGTAATAACAATCACCTACAGAAAGCTACTGTGTTCTAGGCACTGGGCTTGGCCTTTATGTCTGTTATAATCCCTCAATCATGCTGCAAGACAAATACTCCTTTCCTCTTCCTCCTCATTATTATTTAGAAAGTTTTCTAAAAAATTAAGAACCTTAAGATTCTTGCCCAAGGTTCAGAGGTAGTGAGAAGCAGATCCAGGATTCAAACCCAGATTTCTCTGATGCCACTACCCTCATGCTTTCCACTACACAGTACTTCCTAGGTAATTCCAAATATTCCTTCTGGTTCTGGCCCCTTAATACTCAGTATATCTATTGTTTTCAGAATAATGCTTCCATAGTCAGCCTGCATAAGCTGACATGAGCATGTGCTAGGTGCTGGGGGAGTGGGTTGACCTGGTGTGTGATGTAATCTCAAGAGAAATTGTTTATTCCCATTTCAGACAGTGCTTCAGTCCCATAAGTATAGAGCACAGTGTTGTACTGGTTAGAGTGAAAGCTAAGCTGTTGTAATGAAGAGGCCCTACAATACAGTGGCTTAAGGAACAAAGATCTTTATTCTCATTCCCCAAACAGTGCAGGATGGATAAGTGGGCCCATTTGCTTTGTGCAGTCTCTCAAGTTTCCTTCTATCTTATTTCTTCGTACCCTTAGGGCACAGTCCTATGCTGCGTAGTTGAATCTAGTTTGCAGTAAAGTCCACGTTCCAGCTCACAAGAAAGGGTAAGAAAGCAGTCGAGCACAGATGCAATGTTTTAAGGCCTAGCTGTGGAAGTGTCACTTCTCACTTGTATACCTGATGGCGAGAACTTAGTCACATGACAATGTTTAGTTGCCCAGGAGGGAGTTCTGGGTGGGGAGCTGGCTCTATGCTCAGCTAAAACTCTATTACTGTGGAAGAAGAATGGAATAGATTTTGGTGGGCAGCTGTAAATCTTTGCCATGAGTACCCTGTGTAAATCTCTATCATAATATTTGTAGCATAGTTTTATTTATTTATCTTCCTCTGCTAGCCTGTGTGCTCCTTAAGAACCAAGGACTGTACTTTCACTTCCGAATCGCCAGTATCTAGCTCACTGCCCCTCATATATGAAGCCCTCATTATATTCCTGTTGAGGAATGAATGAGGCAAGTTAAGTGTATAAGTTTGGGGGAGCAGGACAAGGGCAAAGATGAGCGATACTTTCGCCACCTAGTTCAGAAAGCAAAATTGGCTTACCTAGTGCATACCAAATTTATATAAGACTTTTGATGAAAAGCTTCACTGTGAAAAGAATGAACTAATTCAGCTAAAACAAGGGCAAAATTCAAATATGACATTCTACAGCTCAGCTCAAAAGAAACAAGTGCCTGATTGTCACCAGGTGACATCACTTTTCTCCACAGTCATCAGCAATGGGAAGATATAAAACAGGTCAACCTGTGAGTTTACACAACTTTTAAACAGAGGTAGAGACTGTAAAAGCAGTTTTGAAGCATACAGGAGAAGCTGTATGTATTCTCAGCCACAGGGTGAGATCAGAGCAGGGACTGGGGACCTCTGTTCTTTTGCAGACCCCACCTCCAGTCCCTATAGAAGGAGAGTTTCCAGCTGGCATAAGTCAGCAGAACCAAGCAGGGCTGCCCATCCTGGCCTCCTGGAGACGACGACAGATGGTGGATGGGCAAAGCAAATTAATCAAGCCACCAAATGTTCTCAGATTTGGTTTTCAAATTCAGTAGTCTAGTTACACATGGCCCTGTTGTTATTGTGCATCATATTTATTTGACAGCATTGTCCAGCCCTTATATTTCTCTCACTGGCTCAGGCTAAAGAACATGTGCATTGCATTTCAATTAGCACTTCTCAAAATTCAAGGGAATTGTGAGGTTAAAAAACAGTATTCTAGCAATTCATGCACAAAGGCTATCCAGGGGGCCAATTTCAGTGTTCTGATGTAGCCTAAAGGTCAAAGACTTGAGCTCAGTTTCTTGAAATACAGGTTTAGCAAAGTCCCTTAATCCTGTAGTAACTTATGGTGAAAAAGAATGTGAAAATGAATATATGTATGTTTATGTATGACTGAAGTGTTATGCTGTACACCAGAAATTGATACATTATAAACTGACTGTACTTCAATAAAAAAATATGAAAACAAACAAGTCCCTTGAACATGTTACAACATGCCCTGTTGGCATTCTTTTCTTTATATCTGGAAGAGTCAGTTATGACTTTTGGGATCTCTTTCCATGGTCTGAGTGAGAACCTAGCTTAATATGGAGCAGACTATATGAAAGTCTAATGCCACTCTACCTTTTCCATTTGGAGCATTTACTCCTCCACATAAAGGGCTTTAGGCAATAAGTAAGTAGCCAATTGTCAACATGGCATCAAACTCCAGAGAAAGCACTAATCTACACGAATAAGGGCCAGCAAAACATAGGGTGTGGGTTCTGTTCATACAGAATCTGGATGTATTATGTCACTCCTGCAGGATATTTTTAACATTAAAATAAATGCCTTCTGGGCAGAACTGTCTAGAGGGCTGTTTGGTCAAAGGCACAGAGATGAAGAAAATGGGTGAAATCAAGGTATGGGGCCAGGCAAGACTGGTATGTTACTGACCCTTTTGTGTTGGGCCTCAACAGGGGTCCTCCTGCCCAGTGTCACTCACACCAACAGAATGAGAATGAGTTCGGTTCAGAAGCAAAGGGAAGCTTTATCCTTTGATCAGAGAGCAGAGCGGTGCGAGCTCATGCTCTAGCGCACACTGTCCCCTGACAGGCCGTGGGCTGGGATGCTTTATAGGGTCTGTCAGTGGGAGAGGCGGAGTTGTTGCCACGCAGGCGTACTGCTTGGACTCCAGCTCACAGTGCGGCCCAGCATCTCTGCACACCGCCTGCTGCCGCCATATTGGATTGCACTGTTGTGTGAGGTGATTCTGCACACGGTCCCAAGCTGAAATGTCAGTGCAGACATTCTGCACTAGGAACTCTGGTCTGAAGTGCTGGGTGTGAGGCCTCTGCAAGCGGCATACTATGAGCAAGTGAAATTAACTAGATGAAGCACAAAGGAAAAGAAAAAAAAGGTTAGACTTTATTTTGTGACCCAGATTCTAATTTTACTTCTTGGGAACAGTTAATGGGCTTTGCCAGTGACAGGCACATCCCAGGCACATCCCTAAGGACCACAAAATTTTCCCAAAGACACCTTAAGGTGCGTGTGGAAACTGACCTTAAGGCAGTGTGGTGTACTGGGTTGAGAGTCAGAAGACCCAGTCTTATCTCTGCTTGTATCTCTTGTCACTTCTGTGGAGCAGTTTCCTTTTTGTAAAATGGGGGTGGGTGGGTAGGACATCCTGGATGACCCTCATTAGGCCACATCCACATGGTGTGGCAGTTCTAAAGTTGAAGAGAGAGAAGGATGAGCTGCAGGCAGGTCCAGCTCTGGGAGCTCTAGCCACCCTCACTGAGCAAAGGACGTATTTGACACAGACTTGGCTGGAAGGGCCTTAATCACCTTAATCAGAAAATTTTGCTTGCTGCCAGCAGAGTGGAAACCAGGAAAACAATTGCCATGGAATCTTTGAATCAGGCCTGGTCCTGAGATGAATCATAAGAACAAATTCTTTTGTTTATATACTACTTTTCTGTTTCTGAAGTTTTCTGTTTTTGAATTCCAACTCTTTGGGAGTAAATGGGGTTAACTCTTTTTAGAGATAAAGTTGCATAGTCTTTGAGACCTGTTAGCAAATGGTAGAGACGTTCTAGACCTAATGACGTGATTGAGAATGCCAGAGCTTTCCTCATCTCCCTCAGAATATGTCCTTAAAAACATTGCCAAAGTGTAAGAAGTACCCATTAACCCTCAACTATGGATTAGTCATCAGGTTAAATTGATGACTGTCATCTAATGAACAGCAAAATCCTGGGAACATCAGGCATAGATGAGATACATTTTGTTGGACAGAAGGGTGAGTTGAAAGGTATAGATGCTCACAGAGTGCTCACATGGATAAGAAAAGTCCAGGTTGAGGGATGCCCAGTGGCAGTATGAGTGCACAGATACATATCTTTAGGGTCAAGGGTTGGAGAGGGCATTTGAGGCAGTAGGTACAGAGGCAGAAGTGGGTCCACAAAGCTAGGACTGGAACCTGTTTAGTAAATGCATGTTTTTGCCCAAGATAGGCCCTTTAGAATGCTGCATTTAGCACAATGAAAGAAAAAGAGTGAATATCTGGAAGAGAGGTTCTCACATGTTAGCATGGACAAGAGTAGCCTTGATTGCTTATCCCACATCCATATTCCAAGGCTCTAGCCCCAGGATTCTGACTGTATAGGTCTGGGATGCTGCCTAGGAACCTGCATTTTCAAAGGATCATGCCTGGTGGTTCTGATGCAGGGAGCTGATAGATTACACTTAGAGAAATACCCAAAAGATGAACGATGGTCATTTGGTGTAATACCTGGGTGATATTTAGGTCTTCCCTCACCTGCAGATATTTTGTGCAGTGTGTGTTATTGCTCCTGGTAGTTAACAATGCTGTCTAGATCTGGAGGCAATAGATGGGCACTTTATCATCTTTATATCTGCTGCCGTGAAAGAGAGGTTTGTCCACCACAATCCTGTGCCAAGTCCTTGGATTGGGAGGGTTATGGGGACCTCCTGCATTTCTGCAACAAAGATGCAGCTTAAATAACTTGTCACACTTTCTGCCTCTGAGGCAGATCATGAAGTAGTTAGGGGGCTTCTTGGTGCGACTGGAAGAGAGTGGAAGCTAGAGAGTAAACAGAAAAAGTCAGCAGGAACCTAAGTCTCCAATACCTCAATTAGAGAATGGAAGGCGCTGGCACCTTTGAGTTATGGGGCCATAATTCCATCTCAGGATTCTGGCAATAGCATAAGCCACTTGAGTCCTTCCTTGTTAGCTTATGAACATTTCACCCTCTCCACCCCCATTTTACTTCCTGCCCTGGAAGATTAATAGCTCTTTAAGTCATTGTTGTATTAAAATGTATGTGTTTTATCTCAATATGAGGTTTTCATATGAGTATGAAAGATCCCTCAACTTACCTCTCTCTGGGTGACATGTCTTGCTCTGTGCACTAATGCAGTTTCAGTTTTGCAAAATAAAAAGGGACTTCTACTGACATAAGCTCCATAAAAGGCTGAGGTCTTTGAGTCAGACCATTCTGGGTTGGGAAAGAGCAAATGAAAAAGCATGAAGGTGATAAAAAGATGGATCTGGGAGGAAACCTAGTAGAGAAGCGTGGCTAGAGAACTGGAGTAGGTTGAGGAGTGTGTGTGTGTGTGTGTGTGTGAGAGAGAGAGAAAGAGATCCTGAATGCACAAGGTATTCAGACTTTGAGGGCAATATACCTTTGAAGATTCATAGTTTTGAAGGTATATTTGAAGAAATAAATCTTTAAAGACTCTTGTGTATGGAGGTGGTATGATGAAAATGTACCCAGGATGGATTGATTATTCAGGATCGCCCTGGGAATGGCAGGCTGGTTGGAACAGGGCCATGAGAGGAACAAGGAGCTTTATTTTGAGGTTGACTTTGCATAATGAGTATTGTTTTTGATTACTTAAATTGTGTGTTTGGGGGGAGGTTTGCCGAGGAGCTGGTAAACTTGATAGGTAATGGGTAAGTGCCCTTCTAGGGGGAGAGGAACCCACTATCTTCCTGCCTCCTGGTTTCCTATAAAGTTGTGCTTATGTCCAGATTTCTTGGTTTTCATAGAAATATATTACATATATTTCGTATTCCAGGGACAGAGCCAGAGCCAGTGAAATCCACGTCTCCTGATTTCTCATTCAGTGTCTGCTAGGCTTTTGATGTCATGGTATTACCCCTTATGGTGATTATTCTTTAATGATTTATTAAAACTATATTGTCCGAATTCCTTTAATCAGAGTTCAGATCCTCTCCCCAGACAGAGGGTCTGTTCCAGTTTTAGCCCTTTTGTCTGGACTGCTAAATAATAATACTGTGCATGGCTCTGGAAGGGGAGGGAAGAACAAGAGGGGAAGAAAAAGAAAGAGGACAAGAGGAAGGAGAAAAAGAAGAAAAGGAGGACAGAGGGGAGAGAAGCAGTAAAAAGCAGCTCCAGGATAGGACAGTGGTGAAGGGCACCCAGTACCCTCCTGCTGACCTGGAAGGGAGAGGAAGGCGTCCTGGGAAGTGAGAGCAGCCTCTCACTGTCACCACATGGGGGCAGACTCTACTTACAAGAAAGAGCAGTAAGGTGTGAAGGCTGCAGGGTACAAGGTATCTGCCTGGTGCAGAGATGATTCAGCGTTGACCTATTCATTCACACTCCCTGTGGCCCTTCACATCCCTCAGTGGTTATAACCTTATCTCTGGGCACAATGTCTGGGTGGATTAAAGAAAAAAAAAAGCTGGCTTTGCTCAAACTCAGATTTTCACATAATGTAGATTATAGAATTACAGATACCACATATAACAAAATGATTTGACATCTCATCTTGTTTAAAATGTAGAACTATCTAAGCTTTTTTTACAGGGTTCTATTATCTGTTTGTCTTTCTTTTTACTGAAGGGTTATTGCATTTATATTATATGTGCATCATTGTTCTAGGCATTTCAAAAGGTTGGAAAGTGTTCTTTATTTCTTCCCAGCTCCTTCATAGAATTCTCTTCTCTTTTGTTTTCAGTGCAGGGTGATAGAGTGCGTGGATGTGTATGTCAGTTTCAAAAAAAAAATTATGAACTCTGAGCTTTTGTGTTAAAGGAATATTTTTATTTGGAGAATGGTTGGAAACAACCAAATTACTGCATCTAGGTTCATAGTGCTTAGAAAGCAATTGTCACATGCATCTGATTGCTTCTGAACATAGTGCAACTAGCGTAGTGATATAAAAAAGGAAGTCTGAGTTGAGATATTAAAGAGGAACTATTTCCTTCACTTCCCCAAGTTGTTAAGTGTTATTATCCCAGATAACTGCATTCCAATGCCCACGCTCTTTTCCTTCTGGTAGAATTTGCCCTTTTTTGAACAATACAGATTGAGTTAACTGCAGTGAGAATATACATTTTCTAAAATAGACTTTATAAGTAGCCAATTAAAAACAGAATCTCTTAAAAATAAAAATCTTCTCTTTGAAATGATGATTGGGCCTCTGAGATCAAGAATCTCACTTGAGAGTTTAAAAGGAATAATATGAACTTCCTACTATCAGCTGGTTGAGTAAGGACTGAGGAAAATACAACTTTGCTCTTGTGAAAAAACTAAAAAAATAAAGGGATAGCAAATTGATCAAATGATTGTGGGAAGTTTGGCTTCATTAGTCTCGTGCATTTCAATATGCCCCAGTTAGCAATAAAACTCAATTTATGTGAGTATGCGAGGCGACGATTTTATGCAAACTATCTTTTAAATTTGGTGGCACAGGAAGAAATGAAACAAAGCTACTATTCTGTAGCAAGGTCTCGGGTCCCACCATCTCCTCATCCTTAAGTATAATGAGAAGAGCATTACCTCCATTTAAGATCTACATAACTTTTTATGAAACACCATCACACTAATTTAATTGACGGCCCCTTTAACATTTACAATCCATTTCAGTGACTGGGAGATGATTATTTCCCGATGTGGTTTCCATTTTCTTCCTCTATCTTGTAAGCTGCATGCCTTGTAACAAAACCCTGGCAAGAAAAAAAAAAACCTGCTAAAATAAGTTCTTGTTCTTAAAAACCAGGAGAACTGATGATAAAGATGATTTACTATTGGTTTCTGTCTTTGCAGCAGTGGAAAATTGCGAGAGGATCAAATATCCTTTCCAATTTGGCCACCACCTTCTTGGTTTAATAGTGTCTTTAAATGAAATCTCTGACACAGTCTTCATCAGGGCTATTAATTTGTACCTTGCAGAAATGTGATTCAAACTTTTCTGGAATACAGACTGAGGAGAAGTGTCAATAATGAAGAAATACAGGGACATCTGGAATTTCCTCTGAAAGCTGATGTGATCTCTTATCTGAAAAATCAAAGGCTTTGCCTCAGACTTTGAGGTTCTCTCTCTCAGTGAATTGGTGTTAGGAGAGAAGTTCTGATAGATGCAGAAGTGCTGACAAAACGCTTAAGGTCTGTTTTTTTGCACCTACTTGTAAGCACCAGGACTTTGGGTTTCTCTTATTTGGCTCCATCCCTTGAGAACCTCATTTGTTTTTAGTACCTAGATTTATTGTTCATTCTTACTAACCTTCAGCTCTCAATGCACTTTTACAAAAACTAAAGCAAAAATAAATTATTTGGAGAACACAAAGCCTTTATCTATATATGAGATCAAACATTTCCACCTTTCCCTTGCTATTCACCCCTGAACAACTACTCTTCTTTCTAGTGCTTTCCATGTATTTTCTTGACAAACAACAGCAGGGAATGTTTTCAGGCTAATTATATAGGACCATTACGGAATCCCACAGGGACCAGGATGAAGCAGTGCTCCATCTCTACTTTAGTTTCAGGGGGAAACTAAACCCCAAGGGTGGCCAGGCCTATGCTGACTTCTCAGATGGTGTCCCTTCCTTCCACTAAACAGGAGGAGCCTGGGTATCCAGAGGATGGCTTCCAGCACCTCTTGGATAGGTGGCTTCATATGGTCTAGTGTTGTTGCACAACCAATCCCTCCCTTCACCTCAACCAGAAAATTGAGTGTGGTTGTGAAAATATGAGAAACAAAAAGGAGTAGAAAAATAACAGCAGTGACCGATAATACAGATTTATCTTCTCTTTTGGAAAAAAAATCTCAACATAAAATCTGATAGTCACATAGAGAATTGTGAGAAATTCTCAGAAGACCTGGTGTTCGGCCCACACTGCAAACCCAGCCCCAAGCATCTGCCAAGTCCTACCTGTTCTCAGGAGCAGTGCACGTTGGCCTCTAAGAGGGAGGACTGCTTCAGCTGCAGGTGACACACAGCCAATTTAGAGTTCTTTTATAAGGAACTCCAGGGATGCCTCTTGATTTAAGGATCAGATGATATTATTGATCCTCCCTGCATTTCTCACTTGTACTTGTTCATTTTTCATCCAGGTAAGCAACATGGCTGCCAGAAGCCTGAGACTTAAAATCAACCACTTTAGGGACCCCAGCTGACTGGGGAGGGGATGTGAAGTCAAGTCAGGATATTGTGCCCAACCTGGAGCCAGGGGTGGATGAGATTAGCTGCACGCAAACCATAAGGAATGGGCTTTCCACAGGACAGGTAGTTTCTGTTACTAAAAGCATACAGGGAAGTGATTCTGGGCACCCAACACCAAAAAATACCCATTCAGTGGTCTTTATCTATACATATCAAGAATGCCACTGCCCCAGAGAGCTATACTATACTGCCATTGCCTTTCAGTGTGGGTTTTGTCTCTTAAGGAAACTGTGATGCTGCTTTCTTTTCTTTGTCTGTTCCCTTGGGTCTAGTTTGAACCTGTGCCTTTGGCCTCTGCCTCTGCCCTCATATGAGGCTTCCCTCACAGGACATGATGTTCATCAATATTTCTTAACACTTTAAGATTCCTTAATTAAGATTCCTTAAATGGTGGCCTGATACCTTCTTTGGCTTCATCATGGCACTCCCAGAATCCAACATCTATCTTCTGGAGTGGATGTGACTCTCTGTCCTTGCTCCCAGTGGTGACCCCTTGCTTGTTTGGAGCACAATTCCTCATGTCTGGTCAGATTGGCTAGGTTACTCTTGGCCCCACCTGGCCTGCTCTGTTTCATAGCTGGGCCTGACCAGGGAGATGAGTCATTATATCGCAAAGAGCCTGCCAGCTTTATGCACGGGCTGATCCCTGGCCAACATACTCGTTTATTGAGTATGTGTATAGCCTGAGAATAGGGGCCTGGAGAAAGGAAAGGGCATGCGCTTCTAGATGACAATATCGAACATGAGCAGTAGGCGCACTTTTCCCTTTCACGTGTGTGGAAATTATTAGGAGGGAAATATTCCTCTCAGGACATATTTTACACTGGTAATCATGTTTTCCTGAAAATTGATTTAACTTTTAACACTTCAGAAAGGATCTGATGTAAAACACTTAATAGCCAGGGAGAAGGACTGTATTTCCTGTCTTTCAACACCACCATGCTGTAAAATGCCTTTCCTCACTGACTGGTTTGTATTGTTCCATACACTGTGATTTCACCATAGTTTGTTCATTCACTCCCTCCTTCATTCATTCACAAACGTTTGAGTGTCAGGCTCTTGGAAAGGCATTTGTGCTGCAGAAATGAATAAGATCCTCTCCTTGCCCTCAAGGGGTTCTCAGCCCAATCAAAGTCCTGATGAAAAACACAGAATTTGAACATGATGGAACAGATGCTCTTAGGATCCTCTAGGACATCAAATAGGGACTCTGAGGAGGTAACTTTTTGGGGTGACTAGTGGGCAGGCAAGGCTTCAGTGGGAAGGCAGCTCTTGGGTTGAATCTTGTTGGATAAGCAGGAATTCATCAGATGGAAACCTGGAAGAAGTGTATTCCAAGAAGGATCATTTTGGATAATATAGGGCTTCAACTAGCTTGGTAGGTTTGAGAAAGAGTAAAAGATAAAGTAGATCATAGGTTATAGGGCAGGGAAGAGAGGGAAACATCAGAGGCATAAGCTTGGGGTAGTAGGCAGAGACCAGATCATGGAAGGTTTTAAATTATAGTAATGAGTTTATATTTTATCCAGGGGCAGGAGACAAAAATTAAAACATTTTAAATAGGACTATATCATGATTAGATTTGCATTTTAGGAAGATCACTCTGGCACTAGTGGTAGTATTGCCTGTTAAAGGGGATAATCACGTGGGAGGGAAGACCATCTAAGGGGCTATGGCAGTAGTTTGGGTCCAGGATGGCGAGGGCTTGAACTAGGGCAGTAAAGGTGGGCTTGGAGGGATGGGAACAGATTTAAAATACAATATATTAAAAGATTGTCAGAAAGTGGCAAAGATGTAGGATAAATGCCTGGTTTTAGTGTTGGGTGATGGAGTATATGATAAAGCCACTAAACTGGTCTAAGAATATAGACTTATTAATGTTTTGGAGATTAAGGTATCAATTCAGTTTTAGATCTACCCACTTGGAATTGGAAGATGGATATCCAGATATAGATGTCCAGTAGGTGGCTGATATATGAATCTGGAAATCAAGAGAGAAGCGTGGGCTAAAGATACAGATTTGAGAGTTGTTTGTCATAGAAAGAGTGGCTAAACTGTGGGGGATGAAGTCATTTAGGGAAGACATGCAGAGTAACAAGGGAAGAGGGCTAAAGACAAAGCCCTGGAGAACCCCATCTCTCAATGAGAAGCAGGAGGAACTGTCAGAGGACAGAGAGGGTAAGGGCAAATGAGGAGCGTGGGCAGTCACAGAAATCTGGATGGAGTATATTTTAATAAGAAAAGAATGGTGAACTGCGCCATGGAGAAGAAAGGGAAGATGAAGACTGATAGATCATTACTGGATTTGTCAATGAAAATTTCTCCAATGACATTGCCTGAATAATATCAGCAGGACTGAGGGGTAGAAGCTTGATTGCAGGGATCTGGAAAGTTTATGGAGGGTGGGGAAGTAGGGATATTGAATGCAGATAATTTATATTGATTATTTAAATCTTAGTTCTCACTCTCAGATTGTAAGCTCGGGGGAGCAGGGGCAACACTGATCTTGGTCAACATTATAACCTTTAGTACTGAGTGCAGTCCCCATCAATAGTAGGCATTTAATAAATATTTGATGAATGAGAAGAAAGAGACACAGTGGCAGGTAAGGGGCATAAAGTAAAAGGGAGACTTTTAATTTCTTTACTAAATTTGAGGAGAAAAATAGGAGAGCTTGAAAATACGCATGAAACAAGGTTTCAGTGAAAGTATAAAGAGGCAGACTTCTGCCATGAATATTACAACATAGATTTGGCATTTTCTCTAGCTTTTTCTAGAAATCATCCCCCAAAAATGAGCAAAAGAAAAAAAACCCGCTCAAACTTCCAAACACCAGTTTTGATGAAACTAAAGAACTATAAATTCCCCAAGCAGTGGTAATAGAGAAGGGCAGACTTTATAACAGTCGGGGGAGAGAGTATAGAGATTACAGGTCTCAAAGAACCAGCAAAGGTAAAGTGGGAATTCCCTGAGGTGCAAAACCTCAAACCCTCATTGCATATCTAGGGGGCAGGGGTGCTGCTGGACTTTGTTTGCTTTTAAGAATCAGAGGAAGCAGGACCAAATAAGAAGTTGCACAGAAAGGCTGTATATAGAGGAAATGGACTGCCTGTCTCCATGGCATCAGAGGAGAGGATAAAGTTGCTTTTGTGAGTCACTGCTGCCAATCATCACCACTCACAAAGCCCTGGGTAATGAAAAAATTCCAACTGGATTGCAACATGGCACCAACCCCTTCCCAACATACACTTGCAAACAGTTGGTCTGGAAAAACTTCTCTCTTTCTATAATGAGGAATCAAAAAGTGAGAATTCATATAAAAATGGACTACAGAAAGAAGGAAGAAGGAACAGGAAAAAATGTTAGAGAATACTCATGAGAACAATGTTGCCTTGGAGCAGATAAGTATTGAACCAAATATATTGCATGAATTAAAAACATTAAATAAAACAATTGTTTTTATGAAACAAGAGCTTCAAACACAGATGCAGGAGCCCAGGGAAGACATGGTGAACTGTAAGAGAAGAGAAAATGTCAACTGGAAGAGCTCAAGAAAGGAACGTAAGAAAAAAAGTAAAATTATCGTAGAAATGAAGGCAAAATTGGAAGGAAAACAGTAAAATAGACACTGGTAAAATACAGTAAAGGACACAGAGAATCAATTATGAAAAGATGAAAAATGAAAAGAAATAAGGAAGATGTCAAAAAGAATGGGGAAAAATGACAGATGGAAAAAAACAGGCAAGGAAGATCCAGTGTACACAAAAATATTTAAAAGATACTCAACCTCCCTCCATGGTAAGAGAAATGCAAATCAAACATAAGGACTTTTATTCCTAGCAATAACACTAAGACACAAGTAGATCCTCAGGGACAACGTGCACATTGCTTAATGGTTTGAAGAGAAGGAACATCTTTTTCTATGAGACTGGAGGAAAGGAAATAGGGTTGATTCAGATAGAAGAACCTCAGCTTCCTGCTTTCACAAATGTATTTTCTCTGTATGGAGGGAGTGAAGCACATCTGCTAGGAGAAGGGGGAGCAGGATGAAAGGAAGGAAGAGTCATCAGAAGAGGACCAGAGATGTGGAAAAACATCTGTGTGTAATGGAAGAGAGTGTTATCTGGAAGATGCAAAAGAATTGAGTGCAGCATGTCTCTGAGCTGCCCATCTATACAATGTGATCTTTACAGCATAGTTCAGCTGCCTGTTGGCGAGTGAGAAAGACAAGCTTGGGGGTTTCAGAGTAGATCAGGTAGAGAGACAAAGGGGCTAGAATACTGGCAAAGAATGGTTGAAGTTAAAATGGAGGCGTCAAAGGAGATTGGTAATTTACTGGATTTTAAAATTTCAAAAGTTGAATATTGTGAATCATCAGCCTCTGGGAATAGGGAGGCTCCCTGTGCCTCTTTCTTCCCAAAGTCAAAGACATGTTGATCTCCTTGGTCAGATCCAGAATATTGGTTAGGCCACATTTCCTCATGGAGAAGTCATTTTGAGAAAAGATGTCAGTTCATGGGTGTGACTTAACTCTCTTCTCTCTTTCACACATGTGGCTAAAGTGGCTAGCTGACCAGGGTTTATTCTGAGGACCACTGTCCATTTTTCCTCCCTCTGTGTTTCTTGTCCATGCAGCTTAAAAAGGAAAGCACTGTGGGTTCACACCCATGTCTTTTTCTTCCTTGTGGCTGCCTGCTTTTTGGAAAGATCCAAGATGCAGTGAGGGCCTCAGTCATGAATTTCATTCTGTTTCTCATTTGATGGTAATATAAGAGGGGATGAAATTTGTTTGTACCATATATAAGCTCCTAATATTCCACATTAGCCTTAGTGTATTTCTCCAGGCTTAGGAGCTGATTTAGAGTCACTCTGGTGGAACAGCTAGACTTACTGCTTTAGATATGAAAGTCATTTGAAAGAATTTTGGTGCAGAATGTAAGCTCTTTCTAGAATTCACTCTTAATTTACTTCTCTTTAAAGGAATTAAAAGTCTTGGTCTACTCCGTTTTTTCAACCTATTCTTTTAGAGACAATTTATTTATGTCCAATTATTTAAAATCAAGGCCCCCCAAACCACCTATTTATTTGTTGGTCTTTTTAACAGCATCACAACATGAGTCTTAGCAGTGCCAACTGAAATGGCTTTCAATGATTCTCCTCTAATAACATGGGCCATAGCAATTTGAATTCCTTATTTGAATTGCCATGGAGATTTACATACTAAAAATGTTGCCTGATGCATATAGTTAGTTATTCAGCTGCTTTTTAGGCTAACTCTATGTGTACCAAGAATGATGGTATGTGGGAACTCAACCTTAGAGTTGATTTACTGTAACTCCTCTTGTGAGATATAGTAGCACCCCAGTAAATGCATGTTCATATATAATCTTTTTTATACTTTTATGTATTTTCCAAATGTTCTAGAATTAACATATTATTTTATAATTCAATAAGCAATTATTTAAAAATTTGACCTTCTATTATTATGCAAGCAGTACTTATAGAAAACATAAAAACTACATATAAGCAAAAAAGAGCAAAATAAATATCACTCATAATTTTATCATGCAAAGATGACCATTATTAACATTTTGGTGTGTTTTCTTCCAGAAAAATTAAGATGATAAGGTAATATTGGTCTTTTACCTTTTCCTGCTAACAATGTATTTTGACTTTCTATATAGTAAGCACATTACATATATAGAGAAAATAACCTTCAAATTCATGTCTGTGTTTGAAAAATTAACCTTATAAAATAGTCAGGGAAAATATTATTTACTCTATTTTATGCATGAAGAGATAGAGGTGAAGAGAACTTTAACCTATTTAAGTGCTCAAACTAAAAAGTAACAGAGATGGGACTGATAATTTGCATTTTGACTCAAAATCCAGTGTTCTTTTTACTCCTGTGCCAATAGTAGGCTGGTGACACTATAGACACTGAATCATCAAGATAGGAGATTATAGCAAATCTTAATTAAGGACATTCCTCAGTCTGAGTAAACAAAAAAATATTGAACTGAATTATGAACTGCTGGTGAAAGGAATTGCATGGTTTTTTGTGCCTCATTAGCTGCTAATTAATTGCTACCATGTAAACACCTTAATTATGCAGACATCTTATAAATAAAGGAGAAAATAATGTATAAACAAAGGAAAGGACAGATGTAACTCTGCACATTAGATAGTAAAATAATTATCCAAAAAATACTCAACAGGTTGGAGAGGTGAGCTGAATCTATTAAGATGATGTCTAACATAGATGGAGGCAAAATTCTCCTCTTGGGATCTCCAGATCTGCCGCATATCTGTGGAAAACTTTCATCATGAGGGACATCAGCTTCTTCCCATGCTAAGCTCGCTACAGTGGTGCCTGGATGAATATGTGTTAGGTTGGTAGCTGCTGTATCTGTGCAGGACCTGTCAATAAGAATCCATTCTGCAGTGTTTCAACATGCTCCTCACTGCTGCACGTACCAAGAGTGAGGCTGGCTAAATTCTGTTCTGGTATCTATATCCTTCTTCTTTGCACCCGAAAGGCACATAAATTCATGCCATATTGTTTAGGACATAGGTCAAAGGCAAGTATGATAAAAGATGCACCAGTGTGGTGAAGCCATTGAAAAAGGCCAGTTGGGATCTTTATTTAGTAGGAGAATATCATCCAAAACAGAGATCAGCAAATGATGACCTATTGGTCAAATATGGCCTGCCCCCTGTTGTGTAAAAGAAATGTTTATTTATGTTTATGTTCTTTGACATACTGTCTATAGCTGAATTTGTGCTACAGTGCCAGAGTTGAGTAATTACATAGAGACTATATGGCTAGTGAAGCTGAACATATTTACTATCCGGCCCTTCAGGGAATTGTTTGCCCATCCATGATCTAGAACAAGGATATAGGGTAGAGAGAAGAGTCCAGCTCCAATTTGAACTCCAGGCTTTACAGTTTAAAAAGAGGCTGATGGATATGTGCTTGGTGGAAACTCACCATCGTGGTGCAGGAACTCAAAATTAAGTCTCATCTGAGATGACACAGAGATTGAAGCATTTTAATCTGGAAAAGAGAAGCATTAAAGATGAGGGGAGTAGGCTGAAGGAGAGTAAAAGATTCTTAGCTGAGTTAAAGTGCTGAAAGAATACTGATTGGAAGAATGTTATGCCCTGATTAGAACCATAGTGACTTTCAGGGAGATATTTAGTGGATTTACTAACAATGAAGAATTAAAAACAGTAACAGGCCAGCCTGAGAGGGAGGGTTTCCTTGTTAGAATTCAAAGTGTTCATGGCTGGACTGGATGATTACACACTGGGGACATTAGTGAAGAGATTCAGGAATAAAAGAAGTCACTGTTTTGGGTACTGCTGTGTTCTTCAGATGCAAAATGATTTTGTTTGACATCTCTCCTTAATGATATGGGAAGTCAGAGTTTGTTGCTTTTCCCAAGATGAACAGAGCAATCCCAGAAAAGAATTCAAAAGTTATGGGTCATTTTCTTAATTAAAATGCTAATCAGATTAAACTGGTTATTTCAGTGACTTTTGCTCTTCTTGTTGATGGGGGAATTGTGCCTCCTGCTAAGTAATGGCCCCCAATGTGTTCATGAGAAGTTCTCACAGGCCTTCGCAGACAAGTGGTATCCTCAGCTTTCCCTCTTTCCTTCTACTCTGATGCACTTCTTCTGGGGGTTCTGCTGGGTCCCTGAAGCATCCCATTGTGCAAGTCAGCTCTACTGGTTCCTTTTTGTATGACCCTGAGCACAGTGTTGGTGAAAGGAAGTCTGTGAGATGCCAGGGCTTCATACGGTTCATGGTACTATGGAGGGGGTTGGGGACACTGACTCCTCTTTGTGCCCTCTTTATTGGAGTGGCCCCAAAGCCACTTGTGCTCAATACGCTCAGAGATTTTAGTGAAGCCGTTTGGATTAGTTTGTATTAGTTTGCTAGGGCTGATGTAACAAGTCCCACAACCTGGGTGGCTTAAACCACAGAAACTTACTGTCTCACAGTTCTGGAGGCTAGAAGTCTGAAATCAAGATGTTGGCAGGATTGTTCATTCTGAGAACTATGTAGGAGACTCTGTTCTTTGCCTCTCTCCTAGCTTCTGGTAGTTTGCTGGCAATCTTGGACGTTCCTTGTCTTATAGAAACATCACCTTTAACCCTGCCTTCATGTTCACATGGTGTTCTCTCTGTGTGTGCGTGTCTGTGTCTATATTCCCCTTTTAATAAGGACACTAGTAATACTGGAGTAGGGTGGGCCCTACTCCAGTATGACCTCATCTTAACTAATTACATCTACAGTGGCCTTGTTTCCAAGTTCTGGGACACCAAGACTTGAACGTCTGAATTTTAGGAGGACACAATTCAACCCATAACACTGATCCTTCAAAGTTTTTTGAGTTTCCTCTTAGTAAGAATTGAAAGAGATCCTTTGGTCATAGGATTGTGACCAAAAAAGGTAAATAGAATTACACAGATGAATCACTTTGTAAATGGAAAAGCGCTGTCCAGATAGTAGCTGTTACTATGGGATAGTGCTGTTATGCTTGCATGTAGGCTCCCATCAAGAGATCTGCAGGAAGAAACAGTAAAGAAAAATTTTCAAGCCCCTCCTCGTCTTGTCATAGCTAGAAAGTTGGTGATGGTTGTTGCATTTTTCCCTGTAGGAAGTTGTTGGTGTTATGAGGGAGCTGGTAACCATGTAAGAGACACTCCTAGTGCTCACTTTACTTCCACTCAGAGGATGGCTTACTACCATTCCCCAAGGAAAATGAACTACAACAGCCCCTGAGTCCAACCTTTTTAAAATTCATAGTATTTGACGTCAGGTTGATTGTAATCTCCTTGCTGGATGGGAGCAGAGAGTCACAGAATTCGGAGGGAGATTCAGAGATCCTCTCTTCAGATTACCCCTGTTTCAGCACTTTTGATGTTGTTCCCTGATGAGCGCATGAGACCCAGAGGCCTTTGATCCAACACTTCATTAAAAAGCTTTTTGTTTTACTCCTTTTTCCATAATTCTTCAGACTGCAGTGCTTTAGAGTCAGTGAGTCATTTCTGAATGCTCTTCGTCAGCTTTGTTTTTGTCTATGTTCTTATTAGTCTGGATACCATTCATTGTATTTTAATGATTATTTA
The DNA here is from genome assembly GCF_048564905.1 of Vicugna pacos. Taxonomy (NCBI): domain Eukaryota; kingdom Metazoa; phylum Chordata; class Mammalia; order Artiodactyla; family Camelidae; genus Vicugna; species Vicugna pacos. The sequence goes on along the minus strand of NC_132993.1, from coordinate 44,803,038 downwards.
TTTGGCCGTCTATTCCACTGACCTAGAGGCATGTGCACTGCTCACATTTGTATCTAGAACAGTGTTTCCCAAACTTCAGCAGGGCATCAGAATTACCTGGAAGGCTTGTTAAACCACAGGTTGCTGGGCCCATCTCCAGAGTTTCTGGTTTAGGAGGTGGGTTAGGGCTGAAAATGTGCATTTCTCACAGTTCTGAGGTGTTGCTAGTGCCACTGACCTGGGGAATCACACTTTGAGAACCAGTGATCTTGAGAAGTTGCCAGCAGATGATAAGTGCACAATAAATGTGTTTCGATGCATAAATTCCTAAATGTAGGTGTTGGAAACTACCTTTTATATGCTACTAGGAGACTATGGAGGAGAAAAAAAGAGATCACTTATCTGCCCCTTCTGCTTTCCTAGAGTGATGAGGATAAAATGAGGGTATTTACTGAAAGCACTTTGAAAGTTGCTGCACCCTTGGCTAGTCCTGTCAATGCTTGTTCTGTAGTCCTGAGGCTTGTTGGGGGAGCGGGTTCAGGGCTTCCTTAATGTGGGAACAGAGGAGATAAACCTTGAGTTTCTTTACTTGCTGCTTTGGGGCAAAGATAGACAAACTGTATACTTCCTATTCCAAAGAGAGCTGCAAAAGCTGAATTCCTGTTATCTTTCACAGGCACAGGTCTTTAAGTTCAGTCTAGTCCTTTTAAGAGGAGAACTGACTTCTCATATATTTTTCTATTCTAACAAAATCAATCATAAATTTAAAAAACCACAAGCCAAAGAAAATAAATTAATGGTTGAAAAACATTTAACCTATTTGTGTAAATGCAAATTAAATTTTAAAATTACATTAATGCAATTACGTGTTCCATGAAGTTTTCCATCAAAGTGTCTGATTAATTTCATGGGAAAACAGAAATATGGTCTGTTTCAGACAAGTTATTAAATATTTATTGATTACTATAACTATAATGCTGTTGTGTTAACAATTCATTTACAACATGTGATTCTTCAAAAACAAAATGTTTCCTTGAGTCTGTGTTGAGCCATCTGAGCTCTCATACTTGTTTTCTGAATCACTTGAAAATTGAGGTGGTTGAAATGGATTAGTTGCAAAGGAAAGAGCGTGGAATCAATGGGAAACCTACTAACTGAGTGTGGAGAAAGAAGCCACGGAAGTCATTGGTTAGTTTTTGAGAGTGAATTGGTAGTTGGGCTTTTGGTAGAAAAAGGGAAGAAATTAGTGGGGAAAAAAAGGATCAAAGATTCAAGAGAAAGAACAACATCTTGACTGAAGCCTGGAAAGGTGAACTCAATCTCAAATGGAAGGGAGAGTCTTAGAATGAAGAAGGGGCTCCTCCTCTTCTAAGTCAGGAGGAAGTGAAGGTGGGCAAGGAAGGTGCTGACAGTTTTACCTTGTAAAAGTTTGGAGACCTCATCTTAACCTCATTTTATGGCAGAGGAAACCGAAGTCCAGAGAGGTGAAGTGACCCATCCAGGGTCACCTCACACAAGATCCATCCCAGGTCTAGTCTCAGGTCACAGTTCTCCTTCTTCACCACACCATCCTATACCCCTTGTTCCCACTTTCCCAAGACTTTTGTTTCCTTAGCACATTAAGCAATTGTTTACTAGATATTGTTGATGGTTGCGGAAAAGAAAAAGGGCAAGGAAAAAAAATTATAAAGGCAAATTCAATTTAGATGAGAAACAATTTAAATGCTTAATTGGTTGAAAAAAAATCAAGAACAGGTGGTGCTCTATCTAGTCTGCCAGGAGTCTTCAAATGAGAGTCTGGATGTTATTTTGTATTAAAAATGAAAAATGTAGACGTCTTTGAGTGTAAAGATACATCACAGCATGCAAGATGTGGAGATTATATGAAGAAATCCAATTTGGACTGGAGAGAACATCGACTTTTTAAGGAGTGGAGGCAGATTCCATTGCACAGCTGCTATTTACATAGACTCATATAGATTGTATCAGTGGTAGTTGTCAAGTTTCCATGTAGTCACAAAATGGTGGCCAGGAAGAAAATGGCCACACAACCACTTTTTCAACTGTGCCGCATCGTTTGTACCGAATCTGCCAGAGGCAAATCATTCATGGTCCTACTTCTCCAACTTTCACTTCAAATTGATCCTGCTCCCTATCAATGCACTCTAGTCAAAGACCTGCAGGAACACACCTGTATTTTAACAAGGTTGGTTATTATTCATCCCAGAGAGCAAGGACGAGCACCATGGGGAACCATGGTGTGTCTCAGAAGTTGTTACGTAGGACTTATGGAACATCAGTTTGGTTGAGTAATTTGGGGCAAGATCCAAGGAAGCAGGGGTTCATTTAAGAGTGGGTGCTGTCTGAAATTAAGGACAGTTCTATGATTGAATATCCCTATAAACCACATTTCTAGGGAGGGTGGCAAAACTAAAGCTGTAATTAGGAAAGAAGGGGCAGTCACTTATATTAGCCGGGCTGTCTGGTATTTTGTGGCCTGGACAATGCTCCTGCTTTGTCTGTGTTTGGGTATGATTACTGGGTGGCTGTGTTTTTGTCTTATTCCATCCTGGTCACAGAGTGGCCTTGTCTGATGTCGATTTTCTGAGAATTATTTATGTTCAACAGAAGACTGTCAAGGCCCCGCTAGTAGTACTAGGTCGGCCTCTTGGATGTCGGGCTGCTTTTCTCTTTCTCAGAATGAATTAAGTTAGATGAAAAAGGCAGAAGTTTGAGATGTACTTTCCAAAATTGAGTGTGTGCCTGTGTGTCCACTGATCTCCTCATCAATACATTCACATGAGTGGTATGTATTTTGGGTAGGTTTACTAAAAGCATTACAGCCCTTGTACTAACCACTCTCACACTCTCACATAGACTCCCCTCCTTTTCGTTTGAACTGCAGGGCCTGCTCTGTGAATTTTGGGTTAAAGCAGCTGTGGAACGAGAATAAACAAATTAGCACCCAAAGACTGGACTTACCTCGTTAGCATGTTGCCTAAATCAACTGTGCTACCCAGCCCCAGACTGCGCTGTAATCTCAGGATTCTCAGATAATTGTGATTTTCATAGAGTTCAGAAGGTTTGATTGTTAGGAAGGTGAACAAATAATTCTAAACTACGATTTCATGGTTTCATACTGCTGTGGTGGTGCTTAAAGCTTCTATTTATTATTTTGTAGTACTTTTCAAGACACTCACTAATGATGACTTTTCGATAGTGAAAGCACTAGGTATCAAAAATAAAGTTATTTTCTTGTTCCTTGCCTCATGGACTATATTCCATAATTCTGGAGTCACCCCAACTGGAGTCATCCCAAAAATTTGATTTGTGGCCTCTGTGTAGAAGCAGTTGCATGTGGAGTTACCAATTATCACTGCAAACAAAAAGCCTTTTATGAAATCATCAAGTGGCTTATGTTAAGTAGCAAAATTTGGATTTATTGAAGTTGGGACCCAGAAAATTAAGGGCTTCTTTGACTCTATGAAATGTCGTATTTGGTCTCATCTAGCAGAAAAATGACTCAGTAGAAAGAATATACCAGATATCAGGAAGCCTGGGTCTCAGTCCTGGTTCTGCACCTAACTAGGGGACTATGCATAAATTATATGATTTTTCCTAAGTTTTAGTTTTGTGTCTAAAATGTCCATATGAATGCCTTGCTTTTCCTATCTCTGAGTTACTGGGCCAAATGAGATCATGTTTTTTAATGAAAAAAAGATGCTGTTTTATATTCCACATGCTTCCAAAGAAGTGGAGCCCCTTAAAGAAAAGATGGCGATCTGCTAATGATTCTTTCCTACAGGAGAGAACATTGATGGGTTTTGGAAATAAGCAAGTGAGCTTGGCACGGTTTGGGAAAAGAGGATGTAGAGAGCCAAACTGTTCTGCATAACTGGATTCGAACATACAGTTGGACTGTTTAGGGGCAATCGAGGAGAGAGGTGTAGAGAGAGAAATAGGAAGGGAGGGGAAAAGGACTAATCAGCAAGAAGGCAAAAAAAAAAGGTTCAGAGATACACTGAAGGAGAGTGCTTGATAGAATTTTCAAGAATAGTGCTGTGATATGTACTTTAAATGTGTTTGTTTGTAATGCAGCAATATAATCCTCCACTTGTGACCTTCAGTAAAGGTTTTTCAAAACACAAGAGCTTTACATATATCTTGCTTGAAATGAAAGTGGAAAGGGGCTGAGCTGGGGACAGTCTAGGAGAACCAAAAAGCTAAAAAGGACAAAACAGAGAAAAAAATTCAGTATAATTTGAAATAGAAATGAGCATGGAACAAAAGTTCCCCCAGGAACACAAAGAGGTCTTGGGCAGGCATTCCAGACAGTACAGAACAGGAGGTTGAGCCAACTTTATAGACCTTAAGGGACAGGGTGACCTAAGATGATATGCGGATAAGGAATATAAAAGACTTGGGGAAAACAACAAAGCAATAACAATATAAGTTCTTAGCATGATCTGAGGAGTTGTGGCCAAGTATGTAGATAATTCAAACCAAAATAAATTAAAAAATCCAAAAAGCTATGCTTCTAATATGTACTGCTTTAGGAAACAGTTTAGTTTCTAACTTTCTGGCTTTTAATACTCTCAATCAAGAAACAAATTTGTAGGTCCTATAAGAAAAGCAAACATGTACCCTCATTTTTTGGTGTCAAAAATGACAAGGAATCTGAAGTGACTGTCTGATATTCATGACTATGAGGATAGATTCAAAGCTTTCAAACTGAGTTTTCAGTGTTTTCTGGTTGTCAGTGTCTGCAAACTGGGCTGATGTTTTAAATCTCCAAGCTCCACAACTGGAGCTTAACTTGCATATCCAACTTGGAGCATTTTGAGGTTCCCAAGGCTTTTCTTGAGGCTTCATTGGTATATATTCTCTAGTGCTGAGTGAGGGACAGAGGGAAGGAAAGATAGGGAACTTGAAACCTTTGTTTCGTCTTTCTTCCTTTGAACACTGACAGATGTAGGTAAAGCTCTCTTCATAGTAACCTCTATCCTTGCTCCTCAAAGTGTGGTCTGAGGACCAGCAGCATCATCCTTACCTGGAAGCTTGTGAGAAATGCAGGATCTCAAGAACCCATCTGAGACCCACTGAAATGGAATCTGCATTGTAACAAGATCCTCAGTGAGATTCGAATGCACATTAATGTTTGAGGTGCACTCATTCAGAAAGTGTTACACAAATCCATCTCTTAGGTGATAGGAGAGCCAACCTATGAAAAAGGGAAGGGATGTCACTGATGCTACTAGACATTTCATTAGGGATTTGGTTGTGAATGCAGTGTGAATTATGCAGCTTAGGGACAGAGAAGGGACAGTAGGGACTTGGCTGCACCTGGGACCCTATAACAGCATACTAAAAGGCCTAGTTAGTTTCTTAATATGCTCCTCACTGAAAAGAGTAGCAATTCCCTATCAGGAAACCAGGTGGAGCTGATGTTCCCAGTACTCACATTCCCATTTCTCAGGATTTTAAAGCTTGACAGATTTTGAGAAGTAATCTAGCTGTTATGTTCCTAGAGAATGGCTGAGAAAAAAGCAACATTAGTTTCTGAGGTCAAAAAAGTGCCTTCTGTTTCCTTTGTATCATCTTAAAACTCTTGGTAGAGTTGGACCCTGGCAAAATGAGCACTCGATAAATGTCATTAACAGTGATTTGCACCAGAGTGGCAATATTTTTAATGCAGCTCATTCCAACAGATGTTCTGCCTCCCATGTTAACTTTTGTATACCTAGCAACCAAAAACCTACACTGCTGAGTGTACAGAATATCAGGCTCCAGCTAAGTGTGATTAGATATTGATTTCTGAGCCCCGTAGACTTTTAGGGATGCAGAAGCTCTTGAGCACCGGGTCATTATGGACTGTGGGGCTGACGTTGGCAGAATTCCAACAGTCGCAATTTGTGGGAAAATTCTAGAGTAGCTGTAAAGCCCAGGCTGTGAATTTGACCCTTGTGTGTGGCCCTGATCTGTGCCCTGGCCCACTGATTGTCCTTCTTACCCTGTCTTTGCAGACATAATGCTTTTGGTCACCAAGGGGACTAGGCAGAGGGAAGAGATATTTGGTGCAAACTCATCTTGACTACTGGCAAAAAACAACTCGGTCTTATTGGTGATGAGCTTGCAGTGAAAAAACAGCACAGTGTTACTCTTTTATATTTGTGTTGTATGTATTATTGGTCCTTTTTATTTGCTGTGGGAGTTGCTATTAAAGAACTGTGAAAAAAATATCCATTTAAAGCTCAAATATATGGTGTTGAGAATACAAGCTAATCTATTCACAAGTTGTAGAAGATTAAAGATGGCTATATTTTTGACATTCCTCTTTTGAGATATAGGATCTATGTCCCATCTCTTTGAATCTGAGCAGGTTCTGTGGCCTCTTGATCAACAGAATATAGCGGAAGTGATATTTGCCAGTTTCTGGACCCAGTCTTTGGGAAGTTGGTAGCTTCTACTTCCTGTCTTTTTTAATCCAACTGTCACACTGAGAAACTCAAATTACACAGAGAGGCTACATGTAGGCATTCCAGTCAATGGTCCAGCTGGCTCCCAGGTAGTGGCCATGTGAGCATACCATCTTGGATGTGCAGTCTAGTTGAAACTTCAGATGACTCCAGACACTATCTGACCACAGCTGTGCGAGGGAACAGGGAGAATCAGCAACCTGAGCCGGATAACTCATAGAACTATGAGAGAGAACAGTAAATTGTCTTAAGCCATTTCATTTCTGAGCAGTTTGTTATACAGCAATAGATAAGTGGATCACAAGTTACTCTATTTATTTGTAGTAACCTATGGTGAAAAGAATATGAAAATGAATATATGTCTGTTCATGTATGACTGAAGCATTATGCTGTACACCAGAAACTGATACATTGTAAACTGATTATACTTCAATAATGTGTGTGTGTATATATATGTGTATGTGTATATATGTGTATATATATATATACACACACACACTACTCTATTTGCTCATAGTAGGAAGTCACTCTATATGATTCCATTTTCACTCTTTCAGACATGATCCCAAGCCTCACACTTGGAAGACTCCCTATTGCCCAATGCAAACACCCACCTGAGCTTGCAATATCATACCTTCTAATGATCAAACTTTAAAAGGTGCTTTCTCATTGAGAAAAGCTCATGCTTGCTTTAAGTTGTCACAGAAGCCACCACAATGGTGAGACCATTGGGTGTTCCTGGTTCTGTTCTCAAACACAGATCCAAAAGCAGCATTATACACAGTCTGTGAGTTTGTCTGCTTATGATTCCATGTGGCCAATTCATTAATTTCCTCCAAATGGGAGCTATTCTGGCAGGGAATCCACCAGAGCACTAAACAGTACCCATAAATTTCCTATGTTATTGCCTCTTCATCTGATAAATGGAAGCTCCCAAAGGGCTATGACTATGTTGAAGTCAATGTTTTATTTTGTTCTCTCTCTCTGTATCTTATCTGTGGTGAATTGTGTCAATTCATGAGTCATGACACACTGGGAGCTGGGATTCTTACAAAGTTTTGGTACAAACTTTGAAGGGCAAATACCAGTTTCCATGTCTGCTCTGTTCTAGCTTAGAATGCTCTGCCGTGGCTGCACATAACAATCACCTAGGGAGTGTTCAAAATAGCAAAACTACTCATATGCTTGGGACTTACCCTAGGTTAATCAAGTCAAAATACCTGGGAGTGGGGCGCCAGCATTGCTATTTTAAAAAATCATCCCAGGTGATTCATAAATGCCAGAAAGGATGAGAAGCACATCTAGTCCAGTGATTCACTTGGCTTCTTGTGTGTGGTAGAGAGAAGAATGCTGTCCCTCCCGTAGTGTGTCTGTACGTCCAGATCTTACCTATTGTTTGAGGCCCAGCTCAAATACTATTTTATACATGAAGTAACAGAGTTCCACAATTAGATAGTTTCTTCTTCTTTTGAATTTTCTTCTTTTTTAGTTTCTTCTTTTCAATTTTTCTTCTCCTTTTGAAGAAGAAGTTATTTTATTTTGGCCCGTGTCTCCTACCAGTTGTATGCTTTATTATCCCTTTTCCTTCTCCCTATACTCATGATATGTCTCTGACATATATGTGTACACAGTGGGAACTTAATTAATATTTATTAAATGAAGACATAAATGAATGTCAGGAAAGCCATCCTGTTTTTTCACTGCCTTCCCTTGGACATCAAGTATGCTTTTGTGCTGATAGAGGTGGAGGTGCCCATGTGTGGCCTCAGTCTACACTCCTCAATTAGAACTGCCTCAAAGCCACCCCCTTCCCTCAGCTCCCAACTGTGGCAGAGCCAAGCTGCCATTGCTCTTGAATCTCTGTCTCTGGTTGCTCTCAGTCCCCTTCTTTCCTTTTGTTACTATTCAGTTAAGTTTTTTTTTTCCTATTTAAATGACTCTTGTTTAAAAAGGTCTAAATACTTACTCTCCAGGCATGGATGATCATCAGAGGGAAGACAGATGTTCCACTATGTGCTGTGGAACGAAAAGCTTTTGAAAGGACCAAGAGTGATAGGGCTGCCTGCTTATCTCCCTGCTGACAAAGGACTAGCTATTTACTGAGCTAAAATGATGAATATTCCAAGAGCAAGCTCTGAAGTCACCAAGCCCCACAGTACTCTTTGCAGAGTCTCTGTGGTATCTATACTGATGAAGCCACTAGATGTAAATCTTAGCCAGTAAAAGAGCCAATGGATAATTGTCTTGGGTTTTCAGGTCTCTGCTGAAATGTTACTGATTTTCAAGTTTCCTGGAATCTTAGGATGGACTTCAAAGAGATGGATCAGTGTGGTCCTTTTTCACTTTTTCTATGTAGCATATTTCCCCCACTCTGCTATTAACTCATTCATTTTTACTTTTGATCTGAAACACAAAATTCATCTCATTTTTTTCTTTACAATTCATAATTTTAAGAGGTTACTAGAAAAGTCCTCTGATTCACCTATAATTGAAGAGTTCCCCTTTAAAGTTCAAATTTTCCTTAGCTCTAATTTGAAAGGGAGTTATGCTTCTGTGATGGACTCATGACATTTCTTATTGGGGATATAAAAGGTCAGATTTTAATGCCTTCTTGTGATATATGCATCTGGCTCAAGATGAGGCAGTTTTGAGTGATGGAATTTAATTGTAATTTAGTGAAGGGGTAAGAAATAAGAAATTATGGCTTTGCTGCAATGCCTGAATTATACACCAATTCCTTAGCATCCTGCATGGGGGTCTGTGAGTTAGAAGCTACAACTTAAAGAAGACTTCAGGGATGCCATGATGGTGCTCTGAGTAAAAGCAAAAGTTCGCCTGGGCTCATGTTCCATTGATTATCTGACATCCTGCCTTAGAAAATAAAGACAATTGCTGGGGTATAAGTCCTTGTCTTCTGAACATTTTGGAAATTCAGACAGATATTTACCTATTACCTCCCATTTTGTCCAACTACCTCAAAATTCTTACATTGTCACTTCCTCTTTCCCCAATAAAAATTCTTGAGTATAAAAAGATACATACCCACTTCCTTCTTTTTTTGTGTTGGGAAAAGAAAAGGACTGCTTAGGATCAAATTAACTGAAGGAGAGTTCTCCCTTCCCAGTTTGAGAAAATCTGTTCTTTCCCTTCTGTTTTAAATGAATCAAAGAATTGATCCAACTAGCAGGTATGAGTGAGTCATACATTTATTAAGAACACAGATGATGTAACATGGTAGAAAAAGTACTGGGACTGGAATTAAGGCCTGAGTCCTTATTAGAGTTTAGACTCTCTAAACTTCATTTTCCTCATCTGTAAGTTACCTGTTAGCCTCAGCCTTTTCTTGGTAAATTGTATTGAGTCAAATAAAACAACAATCTCTTTGGAATGGTTCTACTATCTTGTGTTCTGGGGCATGCTAATCCACTGCTCATTGTACCTGATAATTCCCTCTTGTAGTGAATTCTTTTCTCATGCTGTTTTGATTTGTGCTTGTGGGCTCATTCTTAGCTGTGATCATTGTAATAATATATGAGTCATATGTGCCCTGGTTTGTGGGAGTATATTTATAGAGAGGTTTTATATTTTCCATGGCTGGGTATTCCAAAGGTTTCACTTGTCCAGGATGAATTTTCACAGATTTTGTCAGTTTGAGATTCCAGCACCATATGAATAATGTTTTTTTGGACTCCGTATCTATATGTGGCACAAACTAGGGCTTGTGGGTGCACCAGACCTCATGCTTCTTTGCTTCTTCCTTGGCCCCCTTGGGAAGTTCTCCCATTCTCCTTACACAAAGGGAGAAGGGTTTATTTAGCAGTCTAAGTTCTAGCATCACCCTTCATATGGATCTAAGTCCTCATCTTTGATTTTCATTGGGATTTTATGACTCTAGTCTCTTGCTGTTAGGGCCTGCAACCAAGTCTGCTACCCTCTAGAGTTCTGCTGCATTCACTCATGTTGTATGAATCCTTTGTGGTCTTTTGGAAACCAGAAAATTCTCCTTTCTGTCTTTTGAATTTGACTTTAAAAAAATTACTGGAGTTTACCCAGTATCTCTGGTTTGTAAAGGAAAGAGGATCTGAGTTCAATTTGCAACATTGCTGAAACTAAAATCAAATATATATTTTTTACAAGCATTTTTCCTTGCTTAACCACTTCATTTCATAAAGACATTGCTGTTCCCAGGCAGAAGCACTGCTTCTCAGATGCTGTTGTGCATAGGAATCCACCTGGGGGTCTTGTTTCCAGTAAACTGTGTCCTGATTCCAGTAGGTCTGGGGTCAAGATGAGATTCTGCATTTCTACCAAACTCCCAGGTGATGCTGATGCTCCTGACCGCACTATGAGTAGTCAGGGTTTGAGAAAAACCAGTGATGACTTCTTCCCAATTGCTGATTTATTGGTTGCTGGAATACATCTTGTGTGGTTGCCTGATTAAAATCTTCACTCATCTGTCTGGTCTTGCAAATGAAACTGCATTGAAAACAATTAGAAAATTGTAAAGAGGTATAAAATATTCCTCCATTTGGGAAAATAAACCCATAAATTCGAAATGGAGTTAAATATAATTGACCTATAACATCCTTGAAAATACCCAGAAGCCCCCATCAGCTTTTCTAAAATCTCCCTTCTACTTCCTCATTTTCTTTTTATTAAACTGTTTTTCCTCCAGCTGAAGTTCTGGACAAATTAATAAAAGAATTAACTGTCTAATTCAATTTAAGTTTTCTTTTTAAATTACTTTTATTGTTGATATTAATATTGATTTTTTTATTGTAATTGTATTATTTTGTATACTTTAGCCTGGGAACTTATTCATCATGGTTAACATCAATCCTAGAGAACAGAGTATTTGAGTTCAAATGATTGGTGTATCAGACAAATCTTCAGAATCTCAGAATATGAGATTATTTATATGATCGAAGATTCACATGAAGTTAGAAGATTCTATTGCCCTTATGTAGGATGGGAAGCATTTCCCAAACTTTCTCCTCGTACTCTAGAACATTAAAAAGCAAATCAAATGTTGATTGGCATCCTAGCAGGTCTAACTTTTGCTATTTACATCTCAATTTTATGGACTAAAACTGGTGTGACCTTTAGAATTAATCAGGGGTGAAGAGTAAGGTGTGACACATGTTGGCTTTCCCCTGTGGACCTGTAGAATTCTGGGCATGACCTTATAACTGTGGGGTATGGTGGGAGGGTGACATAGTGGGAGGTGACAGGTGAGAGAGGCAGGGCTCGGGGCCAGGTGCCTGACTCTTTGATAGCTCTGTCATCACATTACCTGAAGTACCTGGACAAGGCACATACCTTCTTAGGTCTCTGTTACCTCATCAGGGGTTGGGCTCGGCCATCATCTGTTTCTTCCATCTGAAACCCTACTGCACACTTTCCATCACTTATGGCTGTGTTCCATCTGCAGACCAGCAAGCCACAAGACAGGAGAAAAACAGGTGTTATCATATATGTTAAGAGTCTGATTAGAAGGGCCTCTGAACAGGAACAGTGAGTAAGAAAATTTATGGGAAAAAAACTGACCCATGTTCTGTCTCACACAGGGACAATAAGTTTGAGGCTTGTGTGACCTAAACTGACTCAATTTTAGTTGGAGAAAGGATGTAGTGGTTTGAATAGGGGCCCTCCCAAAAGGTATGTCCACTTGAACCTGTGGCTATGGCCCTGTGTGGATATGACCAAATTACATTTAGAGACGTAATTAGGTTAAGGATCTTAAGATAAGATTCATTGACAACTGTCCTTGTAAAAGAAGAAAAGGGCAGAAGACACACAGGGGGAAGGTCATGTGAAGACCTATGCAGAAGTTGGAGGATTGCAGCTACAAGGCAAGGAGACCACAACATGCTGGCAGTGATCAGAAGCTGGAAGAAAGGCATAGAATGGATTTTCCCTCAGAGTCCCCAGAAGGAACCAACCTTGCTGACATCTTGATTTGAGACATCTGGCCTCCAAAACTGAAAGAGAATACATTTCTGTTGCTTTAAGCCACCTAGTCTGTGGTAGTTTGTTGCAGCAGCCACAGAAAACTTCTAGTGAGGGTACAGCAGTGGGACCAGCACTTTGTTTTCCATCACAGCTGATGAGGCCCACTGTTTTCAGGCAGTGGTGAAGGGGCCTCTTGAAAATCCGTCAGAGTAGAACATAGAGCTTGCTGTCTTAAAGTGAATAATTTTACCTACAAGGCAGTTTAAATCAGCAAGCTGTACACTTCCAAGTTGCAGAGGTGTTGGAGATGTGGAAAGCATTCCTCTCTCTCAGAGCACAATGCAGTGCTGAGGCTATCTGGGCAGAACTTCACTGTTCGGCTTGGCACTTTTCCAGGAAATTAGTTCTGGGAGAAGAAAGTGGAAAATGTGGAAATGTAATTCAGTTCTTGAAGGGATGGGGGATTCTTTTAAAAAATAAAATACTGGAGAAACACTTAAAACCTTAACTAGCAGGAAGAACAATCATTAAGAGCATTTCAAAAGAAAACCAAACTGTGTTCTTACCAGGGCATTCAGTTCTGGAGCAAGCAGCCCAGAGGCACAGAGGCTGGAAGCCCCTTGAAGTTGCCCTTCTTTGCCTGTAAGGCCTGTAGGAGGGAGCAGGTTTCCAGGGGCCTCTTCAGTCTGGGAAAGTTTCCAGAGACCAAGGCCTTCTTGAATGCTGGCAGCCCCTTCTGCTTTCTTGGAAACATCTTGGGGAGGGGGATGTCAAAACACATGCAGATTATTTTAACTATGTCACTGCCTTGTTAGGGACGGGGAAGGAGAGATCAGCTTCACAATCTTTATGCTGGCATTTGCTTAGTTTAGAACCTTCTGTTAAATTTTGTGAAAGATGAAGCTGGTTTCTCAAAGATGATGCTTGGGTGCCTTGCTTTCTGTTTGAAGGTACAGGGTTCACTGTTCACAGGGAACATCTACACTTGATCGGGACTCAGCTGTGACTTGGGGAGTTTTTATTTAAATATTCTTGGAAGGAATGGAACTTCCATAATAATAAGGATAATAAGTAATATTTGTAAATCACTTTAGAGTTTTAATTTCACTTGTCTCCATTATCTCATTTAATTTTTACAACAACCCTGTGATGTAACTATTATCTCAGTGTAACAGATCTGAAAATCAAAGGCATAGAAAGGGAAAGTACTATGACCAATTTGCTTATACTGGAGATATTATTAAATTAGATTATATGTATAAAGCACTAAGAATGTAGCCTGGCATATAATAAGTACCCATTAAATGAAACCACCTGTCATCACCCTCATCCTGCATATTATTATTGCTGTTTGTTAATTACTACCAGATAGAGTTGGCACTGCAGCCCAGATTGCTGACCCCATACTGCCAACATTTTCTGCAACAAGAGGATGATGTTTCCTACTTGACCATATTTCCTTTTTCTTTCTTTCTTTTTTTTAAGTTCAGAGAACCAACTAAGAAGTAGAACCAATGGATTGTCAGAACAATCTGGATGCACATATCATTCCCTGGACTGCCAGGTTAATTGAGGTGATCTGGCTGGGCAGCACTTATATATAGGTCAAAAAGCATGGTTCTTTCAGACAGAGGACTGAGGTCAAGTAGAGTCAACAGTAGAAGTCTTCTGGTGAGGCAGTAAGACTACCAAAGAACATGGAGCATTTGAGGAGCTTGCAGAGAAGAGATTTCCTGAATGTGCAGTGGGCACACAGGTAACTCTCTACGTCCCTTCAGAGCAGGTAAAATTTACACCTACCTGGTTGTGGGGCTGCGTTGGAAAGGAGGGGGAGGGATACAGTTTCTTAGATTTAGGCTTGAGCATGAGCATAGACTCTTTGACATTTGCCCATGATAAAGAGAAAAGCTGGCATGGAGGAGGTCTTCCATTACATGTCTTCTGGATGTTCCCACACAAATAGTTCTTGTTTTCTCAGCTGTTAACCAAGAGAACAAGAATCCTCATTCCCCTGATCTGTTGAGCAGAAGGCTCAATATATCTGACAGATATCTGTGAAGAGTGGGGTGGAGTATGGAGGTCATGGAGAGAACAGCCAGTTTAACTGACACATTTAGGCTGACAAGCCTAGTGATGGTGGACTGGGTGTTCTCCCTGCCCACAGAGGAAGTGCCAATTGCAGAACCTTCAGAAAGTGTAAGAATGGAGAGAAGAATGAAGTCAAAATTCAGCCCACCTAGAGAAAGAAACCAAAGCTAGTCTCTGAATAGGTGTTGAGTCAGCTTATCCAAGTTAGATGGAAGGAATCTTCAGTTTGATTTAGCTGATTGACACAGTGTACAGAGTGAAATCTTTTGGCTAATAGCATGCCAGTGGTGTAGGACCAACTAAACTGACAGAATCTTAAATTAGCCCGTAGGTGTTTGAAGGGCTGTGAGCAGAACATTGAACTCTAGAAACTGGTTCCATGTTGTAGACATCTAGTTTCATGGACAAAAGCCCTCCAGTGTGTAGGAGGCAGCCTGTATGGTGGAAACAGCTGGACCTGAGGTTGGGGCAACTTGGCAAATTCCATTGGTTCTCTGAGTCTGTGATTCCCAAATAGATAAAATAAGAGCCTGTCCTTAAATTTTTTCTAATGTTTTTGATTCCGAATCCCAATTCCATTCAACAGGCACTTTATTAAATTCTTCCATAACATGTACACCTTTAGCTATGTGTTGAAAGAGTGATCGTCACTGTGGCCCTGAGGTTGATGACGGCCCATAGTCTCCTGATTTGGGGCAAGCTGTATTCATTTCTACAGTGCAATACATTTGCCTCTTTATAACTACAAAATAAACCATGTTGTTCTATCATCTGTGATGATAAGCTTATTTTATTCACTGGATAAATATTTAATTGAGTTCATTCTTTGTGCAACCTATTATAGTCGTTTGGTTCAAGCAGTATGAGGTGAGCTGTGGATCAGCCCTGTAGAAACTGGTTAGCTTCGGGAAGATTAAAGTCTGTTTCGGTAGCCAGGAACTGCTCCCATCCTCACCAGCCACTCAGCAAGTATGTGCTGGGGTCATAGTGTAGAGAAGTGTAGAGATGACTCAGCTGAAAATGGCAGCAAAGAAGGGAAAAATGAGGCTGGGCACAGGAGACCAAGGTGTCTTGTCCCCAGGTGTATGACCTTGAAGAGGTCATTTATGCTCTTTACCACTCAGACTCCTTAGCTATAAATGAGAAATTTAGTTGAGATGATCTATGAGGTTCTTTCAGCTCTAAACATTTTACAGTTTTAAATACATCATCACAACTAGAAAAGAGCTCAGAATACATGTTCCAGGGCTGGTGGGTCACCAGTGTCCTGATACGGGAGAAACAGCATGAATATTTGTGTTTTGAAATTCTTGGAGAGAGAAAAGCCGAGGCCCAGAGTCGCAAGTGATTTTCCTAAGACGATGCAGGTAGGAGTAGGAGGCATCTTGTACCTCTCCCAAATTTGTAGCCAGTGCCTTCAACTCTGAGGTTTATTACCCAGATCACCAGAAACAGAAATACTGTTAAGAAATGAGGGATTTCCATCTCTATTGGGTTACTGGTAGACAATATACACATATATGTCTCAATAGTAGCTATTTACCTAGAAACAGCCAAGATCTCATTCAGATTTACTGTGGAAAATAGTACTTATTTCTAGTTTTCTACACAACCAAGTGGAAAGAAAAAATGGCTATTGTTTATACCAATACACATATGGAAAATGATATTTTCTTAGAAGAGATAGGATATTTTAAGGTATAATGGTGGAAATGGTGGTGGAGATAGTGGAAGGGGTGATGTTTTTACAGAGAAAACAGAAGAATCTAGTTCTTTATGTATCTGATGTTTTTCACAGATGTGACCTATTGGTTTTGACATCAGATGTTCATATGTCGGTTTGATTTATAGAGTGGCTAATTCTGAGGATGGGGAAATCAGAACAAAAATTTTGGAGTATCAATCACAATCCTCATCTGCTTCCTTGTCTGGTATGGCTATAATTTGTGGACTCTACATGTAAATTAGACATTTTCTTCTTTAACAAGGAAAATAGAAAAAGTAATGTGTGTGTGTGTGTACTGGTAAACAGGCACTCGCATCTGCTTCGAGGAGAAATGGTAAGAGTTTTGACTTTATCTCCTAAATGGGGACAGACTTTGTCCTCAGTTATTCATACCCAGCTCCTGACAACTTTGTTTAGACTAAAGGTCTGTCTCAATATTTAAAAGAATAATCAAACCTAGTTGACAAAATTTAGACCTGGCTTTGATGTTTGGCATTCTTCACCTTGTGTTTGGGAGTGAGGGGAGCTGCCGGGACAGATAGGCAAAGAGCAAACGTTGTGTAATCATGGGAAAGGATGCAACAGAGACTGAGCCTAGAGCTCCCCTCCTTCTACTGTGACCACCAAATGAAGAATTGCCTTGGATATGACGTGACCATAGGCAGTCAAGCCTCCTCAAAGAGATGCTTCTGGGTGGAAAGGCTGAGAGCAGATCTTGTAAATTCTGGGCCTCTGGGGCGAATTTTATCAAAGTTTCTCCCTCCTTTATTTATTTTTGTAAATACTCTGTCTGAAATTTACAATAATGAGGGATACCATTTGAGATTTAGGTTATTATGATTGTTTTTTTCAGTGTCCTCAGTTGAATAAAAAATTTATGTTTATATAATGCTGTTCAATGTTTGATGTGGCTTGCTTTTTCAAACTGTCGTTCTGTGGGTCATTTTGGAAGGTTAGAAGACAGTCTGGATGAGAGGAAAGAGGCTCCAAGGCTGATGCAGAAGAGTTGGGATTGTCTTTCCTTATGATGTGGACTTAATAATTCATTGAGTCTCAATGACCCGTCTTACTTCATCTCTGATACGAGGATAAAATAATACTCTACTTTGGAGGAGGTTGTGAGTTGTGAATGTGCCATGAAAACAACAGATGCTAGAATCATCACATCTTGGTTTCTGTTTATGTTGAAAATTTGTTTTCCATTCATTCTCAATCGGGCTGGAGAGTGGTGAAGGATGAACTGAGAAATCCAGGGTGCAAGCCTTTCTGTAGGTGGCCATAAGAGGATAGCTTCATTTCTGGTTTTGCCTATGATTTAAAGTCATCTACTATGTTTCTTCTTGCAGCTCTAGTCCAGGGCCTTTTCCCAGGGATAGGAAATTTTTGGCCTGGGTATCAACTGGCTGAAGAACTCAGTTTGTTGAAGGTCTTATTCTCCAGTGTAGTGATGATGGGTTTGCAGTAAGACACTTACATTAGATAGATCAGAAGGGACCAGTTCAGGATATCTAGCCACTAGGAGTGTTCCCTCTCCAGTTTTGTAAGTTTAAAGAGTACAGATCACCCTAAATTCCTTTTTAGGAAAATGCCCATATTTTTATGACTTCATGTTTTCTTAGCACGCACAAGTTGCATCAGAGGTTAAGACTGTAAGCTTTGATCCAGATGCTTACTTTCAAATTCTGTCTCCTTTACTTTAAGCTGAGTGACCTTCTGTGATTCATGTACCTCTCTGAGCTTTAGTTTCCTCATCTGCAAAATGAAGATAATAATAACAGTACTTACTGAATAGGATGAAAATGAAATAATTTGCATAAAGTGCCTAGCAGGTTGCTTAATATCTGGTAAGATCTCACTAATGTTAATGTAATTATTCAATTTAGATGAAATTAGTGTTTGCTAATGTTTGACCTGCAATCTTTGATAGTTTGTATGAGTTGATTCACTAGGTCAAGGGTTGGCCCAGTTCCTGATTTTGTAAATAAAGTTTTATTGGGACACAGCCACGCCCATTTATTTACATGCTATCTGTTGGCTTTTGCACTATAGTGTCAGAGTTGAGTAGTTGTGACAGAGACCATGTGGCCTGCTAGCCCAAAATATTTGGCTCTTTACAGAAAAAGTTTGCCAGTCTCTGCCCTAGACTATTGATTCACTGGAGTTCTAATTCCCCTTCTGTGGCTGACTTGCCTGATCTTTGATACACTATTTAATTGCTTTGTTTTTCCCACATTTAAAAGGAACAGTCAAAGAAATCTGGCTGGACATTTGGCACATGCTAGCCTCTGGAAGTGAAATGATACATTGTCACCATCATTGCTAATTGAGCAGGCAAGCCAAATATCTCGTACATAATAGTGCCTATGGGAATGTGACCCTGGGTGATTGATCATGCTATAAGATAACTTTCAAGCAGGTTGAGGCAGTCTTCACTAAAAACTTCCTGCCTTTTATGGCTTTAACTCACAATCTCATCTTTACCTAATACATGTACTTTGTAATTATTTTTAAAAGGAGAAAAATTGTAGAAAAAATGAACTGAACACAGCAGCCATGTCAGATTAAGGCCTATTTTATGCTGATATTCTCAAAATCTGTAGTAAGACTCTAAGAATTGGAGACATGGATATCTCCTATACTTGACATTTTAAGACCATAGCTGAACATAAAAATGTGAGAATGCAGATTATCCTAAAAATGACATTTTTATGATAAAAGTAATCTATTAAAAAGTCACATGAATTGCTACAGCCATTTGTCGTTGTTAACAATATAATGATGTGTTAAAATGCTAGAGGAAGGATTATGTCAGTGTTTGATGTTTTTATAAGTTGCTGCTGTATAAAAATGTCAAATAAGAATAATCTTATACTTGACATTTTTCACTTGGTTTTCACTCTCAGAATAGCTCTGTGAGTTCTGGTTACCTTTCTGCTCACATTTTTGATTTTCTTTTCCTTAAATAATTTTCTGTGCCCATACATGTCACCACTTTATTTTCTCCTTATTAAACTTCTCTTCCTTTTAAAAGAGCTTTTGGTATTTTTATGTATTCCCTAACAATCCTCTCCAATTTCCTCTTAATATAAAAGAATGACTTCCTCAATTTTTTTGGTTGGAATCCTGAAATAGTATCCCCATATATCCTTCTGGCCTTGTTCACACAGTCTCCTCTTTTGACATAATCAGACAAGAAGGTATGCCAATTCTTTCATTCTGGGAAATAAACTTGTTCCTTGCCTCCTTCTGTAACATTGTCTTTTCAAATTCCCTTTGAATTTCTGGCCATCTATAATTCATTTTGTCTAAAATGGTCAATCCTGATTCTGTGCTGATGTGCCCTGGTTCTGCAGACAAGCACTTTTGTGTATGAACTTACATGCGTTCTGGACAGTGTTGTAGGTGATCAGCAACATTCTGCTTAAGATGGGCAGGTGTTTAATAGGAAGAGCCTCTGAAGGGAAAAGGAGAAGTTGTGAAAAAGTCATAGATCGGTATCATGATCAGTGTAATAAGTGATGATATTTAGTTTTGGAATGGACTTGTCTTTCTGCTCTGCTTGTGTGTATATATCTGTGCACGTGCATGACAGAATGCACGCACATGTGTTTAGATAGTTTGGGATCTTTTATAGTCTCTGGGTCCCTTACAACATACACACAGACCCTCTGTAGACTCATAAAAAAATGTTAATACGCCTTAGAAAGGAGTTTATACATTTAAGAGTTTGCTTTTTGGTTTTTTGAAGTCATTGAAGGTCTTTGGACCTCAGTTCTGCAAACTTCTTTCCTTATACTCTCTGCAGATTTTCTCTTTATCTTTACCAGTTCCCTTCTTTCTTTCTGCCTAAGTGAATGCTCCACCTCCTGTCTAAGCAAATCCCTCTAGCCATGTTCTTAAGCCCACTTACTGAATATCTCACCCGAACTTCATCCTATTAGGAATAACTTTTGTTTCTTCTGTCTTTGGTTTTGGCCCTTTTCACTGGCTATAAACCTCCCCGGTTCTTTTCTATCTCAAGATAGTCTCCCTTGATCCATCTATACTCAAGCCAACAAGTCCCTCCCATCTTTTTTGTTAAGTGGTCTATGCCTGTAGTTTCCATATTGTCACCCATCTACTCACTCCTTCTTTCCTTGCAGGCTGGCTTCTGCTTCCAGCCAGGTCCTGAAGCCAGTCTTCTGAAGGTTACAGGGAGTTTTTGACTTCCAAACCCAGCCATCTCTTCTTGATCCTCATTCTTCCTGAGTTTTCTTCCATATCTGAGACCCTCTTCCTTGTAACTCACTCTCCTTCACAGTTTATGTGGTGAACTCCAGTTCTTGCACTTTAGTGGTCCCCTGCTTTGCCGACACTTCTTCCTCATGCTGTGTCCTACTGTAGCTGTTCCTGACAGTTCTGTCCTTAGTCCTTGTCTCCTTCACCTTTGTACCCTTATCTCCTCTCACCTCCAGAGATATTTACTTATCTTTCTCCAGGATTCAAATTTGCCAGGCTAACACTTCTCTCCTTTTCTCAGTAGGATATGGAGATCATCTCTTGTATGACCCAAATGTGTACAGAGAAATCCATCAGTTAAATGCTTTATTGGGGAAATGCTATTTCCATGACCTTTCATAAATCAAATGTTGTTTTTTTCTTCTTTTAATTTGCTGAGATTTTTTCCCCTTGCTGTTTTATAAACAGGATGTTTTGAGAATTCTCCTCTCAGCAGGTTCCAAACACAAACTTGCATTAGTATTCTTACAAAATAATAAACAGCTTTGGGCTATAAAACCTTTCAAATTGTTTTTTCACAGAGAAGGGATTTGCATGCTGACTCATTCCTACTATATTTATAACCCATCGCCTGAACCACTGCAAAGGCAAGCTTTCTAATAAAGCTATGGAAATTACATGCATTGCAATGGGACTGAATACATTTACATTTGTAGTATTTTAACATTTCCAAATTTATTGCAGATTACCTTGTTTGTGCATGTCTGTGCTTTAATGGTTTTTTATAGCAGAAAATAGTGGTTTATGATTGTATTCCCAGTAGAAATTTATTATGAATCTACCATATGGAGTGTTATATAAAACTAAACTTGTAACATGGGTAGTTTTATTATTGCAAAGCAAGATCAACTGTACATTATTGAAAATTAGTGATAATAGAAATGTCAAAGAAGGGAAGTTGGTTTATGAGGGGAGTCTTCATTTTGTGCTTAAATTGTCACAAAGATTTTAGATTATGTTTTAAGAGGAAAGAGCTATCCTTTGACAGTTAGGACATCAGATAATATAACCATGTAGTACCTCTTTCCTTGCCTGCTCCCAGGTTCCCTCATGCTGTTATTTGCTAAACAGGAGAGGGACAAAGGGATAGCACAAATATTCACCTCATGCACAAGCCCATCTTCCCATAAGAATCAGTGGCTCCAATGTCTAGCCATTCCTGACAACCATAAACCATTAGAGCTTTTCATGAGCAATGGTCATGGCAGCTATCAGTAGAGCACACGGATTCTTATTATTTTCTTTTGTCTGTCTTAGCATTTCTAGGGCATCCTACTTTAAGGATTTAAAAATACCTATTTCTGCTAGCATTTGCAGCTCATAGAAAATGTTAATTGTGAGACCAAAGAAATTTCATATTTATGTCAGTCAATATTTTGCATGGACATCCTCCAGGGACTTCATTTTTGGCAAGTTCCTAAACCTTTGCATTATGGGTGGAGTAAAAAGATGTGCCTATGGGATTTTTCTTAAGTGTGTAAGGTTGAAAAAAAAATTGCCTCACATTTCCTACAAAGAGCCTGTAGTTATTTTATAATCAGGAGAGACTCCAACAAATATAATTAACAACATAAAAAAGTAAAAACGTTGCACATGACACTTTACTTTACTATCCTTTGTGAGTGAGTACATCATTTGGAAGACTTTATTATTTTCACTTACAATTGTATCCCCAGGAAGGACTGGCATCACAGGCAAAACCACCTTGAAGAATCAGGAGGGAGCTGCAGGAGAGGTTTTCAATCATCCAGGATTCTGCAGTGTATACTGTTGTGTGGTGTAGTCAAGAAGGGGGAAACTGAGTCTAATAACTGAGTCCAATACTCCATGTATTTGAATTATGGCCCTGAATATCTGTTTGTGCAGAAAGGTTTATTGTACAGATTGAGTCAATGTTCTAAATATGAAAAGTTTACAACAAGCTTTGCAAATGGAGAACATTTTAGAAAAATCTTAAACATCAATTCATTATTTGTCCCCAGACTGGTTTTCAGATGTAGTCCTATTCCAGTGGAGAGATTTTGGTAATGGGACTGTCTGAACTCTGAGAATGTTTGTATTTATAACTCCAGTTTGATCAGGTTTTCTTGTCTAGAGTTACAACAAAGCTTTAGCACCTCTGCTACAAACAGCAAATGGTTCATTTAAAAATTCAAAGTTCACGTGTGAGGCACATTTTATACTCCATGTAAAACTACTATTGAATTTTTGAGAAATGCTTAATGTTTTCAGAATTCATGGGCATGAGGAGGTTTTTTGACTGCTTGAAATGTCTTTGAAGTATGACATTCTGGACTTAATGGTTGTCTTTGTTATCTATCTGACTCTTTACTTCAGAATACGAAATTACAACTTTTACCTCCTGCAAGGTTGACAATTTAGTTGACAGCTTTTAGCCAGGGGCAGTTGAGACTTACCAATAATTGAAAATTATTTCAACAAACCTTGATAAAATAATTTTTATAACAATAGGTAGGACAGCACACTGAAAACTCATGTAAATTAAAAGCATAAAGGTGTGACTGGCTAGGAGTTAACCGTGGGTAGAAATGTATCTCTTTAACCAGCTGTTTTTTAAAAATTTTTATTTTTTATTGATGTGTAGTTGATTTACAATGTTAGTTTCAGGTATGCAGGAAACTGATTCAGTTATATATATATATATTCAGATTCTTTTCCATTCTAGCTTATTTCAAGAAATTGAATATAGTTCTATGTGTTATACAGTAGGTCCTTGTTGTTTATCTATTTTATATATGGTAATGTGTATCTGTTAATCCCAAACTCCTAATTTATCCCCACCCTCTTCCCTTTTGGTAACCATAGTTTGTTTTCTATGTCCATGAGTTTATTTCTGTCAACCAGCTGTTTTGATATTCTATAGTTACTGCCATTTTAATTCATCCTAAGCCAGTGGTGAAAGCTGTTATTTAAATGTTGAGTAATAGCTTTTCATTAGGATACCAGGTTAATAAAAGCAGAATAGCCCTCAATGCAATAATCTTCCAGAGTGGGTCTATTTTTCTCCTTGTAAAGTCTGTATTCTTGCTGATATACTAAAGAGAAAGCATGAACTCAAAAGAGAGTGCACAAGAAGGTATACCAGAAGGAGAGCACATGGGGAACTGAATGGATTGACTTTGCCTCAGTCTTAGCCATGGACCCATCTGGAATGGACCATATGTATTCTTTAGATAAATGAATTGAAAAAATAGGAATAAAACTGCTTTAGAGTAAGATTTACACATTACTAGTATCTCTTGCCAGCCTTTCTAATTCTCAGCATGATTTATTTCTCAGGCTATGTAGTTTCTTGTTACATTTCATTTTATTCATTATTACAAAAAGCCAACAGCTCAAATAGAACAGCATCATTTCCCAAACCAGGCAGGTAGGCACCCAACAAGAAATTAATCAAGGCAGAAATGAGTGGATAGCTGTGAGACAATGAAGTGATAGCAAGGAGGGGGACACAATAAAGCAGATCAAAGAATTTGCTGACAGATTGCACATTAAGACTGAAAGAAAAGGTTTATGAATTAGTAGACCCTAATACTTTAAAAAATATATATAATGAAATAGTTGATATAAAAGAAATTCAAAACTTTCCTATTGCTTTTGGATTTAACATCCTCTTAAAACTGTCTCTGGTGTCCTAGGGACTTAAACTTGGGGATAGGGTAGGAAAACCACAGAGCAGATCCCTGTGTAGTGAGAGGCATGCTATAAATCATACTTTTAACTTTCTCATGTATTTCTTCAAATGACCAGCTTTTGGTCAAACACATGCTTTGCAGATGCCTCTGGCTACAAATATGAAATTCTTGTTTTGAGTTTTTTCTGCTAAGAGAGTGACAGAGTGTTCAGTTGACTAAGCCAGTTATCGTCATTTCAAATGCATCTCTACAGCCTTTCCTGGAATAACAGTCTGTTACAATAACAGCAAATACGTTGATTCTTTGGAAAAATATGAAAAATAATTGCAACATGTGACATCAATTTTTTAGCAGTCTCAGTGGTGAGAAGAGGGAATATATCAGAATCGTGTGTGTGTGTGTTTCCTTCCCAACCTACACTTCCCTTTGGAGAGAAAACCACATAATATCTAGATAGGTGGCCAGGGTCTCTGATGGTGGAGTTTTGTTTGTGTGTATGTGTGTGTATAGTTTGAAAAAGCCCTACATGTGATGCTGGTACTTAATCCCTTGTGTTGAGGATGATCAATTTTTCTGTTTAAATTTACAAGCTCAATAATCAAGTGGCTGTTTCCTCCTCTGTGCTCTCCATAATTTGGGTTAGCTGCCACATTATCCAAACAGACAGGCTTAGTGACTGAGTTAACTTGGTTAACAGAAACTAGCATTCTCAAAGATTTCCTAAAATAATAAAAGACATTTATTCTTGATTAAAACATTTTATGGTTTTTATGCTTCTCTAGATACACAAAACAGAAGAACTTTTAAGGAAAATCATTTAAATTATCACTGACTCATAGGTTCATTTGGGTACTTTATTCCCAGTCTTTATCCATTCTCGTAACTGCTGTAGCTACCTCTGAGTTTTTTTTGGAAGTATCAATATTCTGAACTTAGAATATGCCAGAGCATGGAGGACTGTAAAGATTCTTTGGAGTCAAAAGCTTTTGGAGATGACATCCAAGTATCTTTTAATCTTTGTCACAATCACAAGGGACTATATTTTATTTAGACTCTTAATTAACGAAGACAGACTTATTTATTTCTTCTAGACTTCCTGATCATCCCTGCTTTCTAGGTGAAAGCCGGGATTCTGCCCTTTTTTTTTCAGAGGGGGGCCAGGGTTGCATCTTTTATAGCCTCATCACAGAAATAAAAGAGGAAGAAATTTATATAATAATGTGAATATATTATAGACTCTCATGACTATAACTTTTATTTCAATAGCTTCTGTATTCTAATTTCTTACTACTTGTAAGCATTTTACTTACCTTACATTGTAAATATAACCCAAGAATGTATTTTTAATATCTGTGGTATTTTTAATTACAAACCTAATCTACTCCAGGATTTAATTTTTATTTTATATTTTCAACAGATTATAACAGGGTTTTAAACAGAGAGACAAGTAGTTTCTGGGTGAAACTGAATTTAATACTTTATTCTGGTTTTTCTCCCATTTGCAGATTAAATAACCTCATATTGCTATATAAAGTGTCACTAAAAAGAGGAAGTTGTATCTACTGAGCACCTAGTGTATACCTAGTACTATGCGAGATGCTTTTCATATGCTCATATTTATCTCTCTGATAACCCTATGAAGTATTATATGCCTAATTTTTAAATGAGTGAAATGAGAGAGGTTAAGTCACTTGTTCAAGATTCTGTAGCTTTTAAATAGCTGAACTTGTTTCATTATTATCATCATTAATGGTGATGATAATTTTTATAGCCACCATTTATTGAGTACTTTCTAGATGTCACAGATATTAATTTTTTTTGCATACAAACATATTTCATTCAGGTGTCAAAGAAATTAGTATCCATATTTTACCAAGATGTGGAAGATCAGAGAGGTTAAGTAAATTTTCCAAGATGACATGGCTAGTCAGTGACAGACAGGTTTGAGATTTCCAGCATTTCAAACTATTCCTATGTTTTGATGAACAGTAATGTTATTAGAATTAGTGACCAGTTTCCCCAGCAATCTTGAAGGACACTTTTCATTCATATGATAAACTATATCATGTCTGTCCTTTTTTAAAATAGTCTCATTGCTCTGTAGTTGTACCTTCCACGTGCTTCAGTTGCAACTTATATGACTGGTGATCTGGCAGCAACGGGTCCAAATTAAGGGTTTGCTTTATTCACCCGCTTTCCTTCTAGTCTAAACACTGAGCTGAATTTGAAACATTGGACATGATAGTTTATTGAAGCCTGACATTTCTATGCAAGATTTGGCCAACTCTCAAAAGCCTTACTGAGTTTAAACTATTCCACAGGCATCAGACAAAACACCTGAGAATCATGGGAAAGGATGGTGCTTTTCCTGCACAGCTGCTCTGCAGAACGGGGACTGCATGGGAAGACTTCTCATCTCGGCAGGATGTTGTTAGGAGCAAGGGCTTCTCCTTCCTCAGGAGAGAAGCTGCCTCCTCTCTCACAGGCCTAAACATTGCAGGAATGTCACATTGCTTGCATTCTTTTGATTCTTTTCCTGACTTCGATTTTGCTCTGGCACTTTCCTGAAAACAGAACTGTCAGCACCTTCATTTTTTGTTCATCCTGTTACCCAGCCAAGGATAAATAGTTATAGGTCAAATTCCCAAGTGCCTGCATTTGGCTGTGAAACTGCTGTGGGGGATTATTCGGCTCAGGAGGCTCCCCCTACCCATTATTGAGGTTCTAATGGAAATCTTGTCTGCGTCTTTCCCTCAGAGTTTCCTGGCTTCTAGTGGTTTATAGGTGATGGCTAGAGACGAGCCCCACCCAGGCTGTTCTCTGAATAGGGGAGTTAACTGATCCTTCATTACCATCAACTGTCAGCTATGGTAGCATTTCCAAGCCCTTCCCCTCTTGATCTTGCAAGGATTAATTTCTTGCGTTTTTCACTGAGATGCTTTTGAGATGAAGAGTAATATCAGATTGCCTAAGCCCCTGTGAGAAGAAAACAAATACTCAGAGAGCGTTCATATATATTAGAGGAAAGAGCCCAGTGGCCTGGACAAAGTTGGTAATTAACAAATTCACAAAACAGAGTTTCTTCTTCTTAGATCTCTGATGAGAAATATTCATAGGACCTTTCTGTTTCTTTGAATATGGAGCCCATTGGTGACTTGGTAAAGAGAATCTCTTAGTTGCTAAAGACCTAAATAATGTATTGACAACATTTCAATTAATAGACTCAAAAAAAATTTTTTTAAACAATTTATCTGACCTCCACTCATCCCATTCATTCAGCAAAGGCTTCTTAAGCACCTGCTAGGGAAAACATAAACACTAGAATCATACAACATTGTTTCAAATCCTGGTTCCTCCATTTAGAGCTCTGTGACCTTGGGCAAGTTACTTAACCTCTCCTGCCTTAGTTTACCCATTTTAAGAATGGAAATAACATGGGCCTCATAGGATTGTTTTGAGAGTTAGGTATAATACATAGGAAGCTTTTGCATGTAGAAATCTTGTAACAGCTGTTATAAATTACATAAGTCCCTATGTGTGCTCCTACTACAGTTACAACTCTCTAAGGAAAGGTCCTCACCTGGAAATTGTTGATAATGTTCTTAAAAAGTTGAAGTACAGACACAGGGAAACGAACAAAATACAGAATTAAGTAACAGTATAGAATCTGTCACACGATTAAGTACCAGTGACTTCTTTTGTTCCTTTCAACTCTAAGGTTTGGATAAAACAGACTGGAAATTTTCACAGGAAAAAGTGTTTCTGTGTCTGTGTAGTCAGGGAAAACTTCAGGGAAGAGGAGGACTTTCATGATCTAGTCCCAACTAACTTTACTCCTTTTCCCGTCACGTTCTCATTACCTGTTCCCAACATCCACCTCCAACCATCAACCTCATTTAATTGTGCTTCTCAGTGACCCCTAGGCACTTTTGCAGTTCCATGCCTTTGCACACACATACATTTCTTCCTTCCCTCCGTTTTATTTTTCCCCGGTTATCACAGAAATACAGTTTTTTGAATAGCGAATCACTTGCTTCTAAAATAAGCTAGAACTCATGACACTTCCTCCCCTGCCCCAGCCTCGCCTTGCTCACCTTGATCCTTGCCTTTGCCTAACTTAGTCTCTTACCCTAAAACTGCCCACTTTCTTTTTTATTGACTCCGAAGTATGAAAGGGGTTAGTGATACTCAGAATCTAAAAGCTTGCATTATGAAATTCTCAGTCTATTACCTGTAGATTTGAACTCCATCATGTATATTTTTATATTTTATATATGTATGCATTAGCCAGTTAAGCTGGGAATAAATAATCAGAATGAATCCTGATAAATGCTCACATATGTCAAAATCTAATGGTTGTAATTTCTGAAGAATAGGGTAAATTCCATCCACTTTTAGGGTAAGTGCATATTGTCTATCAGATAGACTCTTATTTTCAAAAGGTAGAATTAAAAACTAAGTTCTTTAGGGTCTTGGAAAAAAGTCTAGTCAAAGAATAGCACTTGAATGTCAGAGCTGACAGTGATAAAGGTGATTAATGGCATGGGTGTTATTTCTGATTGCATAAGACTGAGTAGGAGGCACTTTTCTAAACCACCTTATCGGTAAGAGCGTGGGGCGCCCTAACACGTCTGTGGAGTACCCATGATTCAGGCAGCTGCTGCATTGGCCACACAGCATAACCAGGAGACAAGATGGGAAGGAGGCTTTCCAACTGCATCTGGCAACCCCTCCACCTTTTGAAAAATTACAAAATCTTGAGTCACGTCATCGGTATTTGCTTCAGCCTTTTTCCCACCAGAAGGCTTTGCTTAAGCTGACTGTGAATTTCTGAGAAGGCCAAACACTGAGCTTTCTAGAAAAGTGCTCACAATTTGTTATGCCTGGATAGTCCCATTTAACATCCCACAGTGTCTCATGCAGTGTGGAATCCAAGGAGTCCACTAATTAACTGTGTGACCTTGGGAAAGTCACAGTCATTGGGTTGAATAATAACCATGACTCCTTCCAACTCCATACTGCCTGGATCTCCATCCTCACACATATCTCCCTGCTCCCCAAGATTCTTTCCTCGCTGGCTCCTAGTGGGAAATTCTGCATATTGTGCTTAACAGGTTGTTAAATTGTCTTAATTAAAGTGTCAAGGGATAAAAATTGAAGATTACTCAGAACTGTGACCCCAGCCCTTCCCCAGCCAAGAAGGCTTTTGCCAAGAAGATGCAGATGTGAAATAAGTGCTCTGTGGGTTAACACTGAGACACTGGATTCTGTGGTCTTTAGACATGGGATGAAATTGAAATATGTAGTATCTTTTTGACAGACTTGCCATAAGCTGGAAAGTGATGCCTACATAAAATTCGAGACTTTGTTTCATGAAAAAAAGGCTCTAACAAAGACTTAAGGGAAAAAAGTAGGAGGAAAAAAAAATCAAACCTTGTTCTGATCCCTCCTCCACTCAGGCCAAGGCAGCTCTGTTCAAAAGAGCTGATGTTGGACTTCAGAGAAACTGACACAACCTGCTTCTTCTGCGATGCTTGTAAGTTTGAGGAAATACATCTTAGATGCCTTAGACTTGTATCATAATTTTTGTAAGAAAAGCAAATCCTTCCAAAATAATTAGTTTGGGATTTTTGTCTGAATTAGTCAAATAGGGCAGTAGCAGGAATAGGACAAGTTTATGAAGACAAAGTTGACACTATGCATTTTCTAAGAGGGAACAGTCCACCACAGTGGAAAACATGACTAATCTGACCCAATATGTAGGTGGAATTGGCAATTATCTACCGGTTGTAGAGTGAATAGCTCTCAGAGAGCTCCTTCCCCAAATCTTCCCAACCCAAGAGCTCCACATCTGAAAGCCCACTTGTTCTGAGAGCATGTGTAGTGTAATAGATAAGAGCAACACTTTAAAGCCAGACTGCCTGGTGCAAGACAAGGACCTTGGGAAAACTACTGAACATCTCTGTGCCTCAGTTTTCTCACCTTTGAAATGGGATAAACTAGTACTTATAGTGTTGTTATATGTTGAATGAGTTTATATATGTGAAAGGCATAGAACAGGAACTGGCATGCAAGGAATGCTGTGTAAGTCTCCAAGTTAAGCGTTGATGTCATAGGAATGTTTAAAATCCAAATAAGGAAATGTAAGAACACAAAATTATTGTTAGTCATTTAGATCTTAGCATAAATTAATTTCCTCGTCTATTCTGAGGACTCTGGGAATCATGGGGACCTTAGAAAGCTCGAAATTAGAGAAGTCAGATCTGCTGTAGGTAAGCGGGAAGAGGTGAAGCAAATGCTTACTTGACTGAAGCTTTTGCTTTGGAGCCAGCCTTCCTATTACTCTGTCCATTTTCACTTCCTTTCACATTCTGATTGTAGATTGTGAATTCATTATTTCTTCATTATTCAGCTAACCCTGGCTTTTTATGATAATGTCTCTTAGAGACCCTTCTGCCTTGTCCAGGTAGGAGTTAAGAGGTACTTTTAGCACCTCTTCTTATATCTTTTATCTTGACATTCAGGTAGACAGTCAGTGGACACTGCCGGTTTATTAATCTTGCTCCTGTTCCATTAGGGGTAAATGCTGGCTTTTCTTAACATACACGTTAGTGATAAACATCTTTGCTCTATTTTTCTCATTAAAGAAGATCCCCTATAGTAGAGGTTCTCAGACTTAAGGATGTATCAGACTCACCTGGAGGCTTGTTAAAATACAAATTGTCTAGCCCTACACCAGTTTCTAAAGAAGTAATTAACAGATGGAGGCTGAGAATTTGCATTTCTAACAACTTTCCAGGTGGTGCTGATGCTGCTGGTTCAGGGATCACACTTTGAGAGCCACTGCTCTGTAGTAGAATTCTTGCCATCAACTACACATTGGAATGACCTGGG
This sequence comes from Vicugna pacos, assembly GCF_048564905.1. Lineage (NCBI taxonomy): Eukaryota > Metazoa > Chordata > Mammalia > Artiodactyla > Camelidae > Vicugna > Vicugna pacos. The sequence goes on along the minus strand of NC_132993.1, from coordinate 44,771,989 downwards.
GACTTAAAAAAATCCCTGATGCGTGCGTCCCAGCCCAGAGTTTCACCGCTAATTGCCTTTGGGTATGGCCTGGGCATTGGAATCTGTAAGAACAACACAGTGCTTCTAGGTGTAGAGGATTACGATGGAAACTGTTGTGATTTAGGGGGAAAAAGTAATTTGCTTGTGTGTAACCATGGTTTTATCTCAAGGGCAGATCACAGTAGGATAGAAATAGGCTCTTTTTATTAGCTCCCTCCACAAACCAACAAACAAAAAAACCCCAAAAGCTGTTTTTTTTTTTTTGAGGATGCCTACATTGACCTAATATGCAAAAGCTTATTAAGAAATCCACAGGAAAATACATCACTGCTCTACTAACGGGAATGCTCATGTGCAGTCAGTCCTGGGGGCAGGGTAATGAATATGTAGTGCTGTTGGTGTTAGGACCCTCAAGGCCTTTTCTCAGCCATTCAGAGTGAGGAGCGCTCACCTACTCTGTAGCTACGAATCGGGCTCATGCCCACTTGCTGACCATGGTAACCATCAAGAAAGCACGGGGGTTTTTGTTCACCCAGAGCAAGCAACTCTGGATCCGCGAGATAGAAGTTGGGCTATAAAAGCTGTTAATATACTATGGAAAAGGCTGATAATTGTGCCTCTTGTCAAGCTCTAAGATAGAGGCCGTGTGAAACAAGAAGTTTAACTAGCTTTGGCCTTTACTTTATTTGATAAAGTGTAGTTTACTTTCTACTTGAGCTTTTTATTGACTATAATAATTCTAATTGAAATAAACATTTTGATTACAGCTCTGTTCTGCAACTGCTTAATAGGGAACTAAAATAACTTTCAATAATCATTTTGTCCAAATGGGATTCATTTAGCCTGACAGTTATTCCAGGCATTTATTGGCATGCGGCAGGCTGGGAGTGTTTCCGAGCATAATTACGGGAACATTTTACACTGGGGTTAACCTTACCAAAATGACAGACTGAAAAGTGGTGTAAAGGAGCAAATAAAACCCATAATCTGCCATAGAAACTCATAAATGAATCCCCTTTCTCTACTGTTTCTGATGCCCAGGGCTCTAGTTAAAATTAAAAGGAGTTTTCTTTTGAAACTGACAGTCTGGCTGCAGGAACACACTTTAATGAGGGTTCACTGCAAACCTGGTGCTTCTGGGTCAAGGGGAATTTTATAGCCACTAGGAATTCTTTGGATTCAGTTGGGCAGATCTGAGCCATAAGGTGGATGGGGTGGGGTGGAGGGGGAAAATATACCTTCTGTTCAGCAAACGTTCTAGGCCCCATCCCTCAGCTGAAAGCAGGAACAGGGTTCCTTGTCTTCTCCTTCTTAGTTAGGGGGTCAAGGAGATGGAGAGTCCAGATTTCCTGAGGCATTGACCCTTTTCCTTAAGACCCTTCCAAAGCAGAGCCTCAGCCCTTTACTCAGCCTCCAGCCTACACCACATGAGACCTTTGATGTGTGAAATGGGAAACCAGCATCCTTATGGATGGGAAAACAGAAGAGGTCATCGTGGCTTCTCAGGTGGGACATCGAATCATCCCTGTCATAGCTGAGATGAATCTGATGATTCACTGTTGTCAGCAGGGCTGTGTTCAGTCTGCTGGGCAGTTAACATAGAGCTCAGCAGTGACCTTGGGCCTTCTGAAGGAAGGGCTCAAGGCTCTTCTGGATGAATGGGGATTGGGTGAAATCCTTCCAGGGGTCTAAGGGCAATCTTAAGCCCAACACAATTTATGCAAGTTCATTATTATCATGATGGGTGTTATTTCTTTATGTCAAATGCTATCTTTAAAGTTCTTTGAAAACTGGAAACCAACATTGCTGAAAATAAATGCTCTTGAATGATACAATGATTCATCAGGGTTTTGGTTAGGCAACAGGAACTTGCTGCAGTTTCTCTGTGTTGGTTCACTAGAACCAGCTGCTACTTTAAGGAAATCCTCTGCTACTCCAGCTAAAAAGAGGAGGATCTTTAGCAAATGTCTAGGTAACAGTTTGCATTTCCAAACTGTGCCCATGATCACACACTCTGGGTGATGCATCTGTCCTAGGTGCTGCAGGCTCACCAGGGATGCTCTGATTTTGTAGGAATCCATACCTGAAGGAAACCACATCTGAAGCTACTTTACCTCTCTGGACTTTGCAGTTACCCAGGCCAATGCACCTTCTTTGTTCTTTGAATGAGTTTGTTTGGATTTTCAGTTACTTAAAACTAAAAGTAACCCAGCTAATAAATAGAAATTTGGTGTTATTACATTAAAGTCATGTAAGGTAGTAAGGTAAATTTATAAACCTGGATAGGAAAGGACACTATGGATCTCCTCGAAGGCAAAGCCTGATATATTAGAACTCTAAATAAATTTTCTTATTTGTTTAACCTCTATGTAAATAAAAAAAGGATCTATAGAGTGTTGACAAAACTGATTAAGCCCCATGCCCACATAAAATAAACATTTCCACAGAGCAGACACTAAATCCCTCCTAGGAGCCATGTTGTAGAGTTTGCCTGTGATGTGACATAAAATGTCACCATTACAATCTACTCTTAGAACTGGCTATAAGCATTCTTGCTTTTGTAAGCCTGAATGCAAATCATCTTTTGTTTACATAACAGTCTTTCCTTGTTTTATTAAAAGCTGTCAGGAAGCATATACTTAAAAATAAACCCAAACTTCAATCTTTTTACAAGCCTTTGGAGGCTACCCCTTCCCATAACCTCTGTGCAACACTCCCCCCACCACTATTCCCAAAGAAAAACATCAGGCCTTCATATTATAGATGAAAAAAATCACAACAGCACATTCTCTCCAGGGGAATGACTAGATAGAACATGAATCACATGAATCAAAGACACTGTTTTCCACCTGCAAAACCAAGGCTGTGTTTTGTTTATGCTGTTCTAATTAGAAATTGTATCTTTCTTGGATAATTTTCTCGTCTACCTCCTTTTGTGAACAGAAATTTGACAGAACTGGGGCAGACAGAAAACAGAGGAGTTTATTACAACCAACATTTATTGGAACACATCTTTTTTACAGGAAGGATCGTGTCCATATGTTTATAGAGGACCAAAGGTGCAGGGAAATCTATCTGGGGAAGGGAAGGTCTTATTCTAAGCCACGTAGGAAATTAAATGGATGGAAATTGCAAAATAAAATTTCACTTCTAGAATTCTGGTCTGAAGTGACTTTAAGTGATTTTTAAAAATTATAGTGTAGCAACTCTATGCCATCTGTGGAACTCTGGAACATCTCATGAGTATAACTTTGAACCCCATGATTGCAGCTGTAATGGATAAGGGCTACTTTAGTTTGTTTTGCATTCTTGTCTAAGCTTGTTCTGAAGTTCTGGACTCCCCCACTAACTCAGTTTCTATCCTGAGCAGGCATTGGACGAGGTGCCACTGGTCGGTAGTGCCACAGCACTGTATATTGTGTGGTTCTTGGTTCCATGTATGCTTTTTGGGTCGTGCTTTCTTTTGTCCCTGGAGGGGAATATAACTTGACCACTGACTTCTGAATATTTCTAACTAACTGACCTCCTTCTCTTGGTCCTTTAATTTTAAGAAGAAAAAGATGAACAGCATTCATTTTCAGTAGAAATGCAATTGCAAAGTAAATGGCTGCATTTTTTGAGAGGAACAAGTGTTCACTGCTGTCTCAGTTCCGGCTAAGAATGGCCAGGTTGAATTCAGCTCCAAACAATGCTCCTTCCTGAACAAGTTCTAGTCTTTAATTCCCCTGCTTACAGGACACCCATCACTCCCTTATTGCTCAGGGAGTAATTCTCTGTGGTTTTGGTTATCTGAATCCTCCCTGATTTCTACATGTTTGTCCCTGCTGTAGGTTGAATTGTATGCCCTCCAAATTCATGTCAAAGTCTTTTACCCTCACTACCTCAAAATGTGACTTTTTTTTTTGTGTGTGTGTGTATAATTTCATTTTATTTTTTTAACATTTTTTATTGATTTATAATCATTTTACAATGTTGTGTCAAATTCCAGTGTTCAGCACAATTTTTCAGTCATTCATGGACATACACACACTCATTGTCACTAAAATGTGACTTTTTTTTGGAGGTAGGGTTTTTGTAAATGTAGTTAGTTATGATAAACTGGAGTTGGGTGGGCCACTAATCCATATGGCTAGTGTCCTTATACAAAGGGGAAATTTGGACACAGAGACACAGGGAGAATGCCATGTGAGAATTGGAGTTATGCTGTTACAAGCCAAGGAACTCCCAGAAACTATGAGAGAGACCTGGAACAGATTGTTCCCTAGAGCCTTCAGAGGGAGCATGGCCCTGCTGACACCTTGATCCATGACTTCCAGCCTCCAGAACTATGAGGCAATAAATTTTTGTTCACACACACACACACACACAACACACACACACACTCCAGACTTTAGCTTTCCTTTGTTCCATAGTAGCAGGACTTTAACGGGTGACCCCTTAGTTAAACTACGCATCTCCAGGGTGTGACTGGACTACGTAACTGAAGAATCCTGTTCTATGTTCTGCCGAGATGATAGCTGAAGAATGTGAACCAGGTGCACCTCCACTTGCCGGAGGCAGCTGCCCCTGCCGCAGATAATCCCGCCCTGAGCGGAGCCAGACCTGGAAGATCCTGGTACTGCTTTTCTCAGGGCATGTTTGCATTTCGGCAGGACTTTCTGTGTTTCCAGCTGAAGAAGTCGATGTGACAGGCCAATGGGGGAGGTATTTGGAGAGGGGAGGAAAGTTTCTGGTGGGACTGACAATCAAGGGGCTGGTGTTGGGAACAAAGGCAGTCTTTCCCCATATGTCTGCAAGTCCCATTGTGCAGTTGGTAGCTAGACGCTGCCCCTCGGCTGAAGCCCCAGTCTATCCACATCACTGGCCTCAAATCCCAACCTGCTCATGGAGTGTTCTACATCAGGTACAGCTTTCCACAGCTTCCTTTCCTTTCCTCCAGAAGAGTTTCCTCAAAATCTCTGTCTTCACTGACTGGAAAAGCGTCCCAACTCATTTATTGTTGGCCTCAAATCTTTGTTCAAACCCAAGAGAACTTGCAGGTCCCTCTGGAAACCATGCTGTTGGGGGTGGGAGGGAACCAGGAGGGAATATATTTTGCTCACAGCAGCATTTTCAGGGGCTCATGCCCGGAGAGTGACATTTGTCCCTGGGAGTAAACTCTAAATTACATCACAAACGAACAATTTAAATGAAAGCTGGCATTTCTGACCTGCCTGCTGGCAGCCACGATCATACTGAGAAGTGACATCATTTATGACACTGGCAGTTAAGAAGCCCAGGGTTTGAGGTCGTAAAACAGTTTCCAGGCCTGATTTAATATCGATTTTGCTGTCAGGCTAACTTTACTTTAATATTTAAACAAATGTTTAATGTTTAAACAGTTTGGTTTTTCCTTTTTCATTCTTCTGTAGCTTTAACCCAGTGTTATCTATGTTGTAGGCGTTTCTCCTTGGGCCAGCTTCCATATTATGCTGCCCTGTCTTTAGTAGTATTCTGATTTGTCATCCCAACATACATCATGGATCTAAACCTTTTCTTTTCTTTTGAGATGGCATGACCATCCTATTAGTCTATGTATGTAATTCTCATTTTTATATTGCTATGATTTTAGTATGTTGTTAGGCCCCATGAGGACAGAGTCCTTCCTGTAAGGGGGGGGTAATTTCTCACCTGAAGAATTAGTTTGTTCCTTGTCCCCAGCCACCAGCTTTAGAAGAGGCACATTAGACTTAGAAAAAGGAACAGAGTAGGTATGCTCAGAGGGCTTTGCAGTTTTTATTATTATATTGTTATTATTATAATGCAGTCCTTTATTATTTCATAAATCTGTGGTAAGGGAGGGACAGATTTTATTTGGTTTTAATTGTGCCAAAATCAATGATAAGGCGTTTTTGTCCATACTTGGTTCACATTATTATAATGGAAGCTGCTTATATCTGGGACAAGATGGTGATGACAGTGGGAATCACATGTGTGAATTTCAAGAGGGAAGTGAGATTCATGAAATACGCTGTGGGGAGCCACATTCTAGTTGTCCTTCTTTCCAGTGCTAAATTCAGACCTACTAATAAATCACCTAGCAAAGCCCAGCTAGAATGAAATAAAACAGGTAAGTTATGATATGTGCAGGGCAAAGGGGGCAGTATTTTGTTTTAATAGGGAGTCCTTTCCCCCTTGCATTCTTAACCTAGACATCCTTCCTATTTCTTCTGGGGTTTTCAGAATTTCCCCATTTCTTCTGCTACAGAGATAAAAAGGGCAGCCAATTTATGAACTGTGTACCATGGGGATTATAAATCTCTCATTTGTCTGCTCTCATTTCTATCTGATGTATTTTTCAAAACAATAGCCCAACTTCTGAGTTTTAAAATATTATGTACTCAGAGACTGAGCTTGAAATATCAAGGACCAGATGGGCTTTCTGTTGTCTAAGACACTCTAATTAGCTTGTCTCACCTGGTTTTCAGCTCACATGTATTATAAATACGTAAGGAAATTCTGTGGCTTTTGAATAACCCCTCCCCCCCCCCCCCCACTACAATTATTCATCTTTCTGAGTGCTCTGTGTAGAACTACCAAATCCCAAACCACCAAATTCAGGGATGCTTCATTTGTTAGACGAATAGGGGAATTGGTTTTAGGAAGGTGGACTTAAATCTCTAATTCAGTTTCTCATGTGCCACCCTCTAGGGATCCCCTGTGCCTCATCTTTGATGTTGAGCAGTAATTTCTGCCTCTTTGTGGAAGTGAAGGTAATATTTTTAGACTATAATGTCAGTCTTCCAAGAAGATTCTTGATTTCATAAGGCAGCAACAAAGAGACAACCTTGACCCTTTCATCACATGAACTGAAGCAAGTGTGTGTGTGTGTGTGAGAGAGAGAGAGAGAGAGAGACAGAGAGAGACAGAGAGAGAGACAGAGAGTAAAGAAGAAGAAGAGAGGAGGAGGAGGAGAAGGAGGAGGAGAGGGATGGGAGTGGGGATACCCTTTAGACTAGACCACTCCACAGTATCTTCCTCTTTCTGCGGCTTTCACAAGGCCATTTCATAAAGAGAAGTCTGGAACAACCCACAGAACCACTTGATGGGGAGAGAGATCTTATTAAAAATGCAGATCCTTAGACTCTCTACTCAGAACAAATGAGTCAGAATTCCTGGGTGTGTGTATATTGTTCTTATGAAACTGGGTTTCAGATCCATGGTAATCAGTCGTATCATATCTACCCAGGGTAAGTTAAAAAAAAAGCAATGACTCCTGATAAGGCAATAAATACAAGGAAACGTGGAGGAAAGAAAACAAAGCAACTTATGAGCAACATGATTGTCAAACACAATCACAAATATCAGTGGGAAATGGACCAACACTAAGTGGTATTCTCTTAACTGGATTCATGGTCAACCTTGGCCACCAAACTGCAACATTTCTCATTTTCACTGTGAGCAGGGCCCCCCACATTATTGGTGAATCAGAGGAATCTGACCCACCTTTAACAGCCCTACCCCTTCACTTAGTTTTTCTTATTGGGCTTCCATTGTAAGAAACATCAACTGTTGCCTCTTCTGCCTGGATAGTTGCTCTTAGTAAGTCCCCATGTCAGAAGGGCAGCAGCAGGCAATGCCAGCATCATGACCCACTGTGTTGGCATCCCAAAGTAAAATCAACCAAACTAAGTTCACTGCAGGGAAAACAAAAAAGAGCAGTTGAAGGAAGGGACTAGTTGAAAAGGAGGAAGAGCAAGGTCGGAGAAGACACAAAGTTGAAAGTGGGTTCCTGCTTTGCAATATATTAGCTACTAATTTGCGTGTCTACCCTACCTTTGAGGATTTACCTGCTGGGGAGATAGATGGCCTATGAATGACAAATGATGGGATGGGGTGGGAAGCCCCTAAAGAAGAAATGCCTGTCTGATCTGCCTGTCTGATTGGGGAAATGTAGCCTTACCCTCTCTTCATACTCCTCAAAAATAAAAATAATAATACTTGTGGCTGGTGCTGTCTATCAGAGACGGTCCTGGAGCTGAGCACTGATTGATAACAGACTGGCATTTACTGGTGGTAATAAGGCTCTGGGAGATCACCAAGCAAGTGAAAATAAAGGTGTAATGATTGAATTATATATTCTCTTTCTGTGATTGAAAATAATATCAGACAACTGACTCCAGTGCCAGACAGATTACATAAGCACAAGTTAAGTGGTAGAATAAAAATGAGTGATTTTCCTCCTTGACTTAAATACAGCACTAAGTAGTGTGCCCTTGAATTCAGCAGAAAGCAATTTTCTCCTCCCTAGTAACAGCTAGGGGGCATTGCAAATGCAAATTGAGTTAGTTTTGCATTTTTAATATTCCACATATCCATAATTCACTGCTGAGATTTTAGAGATGTTATTGCTACTACTTGGGCACATTTAAATTATTTTGCACCTCTGAACTTTTGCATTAACTTTAACATTGGAACTTAAGATATATGTTCTAATCTATAAGGATGTCTGTGCTTAAAGAAACTCTAGTCACTGTGACTGGAGGCTCAAACAGCATAGGACAGACTGTGATACAGTTGTCATGTTCTCTCTCAAAGGAGAGCTTTTTGAAATAACTCCTCCCTAATAGGAAAAGATAAAAACCTCAGCCACTATATTATGTGTGGCCATCTCTTGAAAGAACATAGGCGCCCAGGATGTTGCCCAGAGCAGTGGCATAAGAAGCATCTTACAGACCCCATTGTGTGCAATGAGAATTTCATTGGCTGGCAATCAATAGTAACCCAATTCTTTTTTGAAAATCTGCTTCCATATTGTGTAACAGAATTAAGCTTACCTTATTGGGAGTGCATGAGATGGGGGAATGGCAAGATGGGGAACCAACATGTCTCTATCTGTGTTTTATGAAAGAAAATATCAGCCTCACATTCCAACAATTTGGGGTCATTCTTGACCTGAGAAAAGTTGTTAAATACCTCGTGGAGGCCAAGTCTGAATCTTGCTTAATTCTCATTTGAGAAATACAGCTGATATATAGTCTTCCTACCCAATTCCACTAGGTGTGTTATTCCTTTATGAAACTTCTGCTCTCAGGTGTGGCAGAGGCCAGGCAGCTGCAGAGATGGCTTTATACCCATGGGGGAAACTGACAAAGGGAGGATGATAAATGTGATATTTCCCCCCTTTTCTCCCTTCCTCCCTTCTTCCTTCCTGAATCTGGGAAATTTATTAGGACACTCTGGTAAATAGGTTAGGGTTCTAGAGAAAAATAAGAAGTTAACATATGTCCTTGAGACCAAGAAGGAATCCTATACAATCTGGAGTGAGGGAACCTAATTCCTTCATTTTTCTCCAAAGTCACACTGATATTTGAGATCAAAGTATCAAATGAAAGCTCAAATGTCACTAAGTTGGCAAAGGCATTCTGAGTTATAGATTGTTAAAAAGCATCACTTCCTGGCCTACTTAAGAAGGCCGTAAGTGTCCAGATAAAGACTTGGACGAATATCCAGTTCTGTTTAGAATGAATTATAAATGGGAATGTCAGTTAGATTAAGCCCATTGCCCCTCTCCCCACCTTTCCCCCTTCTATCACACATACACTCTCTCTGTAAGCCCTGTGGGATCCAGCTTATATTGAGAAGCTTGATCTACAGAAAGACATTAGCATGAATGCTCTGGCTCATTTTAAGAGCTGGCCAGTTCCTTCTCTCTCCCATCCTTCTCTGTTCTGGGGTGGAGTGACCTCCTCTGAAATGGGGACTGTGAAGACATTTTCACCTCCCCAGCTATCTCATTGCTGGGACCCTTTGTGCTCGTGTTCAAATTGCCCTGACCTCTTGGAATCCACAGGCCACCCAGAAGTCTTTGGGTCTTTTCAGCTCTACTCTCACTTCCCATCTAAAAGAAAGCAAAACAAACAAACCAAAAATTAAAACCAACCTGTACACTGTGTAGAAAATTCTTTGGTTCCATGAGGGAAAGGGGGCCCATGGTTCTCCCCTCCTTCTTTGTTCTGCCTCCATTTCCTCTTCCTCATTCCTGTGTTTCATTTGCTCTGTTCCACTCTTTTCCTGTTTTACTCTTTTTCATTTTCTCACCAGAAGATCTCTGCAGTCTCCCTGGAAATCTCTCTTTCCAGATGGGTCTCTGAAGTCAAGTGCCACGTTACAGACACCAAGCAGCTTGAGCATTCTTTCATTCAGAACAGCATACTGAGTGTCTACATCCCAGCATTGTTCTACGTGCTTGGGGTACAGTGTAGACAAAAATCCCTACCTCGTGGGGCTTACAGTCTACCGGGGAGAGAGAGGCAATACATTTAATAAGGAAGTGTATTATCTATTATGTTACAAGATGATAAGTGCAATGGGAAAAATAGAGCAGAGTAAGTGTACAAAATGCAAGGCTGCAAATTCAACCAGTGTGGTCAGAGTAGCCTGTTTGAGGAGGGAATGTCTTGGCAGAGACTTGAAGGAAGGGAAGCTGTCAGCCACGGAAATGTCCAGAATAGAGCACTCTAAGTAGAAGAGCCAGTGCCAAGGACCCCAGGTGGGTCTAGTCAGGGAACAGCAAGGAAGCCAGTGTGGCCAGAGCTGACAGAACAAGGAAGAATATTGTAGAGCATTTGGGGGCAGACTGGGTAGGCTTCTGAGGTTGTTGTAGAGACTTGGCTTTTTATTATATTTTACTCTTCTTTCTTTTTTTTCAAGGACAAATTGTACCAAACACTGGGTCCTTAGGGAGCCTGCTTTATCTAATATATTCAAATGATTTATAATTAGCATATAAATTCTATATAAAAAGGCACTTCCAGAAGGCTCAAAAAGTTTGTTCCCTTTAGCAATATAAATATCTTTTTATAATATTCTTTTCACTCTTAGTTGTTTTGCAGCCTTGAGCCTGCTATAACCCCATAATGGATACAGTCATCCCATTGCCTATCTAAATTCACAAATTACATATTGGGTGCATTTTCCTCTGCATACAGTATTGTAGAGAAGATAGAATTTGGTTCTTGGCATACAATTAATAAGACACAGAAACTTAAAAATTGCTTACATTGAATTTTTTGGCATGCTCAGGTTAGCATTTAAATGCTTATTTATAGTAAGAAGAGAAAGGAAATAAATATTTTGGCTTAAAATAGTTTAGAGGGAGATATCATTTTATTTTAAAATTTAATTGATGATGATGATTCTTAAGGAAATCACAGCTTAATTGGAAGACACAAGACCTGGGCTCTTGAAATAACTAGAGTTTAAACAATATATTGTTCATGTGTCCTTTTCAACATACTTTTACACGCATGATCTCATTGGATGCCTATAACTAAATGGGTGGGTAAATTTTGTTATCCCTGTTCTTCAAAGAGAAGTTATAGGATGTATCCAAAGTCACAAAGTAATGGGCAGAGGTAGGACTTCAACCTAGATCTTCTAACCTCAAGAGAGTTCCCCATGATAAGCCACTATTACCCACAGGAATATAGGCTAAAATTACAGGTTGAGAAACATACTCTAAATTAGATTAAAATATTAGGCTTTGTAGCACAGAATATAAATGTACTATATAAGTACAGAACAGGGAAGAATTGGTGGGGTCCAGATTAGCTACAAGTGGCTGAGTGTTCCACCTTGAAGCAAGTGTGGATGAGGGCTGGTGGAGCAAAGGGAAAAAAACCAAACCACACTCACCATAAAGAAAGGCCCAGGTCACGAAGCACCCTCACAGAATAACGGGGGAGGAGGCTTGGTTGTTGGCCATTTAGGTCCTCACTGCTAGGATCCTGTCTAAGTGCCAGGAGGGGCTTATGTGCCAGGAGTGGATGGGAGGAAAAGCATCCAGTCCACTCTCCTGCCTATGCAGAGGCAAGAACCGAGTCCTAAATCACGAGAGAAGATGCTGCCTCTTCTCTTCCCCTAACTTCCTACATCCTATTGGTCACAGTAATCCTTTCCCTAACTCCTAAGTGAAAAGTGCTTTCTTAGGCTGAGTTGCAGCCAGTGGGTGCAGGTAGCCACAGACAAAGGGGTCAAAGAAAAGTGGGACCCAGGGATCTGTCTGAGATGTGGGAATGAGAGAGTTGTATTCTCCCAGAGGAGCTGACAGCCTATGTTCCAAGACTGTGGTTTGTTTTAAATGGAAGGTAGAAACTGCGGAAATAGTAAGGGAACCATATTCTTTAGGAATCAAAAAAGCCTTCGGCGAGCCTTCACCTGGGCCAGGGATGAGAAAGCTGTTTATGTTTCAATTTCACACAAGCTTACATAGAATAAATCAGAGTATTCTAAATAGTGGTCCAAGTGGGGTTGGACATCCAATATTCATGGGAATAGAGACAGTTTGTCTGTCTGTCTGTCTGTCTATTTACGTTTTAAAAATTCCAGGGGGTTTGCGAATTATGAAGCATCCAAACCCCTGGTTCTAGCTCCTTCTCATCTTGTTCCATATAGCTGGTTGGCCACTCTGGTTCCTGGTACCCTTGCTCCCTTCTCTCTCAGTAATAGCACATGTCTGTACCTCCTACAGCCAGGAGTACAGTGGTTTCTGGTTTTTAAGACAGCCAAACAGTATGGAGAACAGAATAATATTTTAAAAATGAAAAAAATATTTTATGTTCCTTTGTTTAAAGTTCTCACTTTTATAAATCGTTTCCCATAATCTGAGGGACTCTCTTCTCAAAGGCCTTTCCATATGTGTTCCTGTTCACTTAATGATTACTTCCACTTCTTCATGCCAGTGGCTTACCAAGCTGGATCCACTGGAATCTTTTCAACCTTTTCTGTAACTTAAGCTTTCAAGTTTCAAATCCCCTCACATTTTTAAATTAACCTGTTGTATCTTGCTCAGAGACCTAGGCACTGAAAAGGTAGTTTTATGGATAAAGCTACCAGGAGAGCCTCCTACCCTCTCAATATATCACTGCTTTTGTGGTCCAGCTCTGTCTCAGAATCCCCCCGATTTGGTTAGGGACTGCTGTGAGCACTCTAAGGCTTCTTCCATATTTCAGCAAGGTGCTGGGAACAATATAACCCAGTTGATAAGCACAGGGCCTGGACAAAGCCAGAGAGACAGAAAGCAAATTCGTGGTTGTTGGGGTGGAAAGTGGGAGGGGCAGGGGGAGGAGGCTGGGGAGTTGTTACTTAGAGCATACAGGGTTTCCTTTTGGGTTGATGAAAATGTTCTGGATCTAGACAGTGATAATGGTTGCACAACATTATGAATGTATTAAATGCCACTGAACTGTACACTTTAAGATGATTAAAATGGCGAATTTTACCACCATTAAAAAAAAAAAGAATAGAGCCTCTGGACTCTGAAAGTGCTAGACACCAGTTCCAGCTCCACTCCTTAAGGGCTTTGTCCCTCTGGGCAGATTACATAACTGTGTCCATGCCTCAGTTTCTTAAGCTGCAAAATGGGATGAATAATTCCGTCTGCCTGATAAAATCGCTCTGGAAATTAAACGAGATGGTGTATATATAACATTTAAGTGCTTATTTTTATGTTACAAATGTCTTTCTTTATCACCCAGTAAAGGACAGTGTAATGCGAATGCTGGGGTCAGGGAGCTCCCCCTGTTCTAAGAGAGATTGTCTTCAGGCTCCGGATTTCATGGCTGGAAGAAATCGAAGTCACACCCCTGGGGTTTTTCTGGTACCTGCAGCCTTACTTGAGTCTATTTTGACCTGGAAGCAGAATTGAATCACTTATTTTAATTCTTTCTGCAAGCAACGAGTTTTACCAAGAATCTTTTGCTTTTTGTAGACTTCCCTGTTGACTGGATGGTGTTTATAGGAGGGGCTTATGGTGCACAACAGGAAGCATGGGCCATGCTGCTCTTTTCTCTCTTCTCTCATCTTTCCCTCTTTTCCTTTTGGAGCCTCTCCTTCTCCCTCTTACATCCCACACTCCATTTATCCTTTATGATATCTAGAGCAACATTGTCATTCTTTCTCTGAAGTTTCATGTTCTTAGACTCCACTTCTATCTCGAGTACTTCTCAAATCATCTTCCTAACCAGAACAGAGCTTAAGGACAGTGCTGAGAGTTAGTGTTCTCTACCACCTAACAGAATTTAAAGGAGGGCAAGCCATTCACTGAGCTGGTTGGCACGTTCAGTTTACATACTCAGCCAGCAGTGAGTCTTGGGTGAGGAATTGGTGCTTCCTGGTACTCCTGAGCACGTGGGCAGCCATAAAGGCAGAATTAAGACAGCTTTCTCTAGGATTATCCTATATCTAATAGTCCCTAAGTACAAAGGCTGCCAATAGTCTCTATGACACCGTGTGCCCCATTCCCCTGGCAGTTGCAGCCAGTGTCAGTGCATGAGGATTGTTCACTATATTGAAGGCTTTATTTCAGTCCATACTGGCCCTCTGTCTGCCCTACTTGAGCAGTGAACAACCTCCCCAACAGTTTATGACAGCCCTGGAAATAGTTGCATGCTGTCTTTAGGGTAAAACTTGACCAACAGCCCCTTACCCCATATTCTGTCTTCTTAATCATTAACTGAATTGCTGGTTAAAAGAACCAACAAATTAAATTGTGATTGGGGTACAAATAGCACTCCAGAAGCAAATCTGTTTAATCTACAAACTAGTCGGAGAGATCATCTAAAAGTGATAATATTTCTTTAAGGTCTTGCTACTATTCATTGCCTTAAAGGTTATTGTTCTAATGAATTGCTCAGGATAGGAAAAAACAAGTTTTACCTTCTGTTCTAATTGGTGAGTGATATGTGAACTAATCAGAAGTCTCTGCCGTGGCCTCCATTAAGGCACCAGATGTGTATGGCTGAGGAGAGATTTGTTGAATAGCTTCAACCTTTAAGTGCAGAGGATAAATGGATGGTGACATCATTATACCTTGACAAACAGAAATTATATCATGCCCTTTTCTTCCTTTTCATTACCAAGGATGATTTATTTCCATGGCTTTCAATTCGTAAACCTATGGATTGTCTGTAAAGTTAAAAAACCTTTTAAATTTGTAACATGCAATAGAAATGGTTAATAGCATTTATGAGCCACACTATATAATGTTATTGGAGCTGTTTTCTCGGTAAAGATGCATTATAAACAGGTGCTGGGAATTTACAGCAGGCAAATCTGTGAGCCTAATATGCCTGGTCTTATTTCCCAACCAACCATAATGCTAAGTTATCATAAATGACATGACACGTGACCCTGTTACATTTCATCTTCATCAAATATCAAATGATACAGGAAGGTCTTGGAATGAAAAGTTAGAGTCAACAGAATTGTTTGTATTATGAAAAATAAGTGGAGGCTCTCCCATAACCTTTGTTCTCCCAGTAAATCCTGTGTTTGTTGCTCTACTTGATTAGTTTTAGTTTATTCTCCCTGTAATGCCTGGGGATTTCTATGAAATTTTCTGTTATTACCTGAGATTACATCTCCCTTCCATTCACTGAGGCCTGTGAACTTGAGAGCCTGAAAAGAGGAGCATACATGCGCTCAGATAATCTATTCCCTGGTCTGGATTACAATGACAAATTAATCCTGGATGCTCAAAGGATGAGATTTGAGTGGACTGCAAAATAAACAAGGTCAATTTTGTTTGAGATTCAAATCAGGAACTAAATAGTTTTATGAAGAGGGGAGGGGTGTGTGTGTTTGTGTGTTGTGTAAAATGGGTAGAGAGTGTAGGAGTGGAAAGTGGGGAGAGGGAGAAATATGAGGAATAAATTAGGGGCAACATAAAAAAAAGGTAGGCTGGAGGATGACATTCTGACCATGAAGTCTTGTAATGAGGTTGGGAGGAAATTAGACTAAGGCTAGCGACCTCGGGAAATAGATGAGGAAGGAGACACACCAGGAGCTTTGAAGAGAGTAAGAGGTAAGGGGCACACTTGGTGTGTCTATTGGCTGTAGAGGGGGAAGGTCTTCATGAGGCTCAGGTGTGCAAGCAGAGGTGAGGCTGGGAAGCAGTGAGCCTCCTAGAAAGCAGCACGTAGAAGGCTAGACAGAACTTTTGTCAAGTTGAACATAATTTAAGGCTGTGATAGTGTCTCAGGCCCAAAGGACTTTGCTGCGGGACAGTGTCGGTGCTGCGGTGTCCTCCCTGCCACTCATTTCTATGTGGCTTGTTGGAGAGCCTGCGACAAGATGGACACATCTCCCCTTGAATAGCCGAATCGCTGTCACAGAGTAAACGTGATTATGTTGTAAGTAGAGGCCCATGAGCTAACTTGTCACGCCACCGGCATCCTCCTGGTAAGCTGCCCAAACCTCCCTGACACAGCCCATTCCTAACAGAGAAATTGTCAGCCTCAACATTTCCTGCGCCTTATATCACATGCCGATGTTTCTGAGGAGGAAAGCCTATCCAATTAGCGCCAGTGCAGTTTGGCCTTTATAGCACACATTTTATTTTTCAAGCATTTACAATCGTGTACTGCGCTTATCCCACATCCACTCGCCCCTCCCTGCCGGCGCCTAGACATGTCTTAGGTACAACAGCGTTTTTCCTTTTTGCCGTGTCCTTCACGTGGGTTCAGCACTGATTTGATTACAGCATCCAGTTTTTGACTCTAAAATTTAGAAGAACTCAGACAGGGTCTAGGAGAACAACACAGATAATCAGAAGGTTATAAAATAGGACCAGGGAGAAAAGGTTAAAGAAACTGAGATTATTTAGCTTTGAAAAGAGAATAATGATAGGTGACTTAATGGTGTTCAACAGAGTCTGTAAGGGCTGTTTTCTGGGAGGTTATTACTAAAAAAAAAAAGGAAAAGAAAAATCAAAACCACCTCTAACACACTCAAGTGATCCATGATCTCTTGGATTTTTTTTAACAGAAAGAGTTGAATATTTTCCCCTTATTTCTTCGTTTACTTTGGGAGAGGGGTGAGGAGGGTGGGAAATGAAGAGGATGAGGTAAAGGGAAGGCAGTTTCATTTTGTATGCTGGAACTCTTGGGAACAAACCTTAAGTAGCAGGACAGGAAATATTAATGTGGAATTGGGATTGGGCTTATGGAATTTCTGGGCCCTTAGAATAAATTCACTTAATTTCTTTTACTGCAGCAACTTGTTTAAAAGCAGAGCTCCCCACCTCGCCCTCTACTCTGTCCCCCTGTGAGAGCTGAGCACTATTAGGGCAGGAAGGGCCAGCCATTCTAGACTCTCCTTTCAGCAGTACCCAGATGGCAAAATCAGGGAGTTTGTCCTCAAATCCCCAGTACAATGCTTGACACAGGGAAATTTATCTGCAAAGATTGGTTGAATTCAGTAGCTAAACTTTCCAATTTTTGAATTAGATTAAGGAAGACACAACTTTAAAACAGGAATAGTTTCCAAATTCAAGGTCTTGACTCTCTTAAGTGGGTTGAAAGGTAAAGAGGTAGAGAAATCTATTAGAAATATATAATACTAAAAAAAAGGAAGTATCTAATACTGAGTCCTAGATTGGAACAATAGGTTTTGAACTTTATGAAGAAAAGGATTGTAGTTTGCAAACATCCAGAAAATGAGAGGGGCTGTTTTTCCTATGTCATTAATTCCCAAGGAAAAATACCATCAAGTTTACTTTTATGTAGCCTGGACTACAGTGAAAAAGTGGAAAAACGAAATAATTCTTTGACCAGGGCTACCTGGTGTTATGGATTGAATTGCATCTCAAAAGATGTTGAAATCCTAAGCCCTAGTACCTATGAATGTGATCTTATTTGAAAATAGGGACTTTGCAGCTGATCAAGCTAAGACAAGACCGTGAGGATGGCCCCTAATCCAATATGACTATATCCTTATGAAAAGGGGAAAATTGGACAGAGATACAGGGAGAATGCCATGTGAAGATTGGACTAATGCTTACACAAGCCAGGGAACACCAAAGATGTCAACAAGCTACCAGAAGCCAGGAGAAATGCTTGGAACAGATTCTCCCTCACAGCCTTCAGAAAGACCAACTCTGCTGACACCTTGATTTTGAACTTCTAGCCTCCAGTACTGTGAGACAATACATTGGTGTTGTTTAAGCCATTTAGTATGTGGCATTTGTTATGACAATCCCAGGAAACTAATGCTGGATAAATGAATCAGTCTCTAACTTCTTCACAAATATAACCCCAATCATGGGGTCTAAGAGTCAGCAGTCGGGCTCCTCTCTCTTCAAGGGAGGCTAAGGGTTTCGTGTTCTCCAAGTTTCTGAGGTTTGCAGCACATATCAGACAGAATTCCTTCCCTTTCTTCTCCCTACTGTTCATCCCACACAGAATCATAGTTTCAGGGTTGGATATTTATTTACTAACAGCCCTACATAGTAATTGATTTTATTTTCCAAATGCTTTTCAGACTTCTCTTTGACATCTCCTTATTTCAAAATAGCCATCAACATGATCATTCAAGCAACATATCAGTTCAGTGTTTCAGCCTCCTGATGCCTTTTTGGCGATGGGTTTGTATCTGTTAGAGATGAAATAACTAAGTGTCATCATTGCTTTTCCTCGTGGAAAATTACTTAGGGGCAAACAAATCATTCTCCTTGTCTCCTGATGCATTTCAAACTAAGTCGTCCTTTTGTTCTATCAACAGCAAAAAACAAGTATTTGTCAAAAATGGGAGCTGGGCAAAGGACTGGTGACAATAAGGGAAAGATGTAAACTCATTGCCTTTTGTCTTTACATAATTATATACAATTATTTTTCATTTTCCTGTAGACTGGCCAGAGACAAAATGTTGAAGCAAAATTCATCTGCATTCTCCTAACCCTAGCCCCCTCCTCTTGCTTAATATCATCTCAAGACTCTCCTTTCATGCCTGTACAGGCAGCCGGGTGTTGTTACCCCTCATTTTTATGTCACCGCAACTGGAATTTATTACTGTAGGAGTTTAGAGCTTTGCCAGCTGGGGTCCTGAAAGCTATCTGCAGTCATCCTTCTGGCTATTGGATCTACTGTGCAAACCCTCTGGGGTCATGTGCAGCCTGATCCCACAGGAAATGCTCATTTCCTTAAGAAAGCCGGTAAGGCAGTGCACTTTGGAGGCCGTATCAGGCCAGGTGGCCACCTCAGAGAAGTTAGCCATTGGCCACATTAGCTAAGTCTGTGGGGCAGACTGCAGGCCACCTGTCCCTGCCAGTGTGACCACACCCTTTTCCCACTGCCGTCTGTCATCCTGAAACTCCAGCTGGTGAAGGCCTACAGGCTCAAGAGCCAGGGCTCTCTCTGAACAAGCCTAGACATTAATACCTTCTTTCTCCATTGGTTTTCCTGCTCTAACGTTTGCTCATGCCTGAGAGGAACTACCAGGTGGCAGTCATCACTGACGTACTGCCTTTGCCTGCCCAGGGCCCCACATCTGTGCAATGACAGATGTTTACAGTCTGGCTTTTCCATTCTGTTTTGGTAAACCCGGCCTAATTTAAAACACAACTCACACGTGATGTTGAAGCTGGCAAAGATAGCTCTTTACCTAGCTAATTACATATTCCTTCCTCTTCCTTACCCACGGCTCCCATTTTAGTTCAGGGCAGCAATAGGCCCACTTCACAAACTCCTTTGGATCTAGGAGTAAACAAGTGGTGTAATTCTGACCAATAAAATAAAAGTTCAATTCTGTGGGGTGAAGACTCTATGAAAGCTATTGTTTTCTTGTTAAAAGGGAATGGTCTCAGTTGGCACTCAGTTTTTTCTCCCCTTCCCCATCTTCTGCTAAGTTTGCAGATGTGATGTTTACAGTAGTGCTGTGTAATAAAATGTTTTCTGATGATGGACATATGCTGTGTCCACACTGGCCAATATAGTAGCCACTCGCCCTATGTGACTACTGAGCACTTGAAATGTAGCTACTGTAAACAAGGAACTGAATTTTTATGATTTTACTTAATTTTAGCTGAAATAGCCACATGTAGCAAGCGGTGCTGTAGGGAAGTGCAGCATCCATCTTTCAGGTAAGAGGATGAAAGCAACACTCTTAAGGGCGGCAGCCTGGAAAGACAAGAGGAGCCCTTGGACAGGTCCTAAGTCAGCGTGGCAGCTGTGCAGCCCGGAACTGCTTGTTATGTGAGAAAAACTGACCCTGATTCAGTTAAGTCACTGTTGTTGGGTTTCTGTTAGATGCAGTTTTATGTGCTCATACCAGGTGCTCTGACCAAAACATTCAGATACTCAAGTGTAAACTCCGGCAGAGCCAGTTCTTGAAGCAAGTTGAATAACACAATAATGACACCATACAGGACTTTCCCTTGGTGGAGCATCTGGCATTTCAGTGAAGCCTTTCTCCTCGAATCTGCTTTTTGGATTTGCATTTTTGAGAGCTTGTCTAGCCATGTATACATGTGCCTTATACTCAAAGCATGATGGCTAAGCGCTTGGGTGCTGGAGTCAGGTTCCTTGGTTTTGCTTCCCAGCTCTACACTTATCGTGCAGTCCTGAAGAAGTTACATCACTTTTATGTGCTTTGGTTTTTCTCATCTGTAAAATGGGGATAATCATATGTTCACCTTTTAAGGTTATCCTAAGGATGAAAATGAGGCAATGCCAGGTGCAGTGCTCCAAACGGTGCCTGTCACGATGTAAGCACCTGGAGAATGTTGACTGCTATTGTTGTTGCTACTTTCTAGCCTGTGGGCAGAATTGCTCCTTATTTAGAGCATGGCATTTAAAAGTGTATTTCCTTGAACATCAAAAGAATTGGGACTAGTATCCTGGTCTCTTCTCTCCCAGATAGATGCTTTTTCCTGTCACAGCATTTCCATTGGACAGACTTTGAGGATGTGGCGCTATGAAATCTTCACCCTTTCAATACTGTGACTGCTCATTACCTGAGGTGTTCACCTTTCCACAGTACTATTTCTATTATTTAGGGGCTATCGTTCCATTTTGTTTGTATTCCTGATCTTTAGCTTGTCGGTTGCCAAAATAGTTCCATGGAAAGAGAACAGGGACTTTGAAAGCTAATAGTTTGAATCCTAGTTCTGCAGATAATAGCTTTTGTGACTTTGTGTAAACTGGTCAGTTACTCTGCACCTGCTTTCCCCCTTCTTTAATATAAGCATAATAGGATGATTGTGAGGGTTAAGCTGAGTGAAATATCATGTGTAAGGCAACTAGCAGGGTGGACAGTTACAGATGTTAACTTTTTTCTTTTGTGAAGCCCTCTTCTCGATAGCTTTTCCTAAGAAGGAAAACATCTTGAGATATGTTCCCTCTATACCCACTTTGGTGAGAGTTTTTATCATAGATGGGTGCTGAATTTTATCAAATGCTTTTTCTACATCTATTGAGATGATCATGTGGTTTTTGTCCTTTCTCTTGTTGATGTGATGTATTACATTGATTGATTTGCATAAGTTGAACCACCCTTGTGTCCCTGGGATGAACCCCACTTGGTCATGATGTATAATCTTTTTTATGTGTTGTTGGATTCTATTTGCTAATATTTTGGTGAGGATTTTGGCATCTATGTTCATCAGTGATATTGGCCTATAATTCTCTTTTTTGGTAGTGTCTTTGCCTGGTTTTGGTATGTGGGTGATGGTGGCTTCATAGAATGAGTTTGGGAGTATTCCCTCCTTTTCAATCTTCTGGAAGAGTTTGAGAAGGACTGGTATGAGTTCTTCTTTGTATGTTTTGTAGAATTCCCCAGTGAAGCTGTCCGGTCCTGGACTTTTATTTGTAGGGAGGTTTTTTATTGCTGTTTCGATTTCATTTCTAGTGATCGGTTTGTTCAAGTGGTCAGTTTCTTCTTGATTCAGTCTTGGTGGACTGTATGTTTCCAGAAACTTGTCCATCTCTCCTAGGTTATCCAGTTTGGTTCCATATAGTTTTTCATAATATTCTCGTATGATATTCTGTATTTCTATTTTATTTGTCATAATTTCTCCATTTTCCTTTCTTATTTTGCTAATTTGTGCTCTCTCTTTTTTCTTCTTTGTGAGTTTTGCCAGAGGTTTGTCGATTTTATTTACTTTTACAAAAAACCAGCTTTTGGTATGATTGATTTTTTTCTGTGGTTTTATTAATCTCTGTTTTATTTATTTCCTCCCTGATCTTTATAATTTCCTTCCTTTTGCTGCCTTTTGGGGTTTTTTGTTCTTCTTTTTCTAGTTCTTTTAGTTGGTGGGTTAAATTGTTTATTTGAGATTGTTCTTCTTGATAGCAGTTATTTCTGGCTGAGATAGAGGAGGTGGGTTCTAGCTATCATAACTCAAAGAAGATTTAAGAGTTATTGATATTATCATAGAATCATAGGCTCAGAAAGGGCTTGAGAGATCTTTTAGTTGAGTCCTTTGTATCCATGAAAAAACCTTGACCCAAAGAGGTCAGGGACTTTGAGTCTTAGAGCTCTAAGAGACTAGAGTAGTCATTTTAATTTAGCTTGTCTAGGAATTTCTGTAGAGCATCCTCAGGGAAGTACTGCTTTATAAAATTTTCACTTTAGGAGATTTCATACTTATCCCTATTCCATGGATGTGGAGAGTTGATTAAATATGCAAATTGAGAGTTTTTCAGCAACTCTTCTTGCTGATCTTTGCTTGAAAGATCATAAAAAGGTGATTTTTCGAGAACACTTTTAAGAATCAAAGGGAGACAGAGGAAGTGGCATGGAGGGGCTCTGCCTGGTATAAAGATCGCTGTCTAGCAAGGGACAGCTTGGGATCGAGTTGTAGTACTGCTACTCACTAGGGGTGTGACCTTGGGTAAGTCGATTAAAATTCTCCCATCCTGTGTTCTTCACCTCAAAATGGGGGCTCTAATACCCACTTTCAAGCATAGACATATGGATCGTGCACCTGGAAGCACTTTGTAAAGTGCCGATTGTTCTGGTCGAATAGAAATCATCAAATGTCCTAGCAGGTCTAAATTAAATCTCTCCAATGATTTAGATCTTTCCAAAATGCTGTGCCTAGGTACATGTGAGAGCCCTACAGAACCCTTAAAAATTCCTTCATTCTGCGTGTAGATTTGACCTCTCTTGCTTGAGCTCTGTAAAATTGGCTGTGTGATCTTAGATGTATCTCTATTTCTAGGAGTACAGAGTCCAAGGCTCTTACAAAATCGCACATTTCTTTTGTATTTTGAGAGTCTTAAATCACCACAGATAACTCAATTTCTTAAGGGAACTCTTGCTGAATTATGATCTTCTATGAAGTTGCTGGTAATGGGCTCTCCCATTAGAAGAGTTAGTGGTTGAGAATGACTCAAGAGTTTTTCCACTATGATCTGGGAATGCTTTCTGAAATATCATCACATACCTCCTTAGCTGTAGAAATTCTGGCTGCCACATTTTGTCTGATCAGTCTGATGAATTTTGTCTCAAGTGTGATATAATGACATCACCAAAGAATTCTTTCTAATTAACTGACTGAGGGTAAGCATAATTGAATCAGTCGCTCCATATTTTGAAGAATGTGTTCTTTTATCTCTGCATGATTGTACTGAGGCAAATGAATTCTAAACACACAAATCATTCTGTGCGCTGGTTTACAGCTTTGCCTCATGTTATCTCATACAACTTCAGTTACACTTCAGAATAGAGTAACTGCAAGTTCACACTAATAGATACACAATACAGACAGATGTGCATATTAGTAATCCATTGCTAGAATGATGCTCCTAGCAGTGTAAAAATGTACCTGTGTGACAGGAACTGAATGTATAATTAAATTACCTGCTACAGCATGATTAACTTTGATTGGGTTTAGGTGAGGAATTGGGCCAAAACCTACTTTGAGAAGTAGAACTTAGAATGAAAAGTTTTTTCTCAATCAGTGAAACTTCAAACTGAGGAGTTAAAGCAGTAGAGGAACAAATGATTCCTCTAGTATCATTTGGGAATAGAAGTAGGATGATACTCACAGGACTGAAATTTCCAGGTAGTTCTATTGTTTTTTGAGCAAAGGAAGGATACCTGGGTAGTTTTTTCAAGCTCCTCACCTAGTGTCTCAGAAAATTATTGGCTTACTTATTTTTTAAAAATGATATCTCAACAACAACAACAACAACAACAAAAATATCTCAGCAACCTATTTAGTGTTACACTTCTCCAATCAGGTTTTATTGAGTGGCAAATTTGCTAAAAACACAGGATTTCTTTGGTTCTACTTTATTTTATTAACTTTAATAGTTACAGCTGATATAGGACATCTCAAAGTCCCCTGGAAATTTTTTGTTTTCAAGAAAACTTTCCATTAACCAGTGTAGCATCCTGAATGGTTTATTTGTTTCAGATCTTTTCAAATGAGGTGAAAAAAACTCAGATTGTCAATCAATAGATACTGTCATTTGTGTCCAAAAATGACAACCATCTGTGAGGCGAGAAAGCCTCATCCCCACACTTTGTAATGTAAAATGCACTGGCTTTAAGCTCCTTCTTCCTATGGGGACCATGTTCATTGTAAAAGGACATACAGGAAGATGAAGAAGCAGAAACCCTGCCCCAATATCTGTTGTCCTCACCCTACTTTCATGTCCCACTTGTCTAGTGTAGAAAGATGTTCCACTGGTGGCTTAACCCTGCCTCCTGGTGTTCACCCCTTATGTACTCCTCTCCACTATGGACTTTGGGCTTGGCTCATGTGACTTAATTTGGCCAGTTAGCAAATCTGATCCAAATAAAAGCTTACTAAGCACTTGCACATTGGAATTCTCCCTTTTGGAACCTTGAGACCACCATGCTGCGGGGAAGCCCATGCTGTCTAGCCTCCTGGAGAGATCATGTGAAGGAAAACTGAAGCCTTAAACATATAACTCCTGTGAAGTCATATAAGCCATCCCAGCTGAAGCCCCAAGTGTCGCAGAACAGACATGAGCTGTCTCTACTTTTGTTCCTCGTACACAGACTGGTGAGCAAAACCTATTTGTATTGTTTCAAGCCACTAAGTTTGGAGTGGTTTTTATCTAGCAGTAGGTAATACACAGAAGTAGGTATAGCGTAGTAGTTCAGGGCATGCACTCTGGAGCCTTACCGCCTGAGTCTGAATCCTCTCTCACAAACTTGCTCTGTGGCCTTGTAAGTTACTTAATTATCTGCACCTCAGTTTCCTTAGTTGTAAAATGGGAATAATAATAATAACTAACTACTTTATAGGTTTCTGTGAGCATTAAATGGGTTCATACATGGAGAGGACTTAGATCAGTGCCTGGCCCATAGCAAGCACTGTACATGTGCTAGCTGCTATGTTTCTAGAGTCAGAATCCCAGTGAGATCAGCTTAGTCATACAGCTGCAACAGAGGGCAGCTGGGAGCTGCTGGTAGGGGCTGAGGCATGTGGGAACAGAAAGATGTTCCTGATAACTGGCTCATTGCGAGGAATCACTGGAATTGGTGTGCTCGCAGGGCTGGAATGAAGGGCTGTGATTCTTCTGAGTCCTTTCTCTTTTGGAAACTGTTCTAATCCAAAGGGGAAACTCCTACATGGTTAAGATAACTGTGTGGAAGTCAAAAGGCTGGGTTTAGGACTTGCCCTGATGGATTTGGTGTTGCCCTGAATTAACTGCATAGTGTTGAATAAATCCCTGTGGACTTCAGCATCACATCTGTTAAAAGAGGGATGGTCAGCCTGGATGGCTCCCAAGCTTCTTTATGTTCTTTTCTAATGTAATGATAATAGGTCAGGTGTCAGGCTCATGAGGAAAATTTGGGAGCAGATGAGTGCCCCATACTCCTCATCCAATGCCAAAGACTGACTACAGAACCCATCCCCCCCAGACCAGTTTGAGAGCAGCATACAGAGCTGCCCTGTCCCATCCTGTCACTTGCTCCTGCTTTAGCTGTCCCCACATCCTGCCTCAGCACCATTATTATCACTTCTTTGCCTGAGGCAGCAATTGTGTCTTCTTCATCTTGTGTTCTCAGGGCCATCACCTGGTAGGTGCTCAGTAAAAATTTGGGTAAAGGAACAAAGTAAATCACCCATGATTGTCCAAAAGAAATTCCTTGATTCCTATCACCTCCTTGTCTTTCTGTTAACTCTCAGGAAGAGGAAGGTGCTATGAGGAAGAGTGAATAGTCCCACAGGAGGTCGAGGAGTTGGAAAATAGGCCTCTGGGACTTACAGTTAAGTGGAAATCGCTTCCAAAATCTTCAGAATGTCTCAGTTCTTTGCAGATTCAAGGAAAAGTCCTTGGAGCTCTTCAAATACAGAGGCTAAGTTTGGTAAAAGCTCGGTCATGAAGGAGGCTGCAGACATGACCACATAACTATAAAGGTCGAATCCGTTCTCCTCCCTCATACAAGACGATAAATACCAGAAAGTACCAGAAAGTAATGGCCTGAAAGTACAGCGGGCACTGTGCAGCATGGGCTCTGCTGATTGAGTTATTCTCTTTATGAACTCTGCTTTTAAAGCTTCCCTTTATAAATTTTCCATAGATACCAACCATTGAGCTGAGGGTTCTGTTAATTAATTAATTAACTTAGTCATCTATTTCCAATGTTTCTAGGACTTTTGCAGGATGCCATTTGGAAATACAGCAAAATGCAGTTATGAAACTCTGCATTATCTCACCGATCTGTTCTCCTGTCAAACCTCGTGCTTCCGTGTAGGAATTTCTTCCTGACATTTCTGGGGACATTTATATATTTTTCTGAATCTCCAGAAGTTTATCAAGTGCCTATCATGTCTAGGCACTGTGAAAAGGATTGTGAACAGGACATAATCTCTGTATTCGCAGAGCTTACAGATATGTCATCTAACCTTCATGGCAGCCCTATGAGTGGTTGTTATTCACGTTTTACAGAAAAGGAAATTGAGGCAGCAATGGACACTGGTCCACCGTATCCCTCTTTATCATTCAAGTTGCAGTTTATCCAACAAGACAGTTTTTGTTTTGAATTATTCAGTGTGTATGGTTTGGCAGTCTGAACCATTTCTAGATCAATCTTCCACTCACTTGCTGCCATGGAGATCCAACGTTCCACATCACTGAGGCAGATAAGTAAGATAAGTAAGGAGGGTATGCAGTCTGGAATGGTACATGTGGTGTTCCTCACTCTGCCTTCTTTTTGCTAACACATCCTATGAATTTGCTCATCTGGGCAGGGAAGCTATTGGGTTTTTGCTGAAATTTTT
Organism: Vicugna pacos; assembly: GCF_048564905.1. NCBI lineage: Eukaryota > Metazoa > Chordata > Mammalia > Artiodactyla > Camelidae > Vicugna > Vicugna pacos. The sequence goes on along the minus strand of NC_132993.1, from coordinate 44,744,946 downwards.
TCTGACAATGTTGAACATTAGATTTGAAAACTTTATAAAATGAGCATATGTGAAATTATGAAAAAAAAATCTGGAAACATTTTCTACCTGAATAAAATCCAGAATCTTTTTTTTCCCCACTTTGTATGAGGAAATGCATGCCGTGAAATTGAGACCAAAGGCAACATAAATATTCTGGGATGTTTCCTTCATCTTCTCCTATTTGGTTAGTGAGTCAATAACCTATTTTCCAAGCCTACTACATAAAGAGCATTATGTGTGTTTTGGGAGTGGGGGATTTAGTTTAATTCCTTCCTTATATTTATGGAAAATGTATTACATACAAGGCAGAGTGTTATGTGCTGTGATGGATCATTCCCCTTTAGGGGGAATTGACGATGACTTTAGGAATACTGGCAGCTCAAGTGTGTGTGAACAGAGCCTTGAGAGCAAGTTGGGTCTCAGTAGGTAGAGATGTTGCATGAATGGACACCCATTCTGAGGGCTTGGTGTAAGCAAAGGCACAGAGGAGAAAAAGTACAGTTGTGCCCAGTGACTAGTGTAGCAGGGCTGGGGCCAAGGAAGAAGGGAGAGGGTATAAGCTGATTGACTGGCAAAGTAGACAGCAGCCTGGATGACAGTTTAGGAAGTTTGTTCTGTAATACAATGGGGAGAAATCAAAAGTTGTGAACAGAAGATGAAATGATTCTGTTCTTTAAGAAAAAGAAGCAAATGTAAAGTAAGTTGCAGCAACAGCAGAAGGAAGAAGGAGAAAAAGAAAATGGGATGAGGAGGAGGAGAAGGGGGAAAAGGAAGGGGAGGGGGAGGAGGAAATCCTACCCACTCTGCCATCATGGGAGTGTTTGCAATGTCACATGAAACTCACTTTGAAGGAAAAAGGCTTAGAAATAGAAAGCAGTTGAGAATTTGCAGGCCATTCCATTCTGTCTTTGTCCTTGGTCTACTGGAAAGTTTCAGATAGGTAATGCATGGCTAGAAAGACCAAGATCTGGTTCAGTCTCTCGCTGGGCTTTTGAAGGCTGAGTCATTCCACATTTGTCACCCAGGTTTGAGTAGAGGAGAGAGCACCCTGGCCAGCCTTTGGTGCCCCAGAACTCCTTTCCTGTGGTCCCATCCTGCACTAGACTTTTAGGCCCTGGCCTGAAACTGACTTCAGTCTCGCAGAGATCTGCACCACTAAGCGTCCCCAAGCCTTACAGGGCAATCTCAGTCAGCAGTTGTCAACTCTTCTCTATTTCTTTTTAGTAGCAGAACTACTAAAAAAACACACACAAATTCTTCTTGGTAAAAACCAGCTATGTTAAGCTGAGAGATGTAGAGCTGCAGTGATTGAAAGCAGAGGTGAGGAGCTGCATGAACTCCACCCCTGGGTGCCCCTCAGGTGTTCTCTGAGCCTGGAGTGTTCCTTGGAACACGGTTTGAACACCCTGTTCGAGGCCCAGACTTGCTGAAATCAGTTTGGTGACCAGAGATGAGTTGCAACCAAACTAAGTTCCTAGGGGATTTGGTATTAGGGAAGGGAGCTGGTGTCTGTATGGGGCTGAGGGAGCTGAGGGGTGGAGAGTTAGTGGTGAGGTTTTAAGAAAAAGGACAGCTGAAGAACCATTTTTCATGTTCCTCATGTTTTTGCTGTGTACTATTTGAAAATATAGCAAAATGCTATTATGGAGCTCTGTCTTATTTCACTGTTCTGTTTCTCCTGTCAAACTAGTGTGTCCTTGTGGGAATTCTGACCCAACATTTTTCAAGAAACTTATGTTTTTCTAAATCCCCAGAAAAACCTGTCAAGAAATTGAGAACAAGGGAAAAAGTACAATTCTCCTGTGAGAACTAAAGCTGAATGATCAACGTAGAGCAGTACTGATCAGAAGGATTCCACTGACACCAAATTGAAAGTATGAGCAGGAAACATTAACATGTGGGTTCTGAGGTTAAGGCTGACATTTTCAGGAACCTGGTTAGGAGCACAGAGGAAAAAGTGTCTTAATCTATCAGCCAGCTTTGCTTACAGCTGAAGCTGTTATAAATATCTGTTCACGGGCCAGTCTCCTCCTATTGGTGACTCATTCTTGCCAATAAAATAAATACTAATAAATTTATGTGCTTAGTGTACTTTATACAAATCCTCTAAGTGGTGATCCAAGATATAATGAGAGTTTTGGAAGCAAAATAAGATCTTAACTTCGCAATTTAGACTCTGATTCTGTATGGTGCTATTAACTCTGAATGTTATTTGAATATTACCAGATAATGTTCACTGGTATTTTCCAACATTTCGGTGTTTTTTTATACACTGCAGTTCTCTGTAAATACTGACAAAGTTAATATTTTTTAATAAACAATTTCTTAGATGCTCATGATAATGAGTAAAGAGTATAAAGAATACTGAAAATATTTTAAGAATGATTTATGATTTGGGGAATTCCAGACAGTTTCCAGGAATTCCAATTCTGTATCCTGAATTCTGATTAATATCTGCCTGGAATTTGGAAATACTACCTACTCCAACCTTTGGCCTTTAGGTTTAAGTGATCATTTAAGTGATCTCAAATCATCAAGATGGATCCTAACTTCATTTATGCTATGACAGTGACTTAGCAAATGCTTCTCTTCAAAACCGACTTGAAGCTTGCACAAGTACTGACAGCTGACTTTAGAAATAAGAACCTTTTAACCATTAAAACTGGAAGGTTTACCTCTTGCGCTGTTGGTGGGAATGTAATTCGGTGCAGCCACTATGGAAAACAGTATGGAGATTACTCAAAAAACTAAAAATAGCCTTACCATATGATCAGCAATCCCACTCCTGGGCACGTATCTAGAGAAAACTCTAATTCAAAAAGATACATACACCCCAATGTTCATAACAGCACTATTTACAATAGCCAAGACATGGAAGCAACCTAAATGTCCGTCGACAGATGTTTGGTAAGGAAGATGTGGTATATACACAACAGAATACTACTCAGCTATAAAAGAGAGTGAAATAATGCCCTTTGCAGCAACATGGATAGACCTAGAGATTATCATACTAAGTGAAGTAAAGCAGACAGAGAAAGACAAATATCATGGTATCATTTATATGTGGAATCTAAAAACATGATATAAATGAACTTATTTACAAAACAGAAACAAAATCATAGACATAGAAAACAAACTTATGGTTACCAAAGGGGAAAATGGGGGAGGGATAAGTTAGGAGTTTGGGATTAGCAGATACAAACTACTATATATAAAACAGATAAACAACAAGGTCCTTCTCTATAGCACAGGGAACTATATTCAAGTTCTTGGAATAACCTATAATGAAAAAGAATATATACATGTATAACTGAATCACTATGCTGTACACCAGCAACTAAAATAACATTGTAAATCAACTATAAGGGTTAGAGTTTTCTCTGATGGATAGAATCTTATACAGTTTCTAAAGATTTCATTTAAAATTAGTTCCCAGAGACACTAGGGAAATGTATATATTTAGCTGTGGGTGACATGTGTGTGCACAATGTGAATAAGGGTTCACACTGCCTTCTCCCCTCCATCCAAAGGAAAGTAATACTTCTCTCTCTCTTTTTTCTTCTTCTTTTTGTGTGTCAATTTTTGCTCAGCTCTGAGTCACAGTGTGGAGTTTCAACATGTAAACTGTGAACACAAGAACAACGTGAGCACTGGGATGAATCATCCTTATGATTTGGTTATAACCTGCATGTATGAGGTAGAACATTTACCATATGTCATTGCTTTTGACTGGCTTTAAACCACAGCTCTATTAAAAGATTTTTATTAAATAGGTTTTAGTTTGATCATAAAGCAATTCTGCTTCCTGAAATCTCGTTTGCCTGGGAGGAGCATTGCATCTTTATACTTAACATTTTGGGGTCAAGCAATGGAAGGAAGGTGACTGCTTGAATTATTGCATTATTTACAATCAGTGGTTGCAATAAAGCATTATCTCTAAACCTGACTATCACTGAATATGGTCTTCAAAAATATATTAGTCTCTCTGTCTATTTTATAGCTGGGAGGGAAGCTGTGTTGACTTTTGCTTCTGCCAGAAAAGGAAGGAAGAGATTTCTGTGATCTAAGTTGGAGCCTGGATTAGATGGAGAGGATGAGCTTAAAAATAAATTAACTGGAACTCTGTATTTACATGACTTTTGACACCATCAACCCAATGTCTTGCTTAAAGTTCTTATACTACTGATCTACCCAAGACCTACTGTGTCAGTCGATAATATGGTGTGAGATTTAGATTGTGTTGGCTCCTTCTGTTATGTGGAAGCCAATAATTAAATTTTTGGAGGATGATTGTTCTGATTAAAGTCAGTCAAAGATGTTGTGTCTAGATAAGGAATGGTTTTAATACAGAGTTGAATGAGGAAAAAGTTTTTCACAATCCTGCTCACTATTACAAAGCAATAAAACAATGATATCCTCAACTGCTGTTTTTTTGAAGATGTGCTAGGTCAATTCAACCTTTAATATGAGTAGATTATTAATAAGAAGTATATTTCAAATTATTGTATTTATTACCCGTCATACCACAGCCTGTATGAAAAAATTTTCAATATTGTCTAATCTTCAAAACACTGAAATGGGGATTATTGGTGGGTACTGAGCTAGGAGTAGCAGCAGGAGAAGATTATACTGTGTAAGGAACTTTCAGTTCCTTTAGACAGTGATTGGAAAGTCTCTGACCATCCATGAATCAGAGTAAAATTACTGAGAAAGAGCTAAGAAATCCTTTTCCTGTGGTTTGGGAGGGTACTCTGTTACATATTTCTGGACTTAGATGGATGTAATGGACCAAACCTGATTCAGTCTCTTTTTCACATGTTGGAGGGAGGCGGTGGGGTTACATTCATTGTAACAACTTTTTTTTTTTTGAAAACGACAAAGGCAGACTGAGTTTCAGATAGCCCAATCACTAATTTATAAACAGGACATTACCTGACTTGAATGGTTAGACAAGGACAAAAGATGTATTCATGTTAAAGAAAGTAGTCAGCCACCATCAATTATTTGGGCAATAATGGCAGTTATAAATAGGTTGAGAAAGATTCAGGTAGACAGACAGGGCAGACTGGGGAAAAAAGTATTTGTTTTCCCATTGGAGAGAAAAAATTTTTCCATTAGAAATTATGAGATTTTTAAATGAGAAAGGAATAGGAGGCTTCATGGAATCCATTGTCCGTGGAGACACCAAGCAGGGAGAGGGTGATAATTTCCGGGACTGGGGTGGCTGGGTCTTGCTTTGCAGGATAGGGAGGGAGAGGAAGGGGCGGTGAACATCCCTTCCTTGTGTGTGTGCTCCACAGAGCTTCCCATGCTCACCTCAGTTGGGTGGCTGGCAGGACCACTGATGCATTGTTTTCAGGCTCTGGTGACCCCAGGAAAAGGGTGTCTCTGGAGAGCACTCTATTTCTTAGAAGGACCCAGATACCCAAACTTACAGTCCCTCTTCTCCCAATTCAGCTGCATCTGGGTATGAATTCAGGTAAAGTGTCAAGCTTTATGGCAAAAGGGGATATGGCAAAAGGGGAAAGGGAATTCTAAGTCCCTTCCTCCTGTATTTGCCAGAAGGCTTAACACAAAGCTCCCTTAGTTTAAAGGGAAGAACAGGAAAGCAGTTAAAAAGATCAACATGAAAATATTTTAATAATGTCAAATATGATTTAAATTAATGCTCTCCTATCAAGATTTCAGAAGTATAAATATTTTTCAATGAAATGCACAGCATAGTTCTCATGTTTATTTCTTTGCCTGCTCACATAATTCTTTCACTAAGAATTATGAAAACAGGAGGAGATTTTTAAAAAATATTTGTTAGATGATAGAGATCCCTAAAATATGGGTCAGACATCTATGGCTTACTTTTTTAACATGAACCAGATGCACACTTCTGATCGCAAAACACAGAGTTGGCATTTTTCCCCCTCGGTCAGACACTGCACAGACTAATCTAGAATTAAATGTATCCTGGCCAATGTGGCAAGCTGATGACCTTAGTTTTCTTTCTTAATGCCCCCAAAGGGCAAAAAATGTTTGTTCACAGTATAAATTATAGTAAATGCAGGATGACTGTAATCAAGAGTTCCCAAAATACAGTGGGTGACATGGACCAAAACTTTCATGATCTAGGCAGTTATGCCCCATGCAGTCACTCAAAGACTTCAGTGCCTGTCCTATTTTTGTTCCACCATCACATAGGGGCATTAACTTTGTCTACTAAATAAAAGCTGGCTCATAGACATAGTCATATTCCAGCTAATGGGAAGGAGAAAAGACAGGAAAAATGATCCAAGGCACAAAATTGTCTTCTGATCAAATAAGGCATAAGTTGCACACATCACTTCTGTTCACATTCTGTTGGCAAGTCCTTAGTCACATTAGTTCCATAGACACACCTGGCCACAGAAGAGGCTGGGAAATGTGGTCTTTACCAGAGTGACTATCTATATACATATGCCTGGAATAGAGAATAGTAGGTCACAATCATGGAGACTTTGTTGTCATTATCTTAAGGAAGCTTAGGAATAAAAAAGTCACTTTTCTCATATCAATGATAAAATTTCGGTTAAATTAGGTGTGATTGTCATATAATAATTATTCTCTGAAGATCAGTGTGATGTTCTATTTTTCCAGCTTCTCTAGTATATTCAGATTTAGCTACCACTGGTCACACACACACAGAAAGAGAGAGAGAGAGCGAGAGAGAGAGAGAGAAAGAACACAAAGCAAAACAAAAACCTCAGAAGAAGCAAATGTGAAAGCATAAAGCCATGTTTGGGTTTAACTTTCCTTAGAAAGGAATCTAGTAGAAACAGCCCTTGGTGTGCAGGCAGGAGTACAAATATTTAGATCCAGCCCTGTTATTAGTTCAGTAAGTAGCGCTCAGTCAGTCACTGAACTTACCTGTTCTTCATCTGTGAAGTGAAGAGATTGCATTACATTAATTTTGGCTTTAAAAATTTCATTTAATCTTAAAAAGATGTCATGCAATCCCACATAATAACTCTTGGGCTTTAGAATCTGTTTATTGAAAAGTCACAGAATGAGAAAACACTACAATTAATTTAGTAGCACTTAAAAATAAATGGTAGAACATCTATTATTGATTCAGTCTGTATTTAGTTTTGAGGATGCTGCAGCCCAAGTTGGGAACAGCTGAAGCAGATATTTTCAGGATGCCTTGATGCTTTAAAAAGTCTTCAGTTTTGAGGTCCTCTTCACAGTAGGCTTAGGTGTGGACACTAGGGAAAGCATGTAAAGTGGTCCTGCAATGAATGATGAATGAGAGCATGAATGATATCAGGTCACCTCTGCCCACTGGTCCCCGGAGCTCAAATGTAATCTTGGCCTTGAGGGTGGGTTTGCTACCCAGCCTTGCTGTGAGCCCAAGGATGTGGAGTGTGGTTTGGTTGCCTCATTCTGTGTAGTGTGGAGAGGAAGAGGAAGAGATGGCATCATACACAATATATGAAACCTCTTCAGAGGAAATCATTCAATCTCTTGTTCAGTGAGGAGTCCATTGTTATGATCTACTTCCTTCATCATTTTTTTATAGTACAGTTAAATGAATCACATCTTCTTCCATTTCCATTTTGATTTTTCTGAAATTATTTTCATTGAGCTCAAAAAGATTTGATTCATTGTTTAGTGGGTTTTCCCCTACTTTGACACATATCAAATCTTACAGATAACAGTTTTTGCCTTTGTGAGTTTTCTTTTGTGGCCATTATTTTTTCCAGCTATAATTTTCTGGGTCAAATTTTGCAGACCCTAATTCTGAGAAGGAGATTACTGAGGATCAATTTAAATCTGCACTGTTCTTGCCTTGTGCACGATAACCATTTGTTGATTATGATTTTGTTTTAAATATTTCTTTAGACTTTTTGTGTTTAATGTATTAGTTTGTGTGTGTATATGTGTGTGTTTAACAAGATGTGGTCCTTTACTGAATATTTTTATTCTATGTTATTGTGCAGTTTGGGCCTTTGTCATCTTTATAGTATTCATTATGAGTTGGGTAATTTTAGCACCCAATGCAAAGATCTTTGGTAAGACTACGGTATAAGGTCATGACAGGATTAGCACACTGCAGACAAATGGGTCCAAATACCAGGAGGGAAAGTTCTTTCTTTGTACAGTCTCTCATATGGTCAAAATTCTTATATCAGAAATATTTAAAAATCATTTTATGTACAACTAAAATCCTGCTTTTGAAGACTATTTGATGGTATGTGAAATAGATATACATATACTGAAATGGTACTTCTAAACATTGAGGTTATAAATGATTTTGTATTTTCTCCTTTATGCTTTTCTTTGTTTTCCAAAATTTTCTTTAATGAGCATATCTAATTTTATAGTTGAGGGAAAACATTTAGTTTTTTTTTTTTTTTTTTTTTTTTTTAAGCAGCCAGGGGATGCATTCTTGCTGACCAGGCACAGTAAGCTTTAATTAGATTTTTTCAGGCAGGATAGAAACAGAAATCCAAGCCACTGAGAGGACTGAGTCCAATAAATGACTGACATCTTATATAGTGCATCATTTCTAATGCTTAACTCCGAGGGGAAGACAGGTGGAATCTTTGATGGTATTCCTGCTCTGCTTGCTCTTGTCAGCTGCCTGTCTGCCTTCTGTCCATTTAAGAGTATTTGCTAGTTGTTTTGCAGGGTGACAAGGGCATGGCTTTCACAGCTTCATGCCCCACCACCTCCCACTTATAACTGGAATCTCCACTTATTTACCACCACTTCAAAACATGAATAAGACACTTATTTGGATAGCTAAAATGCAGCAGTCTGAGTGAGCAAAGTCTTACTGGTTGGAGTTGGTGCTGAAAAGTACAACCCAAAGGTTTTCAAAATAGGGGCAGGCGCGTGGGAAATGAGAAATGTTCTCCTATATCGTTACAGCATGATGATGAATTGCTTTTGCTTTTCCAAAACCAGGCTCGAGCTTCTCTGTTCACCTCTATTATCTGCTCCTGCTCTCCAAAGGCGTATTACCATATTAATTCATTGTGTTATACAATTTGGTCAACTAAATGAGCTTACCTTATGCCCTCTTAATGGCATTGGCTTTTAATGTTGGTTTCGAGGGATACATTTAACAAAACAGATGCGTCAAGGAAATGTATTTAAACTCAATTTGGTTTTAAAATGACTAGCGATCTTTCTAATGAGCCAGGTACAAAAAAAAAAAAAAGAGCATTGCAGAAGGCAACACATTGTGATAAATGTGGAGTCTAAATGCTGAAGTATCCCCAATGCCCAGGGTGATCAGATGTGTTCTGGAAAGAAAGTCATGCACTGCAAATGTGCCATTACAAGATCTGAAGCCTAGTCCATTTTTTTGTGGAAAAGGTATAACACTCTACTTAGAGGAGTTCGCCTGTGTATGAGACTGAGATTTAATTGCATGACATAAATGCTGCCATCTCACTGACTTAGTGAGACAGCCTGGAGAAAGAGATGTGTGATAATGGCACGAATGGTGAATGACCCATGGCAATTCAAGTCTAACAGTATAGTAGCAATATGGGTTTAGAGCCACATACACTAAGGTTGGAATTCCTACTTCCTCACTTTTTTTAGCTGAGTGATCACAGGAGAGTCAGATTCACCTATCTAGACTTCAGTTTCCTTGTCTGTAAAATGGGACAGTAATACTTAAACCTAGAGTTGTAACAATAATACAGGGACAGTGCCTGTCAGGTAGTAGCATTTAATGAAGTATATCTGTACCTTTCTCTGTGTGTGTATATGTGTGTGTGTGTGTGTGTAATCATGAATTTACCTACCTTACTAGGTTACTTGATTTTCTTGGATTGTTAAACCAATAACTGAATTCATGAATTCTGTTCCCTTTATAGCTCCACACATTCAAAATGTGCTGGCCACAGAAAGACTCACCCAATCATTTCTCCCAGTAGGATGATCAGGATGGATTTCTGGCTAGTGAGGCAGCTTCAGCAATTGACCTGACCTTAAGAGCAGCCAAACCTTCAGTCTGAGCTTACAACATCCTTATCGAATGGCTACATATCGACAAACTGATGACCAGTGCTTGGAAAAATAGTGCAAGTTAATGTTCTTTCTAGGATGGTATGATCAATATTTTCCCATGGAAGGCTGTAATATCCATGGTAGATTTCACCACACTTTCCCTGTTCATCCTGATTGCAACGATGACTAGAGCATAGTTAGGTGAGACAAAAAAGAAGCAATTACATTTTTAACTTTTGCTGGCCACTTTTCCCTCATCATACGTAACACCCTAGGTCATTTGACCTACTCTCTCTCCCTCAGGCTGTCTAGGTTTAGTTCCCACCCTAAACTGTCACTCTGCAATTCACTCTATCAACAAGTATCTACATCTTCACACACTAGGCATTGTGCTTGTGGCTGGATGATATGATATGAACAGTACAGTTGCCCTCAAGGTGCTTGCAGACTAAGAGTAAGCCATTTCTCCTTAGTAGAACTCTGCTCACCCTTTTATATGCCATTCCAACTCATCCATATTTTGAAGTGCAGGTAAATTCTTGTCTCTTCAACACATTGCTGGGAAGGTAAATTAGTGAATCTCTATGGAGGGCAATTGAGCAATATCTAATAAAATTAAAATGCAATACCATTTAGCCTAAGAGTTTCATTCCAAAATATTTGCCCTATAGATATATTGTACATGGTTTAAAATATCACAAGAGAATTCATTGTGAGAGTATTCATAACAGGAAACTATTGAAAACAATGTAAATGTCCATCAGGGGTTGAATACATTATGGTATTTATAGACAAAGTGAAATGATGGAGCCAATAGAAATAATGAGGGGTCTCTGTATCTCCTGATGAAGAATGACCTCCAAGATATATTGTTAAATTAAAACAAAAACAAAGGGCAGAAAAATATATAGAGTGGGCACAAGCTGTCTAAGGAAAAATAAACCCATATCTGTGATTGTAAACGCACAGAAAATCTCTGACAGGATCCAGAAGAAACTGTTACCTGGGGCTGCCTCTGGGGAGGGGGCTGGGCAACTATGGGACAGGGAGGAAAGAAAAGTTACTTTTTATTCTACACATTTTTGTACCTTTTGGAGTTTATACCGTCGGCATATATTATCTATTCAAAATAATAAATTCAATCTAATTGTAGAAAGTTCTGACTCAAAAAATACCCCAAATAAACAAACAATTCTTTTGACCTCTTTAGTGCAGGGATTTCTTCTTCCTTTCAGAGCAGGCAGGGGATATTTTGTACTGGAACCTGAAATTTCCTGCCATGAGATACCTCTTGTACTATTGCATTTAACATCATAAGTGTATTAATGTGAGGGAGGGGTTCAAACAGCATAATCTGGTTGGACTTCAGTGTAGATGGTGTCACTTCTGCTGGCACCGGGATGTCAAGTAGGCAGTGGTTGATGGAAGGAGAGGGTCCTCACCAGGAAGTGGCAGGAGGGCAGCACAGTTGGTGCCTGGGGCTCCCTCCAAAGACCCTAAGTAGTTGCAGTGTGACATAGGCTTCTACATGGAAGGTGACAGAATCCTCTTCTGGGAAAAGAAATATTTTCATTCCTTTCCTGAACAAACTGTTTTAATCCGGAAAATACCTTGGTAACCTGCACCTAAAATAGAAGGTGATGCTCTGAGGACACAAATAGGAAGGAGATCACAAAGAAATAACTAACCATCTCTGCATAGAAAATGAATAGGAATTTGGAAATTGAAAAGAGTAGAGAAGAAGGGAACATGGGAGTGGATGGGGGCATCCTGGACTTGTGCATTGCAGGAGACTAAAACTGAAAGAGAAAATTGGCCTATGAGCAGTTCTTGGTGCTGAGGTGACTGGGGGACTCTTGAGAAAAGGAATATCTGTTACTATAATTTCATTTGTTTTTGTTTCTGTGAATCAAATGCCATTTGCTCCCCAAGTGTTCAGTAAAATGTGCTACTACAAACCAAAGGCTTTATGTCAGCAGGCTTTGGGGATCTCCAAAAGAAGGCCTGGGCTCCATGGCTGGATTGGTGAGAATGGAAGGGCCACACAGCAGCAGGAGACTGTGAGAGAGGATCCAGCTGCAGCAGGAGCTCATGGTCAAAGGAAACCATGAAGACAGCCCCTGGGAAGTCACAGAGAGCTATGCAGGGTAGTAGGCTTTACAAGAGAGGTGATAGGAGACTTGAACAATTTTATACAGATCTCAAAGATTAGGATGATTTCAGTTGCCCACTTTACAATGTGTAAACTTCAAGGTGAAAGAAAAGAAAAATTCAGTCCTCTGGAAGCCTATCTGAGACCTGCAGGCAACTATAAATTACCAGGTGATTGAATATGCTTCCCACTATCTGTGACAACATCAAGCATTGTAGGGAAACAGTCTGGAATCACATCACTGCCTCTGGCTAGATCTGTACTTTACCCAACAGAGAATTGGAATTCTCCGTCTTTGACATCTGCCTATCACGTAGACCATTGTGGGGAGTAAGCATATATTTATTCTAAATTAGTTCTTGCTATTGCCCCAGTGTTTCTTTCATAGGCTACAATACTATGCCAAGATTCTCAGATGAGCTTACATTATTCTGTAGAACTTTGCAAAGTAGACACTGGCATCTGCCTACACATCTTGCTGAATTAAGTATTTGAACTGCTAAATGTAGTATAAAATACAACAATCAATAAAAACATGTTTTAAGTTCTTCCATTGCCTTCTCTATATTTCCCCAGAGTCTGTTACAAGTCCTTGATATAACTACAATCTGTAAATGCCAGCCCTACCCCCACTTTCAACAATGCCATTCATCCAGGAATCCCAAAGCGTTTTTTAATAACGGACTCATTAATCCTCATAACACTCCTTCATTTGACACATGTAACTCTCACTTCATGATATGTTGGTACTTACTCTGGATTTAATTTAACAGGTTTTTCCCCCGTTGTGGGTAGTCATTTACATTGACCTCATTTTAGTTGAGTTATTGCTCAGATTCGAGCAAGTTTGAATGGCCTCATCCCAAAATGACATCTTCTGGCAGATAGAAGAAAACCATCTGAAGAAGCAATTATTATTTTTTTTTTAAAGGAGAGGTTTCAGCAACAAATGACCGTATAAATAAACAACTAGATTTTAATCATGGGCTAAGAAAGTGAGACATTTTGCTATTTTATATAAATGTGAAATTGAATGAATTTCAGAACTCATGGGAGAGAGAGAACAAAGGCTTAGCTGAGACTGAGAAGCCCTAGGTCATGGGAACTTAACCTCTTGTCTTATCAAAGAAGTTCATTTTTTTACATTTCCTCTTTTTATACTTGCCCTCTTTGATTGCTGTCCTTTCTGGGGTCAGATATCAAGATGGCTTTCTGGAGTAGAGGTCCAGCAGGAGTAGAGCTGCATCCAGGTTGGGCTGAGGTTAGGTGTCCAAAAAAGCATGCTAGTAGAATGGGTTTTGGAGGTGGGCTACAATATCTATTGATTTAAGCAAGCTGACAAGAAAAGCCCAAGGAGCAAAAGCATATGCCCTGGAGTTGGTGGGCAAATAGGAGATTAGAGCCTGAGATATACAAGGAGGTAGCATTTTACTGGAGAACTTTGGACAAAGTTTGATGATCAGTGTTCTTGTGTGATGTTCTCTATCCAGTGGTTATTCCTCTAACACTTTCAAAGATATGGCACTCTGAATTAGACACCTCAAAAGCTGGCTCCTCCCTGTGGTTTCAGCTATCACCTTTATGTAGATAAATCTCTAATCTCTCACATCAGCCTTTACCCCCTGGAGGAGTGATTCTCAACCATATCAGACCCAATGCCCCTTTCATAACAAATTTTTTCAACATCCTTTTTATTATTATGAAATTCATAAATAATATAAATCAGCTATATACATAATTAAAAAAGAAAATGCTTTAATTGTATTATTTAAAAAAAGAAAGAAAAGTAATAACACAATGTGTATTTTGGTATATAAATCCTTCGGCACAACTATAAAAGAAGACAAAGTGAAGTGCCAGATACTCTCACCTTACCAAAATATCTCAGAGATGACACAACTACAAAGCCAGGAAATGTTAGTATTCTGTATTGACAACTCTAATATCATGCCTAGTGTTGCCATTGGTAGTGTGACTATGTGAAATGATCAACAGTTCTTGGTCACTATTTAAACCAAGCAACATGCAATCTACCACTGACTCACATGGTAGTTGTAGTATATGAAGTTGATATACGTTAGGAGATACAAAAGTACTTTACATTTTTATATAAAACAGAGTTAGATTCTAGGCTTAGAAAATTGAATTTTTTCCTACATCAGTGGTTTTCAAAATTTTGGTCTCACAACCCCTTTATACTCTTAAAGTTATTGAGGTCCCCAAAAACATTCGTTCATGTGGGTTGTATCTGTTGATATTTATGGTATTAGGAATTAAAAGTGAGAAATTTTAATACTTATTTATCATCTATTTAAAAATAACAATAATCTCATTACATGTTAACACAAATAACATTTTTATTAAAAGAATTATATCTTCCAAAACAAAAGACAATATGGTAAGAAGAGTAGCTCTGACAGATTTGCAAATCTCTGTGATGTCTGACTTAGTCCAAGACAAACTAGATTCTCATATCTGCTTCTGTATTCAATCTGCTGTGATACAGTATTTTGCTTAAAGTGTTTGAGGTAAATACAGTCTTATACTTATATGCTGTTGGAAAAGGTAGGAGTGTTATAATAGTCTTTGGAGGTAATTGTAGATATTATTCTTTGATAAGATGCAAAACTCAACAGATGATAGTTTCGTAAAGGCTAGTTGCAGTGTAGAATCTGAAATCATATCAGTGAATATCTTGTACTCTGTCTCTGTTACATTAAAATCCATTGGTCTATCTTGCTCTTTGAATGGAACTTTTACCATGTATGGTTTTGTAACATCATACATTGGTTATCTGTAAAATATTGGCTCACTGAATTATACAGATCTTCCAAATGTTGACATATTCCATGATAAAAAATCAATATATCACATTTATTAACATTGCCATTAATCTCATCAGAAACATCTTTAAGTATTGGGAGACTGTCATGCTTCATGGTGGTAAGTGCAAATTTTCCTTCTAAATCTTTTTTTTTCTTTAATTGAAGTATACTCAGTTTACAATGTGTCAATTTCTGGTGTTTAGCACAATGCTTCAGTCATACGTGAACATACATATATTCATTTTAATAATTCTTTTTCACCATAAGCTACTACACGATGTCAAATATAGTTCCCTGTGCTATATAGTACAAACTTGTTTATATATTTTATATATGCCAGTCAGATCTGCAAGTCTTGAACTCCCAATTTATCCCTTTCCACCCCTAAGCCCCTGGTAACCATAAGTTTGTTTTCTATGTCTGTGAGTCTGTTTCGTTTTATATGTAAATTCATTTGTCTTTCTAAGTCTTGATTGAATCCTTAAATTTTATCATTGGCAAAATATACTCTTTAGTTGTTTTCTTGGAAATAAAAAAAGGGTTCACTTTTGAGAAAATGGCCTGCAAGATACCCATCTGAATAATCATAGTTTGTCTGCTTGTTGTTTCTTCAAGTAAAAATAATGTTCCTTGAAAAACATGATTAATTCAGCTTGCAACTCAGGCAAATTTGTATTTTGGTATGTAGCATTTTGTCAGAATATTAAAAAGGTGGGTACTCAAGGGTTGAGATTTAATGAAGTTAGTCCATTTTATTGCTTCATCAAGGACAGCCTTAAGTGAAAATGGAGGGTTTTGTTGTTTTTGTTTGTTTAATTGTGAGTGCATGGTAATAAAGAATGCAGTGGCCACCAGTATGGCACAATTTGGTGCTACTTCCTGAGGCACCAACATTTTTTCCTACCATTTCTCTTTGTCTCGTCATTGCAAATTGTCAACTCAGTAAAATAGTCAAATAATATGATGGTATTACTGTGAAAATGGTTTTGACTTTGACCATCCTTGAAAGGGTCTCCTGGGACATACTTTGAGAACCAATGTCCTGTGGATTTCTGGGGGGACATGTGAAAATTACACAGGCCAATTCCTTGCTGTGTTTGTACTGCACACACTGCACATACATCATGACATGTGGTTCCTGTTCTGCAATGCCAGTAATACCTTCCTATCATTCTGACAACCAAAAAATGCCCACGAATTTCCACAATACCCTCTAGGGGCTGTAGTGATGCTTTGAGAACTTCTCTAGAGGCCTTGATTTGTGCTAGTAGCTTGACCAGGAAACTTTCCAGGGGAATACCAGCCTGTACCCGACATGTACAGACCAAACTCATCACTTCCTGATACATACAAAACACACTAGCACTGGAAGGGCCTATACAGTTCACCTCGGCCCACTCTTTACAAATGAAGAAACTGAGGCACAAGAAAGATTTATGACTTCAAGGTGATAACAAGTATTAAAGTGACCATTATTGAACAATGGTCCATTCCATCATGTTTTAGGCACTTAATAAATTATCTCACTTAATTTGTAGGTATTTCCAGCCTTGTTTTACAAAGGACAATGAGACTCAGAGGAAAAATGGCTTCCCAGAGTTTATAAAATTAGCAAGTGATGAAATAGAAACCTCAAATCCAGGTCTCTTGGTTCCAAATGCTTTGCTCTTCCCTCCCTGCCATGACTGATCCTCCCTTCTCTTGCTTTCCTTGTGCCCATCCAGTTAGATCCTGCCTTCATCAAACTTTCCACATTCACTCTGCATTTTCAGTGCTATCATCTAGCTTAGGTCCCCATTTCTTCTCATTTTAACTTACTGCCTTTTCGCTAGATACCTGACTCTGCACTGCTCTTTCTTCCATTCATCCTGAATGCATTCTTCATGTTAAAGCCATGAATCAGAGCAGGACTCCCAGGGGGGAGAGGATGGAGCACAAATACATGCTGAGGAACCAGGATGGTAGGTGGGTCTGGGGACTTGCGCCTTGTGATTAAGGAGAAAGGCTGTCCTAGGTGTTTGCGCTTCTTTTTATTTTGTCAGCAGTTCAGAAGTCAGCACTGTTACCTCATTTTAATAGGAGGAAATGGAAACTCAGAGATAGGTAAGAGGTAAGTAGCTTGTGCAAGGTCACACAGACTGTCAGTGACAACTGGGAACTTGGACCTTGGCCTCTTGTCTCCAAAGCCCTCTTCCATCCACAACTCCCTCCAGGAAAGCATGGGAAATATGTTCAGGAAAGCATTAGGATCCCTGTCAGGGCTGGAAGTGGCCAACTTGATTTCTGGCTAAGAGATGGAGCATGTTTGTTTAGCACCCAGTTCAGGCAGGAGAGGCTGAGGAGAAGATTCTGGGCCTAATTCTCCAGGATCTGTGCCAGGAAAACCCAACTTGGTTAGAAGTGAGTTAAAGTCAGCTGAGCAGACCTAGACATAAGGATCTTTCATGTTGCTATGTGTTTATAGAAAATTGGCTTTGTTATTTCTTAGGTTACTAGAAAAACTCCTTTGGGAAATATCAAGCACTGCCTTCCCAGGACTGAGAGGAAACAGGAGTTCCCCTGCGCTTTGGCAGACCAGAGAGAAATCTCTGAGACACCCTGGAGGTCTGCATGGTAAAGGCAATCAATGGGGGCAGGCGGAGTCAGGAGCACTGTATGATGAATCCTGCCTGGGCTGGCCTCACTGTCGACACACCCCTATTACCCGCCACTACGTGTGCCACCTGCTTTATTCCTCTCCTTTGCTGCTGTCATGCAGATGTCCTCCCAGGTCTCCATTTCTTGTCCTATTTCTATTCTTTTTGGAATTTAGAACTACAGAGTGAAAACAAAAGGGGATGTTAAGTTTTTCAATTCCCTTTCCACAGCATCTGTAAAATGGACAAAGAGGCAAGGAATTACACAAATATGTGTAGACCAGTTATTCAGGAGAAAAGAAGTGGCACAGTCAGTCCCTCAACAGTTCAACAACACTTACTTGGGATGGCCTCCTCCCCTGACCTTTCCCACATTGCAGGCTCCTCTGGAATCACATTGCCCACAGCAAGCCCACTGCTGGTATTCACTGTAAAGGCTCTTTGGAGCTTTAGGGAGAAAAGGCGCTATAAAATAAAAAGTATTAGAGTAAATTCTATTTTCCCCAACTGCTGGAAAAGAATGTTAACTGGCCAAAAATATTTTACAGCCTTTTCTCTTTTCCTCTTCTCCTCCTTCTCCTTCCTCGCTTTTTACTAGACAGTGTTAGAGAATCTCGAAAGTTTACCAAGTGGCAGTATACCAGAGTCTGAGGAACTCAAACTATGAGGAAACTGCTCAGAGTGCTCAGAGAAGTGGAAGGACTTAGTCAGGGTCACAGAGGTCTTCTCCCCAACCCTGTGCTCCTGGGACATCACTGCCTTCAAGATGAGCGGAAGCCCTCCAAAGTTCCGAAGAGCTGAACCCTCTTCAAACTAGCTCCTCAGAGGGAGAGAGAACATGGCAGTGTGGAGGAAGAGTCTATTTGAAAATAATAAAAACAAATGGAAGAATGAGGGTGTGGACAATGACCTTCTGTTGGAGAAACAAATATAACAGATGATAGATACATTCAATTTAACAAAGCAAACATGGGTTCATGCTTGTGCCTGGCCCTGTGGTTAAAAATGCAGATTCCTAGGCTCCACTTTTTGAGATTAAGGTTTAGTGAATGGTTCTCCAAACAAAAAGGATCACCTGGTGACATCTGCCAAACTGCCTGAGAATTTTGATTCAGTATGTCTTAGTTGGGCTGGAGAAACTGAACCTCAGCATGGCAGGTGAATCTGAATTCCCAATACAAGTGGTCCTGGAACCCACTGTGAGAAACTATGAATTGACTTCATTCATTTATGGACCATTTGGTTTCCCCTTTTCAATTTCTTCCTTTCCTCTGACTCTCCAAACCATTTTGCATATATAGACATGCAATAATAGGATCTTCTAGAGAAATCCAGAGATGGTTACATCCAAAGATGCGAAAAGTCTGGTAGTGTGTTGGGATAAATGTAATCCCCCCTTGGCCTCACTTCAGAAGGCTTTAAAAAAATCTTTAACTGTCCTTCAGAAAGAATTGTTTGAAAGCCTGGAGGGAAGCAGGTGTCCTCATCCCAGTTCTACTTGAGCTGTAGTTGGAACCCACTCTGGCCCTCAGCTCTGATTATAGGACAATGTGGTTTTAGGAATGTGTGGGATTTATAGCTTGCAAAATGCCAGAAAATCAGGATTAAATCCCCCCTGATTTATGCCTAGCTTGTCAAAGGCTCTAGGGCTTTAGAAATTCTGCATGTTTGAGTGATGCTCTGAAGGCTGAGCTGTGTTCTGCTTCTAGCTGATCGTTATTAACAATGGTTGCCCCTAAAGTTTTAGTAGCTCTCAGCTGTAACCTTTACACTTGGTCCATTCCTGCTTGTGAGGGGTTATAAATTCCATGATTTAAAAAAAATTATAATGGGAACATTCTTGGATTTTTTTTAGCCAACACTTCTGAGACAGGTTACCTGAAAGTTGGAGGGTCAAGCATCCTTCATCTCTGCTTGCATATCTGAGCTGCTTTCTTGTTGAATACTGAAAGTATGCAGTGAGTCTCTACTAAGGAATAATTCTTTACATAAGAAGACACAAAAACAAGCACAATCATTTGTTGTCTGTATTTGTGACTGCTTATTACGGATCCAAGAGCATTTGGTGCTGAAAAGTGGACCCTCCCCACTACACGGTTACTGTAAATGATTTAAATCAATCCCTTTAATGCAGCATCGGGTACAGGAAGCACAACGTGTAATGACTAAACATGCCATTTAAATTCTTCTCAGGCAAAATTTAAAAGGGGAGGTAGTGGAGGAAGCCAAGGTTGGCGAGGTAGCTGTATTCAAATATTTTTGGTAGGTTTCTAAGATACACGTCTCTTTTTCTAAAGCAAATGCATTCGTGCCTAAGAAAGAAAACAAACAGGGAAAATGGCTCTTGTGCTGGTGAGCTCATGAGAAATGCCAAAAGAGTTGTTTGTGCCCAGCCGCAAATATCAGGGTGTCTTTATTCTTGAGCTTTGATGCTTGGAATGAGGTGGAAGGTTTCCATGACAACTAATAGATGTTATGTTTATTTACTGAGTGGCAAGGAATGACAGTGTCAGCCGCTGACATTTTAGTTTCTTTCTCCTCTTTTTCTCCCACAAAGATTTGTTTTAGTCAATGAAATGGCAACAGCATCTTCCATTTTATTTGTCAGAGCTTGTATGGCAAAAGTAAACAGCAGTTTAATTTGATTCAGCTAGTCCGTTGAAACATCCTTTCTAGGCCCATTGCTTTACGGGCTTTGGAGAGCGCTTACAGTGGGCAGTTGCTGGTAAGATGATTTGCAAAGTGAAAAGCAAATTTCAGGTTTTATTCACTTGAA
This sequence comes from Vicugna pacos, assembly GCF_048564905.1. NCBI lineage: Eukaryota > Metazoa > Chordata > Mammalia > Artiodactyla > Camelidae > Vicugna > Vicugna pacos. The sequence goes on along the minus strand of NC_132993.1, from coordinate 44,724,540 downwards.
AATGATCTAATAACAGCATTCCAGGCTGTCTGAATTTACATAGGTCTCATTAACGTCCTCTAAATTTCACGTGACCTTGTTTATGCTCCTACTGATGTATTCATAAAAAGGCTCTATTGAGACTTGTAACAGGACTACAACCTCAGCAGAGATGGGAGATGGTGCTGCAGGGTGGGCAGGGACAGCTTCTCGCTGGTTATAAATAATGATATATTCCACTCTGTTATCTATCTGCTTGTGCCTTGTTTGCCCTCTAAATTATCTGCGGTCAGTTTTTAGTGCTGAACTGGCTTCTTCCTACTATCCAGCTGGTGCGTGCTCAAGGGATATAAACCAATGTTAGCATTTGCTTTAAGAAAACACAATTAGCAAGGCAAGCTGTTCTTGCTGGGCAGCCGGGGGAGGGCTGGCGGGGGGGAGCTGAGAGGAGGAGGAGGTGGTTATTCATATGATACATGCTAAAGCAGACAACTGGCTTTTTCTTAGCCCCTACTTTGTATTATCTGTGCTGCTACTCTGATTAACTTGAACAATTGAAACTTGAGACACTTCCAGCTCTTAAGACATGATTTTCAAGTGCTTTGGGAAACAGTCAACATATGACTTTTGACTTGGAGTTGCTCAAAATATTATTGCCTGAAACACTTTTCTCTGATTTCCTATGTCCCAGGTAGAAAGTAAGCTTCTCTCAGAGTAGCTTCATAATTTCATTACATTCATCTATCGCAGGCCTGTTTCACTAGAATGTAAGCAGCTTGAAGGCAGAGATTGGGTCTCACTGATTTGTGTATCCACAGCACCTAGCATAGTTTGGCACAGCAGACATTCAGGAAACCTTTGTGGGATAAATGAATGAAGGAGTGAATTATCACAGCCAGTTCCTGAGTGGAATCAGGCATGCTGTCCTCTGATCATATTGCCTTTACAGTACTCCTCACATGTTATTGTCTGTTTCCAGTTCTGTGGGGTGAATGCCTGCATTACTTTCCACATAAGGGCGAGAGAGCCTCAAGAGGGCATTCCTCTGTTCTGTGGTGTGTGTGTGCATGCGCATGTACAAAGAGAATGATACAACAGAAAAGTAACAAAGGAAAGGAGGAAACTCTGATGAGATCCACATCTAGTCACAAGGAGATTGTGGGAGACAAGGAAGAGCACTAGGAATCTGGAACTCAGATTTTCTGTTTCTAGGTAGACAACATCTCTGAGTCTCAATGACTTCGCCTCTAAAATGAGGGGTTTGGGCCAGATCAACTTCTCTTTGTGTTCCAGTGGACACCCAATGTCTGCATGTGTTAACAGATCTTCTGGAACAACCCCAAATGAACAAAACAATAAACAACAAAACCAACTCTGTATAAAACTAAATTAAACATGAATACTCAGAATTCCATAAGTTAAATGTAGACCAAGTCTGAGAGGTCTTAAAAAGATGTGGCTTCTATGACTGCTCAGTCAGGAATCCTATCAGAAGAAACCTGTGAACAAAAATTACTTTTTCCAGTCTTATTTGATAATTGAATTACTTTGCTCAGAGATGTCTCTAGACATTTATGGTACTGTAGGATCCTGGATTGGTAGTTTTATTCCAAAAGGAAAACAAGTTTGAAGTGAGGGAAATTCTGAGTCATGCTTTTATTTCATCAAGGTGTTACTTGGTCATATTAAAAAAAAATACCTCATTGTTATATTTCACCAACATAATAGAAAAAGAGCAGAGACTTGGAAATTTGAGGTAGTATTGTAAATAACCAAAAATAAAAAACCTGCATTCACTTGTGGTTTGTGTTCACTGATAATGGTCAGGTTACCGATTCCCCTTAAATGTAGGCCAACTCACACAGGGGCCTTGAAAAATACATGACGTCTGCAACAGCTTCCATGATTATTCAACCAGGAATCCTACCAGAGGAAGCTCATGGGTCTTCTATTGTAAAGATCTCAAAGGAGGATGAAAAAGATAAAGACTAGTATATTTATCCTCTATTGCCACAAGCCTTCCTCATCTCTGCTTTAGATACCCTGTTCTCAGAATCATTATCAACAACAAAGAATTAACAACTGTCTACAGGGTAAAAAGTGTCCTGGATACAAACACATGGAATTTGTCAGGGAAAGGGGGAAGGTAAGAAGGTAACTTGTGTTTATTGAGTAGCTACTACATGTGAAGAATTATGCTAATACTTCTTGGGAGGTGTTGGAATAATCATCTCCCTTTTACACATGAGAAAAGCAAGGCTTGTGGTGACATGAGGGTCATAAGTTAGAAAGGGGCAGAGCCTAGATTCAAATCCTGATATGCTATGACATCAAAGTCTGTAAGCTTTTCATTTTCTTCTGCTGAGAGGAGAGGATCTACACCTAGAGAGGGTCAACCCTTAACAACTTCTAACTAAGTCACAGAGGCAGTAAGGTAAGAGAGAAGGCAGCATGCTTTTGGTGGTCAGGGACAGAATCAAAAAAGAAACGTGGTTTGAGCTGATCTTTGAGGAAGTAGAGGATCTAGAGAGGCACATTTAGAATCACGGTTATACAAAAGAGCCACACTGCTTCTGGTGCTTTGCAGATCTGTGACCACATGTTCACCTCAGAAAGAAATGAGAGAGATTGAGGGGCCAAGTGTATGGTTATCCCAGGTTCTGAAGCTTCAGGGGGACATGTCACAGCTGCTAGAAACTCATGGTCCTCAGGACATGGCTCTGCTGTAGATTGAATGTTTGTGCCACCCCAGAATTCCTATGTTGAAACCTAACCCTTAAAGTGTTGGTATTTGAAGGTGGGTTTTCTGGGAAGTGTTTAGGTCATGAGGGGGGAGCCCTCATGAATGGTATTAGTGCCCTTATAAAAGAGACCCCAGAAAACTCCCTTGTCACTTCTTCCATGTGAGGACACAGCAAAAAGATGGCTATCTAGGAAGCAGGAAGCAGGCTCTCACCAGACACCAAATCTTCTGGCACTTTGATCTTGGACTTCCCAGCCTCCATAACTCTGAGAAATAAATTTCTACTGTTTATAAGCCATCTGGTCTTTGGTATTTTTGTTATAATATCTCAAACAGACTAAGACTATAATAAAACATAGACCTTCCTGGGCTCCCTGATGTTGCTGCAATGGGCTGCTTCTACTTTAGCTCTCTGTGGCAGACTTAGTGATCTGGCCTTTGCAGTGGCTCTAATAAATAAGGTTATTGTGTAGGGAACAAAAAGACATGAAAGCTCAATTGAAAATGGTCAAAAAGACAGAAATGTCAAAAAAGCTCTACTAATCATACATTTCTATTCCCTCTGTTTTCTTGCATTTACTATATTTTAAATTACTCCAAGTGGACCCTAACCATGGCTGGTCTTCCACTTAATATATCTGAGAAGTTCTGGTGAATGCTATGGAATTCTTCTCTCCCCCTTGCCCACGCTGCCTTGGAAATAATCTTGGTTTTATGACAATGTCAGTGGGTTCTGGTTAAGTCTAATTGCTGTCCCCTAAGCAGCACCTGTTCACTTTTCTTTTACAGGGCTTATGGGCATTCTCCTGTGGCGTTATTCCAGCTATCAGAATATCATTTGAATGACGACACATCAAATCTGTAAGTAAGTCATACAGCATTTGGGATCTGAGTTTGGGGTCACAAACAGAATGCTTTCAAAATATTGAACCTGCTCACTTTAATAGGCAGGAGTCTGTAATAAAATCACCCATTTTATATTGAGTATGCCTATAAATACAAATTAGTCTTAGAGCTTGCTGAACATGTATTTTTAAATGAACATTTGGCATTACCTCCAACAGTCAAGGCTTGGAAAGTGATTATGACATATGACTTTAGAAGCAGATAGGATATTTTACAGATAGTCTTATCTAGGAATTTTACAGACTGTGCCCCTGGAGCTTAAGTGGTTATGTGGAGCTGCCACAGGAAATACTGGGCTCCAGGTCTCCATCATGCTACAAACAAGTATCTCCTTTGTTATCTATTGCAGTTTGGAACTTCTTATAATATTTCATCTGAAGAAGGGCCCCAAAGCAATAAGAAAGTCTAGAAACCACTTATCTAGTCTAATCCCTTTATTCCAGATGAGAACAAAATGGTGTCTAAAGAAGGCACATAACCTTCTTTCAGGTAGGATGCTGGTAGCAGACTCCCGGCTGGACCTCACTGTGCTCACTCCCCATCATTTTGTTTTCCCACTTGACAATAATGTTTATCAGTGGTCAGGTTTATTTGAGGTTCCTGGGTCAGAGACACAAAGTTTTCGACCCTGAAGGAATCTTTATTTTTTTCACTGTATTGTCCTCAAATGATTTGTTTTGTGCTCATATTCAGTGTCGAAGCCACCTACCAGGCTGACACAGGGGGCGGAAAAAGGATAATGGTCAAAATGGCAATGACTTTTAATAATTTCTGGGAACTTCAGTATGCAACATATTATTTTCGGTTTTCAATATGATTGCCACATCTTCTCTGAACTGCAGAGTGATAAAACAAGGAAACTACATTTCCTAGACACTATTGTCAGAAGAGTTTTTGTTAGATTCCACCAAAGGAGGCACTATCTGAATGTTTGGAAGGCAGAAGGAAAGGAGCTATTATCTGTGTATAAGCATGAACAGACCCCTGATGCAGGATTTTGCTGATGGCTTACCTTAGAACATCTTCCTAAGAATAATCCACTTCTGTGCTACAGGCAGCTGAGATCATTGGCAGTGACCTCCAGCTGCATTGCAGGTCTTTCTGAGAATCAACTATGTTTTTGCTACAGAAGCTATGACTGGTGATGGTGGCTTCCCACCCTGCATTTCTGGATTTCCTGAAAGTGGTCTTCCTGCCTCTTGATCTTCCAATAGCTGCATGTCCTCTAATTCCCTGTATTAAACAGTTTCCTGCTCAGAATGTCAAGAGCAGTTGTTGTTTTCTGGATTGAAGCCAAAAATTGAGTTCTTCAAGGGAAGTGGCATAGAGGGGATATAGGTGGGTGGCAAGAAAATTGATACCTGAAGCTGGAAGGAGACGGCTTCAAATGTTTAATTCCCATGAGGCCATCCTCAGACAGAGCCAAGGAGAATATCAAACCAAGAGGAGCCTCTGTGGGTAGAGCCAGAGGCCCTGGAGAACAACAGGCAGAGGAGTTGCCTCCAGAGAACAGAACCCAGCATCGTGAGGGACTGTCCCCACTTCAGGGTTGGGGGTCCTTCAGAGCATTTGCTCAGTAGGACTTCAGAATTCTTACAGTTCTGTGAATGACATGGAACTTCCCTTCTTGCTCTTCCAAATGGGAGAGTTTATTGAGGCTGTCCCTGAAGTATTTCCTGTCGTTGGGGCATGTGTTGGGTCGGGGCAGTGGTGGGGGGAGGTAGCTTTTCTTTTCAGTTCACAGGTTATCAGGTCAGGAAGAGTCTCATTTGGACCTAATGGAGAAGTCTGCACTTCTCCCAAAGATCCGAGACTCAAGCTTTGGCTTCTGTGAATGGATAGAACTTTGAATTGTCCCTCTTGGGATAAGTGAGTGAGTTCTATGTGTTGGAGAAAGAATGAAATGGATATTTGATAACTAGAACATAAAACAGAGTCAGGGACCTGCTGTATTCTTATCAATCTTATTTTTTCTTAAGCACAGAGAGGATTCCATTTCCCAGTTTCCTCTTCAGTTTGGTTGGTGCATCTAATTGTTTTCTAAACAATGGAATGTGGGCTTGGGCTTAAATGATGTATATCACTTCCAGGTATTGCATAAAAGTCCCTGTATGATTACTCACTCTTTTCCTCTCTTATGGCAACCATAGTGCTGCTGTTAAATAAAAAAAAAAAGATATCTCAAGATAAAAGGAATCTGGTTTTGGGGTCATTGCTTTAAGAAAAGCCACCCAGGAGAGCCTCTTGACACACATCATCCTATAATATAAGTGAGAATGTTACCAAGGTTATTGTGATAGTGACAAGTTAGCAAGGAATTTGGATTGTTTATTATTGCACATAGTGTTTCTTATCCTGACTGAGTCATGAAGGAATTTAATAACAAAATTAGCACAATTTTTAGGGATTTTTAAGTGGAATCGGGGTGAATCAGAATACCGACCACAATTAGAAGGTCCTGGCCTCATTCTTGGTCTTTTCAAGTAGGGGTTCCAAGGTGTTTTAATTCTAGGATACACTATTAATTTCCTGATAAATCTCTAGGAAGGAGGCATTTCCTGTATTCTCATATCCACAGATAGACTTTTTTTTGCATTTGATAATGAAGGAATAGACCTTAGAAAAAAACATCCCTTGCTTCTGATGCTCACAAATAAGGAACAAGAGAAGGACATGCTCACAGGACTCCCAAGAAGGATGGAAGTTCTCCTGTGCTAAGTGAGTGTTAGCTTTGTGTACCACCACATTGCAGATGGAACTTCGAGACAATGCAGTCAAGTCTCGACTTGGAAAAATATGTGCAAGACTGTGGGTTGAGGGGAAGCAAGGATGAAGGGGTACAGGAGACCAGCTGGGGTTAATGATGCAGATCTTAGGGATACATTTAAAGATGCTACACTTGTCAGCCAAAGTCCCATACTTAATGGTGAGTGGTGAGACTCAGAACTTTCATTCTAGGTATCTTGCCTTTTAAAGAACATAATATTGTTGTTTTTCTTAATAAGAAATGTAATATTTGTTAGCTAAAGACCATTTAGGAATCATAGAAAAGCATAAAGTAGAAAAAAATCTTAATCTCCAACCCAGGAAATAATCACTGTTATTTTGCTATGGTTCTCATCAATCTTTTAAATTAATATACACATATTATATTTCAAGAACAAAATCTATATATATCCTTTAAGGCTGCTTTGTATTACTTGGTATAGGCCAGGTAATACTACTAGAACAAAGGACCCTCAAATTTCTGTGGGTTATAGTAACAAAAGTTTCTTTCTCATTCACATTACGGGTCTATTCCAGATCAGATCCATCTGTGCTCCACATCGTCTCCGTTCCAGGGACCCATAGCGAAGGAGCAGTTTCTGTTCAGAACAATCTCCTTGCAGAGAGAAAAGAGGCAGATCTTGCATGGGCTCTTAATCTTTTGCATAGAAGTGACACATAACACATCATTTCTGCTTTCATTTCATTTTGGAAAGCAGTCATATGCCCAAGTTTAATATCAATGGGTAGGAAAATATAATCCTCTCAGGGAGGGACAGCAAATATCTGTGACCAGTAATGCTTATACTGGCTAATGAAATGTTCTGTACTCCTTTGCAAGTACTGGAGTTGTTAGAAAATTAATGAGATATTGTTTTCTCGGTGTGACAATTTTTGCACATCTCCTGCCTTTAATTCTTCCAATCTTTATTCTTATTTATGCAGGAAGGGAACAGTGGGGCATGGGTTGGAGACCTTACCACCAGTGGAAATGAATTTGTTATCAATGAATGACAACAGTATCTACAGAAAAATTCTAGAAGCTTATAGAAGTAAATCCCAAATATAGAAATATTGCCAGCAGAAATTTTAAATTACATTCTCAAGAATTAACTTATTCAACAGAAATCTTCAACAAATGGTGGTCTTTACCTGGCTTCTCCACGCTGAGAGAGGGACAGTTTCCTGGCACTGCAGCAGCCCTTGCTAGCAGCTGGTTCAGGGTCCATATGTAATCAGAGCTAGTGTTTTGGTTCAGATGCCCACATCTACCTATCTCTGTCAGCCTCCTACCTTCTGTTCTCAAAGGCTCTGCCTAGGAGGCCAGGATGCAGCTTCGTAAATCTGAAATCACCTGCTCATTTTCTCGGTACCCAGCTGTTCACTGAATGGTTTAAGAACAGAAGGAAAATGTCCATTCTCCAACCCCCATGTGTTGCTGGCCCTTGGCTTTGTGGGCATCACCTCCTGTGCTGAGGAGAGCATGAAACTTAGTTGCCATCCATTATGCCCTCACCAGGGCCCACCAGTGTCTGCCCAGAGACAGGGAAACATTCATAAAACCTAGTGGCACCTTCTGATGCTGCTCCTGCCCCTTCTAATTGGCATGCTGAACGCCGGAGCAGCAGAGACTGTTCCTGGTCTACATTCATTCTCAGTGTAGTAGAGATCCAATTACTTGCAGACAATAACAAATTATGTTCATCGTTATCTTGCAAGTGTGTTTGACTTCCAAGTACACTCTGCTGGTGCCCCTATGAGCCCCTTTGCTCGACTTGTCCAGAGGTCACCTTTGTGTGGAGCCCCAGGTTTGGACAACCTACAGCCGTCTCTGGCTTTGCAGCACATTTTGTATTTAGCCTGTGTCCCATGTTCACTGTCTCTGCTCTCTTCCTAGTCAACTTCAGGAGTTGTTTGCTTCTATTTATTATTCAGTAAAGATCGTACACATTTTGCATTTAATAAGCCACTGAACACACAAGGCTCTTTGCTGAGCTGGAGTGGAATATGGTGTTTGCTAGATCGACTGACCTCCCCAGAAAGCAATAAATAACCTTCTTGTCTCTCATGTCTGCTGGACTCTGCCTAAAGGAGCACAAATCTAAAACACAGTAATATCCCTTAGCATTTGGTTTTCAGACCTGGTCCTCTAAAGGGGTAGATTCCAGTGTCTTTCTAGTTTTTTAATAATGCCATGAGTTGAAGAAAGACTTCCTAAACTGTGTGATTTCTTAATTTGAACACAAACACCAGAAATGAAGAGTTCCGGTCCATAGTATACACAATCACAAATTTGAGTTTTTTCTTTTCAAATGTCTTGCCTTCACTAAATGAAGTAGAAGAAGGGAATTCTAATAGCATTGTCTGCAAATATGGGCACTTCTTAGGGCCATAGTAAATTTGGTGTCAATTGGGGGAAGATAGATATAGAATGATGTGAATATGAGATTCAAGGATGAAATGTGGTTAGCCTCAATGCATTTCATGATACTTTTTGATCCCAAGATTCTTTGAATCCGTGTGCCATGCATTGCCTAGAATGAGCTAAGAAGTTAAAAACAAATAAGAGAGCAATTTCTAAGACAAAGTGCTCCTTGCCCTCAGGCAGTGCTCTATTCAGATGTTTAGAGTAGCCTTCTGAATGCCTGGAGTTTATCTTTGGCTGCAAGGAAAACAAACACTGGAGCGAGAATCAGGAGAGAAGGAGGAGGAATAACAACAAAAAGACCCTATGCGAGGAGTGGAGAGGAGTCGTCGGGGCATAGCCAGCCTCCTGACTGGCCCCTCAGGGTTCTGAGGCCGGAACAGCTGTGGAGCCTATCACCTTGGGAGGGAGGGTTTGCTCTGCCCCTGGCTTCCTGGCCCCACCCTCCCTGCACACTCTCTCCAGCTGAGTTCATTCTTTGCTGGTCCTCACTCAAAGGCAAGAGAGCCAGGTGCTAGGGAGGAGCCAGGTTAGAGACTGGAAGTTCATCCACCTTTGTGATATTAAAGCTAAGGGGGGAAATGTGAGATGGAAAGCTTAATGGAGTCTTGATTCCACCCTGAGGGTGAGCTGTGCAGGGACTGGATTTTAAGGGAACAAGATGGTAGCTTAAAGAATGGTATTTTGAAAGTTGGCTGTCTCTGCCGAAGCAAGACACCCCCATGTATTGGTGAATGTTTGTCATTAGCTCCTCTTTGGCTGTATGTAGGAGGAACAAATGGCTTTTGTTGTCTGTGAAAGATTTACCAAGCTTCTTGGCCACTTGCTGCATAACAACTATACTCCAGGATTTGTGTGGAGCAGCTGTGAAAGAACAGGCTTGCTCTGTTTAACCCTCTAGTGTAGGGTAGATGGGAAATAAAGCCTTATATTAAGCTGCTGTAAAATGTCAAAAGCTAAGGAGCTTCCTGGTGTCACTGGAGAACTGAAGATAAAATTCTAACCAGTCTGGGTAACTATCTCTGTTAAAACTCCCGAAGTATAGCTGATACAGGCTCTTCTCTGGCTCCCAGCTTAACCAGATCTAGTCTTGACCTGCTACCAACTCCCAGCAGTTAAATCTCCTCAATATGAAAGAATCTGTGCTTTCCAACCACTTCAGTTGGCATTGCTATATCTCAGCAGAATACAAATCTAAGCACCCAGTAATCCAGGATTGTTCTTGAAAGACTGAGTGGGGGATAACATTGTTTTCTACTTTTTAAAAGTTATTTCCAGGGAAACAGAGGTATTGGTTTTATAGTGCTTAGCCTAGAAAGGTTAAATTACTGATGTGAGATTAATATCAATAATGCTAAAAAGCTCCAAGTGGAAAAAAATCCTTTGATTGGATTTTAATGCATCCAGTAAGCATATATAAAACAAAGGGATAGAAGTGACAGAGACATATTTTGGATCAAACAAAGAATATCTTTTTGATAATAGAGCTGTTCTGAGATAAAAATGACTGACCTGGCTGATGGTGGGCTCCCTTTATTCAAGGTGTTTAAGAAAAGGCTAGAAAAGTATTTGTTCTTTAACTAGCCCTGAGGTGTAAAAAGAGCAATAAGCATTTTACTTCATTAACTAAGGACTTCTTTGTCTGTGAACTCCTAAATGTGAATGTAGAATTATTTCTATGTGCACATTTTTGGAGGAAATTTTTTTCTTTGTTTCTTTTTTTTTAAATCATGACCTCTTTTGTATGATAAGCCAATTAATTAGCTCTCCATGTAAAGCTTCCAATGAGGTCTTTACGGCTCCACCTTGAATGTGATTGTTCTGCTAAGGATCAACAGACATTTGAGGATAACTTCTAACACTAAAGACAGAAGTAAAAATAAATGAAGAGAACAGAGACAGTAATGCAGGGAGAAGAACAAAGGAAAAAAAGTAACAACATCAACAAAATAACTCATGAATATTCCTAGAAAACTAGGAAGGTGCTTCATGAAACAGTGAACTGGGGAATATATAAAAGGAGCATAGAAGATAAAAAGGAGCTCTTGGAAATTAAAATTAAGATGGCAGACATGAAAAATTCACAAGAAGAATTTAGACAAAATTGAGGAAGTCTTGAGAAAGCTGGAAACGAGGACAAAGAAATGGAAAATAGAGAACAAAAGTGAGGATTAGTCCAGGAGGTCCAACATTTGAATAAAAGAAAGACCTGGATAAAATAGAGGATGTCATCAAATAAATAATTCAAGGAAAAATTTCCAGACCCAAAGTACATGAATTTCCAGGTAGAAAGGCCCTAACAATTATGCCTTGTTATCTATCATCTATTTATCTATCTATCCATCCATCCATCCATCCATCCATCCATCCAGATTCCTGGCCTTGACTGAAGAATTAAGTCTGATTCAGTGGGTCTGAGTTGAAGCCCAACTGTCTGCACTGAATTATGAACCATTCTTGGAAAAAACTTGTTCTAGAGACTAGGGTCCCAGGATCCAGAAGATCCACTTATGATGGAATCCCATGAGCATGCTCCCTTCCCATTAAATCAAGCAGCATGGGAGCTGCTCTCAGTGAATCAGTTGGCACTTCTTTAAAGATCATATGGAGTGCTCCTAGTTTGGGAATGAGCTTGAAGGGAAGAAAATCATCTCACGTGTCTGCTAAGGATTGCTTTGTAGTCTGAAGGCATGCTTCCGTAATATTATGCCATTAGTATATAGATAATTTAGTGACATAAAACTGATCAAGCAGAATTACGAGTAGGATTCCCAGGAGAAATAATCCTACTTTCTGTCTAAGTGTCTGGATAATATTTAGTTGGTTTCAAAAGAGGGCTCAATTCTCTTCTAGTCAAAACTATAATCCTCCAAGACCGTGAAGCTATCAACACCACCACTACTGCTACTTTCATAGTCCCCGCTATGGATCTTGGTGGCTCAGTGAAAGCACTTATTTTCAGCTTTGTATCATGAGAACTTTGTATGTGTGTTTGTCCCTCTAACCAGATTATAGACCCCATAGGAGTGGAAAAAAATATTTTTAATCTTTATACAAACTATACAAAGTGCTTGATGGGTAATGACCAAGAAGGTGATTAATCACTATTGACTCAGTTAAATTACATACTTTCCCCAATGATTCAACTTCATAAAATACAGTGAATATGATTCATAGTATTTTTAATGTTTTTGTAATATTTAAAATTAATATTTTTTCTGGTTAACAGTCATACATTATGAAAAATGGAAGGTTTTTTTTTCTTTCTTTTTTTTAACCAAGAATATAGTTTAAAAATGAAAATGAATTTTGGAATAACTACTTCCAGAAATTTAACTGGATAATATCTACCCTTTCATTTTGAAAACAATGATAATAATGAATCACTTCTCAGTTTTTATTATGCCCCTAGAACCTACTTTCTCCACTGTTAATAACATAGTAATTAAAATATTATATATTAATGATACCATATACCCAAGGTGAAACTGAGAACTGAAGATATTAGATAATTCATGCTTCCAAAACTTTAACTACAAATATAGGGATCTTAGACGAAAGGTATCCTTTATTTTATTTTGTTAGGCCTCAATTACCTACCTTTGCGCATTGACATACCCGAAAGCTGATAGTTTTCCACGTAATAGTCAACCCTCAATACTTACGCGCATCAGACTGCCTTACACATTACTTCAGAGCCTCTCAGACTCCCTGCATGGGCCTCAGCTGACTTCATTCAGGTGCATCTTGACAATCCCCACCTCTCCTCCTACCCAGCACATCTCTATCAAGGGAGTAGTCATGGAACTGCTCAGTGCCTAAGCATGTGCAACCTACAAGTTCAGAGTATTTAATGCTCCTGGGGCAATCTCTGACCAACGAGGGATGACCAGTGGAGCCAAAGCATACATTCTTTCCTTGTGTTTCCCATGAATAGATGGTTCTGAAAATCTGGGGCTGGTTACTTAGTCCTGGAGGATCAAGTTACTGGTTGCTTCTTTGATGTGTTCTTGTATTGGCAGTCCTTCCTTGTTTCCTCCCTCCTTCTCTCCTCCTTGTCTTTGACTCTTGCACCCCAGAATTACACCAATCAGGTAGTCACACAGATACCTCTGTCTGGGCTCTACTTTTGAAGGAACCTAAGCAAGATATTATGAAAGTCGGGATGAGTAGTGGGAAGATAACACAAAACTGTGGGGTACTAGAGTTTGTTTGATTGATATTTGAGATGCAGTAGGTGATATTTCTTAGGCTAATATAAAAATATACTTGTATTACTTGGTCACACTTGCTTGGTGAAAAAAAAAAGCCATTTTCGGTTAAAATTTTATACCAGACCGCACACAAAGTGGATAATCTACATTCAGATAATCTATAAATGACCATATTCACACAGAGGTGCTATCTAGAAAAACAAATATACAAGATGGTAATGCAGGACCATGAACAAAGGACACAATCATATCACCCATAAGTATTTTAGTATGATTCTCTAATCCAATATAAGTAAGTTCTTAGAAAAAAAGCACAAGGCTATTAGGACATCTAACAGAATTAACAAGAATGAATAACAATATAACGGTAAATTATCTTTAAAAGGTTCTCTTACAGTTTGGATCTAAACAGGGTCCAAACATTGCATTTGGTATGTTTCATCTCAGGTTTTTTTAATCTATGTCAACCCTTTTCCTCTTGTAAATGACACTGTTTATTCAAGAAACACAGTCATTTGTCCTGAAGAATGTCCAAATTCTGAAGGTATGTGCTATTGTCCTATTGTCCTATTTTCCTTCAAAATAAAACAGAAGCACAAAAGAAAATTTCTCTAAAGTATTGTCAAAGGGCATTGTTTCCTTTGATAAAGATCCTATACATCTATCTATTCCTCTGGGAATTAGTAGTCCTACTCAGTAAAAGAGTAGGTCAGTATTGAAATCTGTACTTTCCCATTACTGGGAAATAATGAGAATTTTGACTCAAACTTGACAGCTATACATTTATAAATTTTTAATAAATTTTCTGCTTATATTTTAAGTGGAGAATCAATATTTTTTACACCAACAGTGTGATGATTTTCATTGCTCTCACCAGAATCCTAGAAGCTTAGACTCTCAATGGATCCCAGAGGTCATGTATTCTAACGCTCAGTTTTTATAGGCGAATAAATGTGCGCTCAGAGATGCCAGCTGACTCCACATCAGCATTGCTCAGCAGGTCAAGGGCACTGGGCTCAGAATCCTGGACTCCTGGCTACTCAGTCCCGTGTTCATTCTAGGGGCCACTCTACTCACCCATCTGCTGCAGCCTGAGTTGGCTGAGGCTGGCAATACTTCTGAAGCTAGGATAATGCTGTGTTTCTTTGCCCCAAGACCATTCTGCATATAGTAAGACATGACTGTGGGTTCAGATATGCTGAACTAATACTAAAATGTGTCTGAAAGTTTGCTGAATTCCTAAAAGACTGACTCTTGCTATGGGCAATACATTGTTCTTTTCATCACTATTTCAAAATATAGGCTGGGAACTCGGTTATTGTACCATGCTGACTTTCATCATTAACAGTTAATATTTCTGAAAATTCATGCAATTAAGAGTGAAAAATAGCAGTATGAACTACTCCTATATGAATCTACTGTATATGAAACATATATAAGTAATGATAAAGGTGATGTAATGAATAAAATAACCTGGACTTTGAGCATTTCCCATTTTTAGAGGAATTGATTATACATTAAAGCCTTTGTCAGTAAACATTAGACTTGGCAAATTATTTGAAATAAATTAACAAATAAGTCCATTGGAAGGCAGATTCAGCTGAGTCCTAGTCTGAAGGCTTTATCAGGGCTGTTACTATTCGTAGTAAGAGTTTCATGACTCCATTATCTATGGCCTTTGGCCCTGGAAGGACTGTGTTTGGGTTCAGCCTTGCATGGGGAGAAAATCTAAAGAGAGTCTGAAGTATGAGAGAGCATTCTCGTTCAAACTCTAGCTCTTCCACTTACTAATTGTATGATGGGACAAAGATTCTGAAATTTTTTCAAGCCCTAGTTTTCTCATCTAGAAATGAATTTTCTAGAGGAACAAGTGAAATCATGATTGTAAAGCTCTTAGCACAGTATCTGGCATACAGGAAGTACTCCACTACAATGACCTCTTATTATCATCTTCCACAACAAATGAGATCTTTCTGTTTATTCAATTACAGTATCACAATGGCCCATTCAGGGGAGGACTGAACAGCACTTCATTTTGACAAGATAAAATGAGAGATGGGATGCGTCAGAAATAAGTACTAAGTGGTGTAGGTTTATTGTTTCCCATAGGATCATAAAATCAAAAAAGGATTCTGCTGATTAGGAGAAAATATTTTAAATGATCATGGAGGTGTCTTTTTATTTTATAGAGCAACAACTCAGTATCTCCTATTTCAAAAAAATTTAGCAAAATCTGTAATCCCTACAATCATCCAAATTAGTGGGGCTGTTGGTTTATTTAGCTTGATTTACCAGTTTGAATTAATTGGTTGGCGAGAGTGTATTGAAAGGAAATTAATCTCTTGATAAGAACAGTGCTAATGTTAACAGATAAACGATTAGACACACACTCTTATCCATTAAGGGAAGCTGAAGAAACCTGGGTAGAAGTATATTATTTGAGAGTTGGGAAGAGGCAGTAGCACTTACGTGAATCTAGAGCACTTACTTGAACCCAGAGAATCTAATTATAGTAGGAAGAGGAGGAAGGAAAAGGGAAAGGGAAGGAACAATGGTGATGAGTAGGGTATGGATGGGGGATGGTCATGAAGCCTGACCATTTATCACATGAAATATTGGACTGGGCTGAGGTTGGGTAACTTTGGACACTGCAAAGGCCCTATCCTTACTCCCTGAACCTTGAGGTAATCTTTAGACATTACTGTTAATTATTCAGACTCAGAAGGCTGCAAAAACATCTTGATTCATTGGCAAAGTGACAAGCATATGGTGTGTTTTGCAAAGCCCTAGCTTTCTGTTGAGAGGAAGCTAACATTAATTTCTTACAAATCCTACAGGGACTTTCCAAGCCAGGCGTTGTTAACATAGTTTGACATCGAAGTTGGAGAGCAGGGAGGAGTTTTGAAAAATAAGTTAGATACAAATTAGTAGCTTTATTCAGGCTGGTGACAAGGAAGCTTCTGAGGCACCACAGATTTCCCGCAAAGAGCAACAGAGCATCAGACAGCTTTGCAGCCTGATTGATAGTAAAGTTGGCAGGTCTATTTAGTGGGTCCTACAGGATGGTGCTCGGAATCTGGTGTTTCCTGCAGTGCTTGGCAGTCTGGCAACCTTGGCTCAGGCAAGAGTCCCAACAAGCATGTGGTGTGATCATGGTCAGGGCTGCCCTCTGATTGAGGGAGCTGAGCAGCCTACCCTCTGCCAACACCCAAGCTGTTAGAGGGCATCCCCCAGGGACATGAGAGAGGTGGGAGAGGATGAGAGGGGGGTGTGTTTATATGAAGTGAAGGATAGATAAAGAACCCCTCATGATCTGCAGATACTTATTATTGTTTGGACTCTTCTGGCAGGGCTTCAGATTTGTTACGAAGCTTCCCTCTTTCTACGGGTAGATTTATTCTATCTTCCAACCTGCAATGGACTTTTAATGACTCTGTGGGCAGATAGTGCATTTCTGACCCTCTATCTTCTTTGCCATCTTTGGACCTCCTCAAACCTCCATCAGAAAGGCATGGTAATATTTGAATTTCATTTGTTGTACAAGTTTATAAAAAGCAGTTTGCACAAGAATTCGGTCTCTCGTAGCAATAAGGGTTAGTAATTAAGGCATAAATAAACAGAGTTTTTCTTAGGAATTACTGGGGAAATAAGCCTTTGATAGTACAAGCAAAGATAGAGAATGAGAATATGAACTACTCAGTTGATTGGTTTGAAACGGAAGGTAAACGGAGCAGGACCCATTAGCAAAGAGCGACAAGAGCATCGGACAGCTTTGCAGCCTGATTGATAGTAGAGGTGGCAGGTCCATTTAGTGGGTCCTACAGGATGGTGCTCGGAATCTGGTGGAATTGGCAGTTCTACTTTCTCTTCAGCTGATGAAGAGTTAAAGAAGAGGGTGTGTGCAGGTATAGAGTAAAGAGGATTTAGATAAAAATATTTCTAAAGAATCTTGAGTTGTCTACCATGAAATGGCCAATTCTGGATTGTTCACGGACAATTTGACATCTTCAGCCCAGGAATAAAAGCTCTACTCTGAGAGGGGGTCACCTGGTCTACTTCAAAATGCTTTAGGCAAATCCACTCATAAATTATGTCAGAGATACAAGCATTGGCCGTATTTTTAGAAGACCTCTTTGTCTGGAAAATTCTTTCTTATATCCATTCAAAACCTTTTTGGTTACAACTATACCATTTTCCTTCTGTCCCCAGAGAAAATAAAATACAAAAGGATCAACTTTTTGTTGTTGTTGTTGTTACAGCAAAGCCTTTTATATATTGTGGCCATGTCATCATTCTTCCATCTTCCTCAAGCTGTATAATTCCAGTTTTGTTAATATGTCCCCACAGGTGCTATTTTCCAAGTGTCTTAATCACCTGTTAAGCACTCCCACCAGTAGACTCTCCCCATATTTCACTCCCATTCATATTGAGGGTCTCATACCTAGACTAGGGGTTCTAGGAAAAGGGCTAATACCAAGAGCAGGATGTCTATCTAATTTGTGACTTCAGTTTCTCAGGTTTGCTTGTGTATGCTTTATCTCTCCTGATAAACTATCATGAAGCCATTGCCGCACACTCTTGGTACTCCCTCTGGTTCAAACCTACATCTTTCTCATGTGTGAACACTGCTTTCCAGATGTCTGAACCTCTTCTTCACAAACAAGGTGCTCACCATAATGGGAATGGTATTTCATTGTTCCTCTTGAGGCCTTGACATATCCATCCAACAGTTTTGGGGTGCAGTAAAGAGGATGCAAAGAGCTACTCCTGGTCCATTAAAGACCACTTCATCTTCTATGCTTTGTGTGTACTGGTTCTTTGTCTTGGTGTTTCACCCAAGGCCCCTTCTTCTCAATGGAAATCTTCCACTCTTGCCTGGGGACCCAACTCAAATGTCATCTCATTAAACCTGTGTGATGGATGACATGCCCCTCCCCACTTTGTACGCCTACAGACACCCACCCTTAACAGCCAGTCCCCAAGAGGAGATCTAAGGGAGCACAGCAGGGGCTTTATTAGACTTTTTTTATATTCCCAGAAGTTAACAGAATACTTGGCACATAGTAGATGTTTGTAAGTGTTTACTGAATTAATTAATCAGTTAATTAAATACTGGAGTTTGGAGAGAAGACAGAATTGAAAGTCACTAGCATAGAGCTATTATGTTGCAAGAGTGGCTCAGAAGAAGAGAGGGGAGAGCAAATGGCCAAGAATCCAGCTATAACAAACCCTCAGTTGTGTGTGTGTGTGTGTGTGTGTGTATGTGTGTGTGTATAGAAGATGAGCTGACAAAGTGCTTGGGGAAGCACCATAACAGCATTATTTTACAGATGTGAAGAAATAGAATTTGAAGAAGGAATATTAAAAAAAAGTCTCTTTGTGACAGGGCTCTGCCTGTTTGAGCCCCTGCCCACCTCTACAACTTAATGTCATGCCTCATTTCCTGATGCATGGCTTTCTTTCACTTCCAGAAGCATCAGTGCACCCTCCTGCCTCACAGACTCGCCACTCGCTGCCCATTGGTCTGGAACGCCCCCTACTCCTGCTCCTCAGAGACCTCACCTCCATCTTGTGAGGTCTCCACTGCAGTGTCCCTCCTCCAGGGGCCCTCCTCACCAGTCTTTCCAATGCAAGCCCCCATTTTACTCTCCTTTTCAGCCTCCTGCTTATTTCCTTCACAGAACTGATCAGAGGATTTTTAATTATTGAACTCATGAGTACACATATTTTATTTTTCATCTGTCCCTAGAATGTGATCTCCATGAAGGATAACACTAAATCCTAGAAACAGATAGAAAATAATAGAACAAGGCAGGTTTGGATCTAGTTCTCTCCAGAAATGTGTACTTATTTGCAAGAGGATATTTTCCTGCTCACTTTAGCTGTCGACCTGGCCTGTCCCCTGCAGGGCTGGGAACTAGACACTCTCTCTTGCCCCTTATCACTGATTTTCATGGGCCACCCTACCACTCCTCTGCCAGGATAGGGCTCTTTCAAATCCCTTTTAAACAATTAAGAGATGGAGGTCCCTTCCCCAAGTAGAACTTTCTAAGTGCTTTTTACTTCCTGTTCCTGCCTTTTCAATAAAGCCAAGCTGTAGGACAAAGATTTCAAGGAAGGTTCTGGCCCGGGGAGATCCCTACTTGGAGGGGCACGATGGGGTGGCTTCATTGCTATTCTGGGCTCTGGAAATGGAATAGCGGGCTGCATTGCCTCCCCTCAGCTGCTCCGCAGGGTGCATGTAAAATCTCTGCAAACAGTCCCAGTGTGCTTATAAAACCTCAGGTCACTGACAATTGCAGTGCTCATTTGCTGTGGCCAATTTAGCACTAATAAGCTGAAACTGGGCTTCAGGGATTTGTTTCCATGGCATGTAAACTCCCTTTAGAAACGTAGTCCCAAAAAGAGATTGCAGCCTAATAAGTTTCTTTTTCCGTTCTTCATTTTTTGGTAAACTGACCTGTAGCCCATTTTGGAAGCATTTCCCCATTAGCTGAATCACCACTTCCATCTTTGTCAGAGCCTGTGCTCCACCAGGGGGCAGCCCGCCTACCATCTGACCCGAGTGGGTAGAGGGCGGAGAAGCCTCAGAGCCCCTGGTTTCTCACCATCTGGGGAAGTGTGGGGAGTGACTGTATCCTGCTGGACAGATCCAGTTGCTTTTGCATCTGGGAAGCAGACCTGGGCGCATGCCCACAGCTTGGACGGCTGAGGACAGGCCCCGTGCCAGGGGACCCAGGTGGCCTTCATGCTCTTGTCTCTGAGGCCCTCTGTGGGGCCGCCTGGGAGAAGCCCCACTGAGGCACACCCACTGCCTCACAGATGGCTGGCAGCCGCCCCCCAACCCCACCCTGTTGGGAAGGAGTCCTCTTGGAAGCTGTGGATCATTTCTGTGGCCTCAAGTCAGAAGAAGTCACTCCATTTTGGACTTGATTCCCTATGACTTGGAGGCAGACACCAGGCCCCCAGAGCATCCTGCTCACTCCTTCCTCATGGTAGGAGAGCTGATCAACCACCAGGCCTCACAGCTTCACTCCTTTGTAACAAATCAGAAAGGAGGCTCCTTTCCTTTAAGCATGAGTGTCCCTCTCTCCCAACTGACAATTCACGTGGATTTAGGAGACCTCATAGACTTACTGTGGTTGCCAGCTTGAAGCTCCTCTGTAAATGCTGACAGTTTAGATTTGCCCCAAAATAAGAAGTCCTGGCATTCCTTCGAGCCTCCTTGAGGCCTTGGGGATGCCAAAGGGAAAGCACCCTAGTTCCAACCAAAGCAATGTTTTACCAGAAATCTGGCAGGCGCATCGCCTCCCTGTCCCCATGGGCTGATTATGAAGTGCAGTCACCTAATTGTTTGTGATCTGCCAAACCCCATTAGAGTTTTGCTTGTAGCTTGAAAGTTCTGCCAAAAAATTCTCTCTAGTTCTGGGCAGAGACACCCGGAGATACCTCTGGGGCCAACTTTCTTTCGTTACATTCAGCTAAGACACGAGAGAGAGCCAGAGCGACTAGGGACATGGGGAGGGGGTGGAGGGAGGGTGACCATGGGATAAGTTACAGCTGAGAGCTTAGCTCTGCTTTCTTAGCTCCTTTGTGAGAAAATCATCGCTTGGCAGCCTGTACTCCACAACTCAGAAAGGGCAGCTGACAGACCTAGGGTTCAGGCCTGTCACCCAGAAGCCAGGAGTTAGGAGGACAGGGGCTAGTCCCCCAGGCACCATAGGGGCAGCAGAAATCTGCCCTTCCTGGGTGGTGCTGTTCCTCTGGGGTGGGAGACTGCCGTGAGATTGATAACTGCAATTTTCCTCTGAGAAGGAAGAGAAACAGAGTTGAGGTGGGTTTCTGCCATTTTTAACCCAGCCATTTCCCAACTCCCCGCATTTGATGTAAAATATGTAGCCTACACTGGAATCAAATTATTGGTGGTGGACTAACCCCGCCAGGTGTCTGGCCTCTGTCTGGCCGGTGTTTCAGGCCCCCTCTCGTTGCTCATAGTTCTTATCCTCACCCATTGGACAAAACCCCATGCTTTCCAAGGCACAAGCTGCTTCCTTCTTTCCTAATGAATGATAGCATGTACTGTATCCATTTACGCCCATCAAGGGCACAGCTTACATCCTGGCTGTTGCGGAAAAGGAATTGGCAAATAAAACAAACACCTGATGGCCAGATCCCCCTTGCTGGGGTGTTCTGTCTCTGGCCCAGCTGGGAGGCAGGCACTAAATTGTTGCTGGGTGAGTGGCGAGATCCCTGCACAGAGGGGAGGCCAAGACCTCTCTAGGGGTTCAGGAAATGTGTGGGCTCTGACCCTCTGATCCCCAGTTGCCAGACCATCTCTACAGGCCTCTCTTTTAAGGAACAAAATGAGTCCTCCTGGGCAAGAAGTTGGGAGGATGGTATGTTACTAATTCCTTGGCTATTGGCTAGTAGTGTCAGCCAGGTAAATTATTTTCCACATTTCTGTTTCAATTTTTCTTTACTCTGTTTCATACCCTCTCACCCCTGAAAAATGGTGGCAGCAAACACATCCTTACGAGAATGTGGTAAGAATGGATTATGTGGTCAGTGCATTTGGAATTTTGTGAAGGAAACGGGCTACAAATTTAAATCTCATCACAGGGAGACCAGAGCGACAGGTAAATTCTGCTGAGAGGTGACAAACTTGGTGATGGTTATGGAATGTGTAAAAGGTGAGGCTTGGCTTTGTTAAGGCCCATAGTTTTGGATGTTTTTGTTGGACATCTATTTAAAGAAGGCCATTCACCAGACAGTAGGAGCTAGGGGGTGAAGCACTGGCAGTGCGACACAGGGAAACACTAAAAACCTGAGGGTGTTTATTCTACAGGAGACTGAAAGCACCAGTGTTTAAGCATTTGAAGTGTTGCCACTTAAAAAGATCAGAGTTGGTCTGAGTAATCCTCCTTGATCCTAAAAGGAGCCAAAATTTGAAAAAACCTAAAGGAAGACATTTCTAACAATTAGAATTGCCTGATTATCCAATTCAATTGGAACAAATATGAACTGAACACAGACTATACAAAGATGAATAAAACCTCAGTGATCTCTGATTCATAATTCTGTAACTTTTCTTGTGTTAAATATAAACTTCTCAATGATTATATTTAAATTACCACCTGCCTAACAAGTAATCTTCATCTTTACTCCTCAAGCAATTTGCTAGGTTACCCTGCAGGCAATTTCATCATGCTCAACTAACTCTCTGTCTTTGTTTATTCCTCTACTCTTCACCAGGAATGCCTTTGCCTCCTTTGAATGTGATTTTTAGATTCTGCTTTAAAACCTTGCTTTAACCCCTGTAATTTTAATGCCCAATCTCTCTGTGCCTTCTCCATCCCCATTCAGTTTAGTGTTGCACGTACCTGGTTGCCACATTGTTGATTACTGGTTGGCTCTCTGTATTCTGTTGAGTGCTATGGTGGATATGACCTCTCCTGCCCACCCTGTCCCCATCCCCATACCTAAATGGAGAGGGTCATCCATAAGATGTTGCCTGGGGTAAATTCTGCAGAAACCCTGACATCTACTGAAATAGAATCTACAGCCTTCTAGCTCTGAAGGCCATTGCAAGATTTTTAGTTTCCACAAACTTCACAGAGGAAGGTAGCAACACTAAGACCCTGTGCTGGATTTCAGCAATTTGAATGAGTACCTAAAACTATAGCCCATTTAGATACTGTTGCCATTTAGAATGTTGGTCAAATAAGCTGATAAATTTGTATAATAAATTTATTATGCAAATAATAAAATCACATGTAAATAAGTCATTGATGTTCTGGTTTTATCTGGTTTATCATTCATTCAACGCATATTTCCTGAGTGTATTATATCCAATGACCTGGGGCAGATTCAAAACACCATAAGGTGTGGCAGCTGCTCCAAGAAGGGTTTGTGATCTCATCCTGGTATTATTTTGAAGGTGAGAAACATAATAGATATGAAAGCATTCTTTAAAACTGTGAAACACTGTATATTTGTAACTTAAAAAATTCAAAATCATGAAATGTGGCGTTTGTAACATTTGTTTCATTTCAAGTGCCCTTAAGTCTATTCACATATATTTATTGTATATACTGCAAGCAGGTCAGGTTTTTTGAGGGTCAGGACTCCCCTTTTTCCTTTCCTAATATCACCAGACCATCCAGAGCATTTAAATTCACATCTGAGTCCCTGAGACAATCACATCTCTCCCAGCAGCCACCTTTTCACTGCTTAAGCAGATGCAGGCCCAGGTCACTTTCTGTCCGCCCCGTCACCGTCTTAGACTCCTCCTATGTCACTGAAACATCGTGGTGTCTCCCATCCCTCTTCTACACACTGCGTACTCCACTTCTCTAGCCCAAAGGTTTTTAGCAGGCTCTCGCCACACAGACTTTAAGTGAAGAAAACTCTATAAGCAGAACGTTGATCAAATTGCTGTGATGTGGTTCTTAATGGACAATCGAGAATAATAATGTTAAAACAAAGTGTTAACCATAAAATGTTATGCTATTTTAACTATAATGATGCAGCCCTTAACTTAGAAATCAGGCCTAGGGTTGGTAAGAATTCCATTTGTCCTTGAGCGACCTCTGCTGGTGATTCTAGGACGCAGTCACGTTTAAACCTTTGAATTAAAAAAAGAAGAATGCTAGGGAATTCTGAAGTGGTGGCCAAAGATGCAGTGGCAGGAATCCTCAGACACCTGTGTTCGCTCTCGTTTGGCCCTCAGTGTGTAGTAAAGCACCACGCAAATCATTTACTCCTCACAATACCCTGTGCAGAATTATGAACATCTTACAGAGGAGAAAAGTGACTGTCAGAGAGGTTGAACAACTCACTTAGGTCACACAGCTAATAAACAGTAGAAGCAGAATTCCAACTCAGGGCCACCTGGTCTATAGCCTAGGCTTCCCCTGTGCTGGGGTTCCCCCACCTGCCTCCAGGTGCCTCCTCTACCACCCCAGAGAGATGCTGGGTTGGTAAGTAAAAGTGCACAAATAGGTCCTTACATGGGGGCTGCTTGGGGGAAAAAAGGGTTCTACATAGAAATGAGATGTTAGTGTCTCTGTAAGAAAACAGCAAATCTGCTCTTACCTACCTTTTAGCGTGGCCCAGGAGCTTAGCCCTCATGTTTGCTGATTTGTGAATCGTTGTTCTAATTTACATCAGGGATTTTGGTTTCATTTCCATGATCAACTTGGGTCAAATTTTTGGCAGATCATCTTAGTTGTAAAGTTGTGGGTATGGAAATGTATTTTCCATATTTTCATGTTTTATGACCAATATCATAAAAACAAACATCCAGCCACTTTTCTGGGTACAGCAATGTTTAGCATCTCGTCCCTGCACATCAGGAATTTGTGGTTACACAAAACCAAGTTGTAAACGGGGGGAAAAGGAAGAGCCATCAATATTGACACTTCCCAGGTCTAGGAGGGGTGGTAGGGAAGAGAGAGGGAGATAAACTTTCAGAAAAGGTGGAACGTGAGCCTCCGGGAAAGGTAGGCCTTAAAAAAGCAAAGAGAGGTGGACCATGCAGATGATGGGGGTGGGGAAATACCTGGAGACAGGAGGCAGCTGACCTGCTTGGGGGCTGGAAAGAGGCCCCGTTGTTGGGGTGGAAGGTTTAGATGGAGATCGTTGAGACTGGACGGGGAGACTGAGGCTAGACTGTTAGGAGGTGGAGAACCCGGCGAGGGGCTTATCTCACTGAGAAGATGGAGAGTCTTTCTTTTCTCACGACTTCAGAGAAAAGTGTGGAAGCTTTCTTTCTTGGACAGGAGCTGGACCTGACAGTGTCTTGGGGTCCTTGCCAACCCCATGAATGTCCATTCTGATGTTTGAAAAGACATTACTAACTATCCACTTTAATAATACCTCCTTGATTATTGATTGCTACTACGTGCCAGGCATTGTGCTAAACAGCCAACAGGCATTATCTCATTTTACCCTCCAATTGTCCTGTGAAGTATCTACTATTGTACCCTCATCTTGCAGGTGAGGAATTTTAAGGTCCTGGGATACACGCATGTGTCTAAATTGCAAGTTGAAAACGTTGGTGTACCACTTCCCTTCATGCCATATCTCTCTTTATGATGGGTCATTCACTCTTCCGACATCTAGAAAAGCATCATCTCTAATGTGGAATATATTTTCCTTTCCTCCATAAGGATAACAGTACAAGAAAGAGTTAAGTGTCACACTGAGTATTCTTAGGACACTTAGGTAAACTGAAAAAGTTTTTTCCCAAAGATAAATACGAGGTTGGAAAGAGTTCACCTTTGAAAGGAAAAGGAATTTTGGCTGTCATTATGAAAATGTCCAGATGGTGGCGCTACTCCACCAGTGATTCCACACCCTTTTCTAGTAGTTTTAGGTGGCTTCGGATGAAATGAAAGTTCAGGAAATCTTAACATGCATGTATTTGCTAATCTATGATTTTACCAGGATCCATGATTTTTCAAGGCTAGATTTCATTAAGTAATACAAATCAGAATAAGTCGGGAACTTAAAAAAAAATTAAACCTCTGTTTTCAACGATATTCAGCTAATTGTTCAGAATTTCTCTGAAGCAATTGTTACAAATTAAAAAAAGCTATCACAACTGGGGTGAATTTTCTCTTCCTGGAAATGGAAGAGAAATGCCATATAGAACAAAATTATAATATTTGAACATAAGAAACAATACCAAATATAATCTAAATAGGGAAGGATGTTGACCCCCTCAGCCTAAATATAAAATAAATTCTAATCTTTTAAAATTGAGTGAAAACTTTTCCTGACAAAGTGAAAGCTTTCTCTTCAGATATCAGCCACAGACATCATGAAGAGATTTTTCTCTTTGATTTTAGCCTTATTTTTTCCCCCTCAAAAGCCTTTGAAGTGGATATTTTGTATTTGTTGTATTAGTGAAATGACCTGATTTTGGTCCCTGTACAGTTTCCAGGCCAAATGGTTAAATATCTGATGTTTTTGTATCACCCCCTCCTGAGGACTGTCTCTCCTTTGTTTTGTTAGCAATACTAAAGCCAGCATACCCACAGCCCTGGAAAAGAGAATTGCATTATTTATTCTCTTGGAAGTAGCATTAAAGCATTACTTCCCTCCCCAAACAATGTTTTCTAAACATTCTCTCTGATTACACAAAATTTTTAGTCTGTCCAGCTAAACCATATATTTTAAGAGACATTTTCAAACAAGTATGTTCAGGAACTCAAGTGTTCAGGGACAAAATACAGCCCTCTGTGCAGCGTCTAGAAGTCAAGTTGCCTCGTAATAAATATACAGCGCGCGTAACTGCAGGCGTGGGAGGTCTGTTCATATTCGTGGGAGTTAACAGCATAAATTCCAAGGGAATTCAGAGTACAGACACTTAAAATAACACCAGCAAAGTCACACTAACTGCAGCATTCTCAACACAGCCTGTTTAATGTGGTGTGATTTTTATTAGGTAACGTGTGATACTTTAAGCCAGAAAACAAAAACAACTAAATAGGCAAAACTTGGGGTAATCCCTTTCTAAATGGTTAATGAGAAACAAAGCTGAGAAAACCACTCATCTGAACCAGATAACAAAGCGATTTTGTGCAGGGTTTTCCCCAGCCGTGCTCTGCGGCCGCGGGGCTGATACCTGCCGTCAGGTTTCCGGAATTCCTCACCTACTGCTCTTAGCTGGCGTGCTCTCCCTTCACAGCCTCCGTGGTGGCAGCTTATGCTGGCGGGACAGTGGCTGTCTGCCAGACCCCCAGGGGCGCCCTGGAAGCGGGTTGTGTTTCTCTGTGAAGGTTATCTTTATTTACGCATGCCGTGGGTCAGCAGAAGGAAACCCCATGCATTAAAATGTCACGAGGCCATGGGCCTCTGCGCCTCGCCAGCCTGGGGTTCTGCGGTGGATCTTGTTCAGCAGCTGCTCGGCTTTTGGTGGAAATGGAGGATGGCCTTGGTGGGTTATTCTGTACCCACTGTCTGTGTCAGGGAAAAAAATTAAACACAGGAACATGGCTTTATCAATTAAGCAGAGAAATCCAAAGTGGGTCTGTGAGGAATGTGTACAAATATTCTTTTTTACTTTCTCTCTCCATCCCACCTCTCTTCATTAAAAGTGACTACGTATCCAAAAAAATTCCTTTTATTTATCAGTGGGTATGTGAAACTTCCACTGCTAATATCCTGCATCAAAACCATTTAGTCCTATGTCCTTTCTGGAATAAACCCTTGCAAACCTACCTCCCACGGAGAATATAAACTTAGGACATGGAGATTTGAACAAAAAATAGAAATAATTAACTGTTTCATTTATTTAAAGAGATCCCTATTTGATAATGAAGGAGCCTCTAAGACGTAGATATATACTTGTAGATACTTTGAGGGAAGTAAAATACAGCATGTTGTATTCTAGAATTTTTTTTTTTCCTTTTGGGAAAATACTTTTTAGTAGACAGAAAAGCACTTTTTTCTCTTCTAGCATCCAATCAGTGTGCATTATCCATAAGTGGGAAGAAGTAACTATTAATGATTCCATTGTGAATGGCCAGGGTGGCAGCCACTTTCAACTGTATTGAATAGAATTCACTATTAATAAAGTCATTATTTTGCCCTTTCAAAAGTAGTCATAATAACCTGGAATAATTATTTAATATGAATTATCTAAAAATGCAACAATGAATTAACTACTTATTATCAAAGGTATCCACTGTCCCAAAGCATAAAATGAGTTATACCTCAAACTCTCTCTCTTGCCTGCCCTTAAAGAAAGTTTACATCAGATCTCTTAACTGCTGCCATTTTTTTCTCTTACAGCTTTCACCAAATAACTAGGGGTGGTCATCAGACATCGATATCCCTTCCAATTTCCTTCAAGATGGAGTGCAGCTTGCCCCTGAGAAATTTAAAACTCTTTTGTTTGTTGTGGCTTAAATTGCCTCCTGACTTTTTTTTTTTGTCTGGGTAGCTGTAGCTGATAATAGTAAGAAAAAAATGAGATTGCTCCAGAGAATATACTATTTAAAAATATATTTTCACCACCCTAATTCCCTTTTGAAATAATGTTTCTGTTAGTGATTAAATAAGGAGTTTGAGTGAGTGTCATAGTGTCTATAAATAAACTTGAGAACATGCATTAAAAAGAGCCGTATTTTTGCGATCCCATCTCCACTAAACAAAACAGTATTTTCTGGCACCTGTACACTCAATGTTGCATGTAGTTCTTATGATGGAATTTCCTTTCTCCTTTTGAGATTAAAGATAATTACTGAATGTGATAGAAACTTTATAGCCATTAAAAATAGAACAGAAAAATGTTACCAGACGGCAAGTTGTTCAAAATAAATATGAAACAGGACTTGAGTCCTAGTTCGAACACTAGTTGGCTCTGCTAGTTTCCAAAAGCACATAGGTTTCATTTCTTGTCTCTTGATTCTTTAGAAAAAAATTTTTTTAAGAGCTTAGGCAAATACTTACCAAATCATTGCTTAAATTTTAATTTAGTGGCAGGGGTTGGGGGAGGTATAGCTCTGTGGTAGAGTGCGTGCTTCGCACGCTAAGGTCCTGGGTTCAATCCTCTGTACCTTCATTAAAACAAACAAACAAAAAATGCTGTCTCTTCTTAAATTTTAATTTAGTAGAAAATCTGGCTATGTGTAATTGCTTTTTGTTTGTTTGTTTAAAATGGATGAATATTAGAATTTTCAAATAGCTTAACCTATAATTGTCCTTTTCCAGTTAGCTTTGGTAGTGCTATGTTGAGATTTGGGTTGGTTTAAATAGAGGGAATGGCATCCAGAAATATAATGGTATAAACAATAGTCCATGGGCCCCCTTTCCCATTCATCAAGACTTATTGACTTCTTTATTATGGGGTGAGAAGAATGAGATTGGAAATGAAATCAGACACATGGAGTATCTGTGGGTGCTTGTTCCACTTTGGTTTGCTATGGCTTTCAAAAATCCTGGTCTTTTATGTGTTTATTATGTGGATTGTGGTGATGGTAACACAAGTATATACAGATTTCCAATCACACAATATTGTTTACATTAATTATGTGCACTTTTCTGTATGCAAATTATACCTCAATAAACATAAAGGGAAAAACTCCTTACCCCTTTTCTTTAAAGTTACCAACAATGTTCAGATCTTTAAAAAAAAAAAAAAAAGAGTGATAGCATATGGTAAATCTGCCTAGATTGTTTGCAATTTAAATCTGAATTAGATCAGCTTTGATTGTCTCCAAATTGATCTTTTTGTAGTTCAGAAATAAGGTCCCCTTTTAAGGTTTCATAACACTGTCTTTATTTTATCTTATTATTTTATTTTACCAGTCTAGCATGATATTCACAAACCCCTTTGTGAGATTATAGTAGTCAATTTCAGAATTGCTATATGAAAATAGGGCCCAGCTCCTGGTCCAGTGTTAAAATGTAAATTGTGTTTCTTTTCCCCAGAGTCAAGGAGCCTCAGTCTATTAAGTTTCAAATTCATTGAAAATACGGGCCAAGTGCTCCTTCACCAAACATGGCAATACTTTTCTGCTTTTCTAGCTAGCTGTTTTTGAGCATTTACTTTGTGTCAAAAGTTAGCTAAGCAGTTTAAATGCAATGTGTTGTATAATCCTTAAAAACTTTGAGTTAGAAACTAACAGAAAGCTGCACTCTGAGCATCTAAGTGGCATGTCAATATTGCATAGCTGATAAGGAGAGAGAATTTGAACTCAGATTAGAGGTAGCACCTGCGCAAAACACTGTTCTCAGTGATTTACATGCATGCATCTTATTTGAGCCTTAGACACAGATCCTGAGAGGTGCTCCTTTATTCCTGTTTTACAGATGATGAAACCCAAGCATAAAATGGTGCTACATTGCCACTCTGAGCTTCTAAGGCATTATTTACCAACATATATTCTGCAATAAAAAGAATTTCATGGTCAAATAAATTTGGGAACGCTGTTTATTCTACCCCCTTATTCTAGCTCCTTAGTGAATATTCACCATGCTCGCTAGTTCTGAGAAGTCCTGAAATAACACCTCTGCTTAGCTTTGTTTAACTCAGTGTTTCTCAAATTTATATATTATGGAAACCCTTTTATGTATATCTGCTCTTAACATGCTGTAGAAAACACTTTGGGAAACACTCATAAGGCCAGAAAATTTCAGGTGGGTAACTGGCAAGGACCTTAGATGGTATTCTGTATACAGCACTGGCGACTATGTCTCATTGGTCAAATTTATGTGATCTGCTGAAGGTAAGTATGAACAACAGTGCTCTTTCCAAATAGGGGTATTTGCCATTGGATGAAGTTAGTGGCCTAAAACTGGCCCATGGGGTGACAGGAGGCACTTGCGCTGGGCAAGGGGTAGAGCCAACAGAGAAGTGGAAGGCAGTGCTTGCCCCTGCACTCAGCACACATGCTCAGAGCAGAGACAAATCTCCATTCGACTTCATGCTGCCTGTTGCCACAGCCTATTCTAGAAACATGACACCCATCATGGAATGGCATGATGAGGGAACTGGGGACAGCTCTGTGGTCTCCCAATTCAGGTCTCCATTTCCTAAATGTGGTTGTCAAAGTACAGCTGCTCAGCATGGGGACAGTCTGTAAAGTTGGAATTAATGGACAAGTGTGTTCTCAGAACACTGGACCTGATTTTGTCTCCGGATAAAGCTTGAATCTCGCCCACTGATGGTGGTCGTTGTGCCCACAAGGTTGTGAAACTGGAAATGGCCCGGGAGATTTTCTGAATAAGGACAGTGGGAGCAGATCCCTGGGAAAAGAAAGACCTGGGAGTGAGGGGGTGGGGTGGCGGGTTGTTCTTTGAATAATTACAGTGGCTTTCAAGAAAATGTTAGCATTTATCTTACTGCGACATTTGCCTCATTGAAGCTGAGCTGTTTCCCCCTCTTTTCAATGAGATATTGAAGGAGCTCTGAACTCTGTGGCAAATGTTAACTTTTTAATGAAACCCCTTGCACTCTGTGTCCCAGAGGCAGGGCCTGTGTGGGGCTATTGAGAAAAGCAAGCTAAACGAACCGCTGCTCAAAAATTCCAGGAGGTTAATAGGCAGATCAACCCAGAAATGGGGAAACCAGCTGTAGCTCTTCTCTTTCTCTGCTTTTCTTACAATTCAAGGCATCTGGGCACCATCTTAGTGCACAAATATCCCATTTTTCAACTTCTGGGCGGTTTTTGGCTAAAGGAGCCATTTGTTTTTTATTATTATTAATGGCATCCTCTTTTTGACAGGCTCCAGACAGCCTTGCCAGTTCAGGTCACCGAGGTGGGCTGGGAGGTAGGAATCACGGCCTGATCCCTTGCCTGACTGAGTCGGAGAGGTCACATCACCCCTTCCTCCTGCTTCCTATGGCCAGTCTGCTTATGGGAATGGAATACAGTGGGGGTGAAAAGTCCTAGAGCCTTACAGCTTAAGAGTTGGAAAATACCTTCAGGTGATCCAACCCACCAGTTCTTAGACTTACACACTGAAATCACCTGGCAATTTTCAAAACCCTGATACTGGGTCTGCCTGGAGAGATTCTGATTTAATTGGTCTTGGGTGAAGCCTGGGCATGGGAAGTTTAAAGTGCTCCCCGGAGGATTTTAATGTGCAGCAAAGTTTGAGAACCACTGGTCTAACCCAAAAGAATTCTGCAGTCCTACTCGATGATAATAGATGTCTCTCTCTCCTGAATAGCCACTGGCCACTCTCTCCCAACCCACCCCTGTCCCTGCCATCCTTCACCGACCTCTCCTCCAAACTAAAACCAAAGATGTTCAGTGGTCATTGGGACAAACTAAATTAAACATGGTTTTGTTTCATTTTATGGGAGGATTTCTCAGAGTTTTGGATACAGTCATGCACGTTTTTTAAATCCCCTAGATGGTTCAGGAAAGGAAGCACTTCTCACATTCTATTGGACCCCTAATTTCATGGTAAGGCTCAGGGAATTAGGGAGCTGGTGACTTACAGTTCCCCTCCCTCCTTGGGAAATGCAGCTTCTAAGCTAAGAAAGAAACCCTAAACCGATGTGTTCACATCCTCAGTGTGTATCTGACGTATTTGACACTCCCAGTGAGTCACTTTTAACACTTCCCTCTTCTATACAACAAAATTATTTTTAGTAATAAACCTGTATAATCAGTAACCATTTGTTGGGTTTTCTTTAGCTGTAAAACAAAAAATTTTAAAGAATGAAATTTTGCACTTACCAAACAGAAATTTTACATCTCACAGTGTTCAGTGTTGCCCTCTTGTAAATTTAAACAAGTAAAACCTCCAAATAGACACTTTATAGAAAGACACAATTGAAGTAACTCAAGTTCTTTTTTTTTTTTCTTTATGATCACTTGCTGTTGCTTATTCCAAATCTACTATTTAGGAGTCTATCATATCCTGAGACTTAAGAAATAGTCTGAGCACAAAGCAAGCTTGAATGACTCTCAGTCATTGCAAACTGATTCTGGGAACAAATGCATATAGCATATAGTAGAGTCCACGTATGTTGGAGCTCAACTTTGTAACTGGGAGTTTTAAAAATTAAGTTCCATGTAGAATATGTTTATTAAAATATAAGTAATAAAAATGTGCTAATCTGAAGCACGTATATGTGTTTGATTGATTGATTAAAATCAACTGCTTAGACCTTAGACCAACAAAAGATTTGAGGGAGAGGAGGAGCATTTTATCACTGACATTGTTGAGCATAGATGAAGTGTTGTAATAAAAAGCAGACTGAGTTTTGCTAAAGTTTAGAATTCTCTACAGACCATGCATCCCCTATTCCTTACTCCTGGGCAGACCACTCCCACCACTGCATCCTTGTACATCACTCTGTATATCCAAGGTTACCAAATCTAACAGTGAAAGTTGGAAGTAAAACCTAGGTCTCCTGATTCTTACATCAGTACCTTTCTGTGTCCAACATGTTGTGAATAATACATTTGTCTCTGAAAAGGTTTCAGAAACATTAGATGAAACTTCCAAACCACTCTATAATGAACAATAATAGCAACACAATCTGAAATGTAAGAGTCAGCCAAAATGTGTATTAGTCCATTTGGTTTTGTGGTATTGAGTTTCAAATCATTTCAGCTCAGAGGTCTGGGTGACATGTGTCCCTTTAGAAAACAGAGATTGCTTTAGCTTTAATAAGAGGAAAATTGTCGTTTCATTTTATTAACAAGAAGCTTGTATCATCCTGAAAAAAATTCATTGTCTGTGTTCAGCTTGGAATATTGTATTCATTATGTTTCTTAATCTGTGTGATTACTACCTGTGTAATTTGATGTCTGGCATCTGCTATCGGAATTCTTTCAGTCCATTATATTTCCCATCTTTTTTGTAATGGAGGGTAAGATTGGGACATGGAAAATTGCAGCAGACTGCCTAAGGCGAACTGCAACCAGCCGGCAGCTGGATAGAACAACAAAAGATGGGAAGTTACAGAAGGAATCAGAGAAAGGTGGCCTCCAGGTCTGTCTATGGTCTGCTGGGACATTGCTGAGTGGGAAATGGAGTTGGCCAGTTTTCCAGCATGGCGATTGGCCATTCCTAAATTATCTTCAATAACTCAGGTTGGCACTATCTTGTTAGCAAAATTATTAGGGTAAAATATGTGGGGTGTAAATGGGGTATAAATGCGTAGTGTATTGCTAACAGATTGTTACATAGAGTAATGGAGGTAAGAGATGGGGATGGGAACAAAACCAGCAAACTTGCAGCAAATTATTTTTAGATAGATATGAAGTGCACACATACGGCATCACAGAACAACAACAACAAATTGATACAAACTGTCCTTTCCTTTTCTTTCCATTCTAACAAGTAGCCATTTCATTTAACAGATAATGTGAGTCAGACGGTAGAGCATCCATGGCAAGAGACTGAGTGTTGAAATCAGAGATACCTAAGTATGAATCCTTAGTCTGATCCATACCACGAGCAAATCAGAATTCTTGTTTCCTTTATTTAAAAGGGGAACTATAATACCTACCTCCTAGAGCTGTTATTAAATTACATTATATTAAGCCATGGATGATTATGTAACATGTCTATTCAGACCATGGATCATAAATGGTCCTCAATACTTGGTTAGAATTATTTAATTTTTATAGTCTAGAGGCAAATCAGACATCAGTTCAGAGCGCTTACTTGGTATTGCATTGCTTCATCTATGTTTAGATAGAAATTTCCAAAAACTTCCTTATCAGTGTGGCAATCTGGTGGGAGAACAGCCTCTTGAATCATCCCGACCTGGATTTAGACGTCATTTTGCTTTTTCCCATCTACGTGGGGATGTTCCTTAATCTCTTTGAGCCTTAGATTCCCCCTCCCCCATCTGTACAATGGGGAGAATAATGACATCTACCTTGTAGGGTTACTACAGGGAGTAAAGGAGTTAATGCATGGGAATTGCCTGGTGCAAATTTATCTATCATTTTAGTATTATTATGTGACTTTATGATATTTCTGTTGTTCTTGTTTGTTTGTTGATGACTGGTTTATCCCCTAGGAGTGTCCAAATGCATACCCTTCCACCCTCAGTTTAATTTTGTTGTTGAAATCCTGGTAGTCTCCGGCACTGCTGGCATCAGTAAATGCCCGTCTTCTCTTCTCCATTTCCCATTTCCTTCTCTCCTTGCCCACTGCTGCTGTGTCCTCCTTTACCATCCTGCTTGCCTTCTCTCCCTGCACAACCAGGACATTGTTTTCCATGAGATCCAGGATTCACAACAAATGTTGGGAAAAGCAAGGAACACTATTTCTCCACATCAAGATCACAGCCCCCTCCCTCACCACCCACATGACCATGTGAGCCCCTTCAGAAGGGACCAGTTCTGGGCCTTGTCCCTGCTCAGGGCCATCAGGTGCAAGTGAAGAGCTTGGGGCGAAGAGCTTCTTCTGCCTGATCTTCACAGGGAGACCCCTCCCCATTAGCAGGGCAGCCAGGCCTCTGCATGGGCCCACCTTCTTCCCTCCTGAAGAAGAGGATGGGAAGGAACACGTCCTTGCTCTCCTGCTAAGAGCGGACTTCCTTTCGGTGAGATTGTGATGGATCAGCCGTGTGGCCCTTTCTGTCGCTTGCAGCCTTCTCCCCCAACTGGGCCACACCCAGCCTGAGGAAAGGGCCAAACTGAAGATATAGGAGAAGTTAGAGAGGATTTTAAATGGGGGCACTAGCACTGACTAGCTGCATGACTCTGAGCAGTCTCTATAACTCTCTGGGTCTCAATTTCCTCACCTGTAAGGTAGGGATAATAATGCTGCATATTTTGTAGAGGTGTTTAGAGAATTAAATGAATAACGTGTAGCATGTTTCTTAGTACCGTGCCTAGACACACAGAAGGAACTTAGTTACATGAGCTTTCTTCCCTTCTATTCCGTTACATCCCTATTCTATTTTTCACATATTAGTATTTCTGGGATCAGTTTGTTTCTTATAATCAATAATATCGTACAATGAGGTACAGTAAAAACTACCATTTATTGATAGCCTACTATCTGTAAATTATTTTCCACATATTATCTTATTTAATCATCCCAATAATCTCATGTTGTAGGTATTAGTCTCTCTTTTGTCAATGAAGAAGCTGAGATTCAGAGTGGCCACATAGCTAGTAAAAGACAGAGCTACAACTGACTCCTAAGCCAATGCTCTTAACAGTCCCCAATCACCATGTCAGCCTCACCGAAGATTGTAAAGTAAGGGAGACTTACCTCACTTCTTTCACTAAAGCTCACCTGTCTCTCCCAGCATTTCCCCCAATCTGATCGCCCAGGGCTGAGGACATGCCAGACACTCCATCTACTCCCCAGGAAACTCTTTCCTTCCTGCTATCCACCCAGTTCCATTGATCTCATGCCCTGCAATCAGCTGAGCTGTCACATATGGTCATTACTAACTTACCTGGTCAAGATTGAAGAAATACAGCAATAAGAACCAATATTTATCTAGCACTCA
Source organism: Vicugna pacos (assembly GCF_048564905.1). Taxonomy (NCBI): domain Eukaryota; kingdom Metazoa; phylum Chordata; class Mammalia; order Artiodactyla; family Camelidae; genus Vicugna; species Vicugna pacos. The sequence goes on along the minus strand of NC_132993.1, from coordinate 44,688,556 downwards.
TGTATCAAACACTGTTCTAAGCATTTGGCATAAAACTCATTCAACCTCACAACAGCCCTATGAACTGGATGCTAGTAACAGCCCAGTTTTACAGATAAGGAAGCTGAGGCACAGAGAGGTTAAGTGACTTGTCCATGTTGCATATGACATATAGGGGAGACAGGATTGGACTCCCACCCTCTGGCTTCAGAATCTGCACTCTGAAACCATTATCCAGACTGTCTCTCTATCGCCCCTGAAAAGAGGAGTCCTGGAGAAAGAACACCTCAATCAAATACATTAATCTTCTAAAGATGCAGTTTTCAGCAATGGGACAGGTTGTAGGGGGTGGGAATGCACTCCGGAGCCATCATCTCATACTTTAAATGGCTCTCTGTAGCAAGGCTCTGCATTCTTTAGACACTGACATGTCTGTTCTTTGGGGCAAGGACCATATTTAGGTTATCTTTTTGTATCTCTGGCATCTCACCCAGGCCCCCATCTCAGTCCATGCTGTATTTCAGGCCCTCACTGCTCTTTCCTGGGCCATGATAACCGTATCTTAATTGTTTGCCTTCCCCTTATGTCTCACTAGTCCCTGCTTGATGTTTTCATAACAGTTATTAACTTGTGAAGCTAGTCATATCACTCTCTTTAAATTCCTCCTGGCCTATAAAAGTTTCTCCAGTTGTGTTCCTCAGGATACTATGGCTCTGTGAAATAATAGCAGGATTTCAGTGGAGAAAAAAATACCATGGATAGTTTTGATGATGAAAATTCCATATATATATACATACATATATATATATATACACACACACAGACATGTATATACACACACACACATATATAAAACTACAACATTAAGCATATTTATATAGTTATTATTATGCAGTTATTTAGCTCTAAGAAATGTACATGCCCAAGTGTACAAGGAAGGCACATGAAAAATCACACTGCAATTACATTCTAAAGGTTTGATCTAAGCGTGGATACCTAGGCAGCATTTGCATACTCAAAGCCGTATTGGATATTGTCTATGTGATGCGTGCAGATCTTTTATACAGCATGTCTTGAAATTTCAATGTATATTTGTGATATTATCTAGCAAATATTATATGTAACATTGTCCAACAGAACTTCCTGTAATGATGGAAATTTTCTATATCTACGCTGCCCAATAAACTAACCACTAGCTCCAGATGGCTCTTGAGCATTTGAAATGTGGCTAGTGCAACTGAGGAACTGAATTTTTAAATTTATTTGATTTTAATTAATTTAAATTTAAATAGCTCTGGGTGGCTAGTGACTGCCACATTAGACAGCACAGCTGTATATGAACTATGTGAATCAGCATTTGATCTTTTCTTGCAGTAACTGATTTAGCTGGGTGACCACTGTTTGCCGCCTCCTTTAGTCCAGGCCGATGTTCTCTTGGCAAACCAGTTTCATCTCACATTTTTTTCTGCTTTGCTTTAGTCATATTGAAATCTTTCTAGTTCTTCATGTATACTCTGTTCCTTCTTTCCTTATTACCTTTCTCTCTTTCCTCCCTGCCTTTTCCTTCTCCTCCTCCCCCTACTCATCCTTGAGATTCAGCTCAGGTCTCTAAGTTGTCTGCCGTCATAGAACTTCTATTTTTTTTTTGCTGTGTCTATCCCCAGCTCTTAGCAGAACACCTATTTAGTCCCATTGATAATATCATAATCTAGATATGAAATGCATTTCTTTTGTGGCGCTCTTTACAATGTAGGGGTTTTTGTTGAGAAACTTTCTTAGATGAACAGCAATAAAGTATTAGAAATTCTCAGTCCTCTTCCTCTGCCGTTTCTCCTTAGTGCCTCAGAGCAGAAGGGTTGTGGCATACACACTGTACTAATTATCTATTGGTGTGTGACAAAATACTCTGAAGCTTTGCAGGTTAAAACAATACACCTTTATGATCTCATTTCCTGTGGATCAGGAATTTGAGAGCAGCTTAGCTGAGTAGTTCTAGTTCACAGTTCTCACGAGGTTGCGGTCCGGCTATCACCTGGGGCTGCCGTCATTTGAAGGCTTGGTCAAGGAAGGACCTATTTCCAAGCTCACTTATGTGGTTATTGAGAGGCCTCAGCTTCTCATTGACTGTTGAGTTGAGAACTCAGTTCCTTGCCATGGGGGCCTCTCAGTAGGCTGACTATCCTCACAATGTGCAGGCCAACTTTACTTAGAGCAAGTGATTCGAGAGAGAGAGAGAGAGAGCCCAAGACGGAGACCACAATATTTAGGTCTCAGAAGTGACATGCCATCCCTTTTGCCATATTCCATTGGCTGCTCAGACCAACCCTGTGAGAAGAGGTGCACACAGGGATGAATGCAAAGAGGTGGGAATCTTGGGGGCTGCCTATTACCCACCCTAATGGCACTATTGCACTTATGGGTCTCTGAACCCCAGGAATAATACTGGAATCAATGAGTTAGAATGCTCCCTAATGTTTCTTCAAGGGTCAGGCCCTTGGTAACTAACTCTGTCACAAGACTGAGTGTGGACACCAATGAGAAAACTCACAGGCAGAGGCAGAGCTTGGCTCAGAACCTCCATCTTAACTTCAGGCCCCCCTCTTTGTCACCAGATGACTCTGCCTGGGCCTTTAACTCTTCCCTGGCTTCCCCTTGGCCAAGTCAACCCTCTGGCTTCCTCATCTATAAAGTGGGTGTGCTAATACTTCCCTAGTTACCCAACAGAGCCAGTGTGGACCCAAGGAGAGAATTTAGTATAAGTGCCTTGTAACCCGCCCAGCATTTGACATGTGTGGTGAAACCTTGGTGGGCCTAATGCACTAGCTCTGAAGGCCACCCCTCGGCCCTCCCCCTTGTCACACCTGCCTTCCCACCATCATGGTGCTCTCTACGGGGCCACACATTGCTTCTACTTTAACAAGTCCGAGGGCCAGCTGTTTTCTTTTGGTATCTTTTTATTGCAGCTAAAATTCCAAGGGCTGCAGGGAGAAAGCTGCTGAAAACACAGCAGGCCCCGGGCCTCACTTCAAAGCAGCTTTCATCATTCTTCACACGCTGTTTTCAGGACCCGCGTCTGTTCTCTCCCGGGAACCAGATTCTTCTGGAGATTTTCCTCAGTGATACCACTATTTACAGAACTCTGGCCCTGGACATCATGTTTATATCTGATTTGTACATGTCCACATGGCCCATAAAGTTTATAAGGGGGTTAGAGAGCTTTTCCTTGTTCATAAATCTTCCTTTGCAGACTCCCTCTATGAGAGGGGAAGGAGGCAGAAACAAGAGAGGATGGGGGCATAGGATTGGAGAGAGAGAAGGGTCAGAAGCACGAGGTCTCCTTCCTTGAGTTTCTTCCCATCATTTCCCTCCTTCCTGAGAGGGTCTGTGAGAGGGTCTGAAAGCTGATTGCTGTGGGCAGGTAAAGTAAATCTCCCTTTCATCATCTGTGAAATGGAGAGAATAAGAAAGCCTATTCACGAGGCTGTTCTGAGAATTAAACAATGTAAGGAACATAAAGCAGTTAGTGTGGGCCCTAGAAAATAGCAAAAATGCAGTGCATTTTAACTGGAAAAAAGTGACAGGGTCTTCTGTGCTATCCATCTGCCCTGCCTCTTGTTTCCCAGGCATCCCAAACTGATCACCTAGCTGACTCTTGAGTTGTTCTTACTCTGGAAACCTGGCTGCTCAGAACTTCTCCCTGCAATGGGCCATCTGACACCCCCAAGCCCCCAGTAAGCATTAGCATAAAAATAACTCTTTTCAGACATATTTTTAGCATTTTTGAAGCTGAGATTTGTCCCATTTCAAAGTCAATATATTATTGGTTGCAACTCTATAGATGGCTATGTCAACATCTCTGATTTTTAGGAGGAAGCATTTCAGAAAAGATTTCATACATTTTCTCCCCCCTTCACTCCCACCCTGCTGGGAAGAAAATGTCTGCAGGCCAGTCTAGGTACTCTGGAAGAATGATAGATCAATAATAATTCACCACTGGTCACACAAATTCTCTCAGTGGTTTCAGCCAATTGGGGTTCAGGAAAGTCATTACAGGATGTGTCCACCCAGGCAAGGCAAAGGAGAAAAGATTGTGAAATTAGTTTTTGACTTGCCTCCGACTATCAAAATAGGTAAGCTGGAGTAAAGGAAATTTGCTTCCTGAACTATGCACAATTGTGTTGAAGATGTTCATATCTCTGATATCCAAGTGCCACCCCCAAAGCCCCATATTGCCATTGTCCTCCATGATGCAGCAAAAGTGATCTTTTAAAAATGGACATCTGAGGAGCCAACCCTGTTTAGAAACCCTCAAGGACCTCTCACTGCTCCTAGGTTAAGAACAGAACAGCTGACTGTGGTCTTCCTGACCTAGCCTGCTGGGACCATGCCCCTCTCCCCACAGCTCATCGGAGTTCCTCCCCACTTCCAAGCTTCACATGCTCTTTCCTCTGTCTCCAAGACCTCCTTCCTCCCTTTGTCTAGTTAACTCCTGCTCATCCTTCAAGTCTTATCTCAAAGCCCACTGATTCTGAGAAGCCTCCCTGAGACTCCCACAGCCCACTCAGTCCATGTAGGGATTTTTCCATGCCATATTAAACATGTGACCCTTTCCACACCACTACTATGTGATCCATTGTGTGTTTATTTGTGTGATGTTTGCCTCTCATGCCAGCATGTGCATTTGCTGAGAATAAGGGCTTTGTCTGTCTTTTCTGTCCTCTCAGTTCCTTGAACAGTGCTTAGAACCAGCCAGGTGCTTAACAAGCACTTGTTCCATTAATGCCCAAATCCCAGAGTCAGTAGATATCTGCCTATTTCTCCATCTTGCAAGGCCTTGATGAAGAGAATGTGGTCTGCATCAGGATTCTTTCTGATGGATCCAGAAAGTCCCTAGATGGCCTAGAGTAATTGAAGCAGAACATTTTTGCAGTTGAAAAGGAGTTGGATTTTATTAGTCCAACCCTTCATTTTATAGGTGAGGAAACTAATAAGCAACAAGGTTAAGGTCACTCAAGAATTTAACTACGGAGTTGAGGCTTGGATACAGTCTTCCAAATCCCTATCATGTACACTTCTTATTAAGCTAGTAGATTCCCCACATGCCAAATAAATGCATAGTTCAGGCAGAACTGTAATGGTGAATGGTTCATGCTGCCCACTTCCCCCTCCTCCACCACATGGCCAGCTCCTGTTCCTCCCTGAGAAGACACAAGCCTTCATTACATTATCACTCTCTCCTGTTCTGATACCACTGAGGGCCCTTCCTTTGAACTCTGCGTTGGCATGGCAACTGCTACTTCACGAACATCAACATCACTGCCCACAATTGCCTATGCTGAGGTGGATGGTTGCCAAGCAAATCATAGGCAATTTTTTTTTGAGTCAAGAGGGCCGAAAGCCTCAGATCAAGTTCAAATAATTTGGAGGATGTGTGTGTCAGGGACACTTAGAATCAGTTCTGATGGGAAGGCAGATAAAAGCTTGATTTAAGGCAAGGGTAGGGGAGGCACAGGACAGCTCAGCCTCAGAGCTTGGAGAGCTCTTCCAGAAGCTCTTTGATGTGAAGGAGACTTTGGAAGTTGCGTAATTCTTGCACGCGATCCAGACACAAAGGCTGCTCAAACAATGCAGAGGGGCCAAATAAGCCGGGAGAGCTTGTTTTGTCCTTTCTTTTCTACCCTGTTCCATCTCCCCTTCATCTTTTCCAAGATGTAGGTTTTATCCCAAGGAGAGAGACATTAGTGCCACAGGAGTACATTTACAAGGCTGTTGGAGTTGGAATGTAATAGGACCTGTGAGGGGTTCTGTATATGAAGACATGTGGTCAACACGGTTATAAGGACTAGTCTGCGGGTAGCCTAAGGCGACTTGTGATTGCTTGGGACAGAGATCTCCCATCTCACCAGAGAAAAACAAACGCCTTACAAATTGGTCACATCCCATTTAGCTCATATTAATTTACATCACCGACCCCCAGGGCTAACAGGCAGTATTTTTCTTCCTTTTGTTTCTTCTCCCCATCCCCCAGGTGACTTCCTCTTTTCTTTTCTCTTTCATCCAATAGTGTTAGCCTGACTGTTTCTAGTGCGCTCAAATTTTATTTTCCTGTTTAACTGCTGTGCTTGCCAGCCCCCAGATCTTTCGTGTTGTAAAACCCGTGCTACACATACCTTCACACAGCCTGCTTTCCATCAGCTTTGCCTAAATCAAGTTGCTGGATCAGTCCCGTGTGTTAGCAAGATAATAACGTTCCTTAGCAGGACAAAATGGTGCAGAGAGTGTGTTGCCTTTTCTGCTTCAAAGGCTTGAGAGATTCCTTTAACCACAAAAATGAGAAGAGAGCGTAATGGATATACAAGAGTCCCATGATGGCAATCTCGCTGCTGGAAATGTTCATGAATTACCTGTAATTTACCTCAAAATGTACCATATGTTGGACTGCAAGATGCACTTTTCCTTTTTTCACTTAAATGGACTGCTATTCAGAACACTTTTTTCCCCCTTGACATGGGAATAGATGTTGGGAATAGGTTGGGAGAAGTGCCCCACAAAAGTTTCACAAATTAAAGTAGGCACATGTTATCATGTGAATGCTTTGTACAAGGGAAAGAAAATGGAATTAGGTGCATTTCCCCCCTTAATACACCGTCAGCCCCACAGGGCCAGGATGAGAAGATTAAAGACATTTTGGAGGGGAGAAGGCAATGAACCACCAATTCACCATTTCCCTTCATGCGTTTCATGCAAAGGGACAGAAATGACAGGCCCCTCCATGGCTTGATTTATGTAGTCAGGAGACTTGAAGGGTCGCTCTGCCAAGACAGAGGGAGGCCTCGCTTTCTAATCACCTAGGATGCCCCTTGCTTTTTGCAGAGTCCTGGACAGATCTGCCACATGCTCTCTCTTCCATGTTTACAGTGATAGCTGATTACTATATATTTCTATAAGTGTCAGAACTTCCACTTCTTCAAATCTTTTGAACACCATCAGAATCTCAGTTTCTTAATCCCCCTGAAGCTAAACAGATGTAGAGGGGGAAGAGCCAACAATGGCAAACCTTATTTTCCACCCAGAGCCACAGCCTTGTCACTAGCCCTGCCACATCTGTGTTTTTGAAGGGAAATGTCATAATATTGCTAATCAATAGGAAGAGTGACAGGCCCATTTGTCAAGAACAAGCCAGCACTGCAGCTGTTGTCCTCCTCTGCATCTTTCTCTTGGGCTTTGCAAAGGGAAGCCCAGGGAAGGGCCTGCTGTGTGTCTGGCACAGCCCCCTCCTATGTGGGGACAATAGGATCCACTGGGGGGGGAAATAGTGCATCATCTTGCGGATGTGCTGCACAAGGTGGGTCGAATACAATGGCAAAGGCTGGGGAAGAAAAGGTGGAGTTTCTAACTGGCATGTAAAAGCAACCAGACACCCTGCAAAGGGAGAGGATCTTCTGTATCAGGAAGTCTATTGACCCTTCGTCTAGGGAGTGCAGCTGTTTATGTGTTTCTTTTGAGCTGCAGATGTTTCTTGCTGGTCTGCTGATCAGAGGAACAAGCAGGTCATCTCAAAGGAGAGAGGTGGGGGAGGTGAGGTTTGGACTCAAACTTAATAAGGATTTTCATCTTCAGTCTGGAGGAAAATGTAACCAGAGGGTGGAAAATGGTGGCAGGGCAGGCTGCAATCTCTGCCCCCCCACCCCCACAAGCTCCCCTGAGCTGATAGAAGCACGGATGGGCAGGGCTCACCACAACAATCAGATCGGTCATGCATGGGGCCTGGGTGTGTGCGGAGGTGACAGGACTGAAATGCCCTTTTCCACCCCACCAAAATAATTTTTAAATTAGGAAATTAATCTTAATCGACTCTTGTATCTCCAGCTTAGGTGACCCAGATGATTGTTATGGCTTTTCACGCGTGGGAGTTCCCCAAGACCAGTAATTTCTTTTGATTGGTGCAAGGGAACAAATGCTGTTATTAACGAGGGACCCCTTAAAGAAACATTGGTAACTTTTCTTCTCAATTTGCGCTTCTCATCTGTGCTTCTTCCTGCCCTTAAGGAGAGAAGATGCTCTAGAAAATGCCTTTTTTTCCTCAAAGTATTCTGTTTTTGGCATTGGAAAACAAATAATATCCAATTTAAAGACAAAGGTGATGTTGATAGTGTATTATTAGGTATATATCTTTCAGAAAAATGTGAAAGCAAAAATACATCAGGAAGGAATATCTTGTCAATTAATAGTACAACTTTCCAGTCGGTGAATGACTATCCGTATGTTTTCAGGATCCCAAATGCAAATGCCACTGGAAAATTTTGTTTGATCAAAGGAAGGCAGTGAGTTTTAAATACTACAACATATTGTTATAGACGAAGTTGTGTCCCGCCTCAAATTCACATGTTGAAGGCTTAACCTCCAACGTGACTGTATCTGGAGATAGTATCTTTAGAAAGTAAGTAAGATTTAGAAGGTAATTTAAGATGGTATAAGGATGTGGTGGGGGGGCCCTAATCTGATAGGACTTTGGCCTTATAAGGAGAGGATGACAGAGAGATCTTTCTCTCTGCCCTGCAAGGATATAGCAGGAAGGCAGCATCTACAATGTAAGCTGAGAGCTCTCACCAGAAGCTGAATTAGCTGGCACCTTGATCCAGACTTCTAGCCTCCAGAACTGTGAGAAATAAATTTCTATTCTTTAATTCACCCAGTCTATGGTGTATTATTATGTCAGCCCGAACTGATTAATTAACACATTTTTCTCCAAAGTACAGCACCATGATAATAACATTCCAGACACGGGAAGTTTGTAATTCCCCTGGAGGCCTAAGTAGAGGGTAATAAGATTGATTTTTAAAAACATATTAAAATATCCAAGCAAATGAACACAGTTTTTTTTTATGGTAGTTTACTTGGAAAACCAGTGTAGCCCCAGTGATAACAGCTTTGTTAGAAAAACTTTTGGAGAGTCTATTTTAGAATTCAGAGTCAGCAGCATTTTCGTGACGATCTTCATTAGTGACATGTTCTTTTTTATGTTTATCAGTCATTCAGAGCAAGCCTGAGGATCAAGCTGGTAATCAGAAGTAGGTTACCACTGTCTGGGTCAAAAACAAGTTGTGTATGTGCAGTGATAAGGCTTATGGGACTTACAACTATCTCAGAAGATTATTCTGAAAGTGTAGCCCAGGCCACAATTGGCCAGGGGGGCATCAGAGAGCAGGAGGCTGGCCTTCTAGGGGAAGGGACTCAGGCTTGTGGGTACCTTATTCTGGTACCTCAGCTTTTAAGTTTACTTTATTTGATCCTTATAACATCTTTGGAGGCAGCTATTTTCATCCATGGAAAAGCAACCCTCATTTTATTGAATAAGTTCTGGTAAATTTGTTCAAACACAACACAACAAAACAAAAATCTTATTGATACTGATATAAGGAAAAAGCATAGGTTCTGGAGCAGACATAAGTGAATGTGAGTCTCAGATCTGCCACTTACAGGCTGCGTGACCTGGGTTCAGTCACATAAGCTCTCTGTGGCTCAGTTTCCTCATCTGTAGAATGGGTTGTGGTGGAGTACTAAATTAAATGAGATGAGATAATATACATAAACCACCCAGAGCAATGTTGATGTATAGTGGGCATTCTGTTTATTTTAGTTTCCCTTCTCACTTGCTTTCATATCTGGGGATAAAAGCTGATGCCCGGAGGTAAGGATAAAACAGTTAATAATCATAATGTCAGCTTGGCAATGACCTAGAGGTAGAATGGAAGGAAGGTGTTTTTACACTAACTGAGGTATCAAAGGACCCTGCAGTTTGTAAAAATGATGCTGAATGACTTTCCTTTCCTCATGTGACAGTTCTGTTTTAGTTAAAACTGTCACTTGGAAGCTTTTCCTTTTATCCTCTCACCTTTCTCCCTCCTTCCCTTGCTTTCTGTTGGAGATGACAGTATCAAGGTGGCCTTGCTTTAGATCTTTGTGCCCTGGAGGACAGTGTTCAGGACAAAGATTTCCTTCCTACTATGTCAGAGTTGACCACATTATTGTTCAAAAACGTGTCCAAGATTATGAGGGGGAAGGTGGTAGGAAATAAAGATTGTTGATCAAGGCAGAATGAACGCCAAGGGACAGTCCACTTTTTCTTTTGGCGCTTGTTTCCTTCTTTTGGTTTTTGTCTTCACACAAGGAAAACATCCTGAACCTTATTTTCTTCTGGAGTATCAAAAATAGTAGATTAGTTTAACACAATTGAGCACAACTTCTGAGTTGTCCTTTTGTGTGTCTGGGCTCCTCTGGTATATAGAGCTTCTAGGAATTGACTGCTGAGGACACAATGGCATATGGACAGAAGGACTACGTACATGCTGACAACAGGCATTTTCTCGGACTTGAAGGAACATTCCCAGGGTGGTCTGTGCAGTTCATTCTCTCACCTGATAGAATTCTTATGCACAAACAAACTCTACCAGCGTGTCAATGCACTCACTGAGGAAAGACTTAAGAATTTTCTGTGATGTGAAATCTTTCAGATTGACAAATGAACTAAAGTTGCCAACTTTTTCATTTACATCACTTTCATCAAACAACTGGCAAATATCGTATTGTCAAGCACCAGGTCATCCAATGTGGATAAGATGTGGCTTAGGGACAGGAAGGTGGATGATCTAATGTTCCATGTGCTCTCTAATGTAATGAGGGAGAAATCTTTTGGGTTTGAAGTTATATAGAATGCAATGATACACTGGGCAAATGCAAATAACGTGAAAACTTTGGAGTCAGGCAAACCTTGATTTAAATCTCAGCATGACTGTAAGACAAGTCATTAACCTCGGCCTCAGTTTCCTGTCTGTAAAATGAGAAAAATACTGCCTGCCTATAAATGAGAACCCAGGCTGTCTCTGTTAGGAAGCTGGGCTACATGTACTACTATTTTGTAATAATCATCTGTTTCCCCTTAGGGGGACCAATGAAATTGGGAAATTGATGAGGCTGTATTAAAACAGGGGATGCCAGTTTGCAGAGTCTGAAAGAGAACCTGTGGTATTTATAGAGTCTACTGTGACAAAATTCTTTAGAAAGCTAAGTTAAAAGGAAGTAGGTTTAAACCTGCAGAACTAACAGTTTATAAGATTTTACAAGGTGCTGCTATTATTTGGAAACATGCAGTTTGCTTAAGGAGCCGACAGAAAGGGATCTGTGCTTGTTTTATTCTTAAGTGGAAAAATTCCCTAAACTGTCTTTACTAGCCGACTTGTAAAGAATTAAGTTGAACTGGAGAAAATGGGCTGGGAAGTGAGAGAAATGTGGGTTTAGCCACAGAGTATGCTCTGGTCCTCCTCATTAGGGAGACCAGTGTTTGGTAGTATTAAACTGATTGCTGGAGCTCCCTATTATTATATCCACATTTGCTGCACCCCAAGGAGAATAAAACAGTGACCCTGAGGTCACCTAGAGGGTTAGAGAGCTTGTTAAAACAAAACATCTATTTTCCTTCAGCCCCTGTTTGTTCTTGGGCTGAGTGACCTCCCAACTGTTGGATCCTACAGCTGTTCAGATGGCCCTGCCCACAGCTGTGGGCAGATGCCCACCACCCAGACATCCGACAGCTCAGCTGGATACCATGCTTCCCACTGGCTATGTAAGTCTAGGAATGGTCTGGCAAAGAGGTGAAAAATAAACCCTCAGATCTGATTTCACCCAAGTCTGCTTATGTGCTTTTCCATCTATTAAAAGATTGTGCCAACAATGTCCAATCTACATATTCGTATCACCTGGAGATCTTTTTAAAGTCCCAGTGCCAGGTCACAATATGTATCATGTAAGTCAGATGTTTGGTGGCGGGTGGTTGGAGCCAGGCATCAGTATTTTTTTAAAGAGCTCTGGGTGATTCCAATGTGTAGCAAAGTTTGGGAACCATTAGATTGGGCTTTAAAAACAAGATGTTACCTCAAGACCTATGAATGTATTTAAAGCATCTGATTCATGGCAGATGCTTAATAAATGATAGCTCTTTTTTTTCGACTAGTAAGAAAGTTTGATGATGATGATGATGATGATGGTGATGGTGATGGTGATGGTGATGGTGATGGTGATGGTGATGGTAATAATAGTAAGACATCATGTTACCAGCCCTTCCACATGGTTCTCCAACAAGGGCCCTCCCGCCCAGTGTCATTCACACCAATAGAACGACACTGAATTTGGTTCAGAAACAAAGGAAAGCTTTATTCTTTGATCATAGAATGGAGAGGTGCAAGCTCGTGCTCTAGAGCACACGGTTTCACTCTCCGGGACAGGCTGTAAGCGGGGCTGCTTTATAGGGCCTCCTCAGTGGGGAGGGGGCGGAGTTCTCATCAGTCCGGCGCACGCGCGCTGCTGGCGCTCCAGGGCGCAGCGTCCCTGCCCGCAGCCGGCGGCCGCCATCTTGAGGGAGTGCCGCGCGGCGCGGCGCTTCTGCGCACAGTCTGCCCAGCTGAGGTGTCTGAGCTGCTCGTTTCGCTCTGGGAGCTCTGGTCTGAAGTGCCGGGTGTGAAGCCTCCGTACACGGCTCCCCGTGAGAAGGACAAAGGAGACAGAAAAAAAAGGTTAGACTTTATTACCAAGATTCTGTTTTTATTCCTCAGGAATTGTTAATGGGTTTGTCGGTGACAAGTACACATTTAGGGCACGTCACAGTTTACTCATATTCGTTTTTGTTCTAAGCCTCAGCCTTCTCCCATGAGGTGACCATGAGTACCTGAGCACTATGTTTTTCATCTTTCAGATGAGGAAACTGAAGCTTAGAAAGGGAAAATGACCTTCCCAAGCAGAGCCTGGCCTAAAGCTGGGTCGTTGACTTCTAGTCCAGTGCTCTTGCCACCATGAAACACTGCCTCTGTGCTCAGGGAGCTTCCACTGGATGGGGGCAGATACGTCCATGCATTTAAATGTATTGAGAACGCACAGTAGGTAAAACACTTCAAGTTACCGATCACTTGAAATCATATACAGAAAGCCAAATGGGGATCCACATCCAGTGTCAGCTTCTTAATGCTGCGACTGGATTAGAGTTGGTGCAGGATCTCCTGATCCTCCCTGAACCTAACAACTGGACCAGACATTCCTGACCTCCCCGTGTAGGCACAGGATGAGAAGCTGAGTAGATCAGAGAGTAGACTTGGCCTGGCAGGGACTGGCCCTACTCCCTCCATTGCTGTACATGAGAGAAAGTACAGGATGACTCCACCGTGCCCGAGTGCAAGGGGGTAGGTGGGTCCAAAGAGGGACAGTCTGCATTCTCGCCAGATCCACACTGGGTGGTTACCAGTTAACCCTGTCTCCTTCCCCTAAATCAGATGTTCTTTCTTCCTCTTTTGGAGAAGGGAAACTGAGAGTTGAGGGAGAGACTAAAAGCCTTGGTTTTCATATTATATTTGCTTCCTTGTGCGGTAAAATGGATTCAAGTAAACATGATAACAGGAGACAGGACTCTTCCTGCAGCAGGCAGAATGTGAGTAAGTGCCATATAAATAGTATTGGAAGTAGGAGCTGTGAAGTGAGAGAATGGCGTGGGCAGGGGAAGTCTCTATGGAGGCTTAAGAGTTGACTTGGCTCTTGAAGAAGAAGCAGGAACTGAACAAATGAAGTCTTTCTCAGAGAGTATCTTCTGATTCCTGATCCAGCCTGTAGGTGGTGGTTTTTAGAAACTTAGGAATTGGTTTGAATAAATCTAATATGGATAATAGATAACTGATGAATCAGGCCCAGTTGAAAACACCTCTTTGGGGGTTGTATGGTAACCCAGCAACACAAGGATGTGTGACAGGTACAGGGTCTTGCTCAGGCAAGCTGGCTAAACAGTCCCTTTTGGGATATGCCACTTTTTACCTGCTTCAGAAATGTCCATAAGAATGAATGATGCAACTTTGAGGAAAAGGATTCATCATATTACTATACATTGGAATGTACTGGAACAATGTTGACTTGAGACAGCAAATCCTGGGTTTTAAGCCTAGCCCTGACATGTATGCAAGTGACTTCAGACACATGGCTTGTCCCCTCTATGGCACAATTTTCTCCAGCAACACGAGGATGATAGTAGCATCTATTTCAAAGGGTTGTTCTAGGGCTTAATGAGATAATGCATGAATATGAAGAGTCCAGCTCCTGATGTACATTGCATGCTTAATAAATGCGCTCTCATTAATTACTATTTTTATTATTATTACTAGACCCTGAGATTCATCCTGTTGTGGAGATGACTCTCAATGGTTTTGCAGGACAAGAAGTGCCTAATTGTAGCCAAAAAAACTTACCTTGCTTTGCTTTTTGTTATCTTTGGGTTCAGTTTTTGGTTTTGTTTTGTTTTGACCTCCAGGAGACTTGTCATGTTGGATGAGAATTTGAAACAGGTCTTTCCACCTTTATTAACATTCTGTCCATCTTTCAAGTTTCGTTTCAAATTCCATTTGGGGAAATTAGGAAATGCGTTATGGAGGAACTGGTATTCATCTCTCCCTCTCAGCTCCCACAGGTCTTTATAATTTTATTATGGCATTTATCATATTATGTCCAGTACTGTAGTTATATACCATCTGTCTCTTTCACCACCCAGTAACTTTCCTGAGGGTAGGAGGAAGAGTCCATTTATCTTGGAATCCCCCACAGCATATGGTAGATTACTTGGCACACAGTAGATGTTCAATAAATATTTGTTAAATTGGAATGATTCAAAAATTTTAAAAAGACTTCCTTATAATCATTTATTTTTCTATTTGTCCATTGAGTTTTCCAACTGGGGAGGAAAATTTGGGGGATTATCATGAAGCAATCTCAAACTTCATGAACCAAAGGTAAAATGATTATCATTCTTGAGTTTTTGATACTGTTCCTTGAAGAGATAGACGCAATATACAGAGCAGCAAAATACTGGGGAAACTATTGTTGACTGGCACTTGTGGGCTCCAGCCCTGCTATTGTACTACTGTGTAAACCTGAACAAGCTCTGCGCCTCTCTGAGCCTGTTTCTCCACTTGCAAAATGAAGATGCTCTCTCTCTTTTACTTACAAATTTATATCATTCCTGGCTTCTTTATTTAGATACAAAGAAGATTTCTGCCATCATTCTTGAAAAAGTAAGTTGAAGAGATCACAGTTGTTGTTAAATCACTACTATACCCTTAGGACCTAGAACAGTGTCTGGCAGAGTAGCTTCTCAACAAATACTAATTGACTAAAAGAGTGAACAAATAAATACATTTAGACACCATTTAGTAATGTTGAGATACAGTGCTTAGGAATAGTTATAGTCCTGAACCTCCAAAATACCCTGTTTCTGGGAGACTCATACTAAGGCAAGAAGCACACCATGGAGGCAAATACAGAAAACAGGACCTGGGCTCTGCTCGACCTTTTTCTACATTGTGGCATGATATAAGGTTAAGTCTATGTATACTGGAGCAATTAATATTTTAGATAAGACAATTTTTTATTGTGTGTGAATGTCCCATAAACTGTAAGACATTATTGCCCAGTAAATGTCAGTACAAACCCCAGTCATTTGTGTTAACCAAAAATCCACTCCCAAACACAAACATTTCTGGACTCCCCCTAGAAGCAGTGCACACCCCCTCATGGAAAACCACTGATCTGTCCTCTGACTGGAGCAGCTTATGGATGGAGATTACTGCATGTCCTCTCATCTTCACTGCAGAAATTTATAATTTGATATGAATTAGCCTTAGTATCAACTCTGGTTCTTCCAAGTTAGAAAGATTAGCCATGTGAAAATTGTGGTCTTGTGGGAAGTTCTGTCCTCTACTAGGAATGTGGTTCACCCTCCCACTCGCATCTCTTAGAGAGATAATGACCAAATCCAAAGTGGCGATCTCATGGAGAAGCTACAGAAGGGGTTGATGTAGAATTGCCATGAATATCCATTTGACATATACTTAGAAACCTGTACAGCCCAAGTTATAAAAACCTTGGCTGATGCAGCATTACTGCCAATTTGAAGCCCATATCTTCCTGATGCTGAAGATCCTTTGTTCACCTTATTGCAGGTTTTAGTTCCAAACTAAATGGACTTCAAATTGCATCTTTTGTTGTCCTGACGGGACC
Organism: Vicugna pacos; assembly: GCF_048564905.1. Lineage (NCBI taxonomy): Eukaryota > Metazoa > Chordata > Mammalia > Artiodactyla > Camelidae > Vicugna > Vicugna pacos. Next base: position 44,672,494 of record NC_132993.1, on the reverse strand, counting down.
TGAAATTTTAGGAGTTAATGCTTCTTCCCCAGTCCTGATTTTTTTTTTTTCCACATAGAGGAAGCTTGGTAGTGTAACACTCCCGGCCAGTTCCATAGGAAAAGTCTACAGTGGACCGCTTGTCCCCGTGAATGCTGGATAATTTTATTTAAGACTTCTGTGAAAACTCCTTTGCCTATCTTAAAGTTATTGGGTTTCCCAGGGCTCTTAAATTACCTTCTCTTTTTAATATCCTTTTCTTGGACGGTCTCATCCACTTTCATACTTTTAACTTCCTTCTATAAGCTTATGGTCCACATTTGACCTTTCTTGCTACATCTCTCTCACTTAGGCTCCTTTTAGCTTAGATCAAGTGTTTTCTCAACAAGGTATGGACTAATGTGAGATAAGTGAGGGGCCTAGGGAGCAAAATTAAGGAGGCACTTACCCTCAGTGTCATGCCAGTGGCTATCTTCATGGCCACTGTCCTAGTCCCCATCCTCATTAGCTCTCCTTCAAGCTACTGAAGTAACCTTCTACTTCCTTCTTGTTTTCTGATTTTCCCTGGTACAATTTATTTAGAAGTTGCTCCTGGAGTGCTCTCACTAAAACTCATTTGATCATGTCTCTTCCAGGCCTTAAAAAAGTGGCCCCTCTCCTCCAGCCCAACACTTTATGGCTGTTGATGGCTTACAGAATCAAGTTCAAAGTCCTTGGCTCCTCTCACTGTAAACAGTTATACTTTTTCACCCCCCTCGCCAGTATTCATGAACTTCCAGCTCATTTGCATTGGTTCTTCTTGTTCCTTGTTTCTAGGAAGACACGATCCTCTGTCTTTATCTGGAAAACTCCTATACATTCTTTAACAACCCTCTTTGAATATCACTTCTGCTGTGATGCCTTCCCTGATCTTTCTAGGCAGAATTAAGTGTTCCCACTGGCCTTTATTCATATCCCTGTTGTAACTCATGATATTGTGTTCTGCTTATTTGTTTACATATGTTTCCTCCAGACTTTGAGCTCCCAGAGGAAAGAGAGCATTTCTAACTTAACTCTGTCCCCTGTCACAGTGCCATGTAGTGGTTATCAATAGGTGCTTGCTGACTGAATGGATAGATGAATGAATAATTCACTGCTTAAGGAGCCTATAGAATGATTTTCAAGAGGACTGATTAAGTGGATTTTTGTGTTTTAAAGTTCATACATGCCCACATTGCAGATTCCTTGACATAATTGTGATCTAGTAATTTTGATTAGTGGAGAACCTTGTTTTGAATTTAGGACTTAGGGCTTCCTTTGCTCACTGGCTTCTGTGTCTTACTTTTGTTTATGCTGGAATGATATCTTGTTAGTATTACTCAGATGCCAGTTCCTTCCTGAAACTCCAGTGGTTTTACCAAGAAGGGCAAGCCATTCTGCAGGGCCCACACTAAAAACAACAAAAAGAAAAGAAAAAAAAAAAACCAGCTTCCAGTACAGAAAAGCAGACAATCCTGGCAAAGGTTTTAAAACATAAATCGTTGACCAGCCTACAGAGAGGAATCAGATATTTGGAGGTAACAGGAGAGATGATTCATGACATGACTTCAGCGAGACCACAGTGCCTGAAACTTCCATTTGACCACATACACATGTGGTAAGACACAGGGACCATTAATCTGTCCTCACACCTCTTTCTCACCCAGAATAAAAATTGTTTTGCCTAGCAAAAGAGGTGGGCTCAGCCAAGGGGAGACACATCGTATTATGTTTCCTGAAGGATCTATGTTGTTACAGTGAAAAGACAGCAACAACTTGCAAGGATTCCAAGGGAGATCATAAGACCCCTCTAGTCCTACCATTCTGCTACTCTTAGTCATGGAAGTGGTGTGACGAAATGTTATATGTGGTGGAGAGGCTCAGGTTACTTGTATGTGGTGGTAGTAGATTTTTTTCCTCTAACTTGGGAGATCTGCAATTTTTACACTGTCGCAGAATAAATGGATCCGTGACTAATGTTATACAATTTATGTAGCTGATTTCACATAATTTTCACAGTTGGTTCACATTTATGACAGTTAAAAGGTTTTTCCCCTACTCTGAGATTTATGAAGTAGGATGGAATTTGCCTATCCACAGCCCCCAGTGCTATGTTTATATTCTCAAAGGCCATCCCCTCCACTTTACCTATTTTATAGATGAGGAAATTGAGACTGTTAACGGTTCAGTGACTTGCCCAAGGTCATGTAGCTGCCACATAGCAGAGCAAGAACCAAAGCCAGGTCCCACAAGACCTGGTTACAAGCACATTTATTTGGATGGTTAGGATTCTGCATGAAAAGTGATATGATGCCTGATTCTCCTATTTTTCAAAAGAAATAGAAACATCTCTCTTCCTTCTGTGTCACCATTGCACACTCCCCCATTTCATATTGCAGCCACCCACCCAGTAGGAGGGGAGAGTTGAGGAAGCTCTGTTCATTGCTTGCAGACTGATGTCTCTTTCCCCAAATGTCAGCCTACTGGATTTTACTCAGTAGGCTGGATTTCATACTAGGAAAGTGCAGAAAGCTATCAATTTATCATCTGAAAAATGAAACATCTTAAAGATACTACAAATTGTCTCAAATTCTGACCAGTAAGAACAGGAACATACACCCAAGCCAACTTCTCACCAATCACAATGAACACTTTCCTCTTTATTTTACAGCAACGCCCCCTCAAAACATAAAACCCCAAGGTGTCTTAAGTCACACTCTATAGAAGTAAAGCCTGGGATGCTGATTCTTGAGCAAAAAATTTATTGAGGGACTTGCTTTCAAATGAAACATGTAAGAGAGTAAGGGAAGCAGTGTAGGGCAGGAAAGAAAGGAGGGGAAGATGTGGGTTCAATTGTAGTCTTGCCTCAGCCTGATCCCATGGGACGCTCTGGAGTGTGAATAGTTGTTCCCTTTTGAGGAAAGGGCTGGGCATTTATATGAACATATCAATCAGTCTCTGGTTGTCGACCTTCCCAGGAGGGGATGGTGCAGAACCTCCCAGACATCTCTGAACTATGCTGTCCAGATGGCCGTGGCAAATCTCTGGAGCAGGGAAGGGTACAGCTGTGAGTTGTTAGCAGCCAATTTATACAGCAGCTGGGGAATGGGTGCACCAGTAACGGATTTGGGCAGGGCACCAAGAGCATACAGTAAACATTGCTGTATGTATATGTCCCAGAAAAGAAAAGAAAAAAATAACTACCCATAACAACACAAAACAAGAAATCAGCTTTGTTCACCATAAAGCATAATTCACTGTTTGTTCTGTGATTGCATAAAAGTCACAAATAAGACAGTAAAGACAAAGAAAAACTATAAACACCACCAACAGAGGGATCTGTTAGAACCATGTCTGATTGAGAAAATATTAAGTGCCTTGTAGAACCATGACTTCTGGGTAAAAATGGAAGATTCACTGTGGAGTGCCCTCAATTCCGGGGTTCCCTTGGCTTCCTAGTTCCTGTGATTCTTTTCTTCACTGATCACAATGCCCCTTTTTGGCTTAAAAGTGTCCCTGGACAAGGGCAATACAGGACTCAGGACCTGAGCAAAGAAAGCAATTGTTTTGAAACTACTGATTAATTAGGAGAATCTGCTCATCACTGTCTTGCCTCAACAAAATTATGTCCAAGGTGGCTCTGGCTCCTTCTCAAAATAGGAAATGAAGGACAAACTTCTGCCACACTTTCCCCAAGATGAAGAGAGTCTATGATATATCAAGAGCTGTACTAGTCACCCTAGTAGACGTGAACTCATCTAATCTTTAGGTATCTATTTAAAGGTGAAAATTGTAGAGATGAGCAATAATTATTGAAGACAACGGGGCAAACAGCATCAGTACTTGCCAGTGTTCAGATCAAGCAACAATTTTATAGTGTTTTCAACTCCCCTATTCTTTGGAATATATGGTGAATTAAAAAAAAATCTGTAAAGTAGGGAATAGCAATATTTACTCCACAATTTGTCATGATGGTTATAATGGGTAATATTACTAATATGATTAACTTTTGACTTGTTACATTTATTTACTATAACTTATATGTGTCAAAAATGTCATAGTTTTTTTTTTTCTATTACAAAAAATATTCCACTTTCTTATGAGCCTGAGTTCCTGGTGATGATAGTGGAAGAAATAAGGATAAGACATAACCTCATCAATTAAAGGTTACTTGGGACCCTCTGGCTTAAGGCTGTCATTTTCAGGTCAGTATTCAGCCAGTAGGAGTACCAGCTGCTCACTGGGGCTGCTTTTCCCTCTGGAGGGCCCTCTGTCTTAGCCTCTCATAGTCTACATGTGACACTGGGGCCTGATGTCAATGACTCTTTAGAAAAAGGCAAGGGCTTCTTCAATAATGAGCCATCCTCAAAATTCCAAATAAAGTTCAATTAGGTTTTTCTTGTCTATTCAGTTAATTAAGAAAAGAAAAGTCTTCCCTAGGAGAGTGGGAAAGCGAATAGAAGGGCCTCATAATTTAGTTAGTGTGGTTTTTCTTTGACCCAATTCTCTAACGTGTTGGATGAATTTCTTTTGCAAATTGAATAATTTTCACAAGTCAATTACATACATTCCCTCAGTCTGAGTGTAATGAAATAGCTTAATAGAATAAAACAATAACTCCCAAGATGATGATATTGGCCATTATTAGGCATAACAATAAGAATTAATTATGACAGCAGAAGGGATAATTGATGATTTGGAAAATGGATTCTTTTTTTTTTAACATTTTTTATTGATTCATAATCATTTTACAGTGTTGTGTCAAATTCCAGTGTGGAAAATGGATTCTAAAGCTCTTTTCCTACTGTAACTTTAAAGACATTTCAAGAGTTATGTGACTTTTCTGAATGCTTTTGAGCACGATTATTAATAATATGTTTTTCCCCCTTAATTCCTTACATTTGATTAGTCTTTTATGTAACACTGTCATGTAAAGAATCTTGTTTTTGATTTAACCAACACTTAGAGCTTGCCATGTACTAGGCCCTGTTCGGGCACTTCACGTACGTATTAACTCACTTAATCCCTAGTGCTAACTCTCTACTGTGTTATTCTGGGTACTCTTTACAAATGAGGAAACTCAGGTTTAGAGAGTGGGGAACTTGCTCTAGATTCCCCAGCTGGAAAGTTCCAGATCGAGGATTTGGATCCAGTCTGCTTTCTGAGTCCCTGCTGTTAACCACAACACTGTTGTACCTACCTCTCAGTCTTAACACCACCCTCAAAGCAGGAATGTTTGGTTCCATTTTCCTTAGGATTAAACATTTATTGAACAGAAATTAGGTTATTTGCCCAAAATGTAGTGCTGGTTAGTAAGTGCCAGAGCTGGAATTCAAACCCTTGCCCATTATTCCCGAATCAGCACTCTTCCTCATGTGCCTTTATGAAGCAAATTTTTTTTACTCAAAGTGATATATAATATTTCCAGAACTTTGGATCACCGAGTGAAAAATAATATATTTCCTTTTGGGAAAAAGAATTGGGCAGAAATTTTGAAGGCTGATGGAAACATATGCAATTCTTTTAAATTGGAAACGTTGTTAATTTAGGAACACAGACTTATAGAATGCTTAAACTACAAGGGAGCGTATTGCCTCCTAGTAATTCTTATATTGATTGTGCATAAAAAGTCCCTGAGAATTTGTAATTAATGCAGGTTCTCAGGCCCCAACCCAGGAATTTACATTCGATAGATATGAGGTCAGGCTCAGGAATCTTAATTTTAACAAATATGCCTAGGTGATTAATGCTTATTTTTAAAATGGAGGAATGCAGGTGCAGAGGAGTGAACTGACCTGCTCAGATTTACAAGATGCTAGGAAAATCAAGACTCAACATGCACTAAGTATACTTTAGTTTATTCATAAGATGACATGTTTTATTTATGAAATTCCAGGATTAATTTATTCACATTAGAATCACAAACCCACTAATGTAATTTATTCTTAAGTGAGGTAAAATTTTCTTATAAATGACGCTAAGAGCTGCTGAATTTTAAGGAACTAAATGTTACTGAGGTTTTACAACTTAATGAATGTAAGCGGCAGCACTTACTCTCCCCAGAACTTAGTTTGATTAATTACATCAACACTAATGCATGAAATCGAATATATGCAAAATTACTTTAAAGAGATCTAGGAAGAGATAGACTATAGCAAATCAATGGCATTAGCCCAGTTAAGAAAGAATATATCAACAGAAGCAGGGTGTCTGCATGGAATATAAAAAACGGGAATTAGAGAGCCAGAAAGTTGCCAGCTATCCAGAAATGTGTGGTGACCGGGAAACCCTGTCTCTGCTCCATTCAAGGGTATGCTGTTGACCCCTCACCAGGCTATAGCCCCATTCTCTGATCCTTACCTGCCCCTCTGATTGGTTCTGGAAGCCATATTTATAGTATATCACCCTTCCCCTCAGGCCACAGTTGATCGGAGGGGTCGGGCTCCTGACATAGATCTGGGGCAATCAGATTCTCCATCACAAAAAATTGTAATTGAGATTCAAAGGCCCTCATTAGTCTCTTCTAGTAGTTTTGTATATAAACTCAGGAATTTTTGGAGCCAAAGTGAAGAAGTGTCTTAAAGAGAATGCTCAAAGGACATGATATATATCCTCTGCAGTCTGGGGGGCCTCAGATGCTGGTTTCCAAATCACACCTGAGAAATCTAAAGTGCATGAGCTTGACTGAGAGGTGTATGGCAGCAGGATTAAGGAGTATGGCTTGGAGAAAGTAACAGACCTCCCAAAATTCTCAGGGAAAAAGGATGCGTGAGTGTTTCCCAGGCCAGATGTAGACCATATATAAGCAATAGCCAGCGTGGGGTTGTCTTATCTACAGATCAAAACGGCTGCCTTGAGGTGTGAAGGGAAAGAAAGTAGAAAGAGATTGCTGAGTACTGTACCAGTTTTCTAGGGCTGCCATAGCAAAGTACTACAGACTGGATGGCTTAAAACAACGGAAAGCTATTCTCTTATAGTTCTGGAAGCCAGAAGTCCAGATTCAAGGTGTTGGCAGGATCATGCTTCCTCTGAGGCTCCTTCAGAAGGATCCTTCTTTGCCTCTTCCAGCTTCTGGTAGGTGCAGGCAGTATAACTCTGATCTCTGCCTCCATCTTCACATGATCATTTCCCCCGTGTGTCTCTGTGTCCAAATGTCCCTCTTCTTACAAGGACACTAGTTACTTTCGAGTAAGGGTCCATCAAACTCCAGCATGGCCTCATTTTAACTTACCTAATTATACCTGAAATGACCGTATATCCAAATAAAGTCACATTCTGAGGTTGGACTTCAATTTATCTTTTTGGGGGCCACAGTGCAACCTATAGCAGATACTTAGGTGCTGAGGAAGGACTCTCAAGCAACAGGCAGCATAGAGACACATGGGTGTACATATTTTGTTAAGGGAATGAAGGTGATATATCCTGCCCCTCCCCTCTCCCACTGCTCATGATGGCAGGGGGTGCTGCCCCATCAATAAAAGCCACACACAGACAGTTCTGCAGTACCGTTCCAGGAAGAGTGTGCCTGCCTCCCTTACCTCTCCTGCCTCTCCCTGCTCCAAACCTGAGGGGTCAAACCTGCGACTAAGAACAACAGCTCAAGGAGAGGAAACTGAGAAAAATGGACTCAATCTGCCTTTGACTTCATGCCGCAAGTATAGATTATTATATGGCACTGGACACCTTAATTACTGAACTGAGGCTGTTTTTCATTTGAACCGATGGAAGACTTTTATTTATTACTTAGGAATGACCAGACATGTTGTTTGGCCTTTCTGAGTCTTCATTCAGGGACAGAGTGAGACAGATCCATGGAATCCACACTTAAAGTGATAGAGAAAGACGATAATAAAGGTACTTGATGCTTACAACCCATGAGCCATGCTTGTTTAGCATAACAGCTTCACATGATTCTGCTTTGAATGAAGAACCTTATATTCTGGTGTATATTTCAGTCTCCCATGAACTTGGTTAATGTTCATCTGTGCCCCGTTAATTGATCTATATTGGATATATCAGCAAAAATCTGTTTTCACTTTGTTTTGTTTGTTTATTTTCGGTCTGCAAAACTAAGGAGCAGTCCTGATAAATAGTGACACATCTAAGGTAACAGTATCTATATTTTATCTGTTTACCTCTTCAAGTCCCAACACTAAGTAGGTAAATAGTCATTCACTAGATCATTCCTTAACCATTTATTGAACACCTACTTTTCAAACTTCTGAGACATGACAGAGAGCAAAACAGACATTGTTCTTGCCCTCAGGGATGGAATATTCTAGTGGAGGTAGAAACTGACAAATAAATAAATATAGCCAGATAGATTTTATGTCAGGTGGTAGTATAGGAGCAATATAAGGAAACAAAAGAAGATTTTGGACTCAATGTCCCCTATCAAGTGAAGCAGATTAGAATACTTCATGTGATGAGAAAATGAAAACACCCAAAGACAAAAAATCAAAACCCACAAAACTTATCAAGTGTAATATTTTCCACATAGAATTCGTTCATACTTCTTAAGCTATCATTTTTAGAAAGAAATGCTTGATTTTTAACATCTTCCTGAATTTCTGAAACCCACCATATGCCCAGATTAAGACAACTTAATCTTGACTGACTCTTGAATATTGGTTAATATCTTATTCTTTCTCTGGTTTCTCATTCTGGTTTCAAAAGTAATACATGTTAGTTAGAACTTGCAAAACACAGAGAGGAGATTAAAAATCATCTCTAATCCCACTTTACTGTATTCTTGATTTGTTGTATTTCCAAATTCTTGCTCTCCTTCAGGGACAACAAAAGAAGAAGAAAATTAAAATGGATTGGAAACAAAATTAGCAGGGGCTGTGGTTATACAGAATTTTTACTGTTACACGGTAAAATACAGGGGCATTGGCACGTTCTAGATTGTTTCTGGACTTTGGATGTTTTAATGGCACTCTGTATGAAAATACCCTACCTATTATTTTGTCGTTGTTGTTGTTGTGTTTTGAATTGTCACTCCCTAATAGAATTAGAAGGATCATTGAATCTAGAGCCTCCTATCCCCAAAAAACAGTGCAAAACATTAAAAATCTTAATTACTCCCTATGAACTTCAAAAACAAAGGGAGTGAAAAAGAGGGTGTCAGAATATAATTACTATTGCTCAGGACAGAGAAGACTTGAGGAATTTAAAATTTAGACCAGCATTTTGGAAACACCAGTTTATAGATTAGAAATCTGAAGCTGAAGCCTGGAAAGCTGGCTCAAATTTAGAAGCTAGTTACAACCAGGTGATTGACTGCTGTTTAAGCTTCTGATGGCTAATGAATTGCTTCATGCTAGTTACTAACTTCTAACTTAATCACGTTTTCATTTAAATGTTTTTCCTTTAGAAAGAGTAACCTTTTCCAGTTCATCTTGTAAGATTTTGGATGACCAAAGTCAAGTCTGATTCCGATGCAATGACTTGTAGAAAATTTTATATACACTTGCTATTGTATGATTTTCAGAAATAATTTTGGGGTTGTGGAGTTAATTATCAATATGCAATGAACATTTATCCTGAACATAGAAAAATGATTTCCTATCCACATTTCCTTCATGTACTCACACTCACATACCCACACGCACATACTGACACACACACACACACACACATTTTTTTGGTTCTCCCTTTTGTTTCTTTTTCCCTGGAAAAAAGTTTTTAAAAGCTGAACAAATATCTTGGTGCTTTTGGATCAATTTTCCATTTGAAATAGCTCAGCAAACAGCCATCTACACCTGAGGGGTCCTTGGAACACACTCTTTTATGAAATTCCAGATTATAAAAGGGCTACTACAAAGAAAGTGGCAAGGGCCTAAGTGGATTTTAGGAGATTGAAGACAGAATTGAGAATCTGACATTATAATGAAAGGGAAGAAACAAAGCAATCAAGAAGAGTTAATAAGACTAAAGATAAGAATGCAATGTATAGGAATTAGACAAAAATGATTTTAAAAGGAAATACCATTCTCACTGTGTTGAACTGGCCTCCTATAACCGCAGCTGCACTTATTAGGTATGAAATAAAATGCTTTTTTTAAAAGGAGCTCTTGATATGCCTTATCTTCCTTAGCATTTTAATGAAAATTGAAAAGACTACACAGGCCCATTTTTTTTAAGTCAGCTGTACCTTTCTCTTCTTTCTTCCCTGAACCATTCTTGGCCAGTCCAAGACATTATTAGGATATTTTATTTGATCTTCTGTCTTTCCAGGCAATGCATTATGTACCTATCAAATGATGTTTGGTAATCAATTCTTGATCTCTCCCGAAGGTCAGTCAATGACACCATCTAAATTGTCATCTCATTTCTTTCTTTAAAGAGAATCCATCTATTTCCTTTGAGCACATAGAGATTTCAGACGCCAGTAAGATACTAAACCATTCATGAACAAGATGACATTTTTTCTCATCAAGACTGTCAGACTTTGCTTCTATGGGAAGATGGACTTAGTTATTAAAAGTGTCTCTTTCATTTAAAGTTCCAGTTAATATGCTATTAACTCAGCTCATCTCACCTCTTCTTGCAAGATCTCTTCATCTCTTAGTTACTTTTATTTTGGGGTGGAGAGTGTGAATGTTGGGGATTCAGATATGAAGAAACAGAGACTTAAAAGTCAGAATTTTGAGGTTCAAATCAGGGAAAACTGTAAATGGCTGTATATTAATGATGCACACAATAGGGTATAAATATGTTGGGAGTAGCCCCAGGCAGATTAATAGTCTAGAAGTAATATCCTGAAAGTTAATAGGATAAAAGTGAAACAACAGTGGCGAAGCCTTGAAATTGTGGTTTAGTGACTAAGGAGATCATTTAAAAGTTTAAGGCTTGAAATACTAACATAGCTACTGTCTTTGCTCACACAATGTCTTTTGTCATGTGCAGCGTCATTTACTGAGAGCACAGTCAGTTACATAAAGTTTTATTTCTCCTGCAGATTCTGAATCTTTCAGAGACAGACTCAAGTGTTATTTTCAGAAGGTTTGGCAAAAACTCTAACAGCCGTTGCATCTTTCTGAATGCTTGTGCTTCGAATTGGCTGGGGGCCATTTTTAGCTTTTCAAATTAATAATTTGAAAAAGATGCAATGCCTATACATAATGACTTCATCTTGTCTGCAGAAATGATTCAAAACAGCAGTTGCTACACGCAAGTTGGTCTCATTAAGTGAGATTTTGATGCAAGAGCACAGGTACTGGTGTCAGTGCTGCTGTTGGGTAACTACTTAACTGTGGAAATAATGGCAGAGCAGAAGGTATGAGAAGGCATTAACACTGATCGTTATTCTGCTGGGGGTTTTGCGTCTCCGCTCGATTTTCCCTTTGTTTTCCATTTGGAGCAGTGTACTGCACTTTAGCAAAATTCCTTAGGGCTTGCAAGAAATGTAATTGCTTTTTTTTTTAAGTCAGGAATTTGCTTTAAAGAACATTCTAAAGTTTTTAGGAAGATCTTTGTAGAGACCCTTATTTCACTCTATTGTCAGTTCCATCTCTTTGTTAAAATATCCTGATGAATAGCGTTGATGTGTAAATTACTAAAAGGAAACAAACCAACAGAACAACCACACTCCCACAAATAAACAAAATATTGTAAATTATCTGGAAAGAAATACATTTCTTCGGTGAACCCTTTTTGACTCTCATGTCTCTTAACTAGGTTATTGTATTAGATGCTAGCCAATAATTAGGTGTTCTGAGAAGATGCACAAGATAAGGCATCCTGAATGTCACCTCAAACCCAGGAGGCATTCCCAGTTCTCTACACACATTTTGAAACAGTCAGGAGATCCAGATTTCCAGTGCCCTGAGTTATGACTGTATTCACAGGCATAACCCTTGTCTACCAAAGTAGACAGTCAGTTGGGAAATCCATTCCTGTTTTCAGTTTGACTCCACATAGTGTATATGCTGCCACTCTGTGTCTTTGATCTGTCCCTTGAACAGAAAATTCAGAGGTGGCAACTACAAAATTGAGTGAGACAGAAAAGTCACTACCAAAAAAAGAGGGGACTCAAGGAACATTTCCGGAACAATAGAAACTGTCTCATGAAATGTTTACCAATGCTGGATGTGGACTTGATACTTTTTTTTTTTTAATGTTTTAAAAAATTATGGTGAAGTAGACATAACATAAATTAACTATTTTAACCATTTTTAAGTGTACATATAGTTTAGTGGCATTAAGTATATTCACATTGTTGTGCAGCTGCCACTACCATCCATCTCTAGAACTTTTCACCTTCCCCAATTGAAACTCTGTACCCATTAAATAGCTCCCCAGTGCCCCCAGCCTCTGGCAATTACCGTTCTACTTTGTCCCTGTGATACTTGACTCATCTCAACAGTGCTGCCAACTCTAAGTATTCCTTGACTTCAGGAACTTTTTGTTGTTTATTTTTAAAACCCATCAGAGAAAATGCACAGCAGCTGGGGAAGGCAAAAACCTCCAGGGATCCATTTGAAAGAATGATTATGCCAATAATAAAGCCTGTGAAAGGAGTTATCATCCCCGAATGAGGCAGGCTCTCACCCAGGTTGTGCCAAACTTAAGGCAACATTTCTGCTTTGAAATGGCCGATGATAGAGAGCACATTTATGCTGCATATGGGAGAAGAATTCAATCCCCTGGGCCCAGAAAGCGAGGGCATGGAAATGGATGTCTCTGGGATCTGGCGAACAGTTATTATTGAGAGAGGAAGTGTTTGTTCTGGAGTCATTGTGATTGAAGTACCTTGGGGCCAGTTGGCTCATTTGTCTCAGTTTATCTAATTACCAGAGCAAGGTGAGGATTTGAAATGGCTTAAAACATAGAAATGAAGCCTACTTGGGTCTCAAACTGGATGTGGTCCCAGTTCCATGAATGAAATGTAGTTGTTTTCCCCAACTCACTGTCTCCATTCCTCCCCAATGCCCCCACCTCCATGATAAACACAAAATCCAAGTTGAAAAATAATTTACTTGGAAAAAGTAGAGAGTAGAGAAATACGATTAATAGCCAATCTGGAAAATTCTGATCATAGGAACAATGCTATTCCCTTAGTGGCAGAAAAGGACCATTTTACCCGAATCGTCTCAAAAATTATTTCAACTCATCACTTTCCTTTGCCCATGTGGACACAACCTAAAGTTAAATCATGCCTCTGATCCCAAGGATATCATTCTGGAAAGTCTTACTTATAATATATATATTTAAAGAGCTAACAAGTGTGCAGAGTTTACACAAGAAGAAATAAGCACATAGGGACATGAATTTCATGCAAAGAAATAAAAAACCAGCTCTAAGAACAATTAATCTATCAGTCCCACTTAAACATGCAGTAAACCATTTGTAGTTGCTCTTCCAAGGAAATTTTCACTGACTCAAGGGCATGAGTTCTCAAGTACATGCCAACTAAAGACAGGACATCAATTTCTGTTCCCATGTGCAGTGCTAGGAACTTCTATCAAGGTTCTAGGGAGATCTCTTTTAGGACATGGGAACAGCTGAAGATATGATTTCTTTTTACATACGGATATTGCTGAGCACTCAGGGGCCATAAAAGGAAAAAAAATCATAAAAATGAAAGACTTCAGTAGGTTGTTTGATATCACATATTAAATCATCATCACAGCAGAATGAATTTCTTTATCAGATTAACTGGGAATGGGACAATAGATTAATATATTTTGAAGTGGGGAAGGGGTCACTTAGAAAATCACAGGTATATAGCCAAGGAGGGCAGATGTCTTTGGAGGTATGCAGTAGGAGGCAGTGCTGAAAATGGGAAGAGATATAAAGGGACAATGGGAGGTGGTAAGGTCTCAAAGAGAAGCTAAGCACCCCCTCAACATGCTTCTAGCCCAGGGTTGTGGCTTTTGGCAATTCTCCACAATGTGGTGCTAATTGGACTGGTCCAGCAGGACTAATTCTACAAGGCCACATGCATGGGATATGTCCAGAGAATTTCCCATGGAAGAAGGTGATTGATTAGAAGCAACCCTGGGAACATGGGGTAGCCTGTCACTCTGAGGCCTGGTTTCCCCAGTTTCTTTAGCTCTGAGGTGGGCTTCACAAGTACTGAGAATTGCTAAGCTTCCTTAGGAGAGACATGGAAGAGGAGTGCATCTTTTTCATTCTGTCTTGATGCTCTCTGAAGAGAAGATCTGTGCATATAAGCTGTGGATCATTAGATTAGCCTGGTGCCAGCCAACTGGAACAAAAGCTTCTATTAAAAGAGAACGTGCCCAGGCCATGTATGGCTGCCTTTGGGCTGGCTCCATAGTATCTAGTTCAATAGACTGTGGCTAAGTACCCAAGATTTGACTATCCTGACAACCTGTGTTGTATGAGTAATAGCAGCTAATGTGAGAAAAGGTTTGTTTAGACCACTTTCCTCCTTGGGTCTCAAACTGGATGTGATCCCAGTTCCATGAATGAAATGTAGTTGTTTTCCCCAACTCACTCTCTCCATTCCTCCCCAATGCCCCCACTTCCATGATAAACACAAAAGCGTGAGCATGGGAAGCCTTGAAACTTACTGAACCCTGGCCTCATGCCATCTACGTGTGATATAAAAGCTGGATTGCCATTGGCATTTGTGTGAAGAAGTGGAAGTCCAGTATGTGTCTTAAGAGCACAGACTTGAGTATTAGATAGACCTGGGTTTGAGCCTTGGCTTCTACCACTTACTGTGCTCAGCCTCAGGTAGGTTACTAAATGTCTCGGTGTCTCAGTCACCTCATCTGTAAAATGGAAATGATAATTATGCTTCAGTCATGGGATTGGTTGTGAGAATTAAGTGAGATAATATATGTAAAGCCTGGATACAGTGCCTGGCCTAAGATCTTATAGGATAAGCATTCTTATTACCCTCATTTTATAAAGAAGGAAACTGAAGCTCTGAGAAGATAAACAGATTTGCCCCTGGGGCCACCTGGTAGATGTTATTACCCCTTCTTTCAACAGAAAGACTTAGTCACTTGTTCAAGATCACAGCCTCTGGCCCTCAAAACTAGGTGTGTTGGGATAGAACCAGTGAGGGTAACATCTTAAAACTGACCTTCACACAAACACCTACAAACAGCAGGAGATGATTCATCTCTTCTGCTTTTCCATAAGGAGCCATTGTGGAAACTGAGTCCAGGCTTCCTTGGTCACAGGAGTAGGACACAGTAGGAAATAGGTCTGGTACTCAAGAATAACAAAGAGCCTGTCTTTTATATGTAGGCTTATTTATTCAATAAGAATTGTTCATTCTGGACAATAAATGATTAGATAGCCATCAAATACTCCTCACCCCTGTTTGAAACTTCAAACAATTAACTGGTTGCTTTTTCTATTCAAACAAAACAAGTGATTTTGTAATTTTTTGTTTTTTTGTTAAACCAAATCAACTAGTTGTTTCAACATCCTTGTAAAAAGCCAGGGTTTCAATCTCCATATGGCCTTTGTATTGAGTGTCATGACCTAAGTCTAATTAGTGAAACAGTTGCTCTATTTGAGCTTCCAAACTGAATTAGATCCTTCCTCCCATCACCTCCTATTGAGTTGACCACTTCTGTTACTAGACCAACTAAATCAGCAGTTGCTTTAAATGTCAGTTTTCCCCCTACACCTTCCATGGCCATGAGTAATTGGCATCACGTCTCAGGTATTCTATCAGCAAAATAGGAAAACTGAATCCCTTCTTTACCTTCTATTTCAAGATAATGTTGGGAAAATTAATGGGATATGTAATGCAATTTTGAAACTATAAATTCACTTCCCTAAATATGTTCCCACTATTACTTTATAATAGACAGGTATTAGTATATGGTTTAACAGCGGTACCCAGGGCTTATTTGTTATATTGATTTTCTTCTGCCGCAGATGCACTGAAGTGCAATGTGTTACATACACTTGTGGCTTGTTTTTGTCATCTTTTGGGGAAAAGAATCATAGACAGAGCTATTTAATCTTGGGATTGGAAAAGATCTGAAAGGTGATATTGATGAGATATGAATGTTTAAGTACTTTCAGCTTTCTGAGCAGGAGACCAAATAAAAGCAAAGCATTCAATTTTAAAATAAACTCTGATACTACAAGTATTTCCCAAATACTTAGCACAGCACCTAGAAATATATATATTTATTAATTATAAATGCCAGACAAGAGAATCTTTGGGTATATGATGCTAGCCATCTATATAATATTAAGATAAGCCACATTTGCAAATGGTTTAGTACTCAAAACTGTCATTCATTTCCTCACTATAATATGTGTGCATCTTGTATTTCAGAATAAAGATTCAGAGAAACTATTCTTTTTCTAAATTGTGTTTGCTGGTAATATTTTTCTTATCAAAACCACAACTTGCTGAGACATTGTCAGAAAACATTACAATTCACTCCTCATCTTGAACACAGTCCTTCAGATCATCTGGTGAGCTAAGCCTGCAGAGAGCTCTCCCCCACACAAGGTACCTTCCTGTCTCCCACAACCCTCACCCACATGCATCAGTACCACTGTGCTAGCTGCTTAAAGCACATGGACTCACATTTCTCCAAACAGATTATAATCTCCTTGATGCAAAGCAAGCCTAAAAGAGGCTTCCAATGCATACTTGGCTTCTATCCCTCACAGGGATAGATCCATGCTCTGGGCACATAGGAGGTGCCCAGTGAGTATTTACTCATCGATTACTCTGCAAAGGATGGAGAAAGTTGCCTTCTTCCTTTGTGAGACATGACAAATATTTTCTCAGTAAATACATCATGATAAAGTATAGGCTTAGGTGGAAATAAGAGAACAACAGAGAATGGGGTCTATAGTTAATGGTTTAACCTTTTTCATCAGAGATTTTTAAACATTTTATCCCCCAAACATTAAAGGCTTAAAAATGTGGTTTCAAGTACTCATCCAACTTGTAATTCATGGAATTGAAGTCTGTCCTTCCTGCCCACCCTCTAATACCCCTTTCCCATCCCTGCCTTGGCTCTTGACTTGCGAGTACCCTTTTTCTATGCTCCATCTTTGTCAAATTACCATCTTCCTGCCTCTGTATATTCTTGTGTTACAATGTCACTGTTAGTAAAGCCTTCCTCAGAATCCATACAAGTACCATTATTTTAGGGGAAGTTAAGATATTTCCTAATGTAATATTAATATGTTCTCATTATAGAAAAATTTGAAAGTCAAAATATGGAAAGAAAGAAAATAAAAATTATTTATCTTTCTACACCCCAGAGATAATAGCTGCTCGTATTTGGTGTTTATCATTTCTACTTTCCAGTCTATATCCTATTTTAATGCATTCTTTCTGTTTTACAAAATTAGAATTATACTGCACATATTACATAAAAGCATTTTCTCAAAACAGTACTTTTTTTTTTTTTAACCACAATGACTCTAAACCTTTACTATGCCTAAGAAGTACTTGGGAAGGATGTTCAACTGCCCATTCATAGGTTTTCTGCCCAGAGACCCTAAACCAATGAGTATTGAGTAAATCTAGAAATTTGTTATTTTCATAGTCACTCCTAACTTTCTCAAACCATATCTTTCTTTTTCAAACCTTGCTTTATCAAATCATGTTTCTATTCTATGACATAATTTTTCATGGCTGCAAAGCATTCCTTTGTGCAGATGTATACATAGTCCATAATTTATACTATCTTAAAAATTCTTATTTTAGGAATTGCACATACACGTAGAATGAAGTTGAATGGTATGGGGAAAAGAAAGATCTCGAGTCCCAAAAAACTGAGATTTTTTGGGGGGTTGAAATTATTTTATGTGTTGATTTGATCTGCTCATAGATCCATTTTGTTTAAACTAACCCCCTGGATAAATCCCAGAAACAAACACGTTCTTCCTGAATGTACAATGAGGTAATTTCTTGGGTGAATTTGGTTTGTGAGAATTACTTTTACAAAATTTTACAGAAATTAAAAATATGGTTACAAAATCCAGGTATAGCCCAAATATACTTGCACCAAAAATCTCAAGAAACTTCTATTGTTTTAAGCCCTTCTTACCTCTTTCTGATTCCTAGTTCCTTATCCAGACTGACTCTGTGCCTTTATCTGCAATGCCTCCTTGGATTTCTCTATATGTATATGCCATTTCTAATCATTCCAGAACATTTTTACTCTTAACATCTCCTTGTCTTATAAACTCTCCCCAACCATTCTTTTCTGCCATGATCTGAGAATCTCTGTGAGTGGATGCCATATATAACTTTTCAAAGGATATTAAAAATCCTGACAACATAATTAATGGATGCTTTAGTTAATGCCTGGCTGAGGTAAGGGAGGATGAGATAACACCAGGAGGATTGGGAGTCTGGTTTTCATGGTGTATTAACCAGCTGACCTTTCGTTAACTTTGGAGGCCACCCATATTTAAAGTCAGCTGTGGCAGAACTCTTGAGAACATTGCTTTCCAACAGGACCCAACTGACTGACTTAACCTCTGCCTGAGTGGAGTTCATTGTTTACATCTGTCTGTTATCACAGGCCTCATGAAGACTGAGGAGGAGTCATGGGAGATGGCAGGGCCAATGAGGGCAGCAGGTATCTGGGAGCACTGTTTATAAATGATCACATTGCTGGATTTAATCTTTGTTTTAAGCCCTTCATTTTTAAGTAGCTGAATTTAAGGAAGGAAAATAGTTTATTTGTTTTTGGTGTGTACAGAGTATTCATCAAGTATAAATATCCTGGCCAAAGAGAAGACTGGAGAGCACATGAGTGATGGTGGTGGTGGTGATAGAAGTTCCAAAGGTTTCAGATGTTTAGACAGTTCATCTAAGAGGCTCCAGCTGCCTCACGACAGAGGCTCAAAACTTTAGCCCTTAAAGTGACCTATAATGAGACACCCAATTTCGAGGATCTTTATATTCCCAGTGATGAAAGCCCATGAGCATGAGCTTTTCCTACATGACTGCATGGTCTCCAGCCCATTTGAGCACATTGGACCATCTGTTCTGATATGAGGCAAGTTCGCAAGGAAAGAATCAGCCATCCCAGCCATTTTGCACATGACAGCATAACTCTAAGAGGGTTAAGGAGCCCTCATAGAAGTGGATAAGGAAACTGTCCAAGATAAGACAGAATGAATCATAACCAGAATTTGAACCCAGGTCTTACTTAGCTGCAAAATCTCTCTCATATTTACATTTTGTCCTTCTGGTTCTTTCCTCTCTGCCTATTCACAGGGGAAAATTAACGCTTTGTAACTATCCATCACATATTTTGTCTTCTTTTTGTAACAACACTCTGGGTTATTTTTAGAGAATTACCTTTTCCCACTGAATACAAGCTGGTGGAACTATTAATTAAGATGACTTTTTCTAGGCCAATAAGATACTTCCTACACAAAATTCAAATTGCTTTGTGAGCAAAGCAATAAAAAGAATGGGAAACAACTGGTCTTCATTCATTCCAGCTGTTGCTCCCCAGACCCTTCTGGAGTTGAAGGGTTCTTGTTCTTTCCAAGCTGAGTTCCTCATTGCCAGGAGACAATTCTCTGACCTCCCTGACATCCTACCAATAATACTGTGAGTCAGTTTCTGTTGCTTGCAAACCAAGAATCTAAACTGAAACTTACTTGCAACTCTGAATATGTTAAATTGAGTGTTTTCTAAACTCACCTTATCTTAATATTAATCTAGGAAAGTTATAAAAAATATAGATTTAGGAGTTCCACCTTAGGCCCACTAAATCAGCATTTTCAGGAGTGAGGCCTGAGAAAACTGTTTCTTAGTAGGCTCCCAGGTAACCTAATT
Organism: Vicugna pacos; assembly: GCF_048564905.1. Taxonomy (NCBI): domain Eukaryota; kingdom Metazoa; phylum Chordata; class Mammalia; order Artiodactyla; family Camelidae; genus Vicugna; species Vicugna pacos. The sequence goes on along the minus strand of NC_132993.1, from coordinate 44,652,726 downwards.
TTTTCTAGAAAAATTAATTTAATTTTTGACCTTTTTCTCCCTGATTTCTAATTCTAATCCATCTTCTGTGTGGGTCCCTTTCTGGATGCTTTCAGCCTACCAATGATACCATGCTGTACCTGTCTCTCTCTTACATTCCTTGCTCACTATATTTTTGAGATATATTTATATCAAACTGCTGCGTAGAATTTTATGATTTGCATGTATTGCATTTTGTTTATTCATTCCCCTATTGATGGGAATTTAACTGTTCCTATATTTTCCTAGTATAACCAACATTGTAATGGACATCCACCTTGGGTCACCCATTGAGAGTATTTCTATTATGTATACCAACTGTGGAAATGCTGGATTATAGGCTTATACACAAAATTTAAGTTATTCAAAATTGCTTTCCATTAAATTGCACAATTTACTATAAGGGCATGAAGTTTACTGTTTCCTCCACATCCCTGGTGATGCTTAATATTACCCAACATTATATATATATTTTTTTATTTTGTCAGTCTGGTAGATATTAATGAGATATCATCATTCTAATTTGCCTTCCTCTAGTTATTATTTCTTTATATGTTTATTAGTCCTCCAGGCTTACCTGCTATACCTGTTCACAGTCTTCACACATTTCTTTTTGGTTTACTTTTATAACAGACTGTATTTTCTAAAAATAGCCTTAGTAATAGTTTCCATTCTACATTCACTTCCAGAACTTTGTCATTTTCCATCTCCAGACTCCAAGTGTGGAGTCTACTTCCCTTTGCTTGAACCTATGTAGGACTTCATAACTGCCTCAATGAATAGAATATGGTGGAAATCACCGCATGACTTTTGAAACTAGGTCATAAAAAGCAATGCAGCTTCTCTCTCTCTCTCTCTCTCTGTCTTTCTCCTCTCTTTCTCTCTCTCTCTGCTTGCCCTTGAAACCCAAGCATCATAATGGAGGAAGCCCAGACCACATGACAGAACAGTGTTAGGTGTTCTTGCCTACATCTTCAGTTGAGCATTTAGCTGCTTGCCATTGTCAGTTGTGACACGCAAGTTAGTGAGACTTTAGGACAGGACTCAGCAAACATTTTCTTAAAGAGACAAAAGGTAAATATTTAAACCATTCAGTTCATGGACCATACAAAAACTGGCAGGGTTTGGCCTGGTAGGCTGTAGTTTGCCCTCCTTTAGATGATTTCTGTCCTCACACTGCAGCTAAAAGTGAGTGGAGCAGAGACAGACTGTTCCCACTGAGCAGTGCCCAAATTGCAAATCCATGAACAAAACAAATGCGTTGCTTGAAGCCATTAAATTTGGGGCCATGGTAACAATGGATAGACCCATTGATCTATCTTTCTATTCTTGCTATTATGAGATGCATCATGGGTCTGGAAATGTTCCAAACTTTTGATAGCAGCTTCCATCAGAAGAATAAAAAAGCTAAACAACCACATCAATGTATGTGTATATATTATTTCTTATTTTAACATATATTATTATCATAATAATATTTAAGAATGTTAGAGTTCTATCTTTTTTTGTTCTCTTACAATTGCCTAATTCTTTAAAGTCATTTATTTTATGAATGTTAATTTAGTTGAAACTAGATTATATTGTGTCACTCTACTTATATGAATAAATGTTAAATTACTGGGCATTGCAGTAACCTGGGGACAAATAAATACCTGAGGATACCACTGCTAACTTCTCCACCTCAAGGAACCCCCCCCATCTTCCCTCAGGAGACCTTGAGACCCCCATGTAATATATGGATTGGGCAAGGGTGCAAGTGTCAATCTGTTTATTAACTGTTTATTAAGTATTAGGACTTAATTTGTTTTTTAGATAAAATATAGAAATTGTAATTGTATTTTATGTACCCTAAAAAATCATTGTCTTAACCCTAACTTGTACACATATTTATGAGGCTCATGTGCTCCCCTCTTTGAAAACAAACTGGGGTAGTGAGAAGAATATATGGGTTTTAGAAATTCACACCAGAGTGCGAATCCTTGCTTCAGATCTTACCTGCTGTGTGACCTTGGAAGAATTACTCAATCTCTCTGAATTCAGCTTTTGCCATCTGAAAAATGGCAATAATACTATGTACCTTCCAGGATTGTTGCATACTGTATGTGAAAGTGCTTAGCATTTAGTAGGCATTCAATAAGTACCCCTTCCAATGTGGGTAGCTGGCCTCCTTGGGTATTCCTGAGGACCCATGCTAAAAAATATGTTTTTTTTTAAAAGATAAAATCACGACTGTCAAATAAATTTAAAATGAGCATGGGTCAAAGATTTACTTAATTCATTAGTTAATGAGGGGGCCAGTTAGATGTTACACGTGTTCAAAGGAGATTTGAAGAACACATATATATATATAGGCAGATAAAGATGCTGAAATGAATTTACAAATAAATGTTAAACTGGCCAATGTTTACAGGCAATATCAACTGCATCTCTATAGGGCATAACTTGTATTTTTATGGGCAAAAACCAGGCAGTCTGCTGGGCCTCACCTGGGTATGTCCTTCCTGTGCTTGGCCTAGAAATTCTTTTAAGTCAGGAAGTTACAGGTAGTTGTAGGGCTCACGTCATTTGTTTTTTGTCTCTCAGAAATCACTGTCCTTCATTGCCTGATTTCCAGTGTCTTGAGAACTGTTGGTTTGATATATTTTGTCTGTTTTATTGTCATTTTTGTTGTTGTTGTTGGTGGTGGTGGTGTGTGTGCATCTGTGCACGTGTCTTTATTATTTGTGTCTGGCAGGAGAGTAAACCTACTTCCTGTACTCCATCTTACCTGGAAGTGAAATGCTGCTTCATTCACTCTGAATGCTGTAGTGTTCCCTTGTGCGACTGTCCACAGGCTGGCCACTGGCTCTCCTATCCATAGGTACCTAGGTTTGAATCCAAGTTTCCTACTGTCAGAAGCGTACATGTGCATGTACGTTGCTGTACATGCCTCCTGGTATATTTGTGGAAGGCTTTCCCCTGACTTAGAGACCCAGTAGTTCTCACAGATTTGGAGCCCTGGTTTTGGGTGCAAGGTCTAGAGCCAGGAACTTGACCTGTGGATATTCTGCAGAAAACCTCTCATCTTCTCTGGAGCAGCCTTTCCAGCCAGAGCTGCATCCCACACGAAGGGCTTTTAACTAACTCTCCTGCTGAGAGACTAACTGTTCTGATAATTGAGGTATCTTCCACCAGCGAAATCTGGAAAAGTCTCTTCTCTCCTTCATCCCTCTCTGCCCAGGGAATCTTGGGAGTCTCCTCCAAAGTCTCTGGGATTGCTTTTCTCTTCCAGATGCAGGATGCGAACTACTCATAATACAGCTTTACCACACACAGAGGCTTCCTGCTCAGCCTTGCCTGTCTGAGTTCTTCCTCTGACTCTTCCAGACATGGAGGGCAAGGGTGAGCCAGGGAGCTTTGGGATCAGAAATTTAGCCTCAGATTTTGTCTGGCACTCTGGGTTGAAATCTGACACATGGGCAATAAGCTAACCTTGTGTGGGTTCACTATTTCTAAATGTTCAAGAACAAATAATACCAACAATCATTTAATTTTGGCTTTCATCTTCCTGTTCATATCTTTCTTGTTTACTTAAGCACATAGCCTGCTGACAGCTGGCAGGCTCACAAACAGAAAATGAAGATGGACTAGCTCTGATTGCCCCAGGGTTACCTCCTTCATGAAGTCCTATAAGGAAGTCCTAGCTGTCCCTAGCTGGCCTTTGCTGGAAAACAGTTAGAAAATCTTTCACACTAGCTAACACCTAGTACCAACTATGCTCTCTCTCACCGAATCTCAGTTCACCCTTTTCCACCCACAAATGATTTCAAGTATAGGATAGTGATGGCAAGCCTGAGTTTTACTACTTACCAGCTATGTGACCTTCAGCAATCTTTAAACTTTTTCCCATCCATAGAATGGTATATTAATTATTCTTATCTCATAGTAATTTTTGGAAGGATTAAATGAGATAGATCCTGTAAGCACTTGGTAGACTAGTGCAATGTTTTAAGCACTTAGTAATGATTAAATTGGTGATTCTCAACCGGGATTGATTTTTGCTCCCAGGTGACCTTTGACAATGTCTAAAAACAAAACATTTTAAGTTGTCACATCTTGGGGAGGAGATGCTACTGGCAACTAGTTGGTAGAGTCCAGTGTCCTACTAAACATCCTACAATGCACAGGACAGTCCTCCCTCTGGAAAAAAAAAAAAGAAAAAAGGAAAAAAAAGAATCATCCCGTCCAAATGTCAATAGTGCTGATTTTGAGAAACCCTGGGTTAGCTGTACACATATTATTATTCCTGTGGACATAATATCTCTTTAGTGTAGATTGCTTCATGAAGACCTAGAACTCTAGATATGGGAGAGATACGAGAAATCAAATCAGATCATCAGGTAAGCATGTTACCAGACTAACTGGGTATTCATGGATGTGGGATCAACTTGTTAATCTGTTGATCATGATTTCCTTGTTATCCTATGACATATAATCAGCTTACCATGTAAGAAAGAAGAGTCTAGGCCACCATGTACACATTAGCTCCCTTTATTCCTTTGATCTTAGAAGATAAACTGCTGAGTTCTGAGGCTTCACTTTTTTTTTAATGAATTGTGTTTATAATTTTTTCCCTTGAAAAAGCAATGTTCTACAGACTCATTATTTAAAGAATCACAACTTACCACTCTTCCTGATCTGCCAGGAGTCTAATTTCATTCAGAGTTAGACCAGACTCCATAGTTGGTTCAGCATAGTGAGGCTCATAAATAACCCCTTGAAAGCTTTGTAATCAGTTCAATTCATTGAGCATCATCGATTTGCCCAAACTATGCTGGCTGCTGGATAGTAATGGGATATGACCCCAGTCTAGTGGGGAAGTTGGGGACTGTACAATTAGTTACCAGTGTGGTAAGTGGGAATAATAACATGGAGATTTAATGGAGTCCTAGAGGTGCAGGAATACTTGCTGAGGAAGTGACATTTATTCTTTTCACATGAAGGGTGAGTCAGGTAGGAGCCTATGGAGATTGGAGTTGAGGAAAGAATTGAAAGACATATGATTAGGGGGTGTACTTGTTATAATTGTTCTTAATTTAGAGTTTGCCACATGGTTGTATAGTTTAGAGCACAGAAGAGAAAACCCACTCATACACATGTCCAGCTTTGTCCAAGTTTAGATAACATTTTAAGTTCAATGAAAAATCATTATACTATTAGCTCTTTCCAGAAAAGAATTTTACAACCTAGCAACATAAGAACTAATTACGCACTCTTCTTCTGTCTTTCAAAGTCCTCAAATGTTAAATGTCTTACATCTTCCTTCTAATGGGTTCCTTGATTTGCTTATTTTGTTTAGCATAAATTAGAGCTAGCACAATCCCATTTTTAATAGCTCTCTTTCAAAGTCTGTTAATATGCCAGTTGGTATGAAACGCCCTAAATGTCCTCCCTCGTGGGTAAGACCCATCTGTCAAGATCTACAAAACAATATTTCCTCCTTATGGGAGACATTGATGTGGAGCTGAGTGCCCTGCCAAGGAGAACTCTGCTAAAACCGCATGCTAATACACCAATGCTCTGTAATCTCATCTTTCAGAATTTTCAGAAAAACAAAGATCCTGTAGACCCACAATTAGGAATAAAGAGCAGTTCTTCCTAGTCTGACATAGAGGTAAGGTTTGCCATGAGTGCAGGGTTGGCAAATTTAACAAATACAAATACAAGACAAGTAAAAACTAAGTTATTTTTAATATAAATAATTCCTATACATAGAACATACTTATACTAAAACAAAGCCAAAAACACTTATTATTTATCTGAAAGTCTTTACTTGAAAAACATTGTGAAATGTTAGAAAAGTTTTCATTCATGTATTCACATTTGAGTCATTGCTCAACTGTCATTATCTTAGTGATGCCTCCCTGACCACCCTATTTAAAATTGGCTGATCTGTAATCTCTTTCTTGCCTTTTTTCCCTCCATAATACATCAAATCATTTGTGTTTTGCTTACTGGCTATCTTTCCCCACCCAAGAATGTAAGTTCCTTAAAGGCATGAATTTTGATCTGTTTTATTCACTACAGTATCCTCAGGACCTAGAACAGAACCTGACATATTGTAGGTACTCAGTAAATAGCTGTTGAAATCATTTGTTCGTTCATTCATTCATTCATTCATTTGTAAATGGTTGTTGTTAAAAGAAGAGACTCTAGAGACCCACTGATTTGAATTTCAATTCTGGCTCTAGAATATATCTGATATCTGTGGTGTCAGGTGAGTTGTATCACTTTCTGTACCCCAGTTTTCTCTTCTGAAAAGTGAATATTAGAATGTTACCTCTTGGCTGGATGTGCTAAGAAAAAGTCGGTGCCTGTAAAGGCCCTCGCATGGTGCCTGGAACACTGTAAGCATTTAATAAATGGAACTATTACCCATTTAACAAATATTTGTTGAACATCCTTTCTATCTCTCAAAATGTTCTGGGTGTTGGGAGGATCACAGTGAGCAACACATGGTCTTTGACTGCAAAGTCGTATGACAACCTAAAGAGGAAATAAGCAGGAAATTGTCATAAATCATAACGAATGCTGTAGCAGTGATAGCAAAATGATGTATGGGAACATTAGGAGGGCACCTGACCCAGAGTTGGGTGGGGGGGAGGAGTCAGAAAAGGTTTCATGGAATAATTGTTACCTGTTTTAAAATAATATGTGTAGTTAACCAGAGCAGATGAGATGGGGATGGGTAAGATAGAGAAAGTGGTCCAAGAAGAAGGAGCAGTGGGTATCAGAGTCCAGAGGAGAGACCAAGCACTTGACTTATGTGTAGGGGAAGGGCAGGCAGGTCAGTGTGGCTGGATCACAGAGAAAAGCATGAGGAAGGGGAGAGACGATGAGCCTGGAGATCAACAGGTCAGATCATGAAGTGTCTTACAGCTTGTCAAGGAATTCAGACTCTAACCTGGGCAAAGAAGGGCCATTGAGGCCAAGATTTACATTTTACAAAGATCCCTGCAACTGGGGTACAAAGACTGGATTTGGGGGATTAAAGGTAGAAGGAAGACAGTAAGGAGGTTTGGGTAGTGATCAGTTACAACAGGATGGGAACCTGAAAGTTCCTGAGGATGGGAAGCAGTGACTTCAGTGATAATTAGAATGTAGAGTAAAGAGAATTTGAGGATTGGTTGTCTCATTGGATCTTACAGTAACTTTGTAAGGATCTCTGTTTTCTATGGATATTTTTCCTTGTGATGTCATTGTCTGATTTTGGTATCAGTGTAACACTGACCTCATAGATAAGTTGAGAAATAGTCTATCATCTTGTATTTGCTGGAGAATTGGCGTTATTTCTCCTTTAAACATTTGGTAGAATTCATCTGGGCTTGGGGTTTTCTTTGTGGGAAGGATCTTAACTACCAATTTAATTTCTTTAGTAGATCTAGATTACTCATTTTATCTAATTCCTTTTTGAGTGAGCTTTGGTAGGTTTTTTTCAAACAATTTGTCCATTTTAGCTACATTGTCAAGTTTATTTGTATAATGATGTTCTTGATTTTCCCTTATTATCACTTTAATATCTTTAGAATATTGTCACTTTTCTCACTCCTGGTATTGATATGTCTTTTTTCTTTGTTTCATGATCAGTGTACCTAGAAGTTATCAGCTTTATTAATCTTCTCAAAGAACCAGTTTTTTGTTTCATTGATTCTCTCTGCTGTTTTCCTGTGTTCCAGTCAATTGATTTCCACTTCCATTGTAATTATTTCCTTTGTTCTGATTACTTTTATTTAATTTGCTCTTCTTTTTCTAATTTCATAAAGTAGAAGCTGAAGCAATTGATGTGAGACTTTTTCTCTGCAAGTACTGCTTCAGCTGCTTCCCGCAAATTCTGATACATTGTGATTTCATTCAGTTGAAGAAACTTTGTAAATTCTCTTTTAATTTATTTTGACTCATGGGTTACTAGAAATGTGTTATTTGATTTATAAATGTTTGATGATTTTTCTGATAAGTTTCTGTTATTTATTTCTAATGTAATTTCATTGTGATCAGAGAAAAAGTTTTGTATAACAAATATTTTAAATTTATTAACATGTTTTATGTCTCAGATTATGGTCTATATTGCCAAATGTTTATGTACACTGAAAAAGAATGCATATTCTGCTGTTGTTGGGTGGAGGGTTCCACAGTTGTTAGGGCAAGTTGCTGGATAGTTTTGTTCAGTCTTTTTATATGCTTGTTAATTTTGTATCTAATTTTTCTATTTGGTACTGAGAGTGTGGTATTGACAGCTTAAGCTAATATTGTTGAATTGTCCATTTCTGCCTTCAGTTCTGTCATTTTTTTGCTTCCTGTAATTTTAGGGCTTATTGTTAGGTGCATCTATGTATAAATTGTTTTATCTTCCTGATGAACTGTCCTTTTTATCGTTATAAAACATCTCTCTTTGTTTCTAGCAATTTTTATGTTTTATACTTTATTTTTTCCTGATATTAATATAGTCACTCCAGTCACTGCACTGGAATATCTAAAACACAGTTATAACTTTTAATGTTCTTGCCTGCTGTTTCTAAAATCTGTGCTAGTTTCCTGTCAGTTTCTATTGATTGATTATCTTCTTCAACATAGGTTGTATTTTTTGGCTTCTTTGCATACCTGCTAATTTTTATTATAAATCATGCATTATATATGTACATTATATATAATATATATAATTATGCATTATAAATTTTATCTTGCTGGGTGGGGAATGTTTTTGTATTCTTATGAATAATCTTGAGCATACTTCTTGGATACAGTTAAGTTAACTTGGAAACAGCTTGATCCTTTCAGGTCTTTCTTTTATGATTTGTTAAGCAGGTCCAGAGCAATGCTCAGTCTAAGTATCCCCCATTGCTGAGGAAAGAGTTTTCTGAACACTCAAACAATGCCCCTTGAATTATAGAATCTCTAGTCTGGTTAGTGGGAGCAGGCACTATTCTCAGCCTTGTGTGAGACCTGAGCACCATTACCTCTTACTCTTTCGAATAGTTCTTTCCCTAGTGTCAGATACTTTCCTCACATGTATGCACTGACCTATACTCTAGTTGAATGCTCAACTCTCTGCACATCTCTGGGATTCTTCGTGCAGCTCTCTCATTTGCAGCACTCTGTTCTGCCAACAATATTCTCCTTGGATTCTCAGCATTATCTCCTCAAATCAGGGGGTCCATTGGACTCTTCTTGGGTTACATCTTTCCTGTGCCATCATCTAGAAGCTTTCTCAATGCAGTGGCAGTGATAGGACTCGCCTCTGAGGGAATGCTGTCCTTTGTTGCCTGATGTCCCCTGCCTTAAAAACCATTGTTTCATATATTTTGTCTTTTTTGTAGGAGAGGGAGTTTCAGAAAAGGGGAAAATCTGGCCCCCCAATTATTCCATCTTGGCTAGAAGTAAAAGTCCTTTCTATATTATTTTAAATCTGAAAAATTAAATTATTTTACTCATACTTTAGTATATAGTAAAAGATAAGAATACTTTAAAAAATGTACAACCACAATAGTATTATCTCATCTTTTCAAAACTGGTAATTTTTAAATGTACACTGTTCAATTGTCTCATAAATGTTACTTTATTAACCATTTGTTTGCCTGAATGAAGATCCAAATAAGGTCCACACCTTGGTTTTGGTTGGTATATATGTTAAATCTCTTTTAATCTATTATAAGTAACCCTTAGATCTTGCTCTTCTCTCCCCGCATGTCATTATCTTTTCGTTTCTGTTTTTTAAGGAGTCTTTGCTTTGTAGAGTTTTCTGCAGTTGTGATTTTGCTGACTGCACCCCCATATTTCTCTGTCCTTTATTTCCTACAAATTATTAATAGATCCAGATGCTTTATCAGGTCCAGGATCCATGTCATTTTTAAATGTGCTTTATTAGCTGTTCATACTTGAGCTAATTTTCATTAAATTCCGGAGAAAGCCACAGAAAGGAACATGGTGTTGTGAATCTTTTTTTTTTTTTTCAATTTACCACGTCTAACCTTGGATCATTCTGTCATTCCTAAAATGAGAAATTGGAATCAGTGAAAAGGTTAATATAGGGAAAGAGGTAACCCAGAAAATTTAAAAATACACTGAGCTAAAATTCTGAACTGAATGTCCTAGAAAGGACATAGCAAGGAAAACTGGAGATGGCTGAATTGAGGCTGGTCTGTGAATTTAATTTCAGATTTTATTATCCTAATTTACACATTCATAAAAATGAAATAGGTCATTATCAAGTGCTTAGTTTTCAGTATAAGCCATAAAAATGTGTACACATATAATAGAGAGCCTGAGTTATAGTTAAGACTTTCATTCCCATCTCCAGTGATTTGGTACCTATAAGGTAAGACTGGTGAAAAATGCTTATTAGTCTTATTTCTTCCTCCCTTTCTCCTTTTCTTTCTTCCTTTCTTCCTTTCTTCACTCACCCACTCATTCCTTTTAATAATTAGTCAGTAATTTAGTCATACATTCATTCATGAATGAAGGTGGCAGACACAGGGCATACACTGATGCATAGAAAGAGGGCCTTCTCCTTGAAGGCCTCAGTCTCTGGGGAAGATGGGTAAAAAACGCAACCCACTGTGTGTTGTAAAAGAGGGTTATAAAAAATTGTTGTGGGAGTCCAAAGAATGAAGTGACTTTATCTACCATGCAAACTCAAGAAAGATGATCTTTTCTGTTTTCTGAATTTTACTACCAAAAGCATATATAACTTTTGATTGTTTCATAAAAGAGAAAAATTTAAAAATCTGTTTGCAATAGATGCTTTCAAAGTTACTTTCTAGTTCTAAGATTTTTTGAGATTCTGAGCTCTGAGATCTCTGATGGACTCTGTTGGTCAGGGTGACAGTGTCAGCCCAAGGGTGTAAATATTTGCAGGAATGGTTGTGATTCAGGGTAATTAAGAAATGGAAAGACAAGAAAAAGGTCACAAAAGTCAGGGATGAGATGCAAAGAGAGCATTAGCCAGACCTTAAAACGCCATCAGTGAAGCAGATTGGGCTCCAGGAGACACCAAATCCTGGGGCATAAATACGAGATTCATCATCTGTATATGTCTCTGAGATCAAAGTCTATAGCTAATATTTATTGAGCACTTACTATATGCCATGTACTCTTTTAAATGTTTTCATTTATTAAATCTTTACAAAAACCCTATGGGGTAGATTTTATTATTAGTCCTATTTAACAGGTAAGGAAACTGAGGCACAGGGAGGTTAGTTGAATCATAACTAGTGTGTGGCAGAATTGAGATTTGAACATCTGATGCAGAGGCTACTCTTTTATGAATATATGAAAGAGGACAAGTCCTAGGGACTTCAGTCAGCAAGTTGGAGACCCAGGAGAGTTGATAGTGAAGTTCTGGATCTGAAGGCCTGAGAACCAAGAGAGCTGATGGTATAAGCTTCCGGTCTGAAGGTTGGTAGGCTTGAGACCCAGGAAGGGCTGATGTTTCAGTTTGAATCTGAAGGCAGGAAAAGAAGTGGTGTCCCAGCTCAAGGCAGTCAGGCAGGAGGAGTTCCCTTTTATTCAGCATTTTTGTTTTCTTCAGACCTTCTACTGATTGGATGAGGCCCACCTGCATTAGGGATGGTAATCTGCTCTACTCAGTCTACCAGTTTAAATGTTAATCTCATCCAGAAACACCCTCACAGACACACCCAGAGTAATGTTTCACCAAATATATGGCATCACATGGTCCAGTCAAGTTGACACATAAAACTAACCATCACAGTAGACACAGAATCTTCCACTGTCACTGGTATTCAGTCATGTCCCTCTGTAGTCATTGACCTAAAGTGTTACCTTCTGCAGAATTTATAACTCTGGATTTATTGTAGTGACAAAGGGGGTATAATTTATGAAGCCCATAACCCTACCAGCCACTTCTTAGCCCTCAATGGGCCCATGTCCTCTAGGTGAGCTGACTATGGTCCTTACCAAAGGGTTCACTATATAAGTTATAGCATCACATTATAGGTTTTATAATTAATTTTGAAGTTGTCATTCCAGAAGTCACAGAAGTCATGATTTCATAATTTGTGAGATGATAGTGGCAACATATTTCCTCTTAAATTCAGTAATATAAAGAGATGAAAGTTTTAGCCTGTGGAGGGTATATGTGAATGGGCATTTGTGTGTGTGTGTGTGTGTGTGTGTGTGTGTGTGAGCATGATTGGGCTTTCAACTAGCATTTTAGTTTCAGAACATAAACTGACCTAAGCTGTTCCAAAATCCAAAAGGATAAGGATGGGGAGAAGGAATCTCTGTACACTTGAAATAAACTCACTAAGTGACATCAGGCTGATGACTACCCCCTGAACTGTCAAGTCCAAGTGATGCAATCACTTGGATAATAAATTGCAAAACAAACCTATAATTCAAGCAAAGACAGGATTTCTAAGTGGTGACCAAAAAAAATGCAGCTTTGGAATGCTTTGACAAAAGAGAACCTGTTATTTTTTCTTTTAAGTTAATAATTATAGAAGAGAACAGGATAGAAGCTCCAAAAGAGAACTGTCTGGATATCAAAGGATTAAGAGAGACCTTTGAGAGAACTGACACTCCCAATGTTTCTGCAAAAATGAACTTCTTAATGATCGTGCTGAGAAAGTAGAATATAACTCAAGCAGCCATAAAGAAAAATTATACCTCTCCCTCAAAAATAAATAAATAAATAATGTCACAATTGATTAATTCTTTGTTCTAAAAATTAGTAGCTACAGTTGTAAGATAAAATTTTCTGAATATAATAAACTTACTTTTTATAGCATTTAGGTGTTTGTTTTGGTTCCCATTTTAGGTAGATTAGATTTAACTGGAATTTCTTTTCCTTCACCATCTGATCTTTGGATAACAAATTTCTTTCTATTGGCCATGCCACAATGAAGACTACACTTGAATGTTACAGTGACTATGGTGATAAGTTACTGGAAGTTAACTGTTTGATCCTATCTTTAGGCTTAAGAGGTAGCAGTGTCTATTTTCTCTACATCCTCTGGCATCATATTTTCTTCTTTGTGTATTTCATATATTCTCTGATGTATTATGGACTTTCCTCCATAGCTTGTATTCTTTGTTTGTCCATTCCTAGATAAGAATAAGTCAAAAGGAAGGCTGGTAAGGGCTCTGTGTGTAGGATGACAGACCATTTTAGGGTAAGATGGTTTGGATCAGGTCTTTGTGCTATGAGCCCCTCTTTTCTAGTCTGGAGCTTCTTGGGTCCTACCCTTACCTTCTTCTAAATGTACGTGTCCTAGTTATAGTTCTTCTCTGCTGAGGCAACACAGCCTGCATCTGGAATAAAAATGCTATGTGGCTTTATTTTTCTTCTGATCTTGCCTCCTCATGCTATTATCTCTTTCATACTGAGTTCTATTGCTTCTAAGCAATAAAAAAGCTGACTCTGAAGAGTTCTGATCCAGGCTGTCTCTAATTGGCTGTGTGACTACAGACAGGTAATGTAATCCATCAGGACCTTAGGTCCTTTGTCTATAAAGCATATGGCCTGGCCTAGATTTCTAACAGCCCTTTCAGCTTTAAAAGTCTATAATCCTAAATGAAATTCATAAGATACTTATATGAGAGAGTCTCCATTACAGGTGCCCACTCCAGCTACTCCAGAGTGACATTCACTGCATGACTATCCCCTAACCTGTTTCTCCAACTCTTGTTCTTGAGTCCTAAGCTTCTGTAAAACTGGAAGTTCCTTCTCCCCTCAATGACTGTGCCTTCTTCTTCCTACTTTCCTACTTACTGCTCCCCATTGGCCCACTCCCAGCTTCTTGAAAATGATTCTGTCTTGGCAAATAAATTCCAAGACTAAGTCCTCTCAAAGTTTTGGGTTTCTTTTTTCATTTTTGTGTTTTGGTGTTTTTTGTTGTTGTGATTGTGGTTGCTGTTTTATTTTGTTTTGTTTTTTTAATAAGCTTCTTACCTGGGAGAGATTTTCAGCTTCTAGGAGTTTCCATAGAATTTTTTTGTTCATAAATTTTCATTGTGCCTAACATACTCTACACTGGCATATATGGTAGTTGTGAACAAAGCTCATCTCTACTTCTAAATGCTAAGATCTTAGAAGACAAGAACATTGCTAATTCACTTTAGTGGACCTCCCTTTTCCCTAAACCCCTAGCATAATGTCCTGTTTGGAGCTTAATAACAGTCCATTGAGAAAATTAATGAAATAAATGAATGTGTAAATCAACAAAAGAAAATGTGAGCAAATGCCTTTGAAAATAATGTATGAGAAATTGGCTAAATTTTTTAAAAGAAATCATTATGTACAAAGAGAATGCAGGGAGCAGGTTTGAAAAAAGTCAGTCAGGAAAAATAAATTCAGATTCCCAGAGGTCATTTTCCTCTACTTTCAGTGATACAAAAAGAAAAGATTGAGATCCACACTCATGGCCAGATTGAGACCAGGTGCCAGTTCTAGGGCAGCTCACAGTGGGTCAAAGCGATATTCAGTTTTGTCAGAATGTCAGCAAAACTGTGGAGCAGGTCAGGCTGAACTCTTGCTAAGTCATTAATTCCATCTGTACTCTCTCCTTTTCATCTCCATGGGTTTAATTGTAAATTATCCCTCATTCCTCTAGGCTCTGTTTTCTTTTCTCGAGTTTGTTCCGGTGATTACAGCCCCAAACAAAAACTACAAATGCTAAATTTCCCCTTGTGAAGTTAAAAATTAAAAAAAGGCCAAGACATCAATATTCAAAATAAACAAGCATTGCTGAAAGCCACCTGGTAATTGCTGTGGTCACTACTGGTAGGAATTTTTAAAATTTGCATCTTTAGGCAAACAGTGCAATAGATTAAAATGCCAATAAATTAACTTACAAGAGTTTTAATTAAGAGGAGGAAAATAAAGAGTCAGATAAACACCTGGACCATTTATATGATCTGATGATCCAAAATAGATATGACTTCTTTCTGGGATTGTTTGATTTCCCTTGCAAGTTTTGGAACACATAATTGGGGACAGGGCAACCTGAGGCTGAAGTCAAAATGATGTTTTTAGTGCCTGGATGCATATAAGGAAGAGACAGCAAACAATTTCCAGGAGAGAAATCACACTGCACTTGGCGTGGCCATCAGTGGTTTCATATAATAACAACATCACTCACACATAACTTTGTTTCAGTGGCTGATATTAAGAAAAATTGTTGCTTGCAGTATGATGCACAGGGCTGTCAAAATCACATATACATGGCCTTTGGTCTGAAAATTATTTTGTTTTTATAGCATCAATTCAGCAGTGAAAAGTTCATAAATTTGTATTAGGAATATGAGCGCCACATTACATCACAAAAAGAAAGCAAAACCTGTTACTGAGAAAATGTAGGTCCATCTCCTGAAATCAATGTCTAAGTCCAGCTCATGAGTCACAGGGAATTTTCTAGAAATCAATGTTGGTTATAGTTCATGTTTTGAAAAGGTACAGTCTTCAAAGGGAATTGATTCAATATTTCTGATAAAGGTGATTGCCCAAGCCTCTAAAATGACAGAGTCTTAATTGCATCCATGTAGAAGTTTAAAGCTCTTAGGAGATAAACTTTGAAGTCTGGGATGGAGAGGTTTATCTCAGTGAGAGAACTGGGGTTATTGTGTTTTTCTTTGTTTTTTTTTTTTTTTTTTTTAGTAAAAGAGAATGATGGGTAGTATCATCAACCTAGTATAAGTACTGCTGCTTTTAGGAGAAGCTTGAAAATAAACAAATAAAGACAAAACTGAAATGAATCATTTCCTTGTAAGAGAAAAACAAGTAGAACTAAGTCTCAGCACCAACATTGGAAAAGTCATTGGAGAAGTTTTTATGTGGCTGTAGCTTTGGGGTTCAGGAAGAAATCAGAAGTCAGCAGATGAGCAATGACAATTTATTGACACTCTGCCTCTCTGTCGTATGCTGGAAAACCTCTTTTAATAGGATCCAGCAAGAGAATATTTATGCCGAATACTTCCTGCTCTGCCTCTAAAAGGGTTATGAAAGTAGAGAATGGAGAACTTTTTTCATATGTTTCTCCTTGTTTTCTTCATTGTTGAGTTGAGATGGCCAAGGGGCAGGAGTCACATTTTTTTTTTCATGAAACAGCTGCACTTAATAAGAGCTGAATTTTTAGACATTCGGTGGAAAATGGGTGGAATCTGCAAAGCAAGTGCCCTGGAAATGGAAAAGCTCTCCAGTGCACCAGGAATTCTGGTCTCCAAAGCAAGATGAATCCAAAAATGGCATGACATGACATCCTCATTCACTTTAGAGTCAAGGGAACAAGAGGGAGCCAGATATGCAAACCCTTCTGCCTTAACCATCTCCTTGTCTTTCCCTTAAAGGGCATAATCCACAGCAACTGCAGATCTGACTGGGTGTGCATTTTTCTGACCATCACTGTTGAGCCCTCCTGGGGCACATTCCTTCACCAAGCCTCCTTCCTCCCCCATGTGGGGAAGATGAAGGGGACACTGCAGACAGACTCAAAGCCTTTGTCAACTCGTCTTCTAGTCTACCGCTTGGCAGGGATCTGGCTCACTTAGAAGCTGTCTTCAACTTGCTAAGTGACAATGTGCCCTATAAAGACAAGGTTTGGCTCTGGAGGGAGCGGCTGAAGTTGAGCGGCTGCCTTCTGGTAGGTGCACAGAGTTCATGAGCTACATGGATATTAACTGCAGCAGGTAAGGGCTATGTTGATTAGGGGATCCTGAAAGCAGCATAGGATTCAGGAATCCTTCTAATGTGCTCACAAGGTGACTTATACACGTATCTGCAACATGCCCCCAAGTTCTTTTTTTAGAAATCAGTGTTCCAAAGTTTCCCATTGCCAAGCTCCTTTTCCTTCAACTTGAAAATGATTTAAGATATTCATCTGAGCCAGATAAAACCGAAAGGTGGTGCTGCTTTTATTGTAGAAACTGTGAAATCTATTCCATCGGGACTTCAGGCACATAAGAAAAGAATTTGAGGACCTTCCATTAACCCACTTTCCTTTTTCCTAACAAGAGACCCCCACATATAAACAAAATAGGATGAATGTGGCAGAAAATGCAGTTGAAAGAGCAAAAGACCTCGCTGTAAGAAAACAGACCTCTCTGGTTTTAATGACTGGGCAAGAGTTTTCAAGGCAGCCTCTTTTGGAGAAAGACCAGATACTTGTTTCTTGTGTCTAATAAGCAGCATCCCATTTGGGAAAACCACAGGCACTTTTGTTTCTTGGCAGGTAGGAAGCACACTGTGTAGCTAAAATTATTTTCATTTATGCTACATTGTACATTCTAAAATTATTTCATTTATGCTACATACATTCAACAGGGCTTTGTCTTGAAATATTATCAACCCAAAAGTTAAAGAGCTACAAGGAATCCAAAACCAAAGTAACAGGAAAATTCAGATTCAGCTTTGCAATTGTTTTATGCAGAGTAAGGATTAGGGAGAGGAGTAGAGATGAGGAAGATTCTTTGGTTCCAAAGAGGGCACTGAGTATGACAGCCCCACTCTACACCTAATTGTCAGCCATTAAACAGAACAGAGCTGATTGTCCTTAATTTGTTTACCCTTGTAATGGCATCAGAAGAAAACTGTACACTTACATTTCCACTTTCTCCTACATTTGTACCTTCATCAACACTTACACCTGTACTACATGCTAACTTCAGACTAAAAGAAAAATGGACCCACTAAACTAAAAAGCATATCAGAAACAAATTCAACTTTGGAGGAGAGAGTTTGAGAGAGAATGAAAAGCTGACTAGGGTAAAAACAGCCTGGATCTTCCATTTCTCACCATGGCTCTTTCTCTGTGTGTCAAATGCATTTGGACCTCTAGGATTTAAATAAGGATGATAAATAACTTTGTTTGGGGTGTTTCTCAAAATGGTGCGAAATTCACTGTGCAGCTCCCACTGAGAGTCTAACTACTCTGTGCTTTGGCCCTTATGCTGTCCCTGGGCTAACTCTCATATTAAAGGACACACCTCTCTCTGATGACACCAATTCACTGAGACAGGGTTGGCATCCAAGCCAGTCAGTCCACAAAGGTGAAAGGTCTTTTAACCACCTACAAATCGCTAGTTATAATAATAAATAATAAAAACAGCACAAAGATGCCAAGTGTGCAAATTCATACACAGAGACATCTTTTAAGTCTAAGAACAGGTGTTAGAGGATTGTCTGAGGACCTAGCCCAAATGGGACCTCGGCTTTTCTTGAGGAGAAAGGAAAGCCTTCTAGGGGAAATGATGTGCATAGAATAACACATGGGATTGCTGGTGAGGTTGGTGAATGAAGTGAATGGGAATCAAGATTCACTTGAAAGCATATATGATATACAGGATTCCCCTGCTATCCAAAAGTAGGGCATTCCTATGAAACCTTTCCTAAGCTGGAAAGGGCTTAAAGCAAAGAAGCAATTGCCTCAGGACATATCTTGCTAATGGGTGCACAAAATAAATCGAGATAAAGCACAGATCCTCACAGACACAGTTCAAAGCTGTGGCCTGATGCTGAGAGGCTGAGGGTGGTTCCTGGGGAAGGAGGTGATACTGCCTCTCTCATGGCTCAGGGTGCCAGCTGCCTCTACAACCACTCACTGCAAAACAAATGCTTAACACTATTTTCACTTATTTTCAGAGAAGCAAAAATCCTCTTCGGATTTCTTTCTGTTATCGAAAACAAGTACTGATGTATGTCTTTAGTAAAAGCGAAGTGGCATAAAGTGAACTTTCAAAAAGCAGGGGATAGCTTTAGAGATCCAAAGATTTAAGAGCATAGGCTGTGGAATCAAAACATTCCCTGCCTGCCACTTATTAGAGCAAAGCTTTGCTCCTGGGCCAGTTTACTTAATCTCTCTAAGACCTATTTTCTTCATCTGTAAAGTTACTAGGCATAGTAACCCAGGCGGTCAGAGGGTACACGGATATGCTTGGCTAGGTAGAAGCAAAGTAGAACACTTGAATGAGGCTAGAGGGACGCTTCTCAGTAGCCCTCATACTCTGTGCAAAAAGACGTTTTCTAAGCAAAGGATAAATAACAAACTTACAAGGAGCCAGTATATTCTCAGAAATGAAGTATTTGTAAAGTTTTAAAAGTTGGTTGATACCATATAAGAGCTCCCTCAGAGGGAAGGGATTGCATTAATAAGAAAAGATTATTCACTTTGGTTGTTAACCTTCACACACAAAAAAGTGCATAATGTACATTGAATTTATCATTTGAGAAGCTTTAACATATGAGTGTCTTCAAGCTAATGAAGAATTTGGTCTATGGAAGGCCTCTGAATGATGCTTAACAGTCTCACTGTCTCTTTTCTGGTTTTATATTGATGTGAGTTGATTATTTCATTCTATTAAGAGCTTCTAGTTTATATATACATATGTCTACTTTGTTGTATATGTATAGAATATACAAGAAAGGATACACAAAAAATATTAACAGTTGTCATTTCTGGCAGGAGGCATGGGGTAGTTTGGGGTGAAAGGGAGGTGTATTTTTTTTCTTTATGTACAACTTTGTACTCTTTTAATTGTTTCCTATGTATGAGATTCAGTTTTCCAATAAAAGAGAATTCATAGATAGAATTATATGAGGGACCAGATCACTAGGAAGCAGGGAGGACTGTTGGAACCAAGAGGCCTAAATCCTGCTACTCCTTGTTGCTTATAGGTTACAGATGTTGAAACCTATGAATAGAAGTAGGCTTCAGCCCCCTTTATTTCCAGGCTCAGGCAGACTTTAGGTCAGCAGATGGCAACTGCCTTTGGAAACATGAGCCAGCAGGTGTGCAAAACACAGAAGCCATGGCAGGAAGGCCCCTGCCCCAGCACACATGGCTTGTTCTTTTAGCCCTTAGGATTCTCTCTGCTCCTACCATTTGCCAGTCAAGCTGTCAGGTCAGAGAAACCTGGATGAGAGATATGTCACTGCTTCAATAGCTGCTAAGGAAATTCCAAGTTACACAAGGTTTGTTGGGAATGTGAACTGGCTTAACCTTAAGCAAGATGACTGGGGCAGGAGCTCAAGCTGAGTAGGCATCCTGAGAACACAGAGGCTTCTTTTCCTCTAGTGGGCTGCAGAGGTGGGACTGAGGATGTGGAAGCAGTTTGTAAGCCAAGAGCACCACACAAATGGAAGGGCTTGCTCTTATTATAAGGGCTTGGGGGGATGAAATGGGAGAGGATCTGGCCCGTATAAAGGATTTTCCCCATGAACATCAAAGAATTGACAAGGGGGAGGGTGGTGGGAGGACGACAAAGGTAGAGCTTGGAATGTTGGCTCTTCCTCAAAGGCACTTTCCATGAGTTGTCTTTGCTGAGAATCAAATCCAGAGACTCCAGTGATAATGATTCTCATTTTTATTACCGTTTTATTATTCAGGGTTGGCCCAGTGTTTCTTCCCCGCCAAAGGCATTTGAATGAAGATGAAAAGTGCCAAGTTAATGTCTTGATGGAGCCAAGCCCTCTTTCTGTAACCAAAGTCTTGGTGGACAGATGTGGTGCCAGCTTGCTCTTATAGCTCTGCCTCCATATGTCACTGCAGCAAGGATTAAGGCTGTCCCTAACTTGTGGGGCTTGGTGTTTCTGAGTGGAAGGGACAGTGGAAAGAAGTCTTCTTTTAGTGTTTCCATCAGTTTAATTTTGGCTGGGCTCAAAATACTTAAGAAGGAATTCCCAGAGCAGACACATAGTAGAGATTTTTATTAAACACATCAGAATTATCCATACAGTGCTTGATAAAGTATTCTGGCTGAGTGTTGCTGAAGAGGGACAGCTATGATTGTGACACAATATGTCACTACTTGCTGACTGTAAACCCAAACCTGGATCAACTTGAATAGAGAAAGGGACCATGAAAACCAGGAAAAGCAAATTAAATAGAGAGCATTAGAATAAACTTGTGTTAAAAATTTATAGACCCTTAATGATCAAGGGCTCCCTGTTTGGTGCCTAATAATAATAATAATGGTAAATAACCAACAATTATAGCCACTGCAAAATCTTTCAGAACAAAGGAGAGAAGCTAACACTTATTGAATGTACTTAGTGATAGAACAGAGGCATCAATTTTTGACATGTGGGTCATCGCTGCTCAACTTACTGAATTGTTCAGCAGAAACCTTGTATGTACTTGTAAGGCCTGTAAAACATCTGAGAAGTTTGGTCTAAACGTGGAAAAAAGTAAATGCACTTGCAAAAGATTAGTTATTTTCTAGTACAAAGAGGAAAAAAGGTTTCAATGGCCTTAGTGAAATCCAAGAAAAAGTTTGTATGCTGTCTTCATTTCTTCATTCATTAGTGGAGTCTGGGCTGTGAACTTTGCAAGCTGAGATAATTCTATGTTAAGACATAGAATGTAATGAAGGTTACTAATCTTCCATTTGGTCTTAATCATGGCCAATTTATGGGATATTTGTCAGAAACGGGAGCAAAGAAAGTATCAAAAAAAATTTTAAACCCTCCTAAGTGGTAGAAATTGTTTGAAAAATTTTTTTCATTACTACTTCAGATCATGGGATTTATAAGAATTAAAGTTTTCTGAGACAATTTGTTTACCTTCAAATTCATAAAATTAATTTTTCTGGCTGATGTGGCACAGTATCCAAATGCTTCAAACTCAAAAGTGAAGGAAAATTTACAGAACTCAAATCTTTCCTTCCTTTCATATATTGGCCACATCAAGTGGATGTGTGGATGGAGCAGTTAACAATGAAAGACAATCCATTTCCCTACATCCTCAACTAGGAATGTCAGATAACTAGAGAGCTATTTTGTGGCTGCTGCTTGTTTGCTTTTGTTAAACAAATCACAATTTCTGAAGTTACTCACAGATGTATGTCAGTTTGGGGTTGTATTTAAATATCTATAGATGCTCTTGGAGAACAGTCTCAGATTTGTCTGAATTATGGAATAACTGGGGGTGGTGGCAAAGTATCACGAAGCACTGATTAAGCTAAAAATGTCCATGAAGGAGGCGCAATATCCCTGGAATTTTGGATATCAATCTATGAATCTCAGAACTACCACCAAATGTTTGGCCACACAGTCCATGTCTGGGCATTGTTTGGGCTCTCCGGGCTCTGGACAAGGATATTCTCTCACAGAGCCGTTGGTAGTTATGTAAATCGAGTCAGAATTAAGATGCTTCCTGCCCGAGTATGCCACCTAATTCTAGAGACCACTTCCATCTATTAAATAGTAGGTGTGGCACAAGGTGCAAGTTGCCCAGTGTTGGGAAGGATAGGAAGGAAAGAAGAAAGGAAGGGAGAAAAAAGGAATGAAGGAAGAGAGATAAAGGGAGGAAAGGAAGGCATTTGGCTTTATATTCTTGTCTCTATATTGTTTCCTTTTAATTATTTATTTATTGCATTCATTTACATTCATTTATTCAACAAATACTTACTGAGAGACTTCCAAAAGTTTATATTGGGTATGGATGGGTATGTAGGGAGTGGTACAGGAGGTACAAAGATGAATCAGACATCTTACTCTCAAAATGCTATTGTCTAAAAGAAGAGTTCATCAGTCAGCTTTTGATATATTATGCTGTTGTAGCAAGCAGTCCCCAAATCTCAGTGGCTTACAATGAAGGTATATTGCCATTCATGGATCATATCACTGCAGATCAGCTGATGTGTTCACCTCATTCTGGGACTCAGCCTGAAGAGGCAGTTTCTATTAGGAGCATGCCATTTAAATGTCAGATGGAAAAGGAGAAATAAAACCCGGAAAGAAAAAGGCACACAATGGCGATTAAAGGTTGTGTTTGCATCTCATTGGCCAAAGCAAGTCATGTGGCAGAGCCTGATGGGAAAGAGGCATTATTCCCAAATGCACGTTCACGTGCCCAAAAAATATTGAGGCCAAACAAACAGAAACGTCAGAATTTGGAGCAGAGAGATGTTTATTGAAGGTCCCCACAAGGAGAATGGATGGCTCATGCTCAAAAAACCCCAAACTCCCTGATGGTTTTCAAGGAGAAGTTTTTAAAAGCCAAATTTGGGGTGAGGGCTGCAGGGTGTGTGACTTTCTTCTGATTGGTTGGTGGTGAGGTAACAGAGCAGTGCTGCAGGAATCTCATGTGCTCAGTCTGACGTTGCCATCCTGCATGGGGTGGAGCCTTATTAGTTCCTGTAGCAGAACTCAAAAGATATGAATTATATTGTTATGTATAGTGTATCCCTTGAGGAGGAACTAGGAACTCTGTTTTATCGCTGCACTATTGTTTCTTACCTGCTTTCCCTTTGTTTCTGCATTCCCTCACTTCCCTAAGGAGTAACTGTTTGAATCTGCTCTTTGTATCTCAGGGAAGACCTAAAAACAGGAAACAGGGACACAGAAAGGCTTTTGTACCTGGGAGGGCCCCGCAAGGTCCTGCTTAGTTTCAGTGGCACACTGTGTATTAAGTCAAGTGAAGATGAGGCTGAAGAGGTACCTAGGGGCCTGAGCATTTGGACTCTTCTGTAGGCAGTAGGGTCACAGTTTGAGCTGTTCCTCAGGAAGATCACTGTTGTCAGTGTGTAAGACAGATAGGAATAGCAAAGACCGGAGCCAGGAATGCCCAAGAAGGACGCTGCAGATCTTGGTGGACTTCAGCTATAGGACAGTGACAGAAGGCATGGTGAGAAAGGGCCACTGCACAAGGGAGCATCGAAGCCAACAGGCCTGGGACCTGATGGATTATGGGACTGAGTGGTAGGGTGAGTGGAGCAGGCAAGGATAGGGAGGAGACATAATAAACATTCTTTAAAAAGCAACTTGGAGATGGGTATTAAAATGCTACCTGTCATTTACTATTGATGTGAAGATTGTCACTCAGATTTCTCTCCAAGTCCTAAACAAGAACAGCTGTACTGAAGAAGTTTTAATCGGGAGACTGAGAAGGGAGCCAGGTAGGGGGAGAGGGAAGGCAGGTTGGGCAGTGGGGGTTGAAAATGGAAAACTGGGGAGAAGAGAATAAGGCCTGTGATAAATCTAGAATAAAGACATAGAAAGGGAAGCAAGACTGTGCCTTCTTAAAATACCAGCCTTTTATATTTGTAATAATTACCAAGTGAAATACAGATTTCTACAAGACAATGGACAATTCTAACATGTTTTGATAAAAAGAAATAGTACATACTCCCAATCACAGAAAAAATACTAGGATATATACCTAATTTTAGCAGTGGTGAAATTATAGATGATTAAAATTTTTCACCCTTTGTTTCCTCAGTTTTTCTTCATGAGTATGTATTAGTTTTAGAGTATAAATGTTAAATAATAAATTCTATGAATAGGGAGAAAAGGAGAAGGAAACTCTCCCTTCCATAAGGAACTTAAAAACTGTACACACACACACATACATACATACTTACACACACAATTTATGGTATTGTTTTGTGACACTTAGAACATATATTCTAATAAAAACAGATGTGCAAACAATCTTTTGGCAAGCAACACATTCGAAGACTGGGGACTGCCCGTAGTTGATTACATTGCCAGTGTGTCAGAACTAGGGTTTTAAGTTCAAAATGCTTGCTAACAGAAATCATTACAATACACAGGCTAGGTTCAAGGGAAATGCTGGCCTAAAATTTGGATACATTTAAAAGAAAATGTTTCAATGTGTTCATATTCAAACTCAGCCTCAAAGAGGTAACCTTTCAATTTAAGAGTCATTTTGGACAACTGTTCTTGAAATTATCTTGTATGTAAAACCCAATTGGTCATGACTATTGAAAAATACGTTCTTATAGCCAGAAAATGTAGTAAATGAGAGGTAAGTGATTTGGCAAAAAATTAATCCTCAAACTGTTTTAATATGGGATCTGAACTGTTTCACTTCTTTTCCTTTCCTTGATTCCTGAGAAAGGTAGACTGAAAATATTTCCTTCAAAGAGGGTTTGAAGATTAAGCCTTCCCTGCCTCTGGAAAAGAAGCATTTGGTGTCTGTTTGCTGGAGATTCAAGGGAATTGGGGTTTATAGGAAAAGGTAGAGTGACTTGTCAATGTAGTTGGTAAATAGGGACTTATGAATCAGAAAGATATTCCCTAGGGCCACAGGAATAAAGAGGTCAGTGGGTCTGGGGCAATGAGGAAAGAAGCCTTTCTCCCTGTCATTGTTATGAGTTGGCAAATCTCTGGAGGGAATGGCTAGAGGAGTAAGACCATAGGTCTAGGTGTTTCCCAAGTATGGCTTTGAAGGGACCAAACAGAAAGGGTCAATGATCTTCTTAGGGACAACCAGAATTACAGTGTTATAAATAACCATCCCCTACTCCCTCAAGCCCACCCCCGCCTCCAAGCCTTGGTCCTGCTTAAGACCCTGGAGCCTAGCAATAGCCCTGACTTGGAAAGAAAGGCCCAAGAATGTCTGGTTACATTTCCAAAATATCCTTGCAGGATGGAGACTTGAAATTGAAAGTAGGTAACTTCATAGATAAGATATTTCTTATACATCTGAGTTTGAGGCCTGAGACTCAAAACCCACTATACTGAATTAAGGGATGAGCCAATGATTTCTTCTTTGGATTGTGCACACATTTTATGAAAATTTAAAAGGACACAAATGTGGTGTACCTGCTCAGATCCCATTTTGGACTGAGGCACTCACTCCCTCAGCTGCCTGGATGGTTGACTGCTAAAGGCTCACAGCTGTGCTTCTTCCTGGGTATTGCCCTCTGCCAGGGGAAGCAGCCTTGCCTTCTTCCCAGAGGTAGCTTGAGTCTAAAGATGGGTTCATGCAGGGATACAGAGACCCCACTCCTTGCCTCAATTTGTGGCAACTCTGAAGGGCCATCTCAGCTCCAGACCTCCCAGTGGGATCAGCTAAGGCCTCTGTTGCAACTGCATCACAGTTCAAGCCTCCCTTGGCCCAATCCTGCTACCCTCACTTCCTTACAAATGTTGTTCTCAAGTTCATTCCCCAGTGAAGCTACTGCACGCAAATCTCTGTCTCAGAGTCTGATGATGTCTCAAGGAAACCTGACCTAGTACAACAAACTACCCTAAACCTTTCCCGTTAAACAAATACAGCCATTTTAATTGTGCCCAAAGATAGATACCTCTTATACCCAGATATCTCGTTCTGTGTATTTATTTAAAAGTGGATTTGAGTGTGGATTTTTCTTCAGTGAGATACTTTCTTGGATTGTCTTAAGAATTAAGAATTGGGACAAAAGTGAAAATCATCCAGGACTTCCTCCTCTTTATGGACACAAGCCAGAATTGCATTTCAGAAGCTCATTTTTAGCATATGTTAATTGCCATTGACAAAACAAATACCAAACACCAAAGAAATGTAAAATACAAATGAACTAATAAAATGTTGATTTATAGTGCTTTAAAATCTCCCTATAGTTCAAAAGGGATTATGTTTTCATCAGTTTTTCTTAGAGATGAGTGTGGCACTCTCTCCCATTATTCCAACCAATATGAAGCCAGTCTTTCCCACTGTTGAACCCACTAAGGGAAAAAAATGGGAAAGTGGAAGAAGAGAGGAGTAGTAAGCACTTACTTATTTGTGATTCTGTGTAGCTAAATGCTAATTCTGTTCTTTATTTTTCCCAGTGCCTTCTTACCCTTCTTACTTAGAGAGATGTGTCCATGAGACTTAGGATATAATGGTGGGGGTCTGTTTTCTCTACAGAACTCTGTTTTCTCTCTTGTTTGATTATCTCTTCATTACTGCTACTAATATTTACCAACAGAGGAGACTCAGGAATGCAGATTAAGAGAAAAAAATGGCCAACGTAGGAAGTTTCTTGCAGTTAATATTTCTTAAAAGAATGTAGGTATTATATTAAAAATTCAAATAGTGTCTATTTAACCATCAATTACTATTAAGATTGGTAAAAATACTAATAATCAAGTAGGTTTTAAAGTTACATATTGAACCTCTGAAATATTAAATGTAGAGATCAGATCTGGAATCAATAGAGATGTATCTTAGGAGAGGCAGAAAGAGTTTGGAGCTTTTTTCCTTTGAACTTAAAGATCACTCTAAAGATTTTTTTTCCCTACAGAAAGCAAGATTTTAGTGCTGGGTATTTTGCATGTCCATATATGTGCTAAGATAACTGAATATAGTTAAGAAGGCACCTTAAATTTAGAACAATTGTATATGTATGCTATTGTAAGACAAGAAGCCCAGATTTTAGATTGGGGTAATTAACCCTAGTCTGGTTGGGCCTAAACCAAGATTTATCATTTTAAATGATTTGCTTAGGCAAAACCAGCAAATCATTCCATTGTTAAGGACATTATTAGTGTCACCAACTGAATACAATTTCCCACTCCTGCCAGAAGTATGTCTCCAACTACCAAGGGCTTAAAAAATACACAGGGAAATCTGGGTTGACCAAATCTGGGTTGACTGTTCAGCTCCCAGGGTTATTGGGCCAAAGGCATGATATTGATTTGGCAACAGCTTTAATCCTAATGCTTCGTGAATATAGGAATTGGAGAAGATGAGTTAATCCATTCAATTTGGAGACCGTAGGCCCTGAATTGTTCCCCCTCACAAATTCAGCTGTTGAAATCATAACCCTCAATGTAATTATATTTGGGGATAGGGCCTTTAAGAAGGTAATTAAGGTTAAATGAGGTTGGGCCCTAACTGAATAGGATTGATAACCTTTTGAGAAAAGGAAGAGATACTGGAGACTTCTCTCTCTCCATGTGCACACAAAAGAAAGGCCATATGAGAACCCAGAGAAAAGTAGCTGTCTACAAGCCAAGGAGAGGTCTCACCAGGAACCAACCCTGCTGGCACCATGATCTTGGACTTCCAGACTCCAGAGTGTGAAAAAATAAATTTCTGTCTTTCAAGCTACCCTGTCTTTGGTATTTAGTTATGCCATCCCAAGGCTAGTAGGGGGACATTGGGTATAAGTTCCAGGAGTTTGTCAGCTCACTAGAATGGCTTTGATGAATCGATACAGGGATAATGTCACCCTCTACTATGCCTTTTTTCCCAAATTGACGTGTAGTTGATTTACAATATTGTGTTATTTCCAGTGTACAGTAAAGTGATTCATTTTTGCATATGTATATTTTTTCAGATTATTTTCCATTATAGATTGTTACAAAATATTGAATATAGTTCTCTGTGCTATACAGAAAATCCTTGTTGCTTATCTATTTTATATATAGTAGTTTGTATATTAATCCCATATTCCTAATTTGGGATTCCCCTCTCCTGCTCCCCTTTGGTAACCATAAATTTGTTTTCAATGTCTGTGAGTCTGTTTCTATTTTGTAAATAAGTTCATTTGTATTACTTTTTTTTAGATTCCATTTATAAGTGATAATATTTGTCTTTCTCTGTATGACTTACTTCACTTAGTGTGATAATCTCTAGGCCCATCCATGATGCTGCAAATGGCAATAGTTTATTCTTTTTTGTGGCTTTCATTTTATATATATATAAATAAACATCTTCTTAAGCTAGTCCTCTGTCAATGGGCACTTTGATTGTTCCCATGTCTTGGCTACTGTAAATAGTGCTTCCGTGAACATTGGGGTGTGTGTATCTTTTTAGTGTTTTTGTTTTTTCTGGATATATGCCTAGGAGTGGGATTGCTGGGTCATATGGTGACTCTATTTTTAGTTTTTTAAGGAACCTCTACGCTGTTTTCCATAGTGATTGCACCAATTTGCATTCCTACTAACAGGGTGGGCTTTCACCACACCCTCTCCAGCATTTTATTTGTACAGTTTGTGATGACGGCCATTCTGACTGGTATGAGGTGATACCTCATTGTGGTTTTGATTTTCATTTCTGTAACAATTAGGGATATTGAAAATCTTGTCATGTACCTGTTGGCCATCTGCATGTCTTCTCCAGGGAAATGTCTATTTAGGTCTTTTGCCCATTTTTTTGATTGGGTTGTTTGTTTTTTCCATATTGAGTTGTATGAACTGTTTGTGTGTTTTGGATATTAACCCCTTTTTGGTCTCCTCATTTGCAAATGTTTTCTCCCATTTTGTAGATTGTCTTTTTGTTTTGTTGATGGTTTCCTTTGCTGGGCAAAAGTTTTTAAATTTGGTTAGGTCCCATATATTTAATTTTGCTTTTATTTCTTTTGCCTTGGGAGACTGATCTAAGGAAATATTGCTATGATTTATGTCTGAGAACATTTTGCCTACGTTCTCTTCTAGGAATTTTATGGTGTCATGTGTTATATTTAGGTCTTTAAACCATTTTGAGTTTAGTTTTGTATATGGTGTGAGGGAGTGTTCTAACTTCATTGATTTACATGCAGCTGTCCAGCTTTCTCAGCATCACTTGTTGAAGAGACTGTCTTTTCTCCATTATATATTCTTGCCTTCTTTGTTGTAGATTAATTGACCATAGGTGTGTGGTTTATTTCTGGGCTTTCTATTCTGTTCCATTGATCTATGTGTCTCTTTTTGTGGTAGTATCTTACTGTTTTGTTTCTTACTGTAGTTTTGTAGTATAATCTGAAGTGTGGGAGGGTAATACCTCTAGTTTTGTTCTTTTTCTTCAGGATTGCTTTGGCAATTCTGGGTGTAATGTGGTTTCATGTAAGTTTTAGGATTATTTCTCCTAGTTCTGTTAAAAATCTCATTGATATTTTCATAGGGATCACATTAAATCTGTAGATTGCTTGGAGTACTATTCCTTTTATTTGCTTCTGGCATTTGAATACTCATTTCCACACTAGGTTTCTGTTCATCCTTCTTTTCTTTTTCTTTTTTCGTTTGTTTCTTTCTTTCTCTGCTTTTTTATTTCTCTTCCCTCCTTTCTTTGTTTCTTCCTTTTTACTTTTTTCATGTCATTAGGATTTTTTTGATGGGATGTAGGGATAAATTAATGTGCTACCTTAAGCCAGAATTTACACAGCCATCGACTTAAAGAAAGTATCCTGAGTAATTACTATCTGCAAGTTCTGTACTAGTTTCCTGTTGGAAACAAAAAAATGTATACCCTCTAATATTCATTATGTTCCTCTTCAACCTTCCAATAAAAGAGTAAATTGTTTTTAATTAGATTATCAATGATCTTACCCTTTGAATGAAAAAGATTATGGTAAGTGCAACACAGATCTTTAAAAGCAATATCCTGTCATCAGGTTTTAAGTGATGAGCATGAATATTGGCAGGTTTCTAAACTTAAGAATAAAATCTTTAAAGTATAAGAAATAGATATTAGATTGAAATCTCCCTGTTTTTTTTTTATTTTTTATTTAAGATTCTCCCTCCCTGTAATTCTACCTGTTTCTCCTTTAGGAAGCAAGCAGGAAGGTATGCCCTACTTGAACTAAGCATCTAAATACTCATTTTTATTATAGTCAACTTGAGTCGGACATGTTATTTCCAAAGAGCAAAGCCAACAAAATTCATCTTTAATGGTTTTAACTAATCACCAGTCAAAAGAAAGAAAGCCAGTTGGTCCAGTTTTCATTCTAGGGTTCAACATTTTAAAATATTTCCTATTTAGAGTAACTGAATCTATAGCCTGAGACCACACTGTTTGTGTTTCCTGTTGTAGCACCAGCTATTTACACACCACTTATAAATAATGAAGAAAAGCCTGTTTTATCATCACTAGCTGATTTACATCCAAATCCCCAACTACTCTTCACTTACTCCACATTATATTGTTATTATTGTTTATCCATTGCCCATATGTTTCATGGTCTCCTATTTACAGGAAAACAATGATCTGTGAAAGGGTGAAATATTCTAGAATTGAAGAATCAGGAGTCCTGGGTTCTGATGCTGATTTGAATGCATCACTTCACTGGCTCTTAGCTTTGTTCTCTCATCTATAAAGCAAAAGTATTGCACAGTTTCCTTTCCTAGCACTAAAATTATTCAGGTTTAATGTATTTTAGAAATGCATCATTCTGTGGTTTACATATAGTTAAATTCTTAAGGATGAAAACAGGAAGAAAGTGATTTTTTTAGAGCTACATCATGGTGATGATATGTTGAGAAGTCCCAAGACCAACCCCTAGGTTTGAAGATTCACTTGGAGGATTCACAGTTCTCAGCATGTAGTTGCACTCAGGGCTGTGATTTATTGCAGTGAGAGGAAACCAAACTCAATCAGAAGAGAAAAGGGACATGGGTAAAGTCCAGGAAAACCAGACGTAAGCTTCCAAGAGCCTCTTCCAAGGAGTCACACAGGACGCACTTAAATTTCCCCGCAACAAGTATGACAATACCTGCAAAATGTCAATCAGGAAAGCTTATTAGAGACTCCCATGCCCAGAGTTTTACTGGAGGATTGTCACAGAGGCAGCCTCTGCCTGGAACACACCAAAATTCCAGACTCCCAGGGGGAAGGCAGGTGTATGGTTTATACAAATGGTTTAAACATAACGAGCCACTCTTAGTTAGTGGTTGTGGGAACTACTGTTTGTGTCCTAGCCCA
Organism: Vicugna pacos; assembly: GCF_048564905.1. Lineage (NCBI taxonomy): Eukaryota > Metazoa > Chordata > Mammalia > Artiodactyla > Camelidae > Vicugna > Vicugna pacos. Next base: position 44,621,326 of record NC_132993.1, on the reverse strand, counting down.
GATTCATATGTTGACACCCAATGCTCAGTGTAATGGTATTGGGAGGCCTTAGGTCATGGATCCCTCATGAATGGAATCAGTACTCTTATAAAAATGGCCCAAGAAATATTCCTTGCCCCTAGGAAAAGAAATTCATCTAGGAAGCAGCTGATTCCATGATCCTAGTCTTCCAGCCTGCAGAACTGTAAGAAATGAATGTTTGTTGTTTACAAAACCACCCAGTCTCTGGTATTTTGTAACAGCAGCTCAAACAGACTAAGATAGGAACCTACCCAGAGTCTTAAGTTCCCAGAGCTCAGCCAAGGGTCAGCCTTGTGAACAGGATTTTCAAAAGGATAGCAGTCAGACCTGCTATGTTAACTGTTTTCTGCATGGTTACACAGTATGTTTATTTCTTAAATCACTCTTTGATATAGCCACTTGTGTATTAACTGAGTTATGGTAAAAACCAGTATTAAATAAAATAATATTACTCCAAATAAGTTTAATTTTCTTCCATTAGTAAAGTGAAATTTTTATTTAAGAAAATTGAAGAAAAAAGAAGAAAAATATGTTTGCAGTTTCTAAACATAATTTGTAGGTGTAATTATTTCTAGATACTCACCTTCCAAATACTTAAGATATGATTATCATAATGCCTATTTAAATTATATTTTATTCTTCTCATTTTTATCTTATAATATAGAAAAATTTGCATATTATTTCAAAACATTTTGCAGACATGGTTTGTAATGACTATTCCATTGCATCATAATTTACATAATCGGTTCCCCTTTTGCCATTTTTCAATATCATAAGTAATGAACTTCTTCTTACACAAAACTCTTTCTGTGTTTAGAATTATTCCTTAGGATGGATTCTCAGAACTGAGTTTACTAAGCCAAAGTTTAGGAACATTTTAAAGAATTTTGTTACCCCTTGCCAAATGGCTCTTCAGGAACTAGGATTTGGGCATCTACTAACAAAGTATTTCTCTAAAATGAAATGATGCTTTCCTTGTCTTTCTTGCAGTGCATTTCTGTGGCATTTTTTCCCTTTCATTTTTTTCCCAATTGATCTCCTATATTTTCTAATTATCCTACTACTAGAGCACTCCTTTGGGCAAAGGCACAGCATTCATAAATCTCCTCTTTAAAAACGCAAAAATGTTACCTAGGAATCTTCATCATGCATTATCACAAACTGGCTGATTTGTTTCTTAAGCAAATGGGATACAGGTTCCCCAGGTTTTGACTGAGAAGTAGAGAAAGGGAAGAAAGAGGAAGAAGAATCTGAAATCCAGAGGTATCATCTATGTAAGGGGGTTGGGTGGTGCAGGCGATGGTGCAGTGGGCCCTGGGTAAGTGTGAGAGTGAAAAATGGGTACTGAAATACAACATTTGGAAAGATAACAAAAGATCGTACATCATCTTTGTTACAGTCTTCTTCCAGAGCAGATCTGACTATAAGAAGCGCCAGGAGGTAGTACAGTTAGAAGAAACTAGGTTTGTAAGTTGAATGACTTACATTGGAGTTCTCATGCCGGTGCCTCCTGGGGGCCCTTGAGCAAGTCACTTCATCTCTGCCCCTCAGTTTCCTCCTTGGTGAAAGAGGATAATAGAACACTCAACCTGCCTATAAGATCGACCTACCTGTGTTCAAATTTAGTAATTTATGTTCAGGAAATCACTGTGCGTGCCTGGCATGGGATGCACTGAATCAGTGATTACTGAAACCAAAAGAAAATGTCAGGAGAGAAAAGTCCTTTATGAACTTGCAGAGTGATGAAAAAAACATAAGACCTTAACCTTATCCCCAACCCAGTGTTAAACATCAGGCAATCAGAACCAGTGAAAACAACTGTTTTTAAGTTACAGCAAATACTATTCTGTTTTCTGTTGCTAAGAGCTGAACTAAAGCTTATTCCACTGGCAATAATCTAGTTTCATTGTGGTAAGAATATTTTTAATTAGGAGCAGGTCCTACTGTGCATTAATATTTACTTTTTTTAAATCAGAAACTCATATATTTAAATGAGCAAAACAAAAATCTCCTGATAAATTAAGTTTAATCAGATAGTGTGCTCCAAGGTAATGTGTGTGTGTATGTATTTAAACTTTGCTACAATTATAAAAGTATACATATACAACTTAGAAAATACAGAAAAGAATAAAAAACTAAAATCTCATCCCTCAAAGGCAGTAATTAGTAATTACCATTACTTCCTTACAGTTTTTTCTATTTATCATTTTTAAATCACAAGTTTGTTCTTTTGACAGCATAGTGAAGTAGAAATAGTGTTTTATTTTGGATTAGTACAGAGCTTGTTAAATCTAGTCTCTGCCGTCTACTAGCTATGCCATCTTAGGAAAGTTACGTAGTTTCTCTGAGCCTCACTTTCCTCATCCATGAAATGGAAGTAGTGATACCTGTTTTCCAAGTCAGGATTCATCAAAAATAACATACATAAAGAATTAAGTGAGCACAGATCAATCTGCAGAAACTGTAGCATGCATGAAACTATAGGCCATACCCAGAAAGTGTAGTAGTGTAGCAAATAATTGTTATATGTAATAGATAGCAATGCTTATGTACATCACCTAACCAATGTGCACATGGGGATGCTTTCTAAGCAATGATAATTCTGTTGTAAATATTTAATAAAACAGTAAGGTCTGGCTGAGCCACCTCTATGTTGAACTGCTGGAGGTCAGAGGCTCAGCTGTCCACACGTAAGGGGGAGGCGGTGTGACTATGAAAGACTTCACCTCGTCGGTGCTCAGGGCATATTGGAAACATAAATTTTGTTTGGATAAGATTTATTCCCTGCTTCCTTCCAAGAGAATTAAAGGATACGGAAGTTTCAATACCATTTAAAACAAGATACAGAGGGAAAAAATTGAACAGAACCATTCCTCTGATTGTTCAGCATTTACTGAGCACCTGCTATGTGCTAGGAGCTCTTGATGGTGCACTAGTGGAGCCAAGGTAAATGATACTGCTCTCTCCCCAGGAAACTCCCAAGTTAGGAAATGGTTTCTCAAAGTATGACCTGAAGACTGTGTAGAATCATCCAAGGTGCTTCTGAAAAATGAAAAAAGGAAGATTGCTCAAACCCTGCCTAGAGGAGTCTCCATTATTCACCATCTGTCTTGTTGATGGGCATGCATGCTGGGATTTGAAAACCTCTAGAGGGGAAACAGACTTAGCAACAGCTAATTCTGCAGTGATGTTGCAGTGTTGTTAATTCGAGGGAAACTGGGAGGTTAAGAGTGGGGACTCTGGAACCAACAGACCTGGATTCAGTTGCTGACTAGCTGGGAGTTTGGTGGAGCCTTCCAATTTCTCTCAGTTTTATCATTGGTGCAGTGGATCTACTGCTCCCTATCTGAGAGTGGTAGTACATTAAATGAGATGACCTTCTATAAGAAAATGCTTAATGCACTGCCTCATTCACAGAAGGTGCTTGAAAAGTGGTAGCCATTGCCGGCCACCTGCCCAGGAGGCAAATGTACTCACACCATAATCTTGGTCTGTTTGGCACCAATGGGATCCCAGAGGCACAACACAGTCATTTCTGGGGCCAAGGTCATCTGAGGCTTTAACAAAAACCCTAACCCTGGACTCTGGCCATTAACCCACAACAGCTAAAGTCTGAATTAACTGAGGCCTGATTGGAAAAAAAAGAAGTCTTGCTCTCTTTTCTTCCCTCCTTCCCTTCTTTCCCTCTTCTTCTCCCTGTTCTCTCTGTTCCTATTCAGTGGAAATGATGCATCACTCCCCAGAACACTATGGTGGCAGAAACCTGTTACCAGTTTTGTCAGATCCTGAAATGGCAGATGGATGCAGCCTGCAGCCTCTCCTTGCATCCAAGATGTCTTCATCTGTCCTCCCAGGACCCCAGCAAAATGCTTTTGGCAAAAGCAGAAGGAAAGGATAAAAATTAACTATAAGGTGCTACATTCATTGGGGCTTTTATGGCTTTGGATGTGTAATGACGGTTTAATGGCAGTCAAGAGACCGGTAATTAGGAGCAATCCGCTCTGATCATCCTTGTACACAGCCCCAGATAGCTCCGCAACACTCCCGAAACCTTGTTTGCTTTCTCTGAGGCAGAAATCCCACAAGGTCTGCACACTGCCAGCTGTCGAGCTAACGAACTGCCAGCGTGTTCCTGAATGGGAGCACTCAGCCTGGCGAGGCTCCCCTGAGCAGCCCAGTGCTGTCTTCGCCCCTGTGATTGCCTTTATCTAGCTGGTGCAGGAGCTGCTCCTAATCACGCTGCTGCTGGCCTCCAAGGGTCAAACAGGGGACCATCGCTACCTAAACAAACGAGGAGGATGTCACCTTTGGGGGAGACTGATAAGCAGTTGGCAGGCAGGCCACAGGGAAGAGAAGGCGCCAGCAGCCAGCAATCTGCAGAGGCCATAAATATGTTACACTCTCAGCGGGGAGACGGGCAATATAGGCACCGAGAGGCCTTTGTTTAATGAGCTGTCAGAAAGCAGGCATGAAATTATGTTTGAAAACATGTGCAGGCTGCAGAGACAGAGCGGGGGCCTATAAATGGCCCTCTTCCTTCCGTGGTGGATGTTTAGAGCATCTTATCAGTCTGAGAACTGTCATAGGATGAAAGCTATCATTAGCAAACTAATGGTGTTTGAAAGCTACAAATTTTTCTCTCTCTTCTCCAGTTTTGACTTAAATGGATTATAGAAAAAAAAACTTAATGGTTTTTTTCTTTCCTTGGGATTTTGGTAAACATGCAATTGGAAAAGAACCAAAAACAAACCACAAAAAAGTATCTCTGGAAGAACAAACGAAATGGTTATACTCCAAGTCTCTGCTCAGAACAACCAGCTTATATTCTTTCCAATTCTGTTGAGGCTCTGTTCAGAAAACTCTAATGTACCTCCAGCCAGCATTTTATTTCAATCAGGCCCATAAAAGAAAGCATAAATATAAAATAGATTGCTTTCCTATAATCTGAGTATTAGAATTAGTGGGTAGGTATAATATCACTTCTACCACGTCAGCTATCAAATAGTAGAGAATAATTTTCCAAAGACTTGAAATTATTCTTATGGGTCACATGGCTGTGGAGTTTATTTCCGTTAAGGGTGAAACTTAAAGACTTTAAAAATCTGTCAAGACTGAGAGGCATCGCTGATTCAGAACATGTTTGGGCCTCAGTTCTTAAATTCTGAAATGCTGCATGAGGCCTTGGTTGCCATGTGTGAATCTTTTTTCTTCAATGTACAACAGAGCCTCCAGTCAAACTAGGTAGCCAGAAACGACTTGCACAAAACCTCTTTCCCATTAAAAGGCTCAGGATTACAGCTGAAGCTGCTTCAGGATAGGTGGCCAAATTAGCAGGAAATAGTCTCTTGGGACCATATCATTCATGGAATGAACAGTGGCAAGCTGCTCTCCTCCAACTTTGAGAAACGGAGAAGAGAAAGGTCTGAATAAGAAACAATAAAGTTAGATTGAAAAGGTAAAGGGACAAAGGTTAGAGAAACAGAAACAAACAAACAAATCAAAAAAACAGGGAGGGGAAAAAAACTTTTTGATTTGCACCAAACAATAAAAACTGACACTCACATGGCGACTTGTTTTCCTATTCTTCATGCCTTTTTCCCATTTGCAGATGAGAAATACAAGGACGGTACGTATGCCTGAATTTACCCAGCCAGTACAAGTCAGAGACAGTAATGACCCAGCCCCTGGCACCCCAGGGCCCACATTCCCTCCCATTCAAAGTAATCTCATGTAACAGTATCAAAATTGAAATCCTACTGAGTTTATTAAGAATAAAATTTGAATAGATACTTACTTTTATCAAGTAGATGTTTTTTCAACATCTGTGGGATTGATTATATGATTTTCCTGCTGGAATCTATTAATATGGTTAATAAATCAATAGATGTCCTGAAATTAAAGCATCCTTGCATTCCTGGAAAAAATGCCACTTGGTCATTGTAGAGACTTCATAGATAGTCTGCTCATTATCTTTATTTTCAGGATATTTAAAAGTTTCAGTTTGATTTTTCTCTTTCACCCAAGTTATTTAAGAGAGAGTTATTAATATCCAGAGAGTAGGCACTTTTTGTTTTTATTTATAAATTTCAGTATTATTGCATTGCAACAAGAGAGTATTGTTTTTACTCTTTCTGATTTTTGGAGTTTATTGACATTTTCTGCTCTCATAGATAACTAGTTCACAAATTCATAGCTCCTCAAATCTCTAGTAACTTTTTCTTTATCTTTACTCTTAGCTGATAACCTTGCTCCCCACTTCACTGGAACACAAAATGGAAGCATTCAGAAGGTAAATTCCACAAACTTCGACACCAGTATCTTCCTACCTACCAAAATCTGGACTGTATACATTGCTCCCCCTCCCTTCCAATCCTAATGCAAAGGCTTTGCTCCAGCAACTCTCCCTACTTTCTCCTTTATCAGGTTTCCCTCTCTCCCAACTCATTTATACCAGTATGATAACCATACTGTTACTTCTCATCTTAAAAACAAAACACAAACAAAATTATCTCGAGTTTACTTCTCCTCCAAGCACTATCCCTTTTCTTGGTCTCTCCCTACCTCCATATTACAGAAAATCTCCTTGAAAGATGATCCAATCTTGCTGCTTCCATTTTCTCTTCTTTTTTCACTTAAACCCACTCCAGTTGGGATTTGGACCTTGTCACCCCACCGAATATCTGCTTGTCAATGTATCAGTGACCTCCTTGTTGCTAAATCCAAATCTCGGTCCCCATCGAAATTGACCTATCAGTTGTCACAGTTAATTGCTCCCTCCTTGTGGAGGTGATTTCTTCACTTGTTCTCTAAGACACTACACACTTCATTTGCTTCAACACCACTGATTGTTCCTTCTCAGTTTCTTTTGCTAGTTCCTCTGTTGTACCTTAACCTCAGCACAGAAGTGCCCCAAGTCTAAGTCCATGGATCTCTTAGTCTCTTGTCCTCTCTCTGTACTTACCTGTTTGCTGATTCTCTTCCAGTTCCATGGCTTTAAGGAGCATCTAACTACAAATGATTCTCAAATGTATGGCTCCAACCATGACTGCTCCCCTAAGCATCAGCTCATATATCTGTCAGCTCTGTATCTCCACTCAGATGTCTAATGAATGTCTCAAGTGTATTGTGCCCCAAACTGAAATTCTCATCTTTTCCACCCACAGACCTTTCTCTATCCATACAGGTTTCGCCTTCTCAGCTAATTGATGTTATCTGTCTTTGTATCTGATAGGCCTTCAATAATTAGAAAGCATAGGTTTTGTGCCTAGATGAGTGTTTACTATAGTTGTAGGACAGGCTAACTTGTCAGGAAAGGGTGGAGATTGTGTCTCCATATTATAATATCCTTTAAAGTATGAGCTAACATTCACATACAGGGACCTTATATTACCTCTTTTTAAGTTCTACTATAGTACTTTGACCTGCAAAAGACCTCATCCTTGTACATTTGGTGAATATTCTCTTCCTTAATTAAAGTCAGATGGATGGATTGTAGGGGATTTTTTCTCCCCTCCTTTTTCCTGGGCTGCCTCTTAACAGCTGTGGTGTATTGCCTATGAGTTATCAGTAGACAGACATGAGGTTCCTTTACGATGTTAAATGACATATTACAGTGTTTCTTCCACAAACTACAAAAGCTGAACATCATGGACAATACTAAATCTTGTACAAGAGTTATCCTTTCAAAAAAATTCGTGTTGATTTTTAAAATATAGCTGCACAATGTTTTTTTGGCCGTTTTCCTAACACGTGCTCTATTTCATGAGAAATGTTTTCGTAGAATTGGATGATCTCCTTTGGTCTCAAATATTTTGACAACAACAGCAACAAATTATAACTGACCTTAAATGCTAGAATGGAGGAAACATTATTAAACAACAGCTAATTTAAAACTAATGCCTACCAATGTAATAATTGATTCAGGCAAGTCATTAACAGATGCTTTAACTGCTGGATAATATGTTGCATGGTCTCAAATTACCATCATACAGATTACTTATTAATTACAATAGAGAGAATAGTGGTTAGAGGATATCATCTAACTAAATGGTCCAAATCAGCATCATCAATAATAAGCCAAACTGTCATTATGTGCCTCCAGATATGGTGGGGAAGTGCAGAGCATCACTTATTTAGTATACTGAACAAAAATGCCTAACTTGAATATAATCATGAAGAAACAAAAACAAAATGCAGCAATCATGACTCTTTGCTTATGTAGGAAAAAGTCCTTGTTCTAAGAAGATGCATTTAGGGTTGAAGTATCATAATAAACACTACTCACATTCAAATGGCTCAGTAATGACAGAGAGAGGCAGAGAGAAAGAGAAAGGAGAGAAAGAGAATGTAGTAAAATATTGACAGTTGTTGAATCTAGGTGAAGGGTAGACAGGTGTTCATTGTACTAGTCTTTCAAAAGTTTCTGTAGGGTTGAAATTTTTCAAAATAAAAAGTTGGAGAAAAAGTAATAAATTAGTGGTTCTGCAAAGTGAAGGTATCAGTTGCTACAGTCATATATCTCTGTAACCTGCTCTCAAAGCAATATTTCATTAAGATTTATTAAAAATGACAGAAGATACATCTAATTGAAACTCCTACAGCTCATTCTTTTTTCTTCAGAATGATAGACTAAACCACTATTAAAACTGAAGATGTTATTTGCTCTAAAGTAATAATGAATGTAGTCACCATCTACATAGTCTCTCAAATGAGCAGGTTCGCTTGCTCTTGATTCCTCTCTTCCTGCGCCCTCCAGTCCCCATGTCTAGTCAACCAGTCAGCAACACTGATGATGCTTACCCCATAGTATCTCCTGAGTCTGGCTCCTCCTTTCCATCCATATGTTGGGCACTATGTGACCGGCAGGAGGACCCTATGCTGGTCAACATGCTGTTCCTCTGCATGAACTGCCTTCTCTTTCTCTCTCTCAAGCAACCCCCTCCTCTTTGTTCAGGGATCAGTCCAGGGGGCGCTCCTCTGTGAAGTCAGGCATGGCTTGTTGCTCTTCCTACAGGTTCCCACTGCATTTTGTTTTCCCTGAAGCATGGCTCCCATGGAGCTATGCTGTACTCTGACTAGATTTTCTGTCTTTCCATTGGACTGTAACTCAAATATCTCTGAATCTTTTGTGCCCGGCACAGCAACAGGCACGTAGACAGCGTTTAATAAATGCTTGTAGGAAGAAATGACAGTATGATTAGCTGAATGTGAACTAACATGGAAAACCTCATTTTGACCAAGAGATAGTTCTAAAGTTACCGTGATTCAGAGTGTACATGAAATCTGTTATATTTTTAAAAGCTTAAGGGAATCAAGTTATGGCTAATTCAGTGAACAGTGAGAATGTAGAAGGCAGTCATTCTGAATACTGGACTCTAAAAAAATAGCTCTGATACAACTGAAAATATTCCTGTAAGGAATAGGTTGTGAGGGAATGGGTCTTAGGGAAAGTAGGGTTGTCTGCATGTTGGAGTTTGGAAGAATAAAGGCTGGAGAAATATGGCTAACTAGAGCAGGAGTGATGCCAGATATTAGCACTCTTACCCAATGCAAGCCTCTGAGGTCCCCTCCCCACTGCTGACCAGGAGAGTCTGTATCAGGATGTATCTGCAGTAGTCACTAGTAATGGTTGGTCTCACAGTGCCCCTTTTAGAAGCCACTTAGGAGTAACAGGAAACAGAATTTAAGTATTGTCACCCACTCTAGTTTAATGTTTTAGTGTATCTGGTGAACTTTCAATTCCATGATGAAAAATAACAGTTTCCAGAGGCCTTTTCCAGCATCTTGTGTAACAGCACATAAGGCCATCAAACATAATTTGGAGAGCTGGGGGATAGTATGCTTACAAGAGAGCGAATGGGAATCAAAACCATCTCTAACATTTGATTTCACTTACAATATGAGTGGTTTTAAAATGAAAGGAGATGGGGAGTTATTGTCTAATGGGTACAGAGTTATTGTCTAATGGGTACAGATATGCTGTTGGTATGACATCTTTGCTGGTAGCATTGATATTGTGATGAGAGAAGTCTAATAAAAGTTATTTTTTAAATAATGTTTATTTTTAGAACATTTAGAAAAAGTCTCTCCTCCCCTCCTCTGGATTTGCCCAATTTTTCTCTCTGGTTCACAATTGTGTGTTGGACTCCAAGTGTCCTTGCAGAGGGGAACCCTGCCCCTTTAAGGTGTGCTCCCTGGGGTTACATTGAGATCATGCATGTTGAAATGGAGACCCTAAATACCTCGAGTCAGTAGACATTGGGGCATACTCACTCCTTTGACATATTGAATGGATGCAAAAGGAGGCCTGACTTCTATCAACTGCAAAGAAAAAAGGGGACATATAATGGTGAGAACCACTAACATGCCAAGAACATATCCTCCACTCTGTTAAGAACTGGTCACACATCACTTGGTACTCTAAGCACATTTCACAAAGTTTTCCATTGTATTCTCCCGAGTAGCCTAGCTACATGGATGGCAATAAATAACACTGCAAAGGAAATTCAGTGTCAACTGGTGGGGTTAAAAAACTATTTGAAAATAAAAGGACAAATTGTTTAATTTATTAGGAATTAGCAACTATTTTTATCTGAATTTCACTTAATGAAAATTAAGAACCAAAAATGTATCCATTGTATCCATCTCTTTTCTCTCTCTCTTATTTTCTTTGGCTAGAGTAAAGAGTCAGAGGGGCTTAACATTGTCAGAAATTAGAATATTTAATTTTTACTGGAGTTCAAGATGACTGTATAATATTGTACAGTATAGAAGTGCAGCTGTTGAGTGTTGACAATACATAATATACATTAACACACATAAGGTAGCAGGACTACATCTATAATTTCAAGAGAATTTTCTCTGTGTATGAACATAGTATCCTATTATTAGGACCCCTTGTTCATATTAGATGAGCTTCATATTAAATGAGTTTAACTCAATAACTGTTTGAAATTGATACTGAAAGAAAATGACTTGGGAATCAAAGGACTTCCGTTCTCATTTCTACTTTGCATCTTACTCTGGTCTTGGACAAGAAGTCTGAGCTAAGTCTCCTTTGCCTCCATTTTATCCCCTATGATACATGGTGATCAAAAATACTAATACAGACCTCCCCACCTCTAATTTCTTTAATGTTTACATCTGCACATGGAATGAAATTGTCAAATGGAAGCAACTTCTAAGAACTCCAACTCTTTCCTTTAATTGATCTGAGTGCTAGGAAAAGATTAAAACTAACTGCTGAACTAACGCAAAGTTTCTTTCTTAAAAAGAACTTACAGGATTTTCCCTATAAGGAGTTTAATTTGGAATCCTTTTGCTCAACTTTTAAAATAATTGCAATAATTATAATACTGATTAGAATTTATTAAGTTGGCTGGTAGTCTAAAGGCTTATACTTTACATACACTATTTCATTGATCCTTACAAAATATATATGAGGGAAATAATGTCTCCTTTATTATATAATATGCATATAGGTAATATATAATAATATTATAAGATGAAGAAACTGAGGCTTGGAAGATTAAATGGCTTTCAGCGCCCACATACCTCTCTCAAATCGAAGTCCATCTGACTTTGAAGCATTAGCTAACAATGATTATGCCATTGGATATAGGGCCTTACTCTTCAAACAATGTAGAGAAATGTGAAAATGTGAACTGTAACCCAGTAAATGTAAGTAAAAAATTACCTTCAAACTAAAAATTCATTATGCATATTCTTTCATCAGTGACTTCTTTCCATTTAATACTGAAGGTATTTTTACAGTAACAAGAAAGAAAACTGAAGTGATATTTTTTGTGCTTCAAGTAGAAAAAAGGAGGAAATGGTTGAATCCATTTGGATTCTATTCCATTGCAACCAATCCTGTACAGAAATGAAGCTGTAATAGAAATGAATGTACACTTGTACTAGAGGGAAACATATATAGTCTTTAAAGTTATTCAATTTATATTGCTACTCAGTTGTTAAAATGTGAATGTAGCGTGTATATAAATATGACACCAATGACAGCTATAAAGATAAACCTTTTATGTTGTAACTTCTCAATTTAAGCACACAAGACTAAATTTGGGGAATAAATCATGATAACGGGTAGCCACTACATTTATATGAAAATGAATAAATGTCTTATACTATCAGTTTATTAACCTATAATGAGTAGATACTTTATCATCACTTGGTAGATTTTTTGAACTACCTTGGCACAGTTGTGTTACAGATAATGCAGACTCATCTAGCTGCTAAGAAATTAATTTTATTACCTAAGAAATTGATTTCCTCAGCACTCAATAGTAGATGGGACTGAAAGAACGCGTGACTGACCCAACACATTAGCCAGCTATGTGCCAAACACAGGGGAAGCAGTATATTGAGTTATATTCTTCCTTTATCTGGAGGAGATAAGAAAGGATAAAGATTATATACAGGCAAGGAGGAGGATCAAAGGCAGTAAGAGACCTCAGGGCACAGTGATGAGGAGCCTCCAGGAGCGAGTTCCCAGGATTCATCCACCTAATATTATGGGAATGTTTCCTGTATGGGGAGGAGAGGAGGTGTCCACAGGCAGCTCCTCACACGGTATCTTGTAAGCAGCCATTTCTGCAGTGTGAAATGAGGATCAGCACAAGATTCTCTGGCCCCTTATTTGCCACTATGAAATGCCCTATGGCTTGATGGTCCTATTATTTTGGTTTTGCCCAGGATGAAGGCATTCATTTCAGGAAGCTTTGAAGTGCAAATAGAGACCATTGGAAACAAGAAGATTGTTCAAAGAATGATCCCAGGACATCCTCTGGATTGCATGGCAACAAGCTAATTGAGATAATGAGTACCCTTCCCCGCAGCTGGAGAGGCTGCTCCCCAACTTAACTTTAAAAGAACAGGGCCCAAGATCTCTAAGCGCAGGACAGCTGAGGCAGCTCAACACTTCTCTAAAATCTAGTACCCAAGCATGACTGCCACCTGAGCCTAAAACTTCCTGTGCAAGGATTCTCATATTCCCCCTTGTAAAAGGAAAAACAACAGAGAGAGTGGTCCCTCTCCTGGACCACAGCCCCCTGGTGCACCCAGCCTACCTCTCTGCAAGATGATAAGAGAAAAAGGGACACCTGCATCTGTGGGCTCTTCTGCCCACACATTCCAGCCAAGTCTTCCTCTTTCCACTAGGAATCGAAGATACTCAGTGCCCCCACCTTTCCTACTTCAATCAAATTTACAGGACTTTATGGCACACATTTTGTATGTCTCTTCCTATCCATATTTTCCCTCATATCTTTTCCATTTTCATCTTATGATCTATCATCTTTATATCCATTTTCGAATGCAATGGGATAAAAATTAACAGACTACAAAGGTTTCATTTTCATAAATACATAAGAAAGAAGAGGCTCCCATCACATTTTTGGGGGAAGGAAAAGCCCTCACCCCAAACTCCCAGGTACTTCCAGGTGCATTAGAGCCTGGTAGGTATAGGGAGAGAAGGGCTGCTGTGCTGGGAAGAGCACTGCATTCCAGAGAAGAGCCTGGTGCCTTTTGAGAAACATACAAGCAGGAGCCACGCTGGGTTTGCTCTTGCATTCTGATGCACAACAGTCCCTGGCACATAGTAGGTGACCAATAAAAGTTTGATGAATGACTTGAATGCCTTCCTTAGAAAGAGCCCACTCAGTGAAACGCAAAGGAACACAGTGTGGGAAAAATCCTGGCTTCCCTTGGACCCCTTCTCATCTCCACTTGTGCTCCCAAGTTCCCATAGAGATGCTGCAGCCAAGTTACATGCAAACAGCAACAGGCCTGGCATTCCAGGGAGTGACGCTGTAAATGAGCAAGTTGTGCCAGTGTAAACTGTTAAGCAAAAGGTTGGTCCATAACCCCTTCAGTCGTCTGTAGACCCATGAGAGTAATTAATTGAAACCAACCGACCACATCGGAATTGCTTTTCATGTCAGATTTGAAGATAGCCCCCACCTCCTGCCATTGAAAACCATTGCCAGAGGGCCTCTTTCAGAAGACACCCTGTCTGTGTTTCCCTTGCTGAAGGAAGGCTCAGAAAATGAGCCCCAGCTCTTTACCAGCTGACTTCAAACACACACAATCTCAGCTCACTGGATTCGGCAGGATTCAGCAGCTGAAGTGCAGTCAGAGGTCACTGCAAATCAGCAATCTTTGCACAGAGACCTTCCAGGCCGGCTGCTCCTGGCATCCATCCATGTCCATCCAAACAGATGTGCAGACAACGTGAATGACATCTCCTGCTGCCCTTTAAAATGCTTTGATACCAGAGCTCTCAGCATCCCCATCTTAAGCCACTCAGGTACACACTAGTCAGTCAACAGTTCCAATTAGGGGATCAGAAAAGAAATGAGTAAGACTTCTCCCAGACGGCTCTAGCATGAGAAGTGAATGGCGTGGATCTCACTAATAGATTTTCCCCCATCTCCGGACGAGAAGCCAGACAAGCACAAAGTGCCCATTAAAGGGCGAGTGGCCTTACAACTCCCTGCCTTCTCATCAAGACAATTCGGCCACATATAGCTCTGGAGTCACTTTGCTTGCTGAGCTCCCAGCCTTTATTTTATCACCAGCAAACAAGGCCCGTGGCAAGCCAGTGAAATTATCTACAGCCTGTGATCAGAATTCTGCTGTTTCCCCTCGTCTCCTCTGCTTTGCAAGTATTTTCTGGGAGACGACGTCCAGAGAAGATTTGAGCAGCCATGCTAATTAGCACTGACCTTCAGCCTCGGGAATGCCGATGAGTCATGCTGTGGGTAAAGGGGAAAATGGTTTATCAGGATGGAAAACACATCTCACAGCACAAATGGTGTCTCTTCTGGGCTATTAGTACTCACATAAATAGAAACTTTACATTCTGTCATGAAAGCATAGAGAGAAGAGGCCCCCAAATGATGACTCAAGCCTGCTCCCTAATTTATTCACCAGGATCATGCTTCCTCAACCCTTTTAGGGAAAGGAAGGACAAAAAGGAAATAATATTATTAAGTATATTAGCTAGCTATTCTGAGTAACAGACCTTCTAAAACACTGTGGTTTAACCAGCAACCAGTAATGATCTCTCCGAAGCGCAAGGGTAGGGTAGGTGGTTCTGCTGGTGATCAGGGCTTGGCACATCTCGGCTGGACTTGTTCATGCTTCTGGAGTCAAGTGCTGGACTGGCTGGGGTTGGGGGGTGGTCACTGGTCTAAAATGGCCTCAGTAGGAATGACTCAGCAATCTCCCACTTGGCCTTTAATCTTGCAGGCCAGGCTTGTCCCTGTGGCAGTGGCAAGGTCCCAGCAGGGAACTGAGGGCTAAGCTTGGAACCTGCAGGCTAGCATCTCCAATGCATTCTGTTAGCTGAAGAAAGTCATGTGGCCAAGCCATATTCAAGGAGTGGGGAGATAGATCCCACCCCTTGATATCACAGCTCACATGGCAAAGGTTATGGATACAAAGATGGATGGAGATTTGGGACCATGAGGTGACTCACTTGCCATGATGGAGATGGTAATGAAGGAAATAATTTGAGTGAA
Organism: Vicugna pacos; assembly: GCF_048564905.1. NCBI lineage: Eukaryota > Metazoa > Chordata > Mammalia > Artiodactyla > Camelidae > Vicugna > Vicugna pacos. Next base: position 44,605,769 of record NC_132993.1, on the reverse strand, counting down.
AGATGGAATAGGTTCAAGGTGTTCAAAAGAATGGGATTGCATCTAACTCCTTTCTCTTCTGCCCATGCCCTCTCTTCAACTTTCTCCTCAAATGTTGAAAGATTCAGTGCGTATTTGCCTGGAAAAAATTGGCCAAGTCTGATGACCTAGGATGTCGTCCAGCTCCTCTCTAAGAAATACTGTTGGCTCCCCCAGGCACAGGGCACAAATCTCAGCAGGCGGCTTTGAGGCCGGCGAGAGTCAGGAGGGCTCCTGGGGCAAGGAGGATACTGCAGGTGATACTCAGGCCACTTCTAGGGGAGGACTGGGAGAGCGAGGAGGAGAATCTTAGCATCATCCTGTAAGATCTGGGCCCCACCTACCTGCAATCATCATTCACCACTTTCTGGCACAGGCACCTGCCACATGGCGGGCTGCACTACCTTCATTTCCTGAAATGTGTTGTGGAAACTGCTCCACATCTGCGCATACATGCCTTCTGTCTAGAACAGCTCTCCCCACCCAGATGTCTCCACTTTACCCTCTAAGTTTCAGTGTGAAAGTCATACCTCTGTGCTTCCAGAACTTACCTCATCCAGAGCACTCACCATTCTATCATAATTGCTGACTTTTCTGTCTTCCTTGTGATTTTTGTCAGTTCCTTTAGAGACGACAAATAAAAGTCTTTAGTCCTTATACTCCCAAGGTGAACCAAGCCTTTGATCTCCATATTTCCAGGGTTTACTTCAGAGCCCACTGCATAGAAGGGCTTAACAAACACAGCTTCATGTTCTCCTTGGGGAACACTGTAGCCTCTGTTTATGGAGCAAATGTAGGTCTGTGAAGCCTTAATTTACTTTCCCTATACCTCAGGAGCAGAGCCGACTGGTCTCATTCCAGTTTTGTAGTTGACTTGGGCAAATTTTAACTAATTTGCCTAAAATAACTTGTCTCCTAAGTGTCAAAGCAAGAACTGAAATCTCCATCTTCCAAGTTTAAGCCTAGTATTCTTTCTCTTTAACTTCAGGTTTAAAATGTATTTATTTAACTTTTAATGCCCTTACTTAATTCCCAAAGGGAATTTATTCAATAGATATTTAAACAACAATCATATATTTAGTACTGTTCTTCAAGCTAAGAATACAGTGATGCATAAGACAGATCAAGTAGGGATTAGACAATAAACAGTACTTATTTAATCTATTTATTTACAAATGAGATACTTAGCATTTGATACATACCATTTGCTATTTTGTATGTTTTTTGTTTACAGATGAAGGAACTGAAGCACAGAGAGGTGAAATCACTTGTCCAAAGTCACACGTGTGGTAAGTGGTAAAGCTGGAATATGAAGCCAGTCTGGTTCCCAAGTCTGTACTCATAACCACTCCTTGAGTCTGCCTGATATAAATGTTCTATAATGTTAGGTCATGATAAAGATTCTAAAATAAATAAATAGGGTAGGGAGCAAAAAATGGATGCTGCTTTAGACATGGTGAGCAGGAGCAGCCTATCAGAAGAGGTGATTTTGGAGCAGGGGCCGGAATGAAGGGAGTGGTGAGCCTTGGTGGGGAAGAGCATGGCAGGAAGAGGGAACAGCAAGTGCAAAATCTCTGAGATAGGAAAATGCTTGGTGAGTGATGGAAGAAACATTTAGAGGGATGATCAGGGGCAAAGTGAGAGAGGAGTTGCTTTTGGGGCCATACTAAAGAGTTTGGATTTTATTTTAGTATGAATTATGGTAGCTTAAATAATTACCAGTGATATAAAGAATAAAAACAAAATCAGATAAGTGAAAAAGAGAGGGTCTAGGGGATTGGAATAAAGGTAGAAAACAAATCAGAGCAACATCATGGGTAAGGTTAGACATGAAATGAAGACCTTACATTTTGCTAGTGTATGTAGGTCCATACACTTTCCTACCAGCATCAGGCTGCAGAGTTGAGCTTGAACTTCTTTGTGGACATTGAAAAGAGGAACAGATGGACAGCTCCATGCTTCTTAGTATCAAAAGATAAAAGGAAAGATGTTGTTTAGAAGCACACCTATTCCAGATACTGAGACCTTGGGGAATTCTCTAGCTGACTGAGAAAGTGAGTTAGAATCCTGAACTGAGCAAAAGAAAAATTAAGGCATTTTGTAACTAGACAGAGATATTTTATAACTACACTGAGATGTACAAAGTTTGAATGGTTTACATGGTGAAAACATGAAAACTGAATATGAAAATCATCCTGTGTTTCTTTATATATAGGAGATATAGTCCACACAGTTTACAAAGACCACATTTTGAGGCTCAGATCATATCTATGATGATAAAATGATTGATTCAGTGGTTTAGGCTGATCCAAGGGTGAGGATGGGAGGCAGAACCGTCAGTCTCCACACACTGTCAATATAATGGTTGAGAAAAAGAAATGGACCACATAACAGCCCCATAGAGGCCAGGCAAGGGCAAGGTGTTTCTCATTTCTGGCATATGAAAGAGAGAAGAACCTGCTCTTTTATTGTATTCTCTTGACAATCATTACTGCAAACCAACTTTTTTTTCTACTTACTAGATAAATGGAGAAAACAGGCAGATTGGTTGAGGAAACCATGAGGGGGAGGTTTCTCCACTAACCTGTGTGCTCATTAATACTCATAACAGCTCCTGTGTTTTGAGTACTTATTCCATTTCAGACAGGCTTGATTTCTTTCCATGCATTCCTAAGGAAAGCTCTTTACCTTCTGCAGGCAGGCACTTGGTAGGATTTAATGGGACAAGGAGCCTCACGAGCCTTGGGTGGTGCACCTTAATTAAGTCCCAAAGTTTTGATGACATAATAGCTAGAACATTTGAAAGCCATGCAAGTTGTTTAGGCTATTCAGAAACTACATTATAAACGGAATGTCGGAGCTCTTATGGTCCCTAGTGACTAAGGCCAGGGCTGAACATGGAAAACCTGGGATTCTGCACAGGGATAAGTGTTGATGACCGCTCTGAGGAAGAGAGGAAGAGAGGAAGAGAAAGAATGTGTGGCTGTGAAGAAACCCACACTCTTGATCCAGTCCTTTTCAGGCCCCTTCTGATCCTTTACATTTCTGAGTCTTTGGTTCTGCTTTATACAATCTTGCTCTTATTATAGAGGAGGGGGACTAAGAAAACACCATTGGGTTTGTTGTTGGAAAGTCATGGAGACTTTCTTGAGGGCAGCCTCAGCAGTAGAAGGGATGGGAACCAGATTCGGAAAAAGCAGGTGGTGAGGTGGAAGGTGTGGAGGGCTCACCCAGAAAGTGGCAGAGTTGGGAAGGAGAGAAATTGCATGGTGGTCTGAAGATGCAGTGGGTTCAAGAGCTATTCTCTTTCCAAAATAGAAGAGACCTGCTGTACATGGACATAAGGTAGAGTTCCAGAGGATAAATGAAGGATAAAGGCTGGAGTCAAGAAGGAATGGGCAGGAGTTAGCCTTTTATTTAGCCTCAGAAGTGAAACAGACACTTTTGAGACAGATTCAATAGAAGAGGACACCTGAGTTGTTACTTTGAGGAGGAAGGAACTCCTGCTGTCCAGGCAGCTTCATTCTTCTCAGGAAAACTAGGAGTGCAGGGTGGGGCCTGGGAATGGGGTGGGGAGGGAGTGTCACCTACCAAGAATGAGGAAAGTGAGGTAGGACTAACGCTGGGGGGAAATGGAAAAATGCTGAGATGGCTTCTGTCACATTGCACACAGCTCTTGAGAAAGGGCCGGACACGAAGTAGGTTCTCAGTACAAATGTCTAGAGGTGTCTTGGGTAGTGTTCAGAAATAAAGAATAAACTTCAGCACTGGCTAGGTACAGAAGCGAACAGGTTTTCTCTGCTTAGGACTCAGCTATGGAGGGGAGTGAGGAGGAAGAAAAGTCCTTAGTAGATTTGGGAAAGATCTCAACAAATGTTAGCTGCAGTCAAAGGCAGCAATAGGAAAAGTAAGTTCTAAACCTTCCAGCCATACAAGTATATAATGCAGTTTCCTCCAAATAATTGATTTAATCTTCCGTAAATATATCATTTCTTACTCTATTCCTCCTTTCCATTCTCCTACATTTATTAAGTACCATTGGGCCATGGGCTGTACCAGAGATAATTCTAATACTATTCTTACATGTGTAGGGCACTTTCTTTCATATTCACTTTCTTATTTCATCCTCTTGAAACCTCTCAAGGGACAACAGGAGGGACAGTTGTGTCCATCTTATTTTATGGATGAGGAAAAGGACTAAAGACAGTCTCAGGAAGGTGACTTCTCACCTTCCAGTTTCCTGTGTGCTCCCTCAGCCATGACTTTTCCCTTTCCAGCTCTGTCACAGTCAATTATTTATTTGTGTAATTATTTACTTAAAGTCTATCTTCCCTGCTGAATTGTAGCTCCATGAGGGAAAACTAAGGGTCTTGTTCACTACATTTTCCTGGTGGGTCTTGTTATCACTGAATCCTCAATGTCTAGACCTATAGTGGATAATCAGTAGATTTGCTGATGGTGGTTCCTCATGATCTTTCTTGAACAAATCTATTTCTTTAAAGGTATTTTATGACTAGAAGACCCTTGTAAAGCTATATGAATTGAGATACTTGGGTTTTTACATTATCTGCCCAGTGTTTTACAACGATGTCACTCAAACTTAATCTAACAGCCTGTCATGTAACAGGTGATCAATAATTTCTATTGTGGTTGAAGATGATTATATATGTAAAAGAGCCAGAACCAGAGCCTCAGTGTTCTGACTCAAGGTCACATTTGTCCTACCTTTCTCTGCTTCCCCAGTATAAGTAGAACAGTTCTGGAGCTAGCAGGCAACCAGTAGATAGCTACTGAATCAATCAATGCATTGGTATCACTAGATACAGAATTAATGTCTGTGCAATTACTTTTTTGCTGGTTCGTTGGGTTTAAATATCTACCAATGACACCTATGATATTTAAACTCCATTGTTTCATAGCCAAGAATGATTTTGTTTGTAGCAAAAAAAAAAAAAGAGCAGGAAAAGGATATAGGTGATAATAAAATGGAAACAGACAGCTGATAAGTATTTCCCTCACCAAGACATCATTAACTGAAGGAGAGGACTTCAGTTATCTTTGTTTACCTCTTTGACATTAGAGAAATAAGAAATGAATGTCTTTTAAAATTTACATGGATTATTGTTCAGCTAAAAACAATCACTAGACTAAACTTTCAAGGCTTACCACACCTTCCCCTACCCCTACTCACTCTCTGACCTCAGTTTCCTCATTTGCATAATGGGGGTACTGATATTTGCATTATTTGCTTCTCTGGATCAAATAAGATGGATGTTTAGTAAGAGCCACATTTTTCTGGCTTGGTTGCAACTCAAAGGATGATTTGTTAACTGAAAAATTCCTTACAGCAGAGAATCATAGAAAGATAATATATACCACAGGTATTTCATCAAAATGTGTGTATCTAAAATGTGCACCTTTGTGTTCACTGACCAAGCTTTACTCTAGGACATGACCTCTTCATTCATATGGATCTGCCAATGGGATGTCCTATGGTCTTTCTGGCTCAGATCCATTTCATTAAAGATGTTGAAACTTAAAGACTCTTGTAAAATGATAGGAATTGACATCCCTAAATTTTTTAAACATTTTCACCAGTACTTTACAGTGGTCTTACCCAAACTTAACTTGACAAACAGCACTTTTTTTGGCAACTCACTTTATGAAATCTTTACAAATCACTCAACTATATTTGTGGAAACAACGCTCTGCCTTTTACATTCATAACTCATCACTCTGAAATTAAGTTAAATTAGTATAAATACTAATATAAATTAAATAAATACAATTTCTAAAAATAAATTTAGAAATAACTATAACTTTTAGTTCACCGCACAACAGGTAGGAATAGAGGCTCATTGGCCTTGTAGACCAGTAATTTTCAGACTATTTGAATGCAAATCCAGAATAAGAAAGGCATTTGCTGTTGCAGCCCTATCTGTACACACGCAAGCACACACATTCACACACGCACAGACACACACTCACACAGACGCACACACACATACTCACATACTCATACAAATACAAACACACACACATGACCCTCAAACAAAAATTTTAGGAAACACACTCTACCTTACCCTTATGATGTGTCATACACTTTCATGGTTTTCTTCTATTTTACTTATAAGCTTTTTAAAAACAAATTCTGGGTGCAACCTTCTAAATTGTGTTCATGATGCACTCATGGATCTCAACCTAGAGTTTGCAAAAACCCTGTCCTAGAGAGTCAGTTTTAAGCCAACAATGTTGGGTTTGATGTGGTCCTCAGCCAGCCTGTTACATGGAGGAGATGAGAGGGTCAGTGTGCCTGGCAAGCAGATTGAGGGGAAGTCGGTTGCGAGAGTTTCTAGTGGAAATATGTTACATGCAAGTGTGAGGCTTGAGTTTTCTCTCAACAAGGCTTCCTGGTAATTGTTCTTAATCCTGTGCCAGATCTGCCAGTCATCCTGTATAACGGGATGAGATGGGTTTCCCATGGCACTTTCAGGGTAGCTAGCAGAAGTCAATCCAATAGAAGTGTTGTGCTCTCAGCCAGTCCTTGGAGAGAATAAAGATGGCGCTGGAGACAGAGCCACCAGCTTGTGATCTGCAGTGACACATCATGCTCCTCCCCTCACACACAGTGGTTCACGATTGTATGTCACATGCTGACAGGACTGCCAGCTGGGCCAGGGCGACTCACAAACCACTCACCTTTAGACCTTCAGCTCACTCATCAACCCTGATGCAGTAATCATTTGGCTGTTTCTAGAGGAAAGCATGAAAGACTCCTACTGGAGTCTGGGATGTAACCTGAAGACAAATGCAAATATTAGAAATGAATAAAAACAAGGGAATGCTCCCAGGCTACAGTTGTCCACCCAAACCAGGCATGCGTCATCCAACTTCCATGGAGTCAGAAGAGCTTTGAAGGAGGTTTACAATTTTGGGGCACTATACTGATATAAGGACTTCTTATTCTTGATTTCATTCTTTGGGGCTCTGCAAAAGTATGTCCAGGAAAAGTTCACTTCCATCTCAATCAGGCTTTTCAACATCTGGCAAAACATGGAACCCACTGTCAGTCAAGGCTTCCCTGCCCCTCAGTATCTACATAAAATGGGCTGGGAACTCAGTTCTACTCTCTGTACAGCCAAGGCCTTGCTTTCACATTTCTGTGACTTCTAGAGTTAGGGATAATTATTTTGGATTTGAGAGCTTCTCTACCTTATTTTTCTGTTACGTGCATCCATGGGTGTGACCATGTTGACCCAGGTGTAGAATTGAGTCCTTACTTCAGCTCCACAAAGATCTGCTCAGAAGGGTATTTGTGTTAGCAGACACACCAAAAGCCGTAAGAAGGCAGAAGTGGTGTTTCATTGCAGTAAGTGAACCATTTTCAATTAATTATTAGGCAACCTATTTCTTATTTTTGCCCTCTTTCCCCAACATTTGACTTCCACCTACTCCCAGGCATTTTTTAAGGACATCTGTATTCCATATACTGCCTATGGTCTTACATTATCTTGCAAAACCTCAGTGTCTTTCAATGCCCAGGCCACCTACACATGTTTCTCTCCTTCTGTTAATCATAGCAGTTCTTTTCTCTCTGACCCTTATCACCAAGCTCAGCTCTGGTCCCCACCTTTGCAAATCCAAATCATACCCGACATTCAATGGTGGAAGAAAAATAGGGTAATTGCAATAAAAATATTTCATTTGAGAAAGGGGAAAAAAAAAACACACACATGCAGTGGCCACTATTGAAAACTGGTAATATCTCATGCAGGACAAGAGTAGCCTGTCCTGGCTGCCTTGGCAGTGGAATGAGCTATATGACCAGTCAACCTGGATGCCCCCAGTTCTGTTCTCTGGAAGGTTCTCTCCTGTACACTGTCCACCATGGCATCATGTGAGAGGATTTTAGGGAAGAGTTTCCAATTCCAGAGGCTGCAATCTTTCCTGTAGTTGCCTACTTCCCGTTAGTGTGGATTTGGGACCTGCTCATCGTAGGGGTTGAGCAATTACAGGCATATGAATGCCACGCTGGGGTTTCTCTGGCAATTACAGTTGCTTCAAACTACCCATTATCTTGGCTAATAATAATCATAATACCTAATACATTTACAGATTTATTGAGTGTTTTCTATGTTCAAGCACTCTTCTAGACTCTTTACATATACTGTCTTAGCCAAATCTTTGAAAGAACCACATGCAGGAAATACTGTTATTGTCCATCTTTTGTAGGGAAGGAGACAGAGGCAGCAAGACTTAAAAAAAACTTGCCCAAAGTCACACAGCTAGTGACATTGGGATGGAATTCAGTCAAACCAACTACAGAGCCCAAGCTTTTTAACATCTATGTCATGTTGCTTAACCAAAGTTCAGTTGAGCTGTGGGGTTTTGAGTGCAGACTCAAGCCTCTAAACTTCTGTCCCTTAGCAATGTGCCTCTCTGGTCTCATTTTGGCCTTCGCCCCTGAGGACTGGTAAACAATAGCCTAGGCAGGGAGGCAAAGCCATCTGAGCCTCGTTCCTGGAAGTTCATCCAGTGCATGACTCAGCACAGTGAAATTTGACAGTCAAATTTTGTAGCCCTCAATTAACCAGGGATCAGGATTTTCCCAAATCCTACTCTTACCTCCCCTTGAGGTTCCAGCATTTTTTCCTGCCTCTGCTGACACTGAGTGTGACTTGTGGAAGAGGCTTTGATGTTGCCACGCCTTCAAGCTCATGAATAGCTGACTTGAAGTCATCTAGCCCTGTTGACCACAGGCTATCAAGGCCTTTCCTAAGAAGACTGTTTCTCTCCCATCATGTTTTCAAATGGATCAGCTTGTAGGAGAGCTTTTGTTTTTCTTGTCAGGCCATACAGCAAGATGTAATCCTGACATTTCCTACCAAGTCTTTTAAAGGCTTGAGCTGTGATAAGACTATGGTTTAAATCCGAAAATATAGCAGACACATTGGCCAGGAAAGACTAAATTACACTACATTAACTAGCACCTTCAAAATCTCAGTGGCTGACAACTACTAAGGTTTATCTCTTCCTCATGCTTCATACCCCTTGCTGATTGACAAGGGGTGCCCCACTCATCATCCAAACTGAGGAATTCAGGGTGATGGATCAGCCAGCAACTTGAAGACGGTAGGTTGCCATGATGAGGGCCAGGAGTGCTCAGGGAAACCTTGCACCAAAAATTAAGTGCTCAATTTTGCTTAAAATGTATTGGTCAGAATAGGTAGGTCACATGGCCCCATCCAATCACAGGAACCAGTAAATTCAATTCTAGCTTATGTCTGAAAGGCAGGGAGCAGCAAATGTTGGGTGAGCTACTAACGCCCACAACAGTAAGCTCTGTTACCACATTGCAGGCATTACCAACTTTCTAGCCAGGAGAAAAGAAATCCTCAGCACTCCATCCCCCCTCCTGACTTAACCAGTTTCATATTTTATGTTCATCCCTTGCAACTCCTCACCTCAGGGTGTCAATATCTGTAGTACTCAGGATTATTCTGGGTACAAGTGACAGAAGACCACTTTACATTGGCTTTTGAAAATATGGAATTCTTTGTTTACACTATTTAGAAATCCAGAGCTGTGTTAAGCTTTGGGCATAGCTGGAGCCAGCAACTCAAATGATATCTCTAGGAGAGTAGCTTTTTCCATTTTAATTTTTTTGGCTTTGCTCTTCTCCTTGTTGGTTTCATTCTCAAGAAAGATCCCTCATAGGGTGGCAAAAACAGACACCTATAGCCCTAGGCTTACATTCTATCGGGTTAGCCATCTTCATGGAGAGTGTACTGGTTTTCCAGTAGCATTAGCAGACATCACTGGTCCAGCTTAGAACACATACATATCACCTGTCACTGTAGCCAAGGAAATAAGGTGCCCTGATTGGCAGTTCTGAGTCATGTGCCCAACCCCAGGCCTCCATCTGGACTTTATGGGCCAAGATCAAGGGAGGGACAGTTCCTGAGAAAAAGGAAATGACCTGGTCTAGAAGAAAAGAAGATGACAGGCAAAACAGTAGATATTCACTACAATTACATGTCATTTGTATCCCCATTTTCTGGTTGAAGATATTGAGACTGTAAGATTAAGGAGCAAGTCCCAGATCTTGCAGTATAAGCCTGAAATTCAAACTCAAGTCTAATTGCAAATGACATTTGATTATTTGCTGTGCCCAGTTGCCTGCTGTGCATTCCTATTACTAATCTAATAATCTGAAATGTATAACCAAAGTGGAGCATGAGTTTTTGAATGTTTAAATTAAAAAAATGAGATATACAGTACTTCTCAATATTTAGAAAATTCTGATGAAAAAGATGACTATAACATGATATGCACCCTCAAGCTATCTAATCTTTCTACAAATAGAAAAAATAAACCATGAATTTTTTTTAAGTTCATGATCTCCTTTAGAAAATTAAGTGGTTAAAATGAGTTAATTGATAAATACAAATTCCTTTTTAGAAAGGACACAGATTTAATATAAAATAATTGCCTCTTTATGACTGATTTATCTTAAGCCTGACTGCATTTAAATTATATCTTGCCCTTATTCAGACCCTATCTAGGGAAATAAATGAACCTTTCACTCTGGAAGGAGATAGAATGGAGAATGCCCCATGAGGAGACAAAGAAGAAATAATCTGAGTTCTTAAAAGATGGATTGAGGTCCTTTTTTTCTCTTCTTGGTCTGTGAGGAAGACATACATATCCCGCTGTAATAAATCGTGGGTCACTTATAACGCAGTCCCTTCTAATGTGGATCTATTAGGGATGCCTTCTTGCACCTCCCAGAGCCCACCACCGCTGTCTTGTCCATCTGAGCCTCCCCTGGGAGTCTGATGCGCAGTCATCTCCCCCAGGGCCCATGGAGAGACCATTTTGGTTGCTGTCTGTAAAGACAGGGTGCAGCTTGCTTGGCTCCTGAAACTCCAGTCTCATGCTGTGAATTTTCCTTTGAAGTAAAATATGTGACATTCTAGACCTTGGGCCTTTCTCTCCAGGAAAAGAGAAAGCAAACACTGGGACAATCACTCACATCCTTCGAGGCCAGATAGCTCCAACTGAGACCAAAGGGTGGGGGGCAGGGGAGCAGAATGTCTTGGTTATTTTACCTCTTTGCCTAAACTGTCCACAGTTACCGGATAATTGCCGATGTACCTCTTCGTATGCATAGATTTAGAAAAGTTTATATTTTCAATTGAATGGGCTTAATTGTCTCATAAAATTGCATTGTACAAAATAGGGAATTTTGCTGTAACTGGGAGCAGATAAATCTGACCATAGCTAGAGGGTGATGTGAGATTAAAAGATGGTTCTTTGCTTTGTTTTCTAGTGGAGAGATTACAATAGGCTTGAATGCTCATGGGAACAATTCAGTACAGAGAGAAAAGCTGACACTTGAGTAAAAAGAGGAGATTGCTGGGGCTGCGTCCTTGAGTAGGAGAGAAGGAATAAGACCTAGTGTACGAGTGGATGGATTGACCTTGGACAACTCACTTATCCTAACCAGAGGGCACATGGTTCCCACAGTATAGGTGCAGAGAGTTGTGGGGATGTGGTGATAGGCACCTGTGAGGGTTCTCTTCAGATTGCTTCAATTTATTAGTGAAATAGAAAATAAGGTATTCAGCTGAGATAAGGATGAGGGAAGGGGCATTGAAATTTGAGGAGAAAGAAAAATGTGAAAGATGTAAAATATTCATCTGGTTGAATGGTAGAATGAATGACCTAGATGAACAACCCAAAGAAGCCTATTTCTGGATTGTTAAGTGATAAACATGACCCCACAGACTCAAGCTGTCAGTGCAAGCTTTGAATTCTGATTGGAATTGTCATGTGGTGATGAAATAACACCTGATGCACAGTGGGGGATGGTCTACCGGTGGTGGATTTAACCTCACAGTCTTTCAAATATCAAATAGTCTATAAAACAAAAGTATTTTCAATTAAATAAAATAAAGACAGTCTCCTTAGACAAGGATAGGCCCAAAATAGAATGCTTTGGAAGATGTATTAAGAAACATTTCGGGCTTGAGGAAAAACCATTGCAAATGGAGAACCCAAAAGATAATGCAGCTTCCAAAGGAGGAAATATAATCTAAATCAGAATGTTGTTTAAATGCTGGGGGAAAAAAGCGTGTCTATAATATTTTTGCAGTATAATTTTGGAAGTGCAGAAGATATTAACATTTAAAGCAACATTTACAAATAAACTTTTAAACAGGGTATTTGGACCTGACTTGCTCGCTCCCCTAGGGTAGCATTCAGATGGTCTTCACTCCCTGAATTTGCACACCAAATGTCGTGGGTATGTGGTATGCGCCTGTTTCTGGAACTGAGCACATAACTGTCATTGAATTCTCAAAACAGACTCTGATTCCGAAAGAGTTAATAATGACTTCCTAAAAAAATCTACATCAGAAAACTTATCATAGAGGTAGAATATTGTACATCAAAAAATTTCTGAAATGAAGATTTAGAAACAGCTGGATTAGTAGGAAACATAATGGATTAGGAATCAAGAATCTGGATTCTAGTTTTAAATTTGCTTCTAGCAAGTCTTCTGATAATGGACAAATCTCACTGACTAGGACATCAGCTTCCTCCCCTGTGAAAGAATGGAGCTGCAATGCCTGACTGCTCAAATCTCTTTCAGTTCTAACATGGTAAGATTCCATGAATATGGATCACACTGCATGATTTTTGTTAATAAAAATGAAGACTGTCTTTATCTAAAATGAGGACTCTGGCAGGGCGTCACACTTCCCTCTGGGTCCTCCTTTTCTTCTCCCAGTAAGTCCCAATGACAAACCGTGTACTAAAGTAAAGTAAATAACAAGCTGATTCTAGAGGACGCTTTGGCTAAAATGGTAGTACTAAGTGACACTTAAGATACATTACCCTCTCAGATGCTTACCAAGGACAGACTTCTAAATATTTGCATCTGATATAACACAATGACAGAGGGGGGGTTATTTGTACTTCCAAGAGTAAGGAATGTGAAGGGGCTGTGAGTAAGAATATTTCCACATGAGTGACATTTAAGTTCCTGCTAATTATCAAAGCCTCTCCACAGTGTATATATTACTGCAACTTTCACTGACAGAGCAGTGAATTTGTGATGGTGCATGAGTTGCTATAAATGGTCTGCTGGGTCATCTGCTCCTACCATCTTAGAGCACACACACCTCAGTTGCTATGGAAGCAAGGCTCCAAGATGGCCCGCAGTGAGTCTTGTCTCCTCATGTTTGCACCTTTATATAGGTCCCTCCCACAGTGCATCAGGTTTTGAGTGTGTGAACAATTGAATATAGCAGAGGTGAGGATATATGGCTTCCAAGTCAAGTTCATAAAGGCACTGGAGTTTTTGCCTTGGTCTTTTGCATTACTCACACTGCAGGAAGCCATCTGCCATGTCATAAAGACACTCAAGCAGCTCTGTGGAGAAACCCATGTGGGAAGAACTGAGATCTCCTGTCAACAGCCAGCACTAATTTACCAGTGAATGAGTCACAACAGAAGCAGATCCTCAACAAGCCTTCACATGACTGCAGCCCCAGCTGACATCTTGACTGTAATCTCATGAGGGACTCCAAGCCAAACCCTCTCAGCTAAATTGCTACCAAATTCCTGACCTAGAAAAACTATGTGTGCAATAAATGTTTACTGTGTGTTGAAGCTACTAAGCTTAGGGATAATTTGTTACACAGAAATAGAAAACTAATATAGTTGCTTTACTTTTCTGAGGTTCCAGAGCAAATAACGCATGCTGAAAAGAGAAATTAGGACAGGCAATAGTTTTCAGTAGAGACTGGTTAGTATCATGAATGACGATTATCATTCTAGCTCAAGCTACAGTCCTGTGTGTTCCTATGATCCTGAATGAACAGTGTTAATCCAGGCCATCCAAAAACTTCCCAAAATACGTGGTGAGAATAACATTTTTGAGATGTTAAACCAATGTATTTATCTCTTGATAATTCCTAATTCCTAGTTGCTCTCCCCCCCCCCCCCGCCCACTTCCACATCATGGAAAAAAATAGAACCACTAAAGAACAGGCAAGTCACAGCTCAACTTAGAATTAAAAAAAAGCAAGTAGCCCTGTGGCCAATGGGGTGCAGCTTGCAACATGGAATCAGAATGGAAATTTAGACATTCCAGAGAAGGGGCTTGGGATTAGGCCAAAGTTTACCACATCCATGGCACTTAAGGCACAGAGAAATTCCTATGTGTTCCAGTGGGGAAAGAAGGTCATAGTTGAGGATGTTGACTGTCAAGTTCTCCTGGGGGAGAGGCAGATACCCACAGCAGGGGGGTCCTTTTGGAGCAGGCTCCAGAACAGACTCCTCCAGCTGGATTCTCAGTGGGAGCCACAGGCAGGCCTCAGGGAATCAGGTAGTGTGGGGGATGAGGGGACCATCAGGCTGTAACGTGCCTGATCACAGGTAGATTCATCAGCCTCAGCTACTCAGTGACAGATTCAGCAAAGTCCTAGAGATTATCTCAATGCCGGGGAGGACATGTAGGTTTTCCCTGCGACTTGCCAAGCTGCCTCCTTGTGCAGGGGGAGGTAGGAGAAGCCCTTGAGAGGAGGGAAAGTAGTTCTTCCAAAGAGGCTATTATTATTATCAGAAGAGACTGATGTAGCTTGAATTGAGGAGATCAAGTGTTTTCCACCATCAGCTGGAATGGGGCCTCATAAACAAATACTCTACACTGTCACATGTCACACAACCTATGGTCACATCCCTGTGAGGCTCTGAGCTTCCACTCCTTTTCCCCAACTTCCCACAGTCCTCAGTGCTCCAAATCTTTCCAGTAGGAACTGGAAGATGAAAAGGATTATAAAGGGATCTTACTTTGGAGGTCACTGCTATGGTCCAGGTGAGATCTGTCACTGCCCTCATTCATAACCTAATCCAAAGCCACAGCCAAAGAATAACCAAACAGCAGATGTGTTTGAGTTTTCATGGCAGCCACTGGGTCCTTTGCACCAACCTCCTGAGCCAAACCCCAAGCTCTGCTGTTCACATGCTGGGTGACCCCTCGCACTCTTGGCCTGGGCTTCCTCACTTTAAAAATAGAATGGAGGTAATAGTGGTAATAGTGGAGGGGGTGGAGGATTCTATCTCTGTTCATTTGTTTGTTTTGTTTGCTTTGTTTTTCGAAGTGGGCATGGGGAAACGGGAGAGAGGATGGGACCAGATTAGATTCTCTCCAATGATTATCCAGCCTTTAAGACTGAGGCTTTATATTGTATTATGTTCTTATGAGGATGCTACAGCTTCCAAAGACCCCTGCATAGTCTACACTTGAGGTACTTTTTAAGCATAGACTGAACATGTTCAGCACACAGACCAACGGTGAGAAAGCAGCGCCTTAAACTTCAGCTGCTGTCGGTCTTCAGTAGGCCAACGAGGACACTCCTTGTTTCTAAACTTAATTCATAAAACCCGTTACCTATGGAAATGGGGGAAGATTGCTTTCTAATAGCTGATCCTCAAGTAGCTAGTCTAACGTAAGGCCAACAACTGAACCCGAATAAGCACCCCAGCAGGGGGCCTGCCCCCGCCAGCTCTTTCTACGCCCTGCAATCTAGCTGTTGTAATAACAGCCAACCAAACCCAGCACTCAGATCAGAGCCCAATGCAAACAAACTCACAGACTGTCTAAATCTTCTAAAGAAATAAAGATGAATGAAAAGCAACTGACTTACTCAAACTGAAAAAGAAAAAAAAAAGTAGGTAGGGGAAGAAGCAACAAGATAAAATATTTTATCATTTGTGTCCAACCACAACCATGTAGGAAAATATTTTTGCTGTATCAATGGCTAGATTTAGTGGTGTGCTGTTTTAAGTTTTTTTTTTTTCTTGCCAGTTCTCCCAAAGGTAGTTTTATTTTGCTGAAAAGGCAAAGAAAGGGGTTAGAAAAATTAGCATTAATTAAACTTTATTTCCTTTGGCCACAGGCCACACAGTTCAAATAAAGTGCAGCCTCTGGCCAAGTCCCCTTACAAGCAAAATTCAGAATGCATAGTTTAATTCATTTATATTTTGTTTTTCCAACAAGGGAAAAAAGAAAAAGGGGGAGGATAGAAGAAGTTAGAAGGTGAACAGGAAATATGTCTTCTGTTTGGCTTCTTTTAGTTTTCTGCTTTTGGAGGAAATAAGTGAGGGATGGGGCAGGGCAGGATACAAAATTATTTTCAGCTATATAAAGACATATGCGAATATATAAATAAACAAATATAATACATTCAGTGAACAGAAGCTCCATTCAAAGTGTTATTTTTGACCCCTGCCTTTCCCTCCAAACTGCTTTTGAAATAGACCGAGATCTAATTGCTTCTCACCCCTTCACCATGACTCCACCAGTCCAAGCCACTATCATCTCTTCAGCAGAATACTTAAATAGCCCCCTAAACTGCCATGTGTCCTTCTAAGAATGTGTGCTCTAGTAAGCCTGATCTGGCTGTCTCTACCTCCAGGATTTCATCTACTGTTCTCCCCTTCACTCCTTCTGTTCCAGCCATGAGCTGTCCCTCAAAGATGCTAAGCATTCTCTTACCCCAGGGCCTTGGCACTTGATGTTCCCTTTGCCCAGAACATTCTTTCCTAGGTTTTCCTCATGGGTTGCTTCCCTACTCTTTCACAGCTCTGCTGAATGCCTCAAGGTGTCAGAGGTCTTTCCAGACCACTCTACTTAAAATGGCAAATCTCCATCCACTACTTTACAGCTCTCATGCGCACTTGTGTTTATTTTTGTCCATAGCACACACCACCACCCAACACACGTCTATTTGCTTATTCACTGTCAGAATCTCTCCCGTTAGAATTTATGCTCCTTGAGATATTGTTTTATTTATTGCTGTATCCCCAGTGCCTACAATGATGCCTGCATGTGGTTGATGTTTAATAAATATCAGTTGAATAAATAGATGAATGAGTGGATAAATGACTAAATTAAAATGTATGTATATGAGAGGAAGTGAGGGAAGGTGGAGGAGAGTGAAGAGGCAAAAAAGAATCCAAAACTTCCAAATACATCTCTCTGAGCTAATAGTATGGGTGAATGTTCCATACTTTTCTCAGTTGTCCTAAATGTATAAAATAAAAATGTGTTCTTCTATAATAAAAAATTAGTTAACATTCATCTTAAAATAATTTTGTCAAATTTAAGATTTAGCTAAGATTTGGGAACAGAAAATAAAGATGTAAGTTTTTGTTGTTGTTATTGTTGTTATTGTTGTTGTTGTTGTTTTAATCAGTTGTCCCAGTTCTAGGCGAATGGACAAGTCAGTAGTAGGTAGTGTTCTTGAGATGAAGGCCCACATAGTTCCAATGGCACTGCCACCCACTGAGCTGTCCAAGCCAGAAACACGGGCCCTTTGCCACCAACTCTGCCTTCCCCTAGGATCCATGATTGCCAGTGCTTTCCTTCTGCCCTTTCCAGCCCTGCCTCCATCACCCCTACAAACATCCAGGAGTCATTCTCATTCCTCACTCACTTCCCACATCCAACAGTCAATCATATCCTCTCGGTTTTTCTTCCTGCATCTTTCTCTAATCTATCTCTTCTTGTCCGCCCATATTGTCATTGCCTTAGGGCGGGTCTGTATCATTTATTGCCCCTAAATTCTTGTTTCCTCATTCAACTCCCTATGCCTAATCTCTCCTTCTCAGGCAGCCTCCCCACTGATGCTGGAGGGGTTTTTCTAAAGCACAAACCTAATCATCTCATTCCCCATACATCTAAAATCCCTCAGCTTAGCACACAGGGCCTCTCCCACGCCTGACCCTGCCTGTCTCTCTGTTCTGCCTCCTGCCTGGGCCCATTGCCTTCATTTCAGCCCAACACAGCTCCAGCACTGTGGTCCCCAAACGCCTTGGCCTTGAGCATGCCTGTCTGTCTTCTTGGAATGTCTGCCCTTGGCCTCATTACTGGGCACCTACCCTTTAAAACTCACCTCTCTTTCCACCTTCTCTGGAGGAGCCTTTCTGACTCCCGTTGATCTAGATGCTATTCCTTTGGGCTCTCTGAGGCATGTGTGCTCTATTTTAGTCAGTGATTTACTCTTTGGAATCTTACGTTGGACTGTTAGCCTCCTAAGGAAAGTGCCCAAGTCTTCAACTGAATTACCATTTTTGTATTCAACTCAGTGTTTCAAATCTAGTAGAAATTTAATGAATACCTACAAGAGGAAAGGGGCGGAAGAGAAAGGGAAGTCAGCTAGGTAATTAGATAGATTAGAGCTATTAATATGTTGAGGGAAAAGTATATATGATCTTAAGGTGTGCACACTGAATCGCTGTGGATGTTTGGAAACCGTGGACCTGAAATATTTGAAATGAATAGCATATGATGGTTAAGAACAGACAGGCCACATGAATCTCAATCCCAGTTGAACCACTTAGCAGCTGACTGACCTCAAGCACATTACTTAAAAAATTTGAGCCTCAGTTTTCTCATCTAATAAATGAGAAGGATAATATTGTCTCCCTGATAAAGCTGGTGTGAGGTTAAATAGGGTAATTCATGTGAAGGGCTCAGCACAGTGCCTGGAAGCAGTAAATATTCAATAAATGTCATTAATGATAATATTGATGATAATCATTAGGAAACAAGACACTGAATATTTTTAAGAGAACAGTAAGAGGAGGCCCAATAGTAAAACTATCCAATATATCAAACTGCAATTGCAATCAATGGTATTTCAAAGGCCAGCCCCTAAATTAACATCATCATATGAGGTCCTTGGAATGCCAACCAGCTGCTCTTTAGAGCATACAAGCCAGCATCACAAGAAAAGGCAGCGGGCTGTTAAAATCTCTCATAATATAACAGCAGTTTCATAACTAAATATCCAGAATAGTTCCACAGGATGGCAATGTATGTTATGTGAAACAAAGTTTTGGAATTAAATAAAATCATGAGACTTTGTAAACCAAGTCCAACAGTGATATTTTTCCTGCAAGACTTCCCAGAGCATCTCTGAGAAGGGGATGGCAGGATTCACCCAACATTTTTAACCATAGCATCCTGTGTTTTTCAGATCACCTCCTGGGATTCTCAACATTGCTCCAATTCAAGGAAACCTCTCAGGGTCTAGCATTTACCATCCCATGTCAGCTGGGAAGAAGGAAGGGAAAGAAGGAAAGAAGGAAAGAAGGAAGAGAAAAGAAAACAACACACAACCTCCAAATAATAGTAAGGATGAATATTTTGTACTTTTCTCAATTATCCTAAATGTATAAAAGTACGTTACAGTCATAATTAAAAAAAAAAGATAACATTTACCTTCAAGCAATTTTCAGTTTAAGATTCGTCTAAGATTTGAAAACAGAAAATGAAGGTAGAAGTTGTTTTTTTTTTTTTTAATCAGTGTTTCACAATTTTAGGAAGAGAATTGTTTCATGCATTGTGAACTAACAGAAACACAGAAGGGCCTAGTTAATGAATGCAGAGTCTGGACGATCCCAAAACAGCAGACTCAGAGGGCTTAGAGGCATTCATTCAGACACCCCACAGGGCACGTAACTCTACCTTGGGCCTCACTGCTCCAGGAAGCCCCTCTTGTTGGCTGTGGGCATCTGCTTGGACCCAGGATGGGAAGGGCCAGGTCTCAGTAGACACTCCCTGGGCAGATCTTCAAGAGAGAGCTATGTTTGTCCTGGGATCCCAGCATGCCTTGAACTTCCGCCTTCAACCCACACAGCCTCCAGGAGGGCCCCTGCTGATGGCCTGGAGTCTGAAGGGAAGTGCTGAGTTCAAACTGGGCCAGCAAAGTCCTCTCACCTCCATCATTGCCACCGGTTCTGAGCTCTCTTCTCTTGTCGTCGTTTGCTTTCAGGTATCTTTGGTGATTCTGTAAATTTCTCCCTTTCATTCCAAATTGGTTTTCTGTCATTTTAATGAGAAGGGATTTTTGGTGCTTTAAAAAATATAAAAAAAGTCTTTGTGCCAAAATCTTTCCTTAACAGGCTTCTCCACACTGTTCTCTATCCTGGGTTTCCAACCCCCACCCCTTTTCTGAATTCAGTGCTTCTGGGC
This sequence comes from Vicugna pacos, assembly GCF_048564905.1. Taxonomy (NCBI): domain Eukaryota; kingdom Metazoa; phylum Chordata; class Mammalia; order Artiodactyla; family Camelidae; genus Vicugna; species Vicugna pacos. The sequence goes on along the minus strand of NC_132993.1, from coordinate 44,585,701 downwards.
CCAACCAAATGGAAGTGGATCTGGTAAAGGCTCCAGCACGATGTGGATGGGGTTGGGGCAGCCAGGCCCTGGGGCTGCCAGCGGAGAGCTGCCACTTGCGAGTCCCATTACTCATTCAGCCACGTAGTGAGATTCTGCCCCAAGGAAGCTCATCACCCTCCCCTTCTCCTCTCTCTGAATAATACACACACCTTGCAGGGAGCCATCACTTACACAAATAACCACGAGCACCTTCGGACTACTTTTGAGCTACTAAGAGTGCAGATGCCCTGGAGAGGCCAGATGGAAAGTGCCAGCCCCAGGCCCCAGGTCTGCAGGCACCTTTCCAACTGGCCTCACAGGTTTTTACTCTGCAGGGCAAAGTGCCGATCACATCTCTTCTGGGCCAGGGCTACCCTCTGCATCCTAAGGAAGGTAATCTACACTTTGCTGGCACTAAGCAAGAGGCCTCTTTGGGATTATGGCAAAGTCGTGGGTTCATCACTAATGCTGGGGCGAGGTGGGGCGTCTTGGAAGTGCATGCCAGTGAGCAGTGCCTTGTCCATTCCCCGGCTCCTGCTGGTTGACCTGGCAACAATCTAAAAGGGAGAGCCAGTGAGGTGTGGCTCCCTCCCCAGTCCCACTCAGACATCACACACTTACGTTTATGAAGACTCCTGAAAAGAAATGCATGAGGGAGGCTTAAAATTATTTTGACAAATACTGGAAAAATGCCTTCCATTGGACTGAGTAGAAAACAGCAGTTTGCAGAGTTGTATATATCACGATTTTGACTATGTAAAAAGGATACCCCTACAAAAAACATGGGGAAAACAGGAATGGATAAAGCACAACTGTTTTCTCTGTTAAGTGGGATTGTCAGCAGTATATATTTTTCTCTTCACAAGTTTCTGCTTCTTCTGATTTTTCTACAATGAGCAATCTCACTTTTATCAGCAGAAAACCCAAAAAGATCAGTAAGTCAAAAATCTGCTAAATACCTTTTTACAGAGTGACAGTTATGGATATGTACCTGAGTGTGTGCTTGAATGTGTGTGTGTGATGTTTATATAGATGCATATACTATGCACATATATAAATAAATGTGAACAAATGTGTGTGTATATATGTGTGTGTGTGTGTATCTATAAAATTTCATGATTAACTTCAAAAACCAACTAATACAGAGAACTGACCTACTGGTAAACCCACAGAAATATGTCACACCCAGGAGGTCAACAGCAGATAAGACAAAGAGACACTCACTAGCTGTGATAGGGTCTGTCTTCATTTTCTTGGGTTAAGTGACTGTTGCAAAACAATCCATCTACTCTCTGTGAAGATGGCCATCTTGACAGAATAAAATGGGGAAGGCCCTGCCTGGAGCAGAAGCTGTGTGCCACCATGGTGACAGTGATCTTAATTGATATTTGTGCCCAGGGGCGGCTTCTCTCGCCTCTTCCTCCTCCCAAGTGAGAAACTGCACTTCGCGCGGATGGAACAGGGCAGGGTAGGATGTTTTCTCTCAGAGCAGAACAAGCCCAGTGCTGGGGATGGACACTATGTGTGCTGGGCTCCCTCCGACAGGTACCCTTCGTGCCCTCTGTGGGGAAGAGCCTTGAGAATGCCTTGGCCGGCATCCTCAAGCACTCAACCTCCCCACCTGAGAGCTCTCAGGACTGGCACCTCAGTGCATGGCCCACCCTTGTCCTGGAGGCCTTGTGCAGAGCTGCGCAGAGACTAAAAGGCTTCATTATGCACCACCTGGTCCTCAGAAACACAGAAGGCTGGGCCCCAGAGGAAAAGGGGAAGGGACACTGAGCCAGACGTCTGAATGTCCCCTCTCAACTTTCTGCATCCCTTTGGAATTCTTAAAATTTGATCCCACCTTTGGTATTATCAGTGGGGGAATGGCACGCTCCCTTAAATCACATGCTAAACAATCATTCTAAATATTTTCTTCAGAGAGCTTTTGCTTTTTTTGGTTAATCCTTGTAGGACAACGTTGTGTGTGTGTGTGTGTGTGTGTGTGTGTGTGTGTGTGTTAAAAGAATGAGTTGTTTACTCCAGTAACTCATTGGCAGGATGAAGGCTTCCCAGTAGGTGCTGGGTGGTATCTGGAAGACTATTCAATTATTCATTCATTCATTCCAAACCTTTGATTCAAAGATTGGTTGTAACTAGATGTATAATGGACTTGGAAATTCAAGTTACAGTCAAAAGATATGTTTACTTTCTGCTATATAAAGTACTGTAGCCCTTTGTTACTAGCAGAATAATTCATTTAAAATATTTCAAGTTTGAAAGTAAGTACTGGACTCTGTGGCCAAAATTTAAATCCAGAGCAGGTCCAATGAAAAGTCTGTCTTTGTCAGGACTTTGGGTAGTAAGAGAGAGTAACCCAGTTCCATCTGGCTTATAGCACAGGAAGGAGTCCATCAATTCCCATAACTGGGAAGGCCTTGGTTGTGGGATTTTAAACAGTCAGGTTCTGCTGGATCCAGGGGCTTGGATAACATTCTGTAAGGTTTCTCCTCCCTCAGTCTCTCTTGCTCTCACTCTTTCGCTATAGACAAGAAGATAGTACTAGCAGCCCCCAAACCGTATCCTTACAGCTATTGCTCCATATTGATCAGGCGTGCACTCTCTCTCTCAGCATCCACATAGCAGAGCTCAAGAAAGATGAGTTTCAAAGCCAATCACTCTGGCTTGGGAATAGAGGACGTGGACTGGCCCATCAGGATCACAGGCCCCCTTCTGCATTTGGGGTCGCAGGGAGTGCTGGCTGGGTGGAGTGCCGTGGGATGGGGTGCTGGTGGGCGGGGATGCTACTCTAGGATTTGTAGATACATCAGGATCCTGTGGAATTGTGGGATCATTGTTCCCAAAAGGAAAAGCAAGGTGTGCTTACCTGAAGAAGGAGAAAGGGGTGCCAGATGGACAAATAATTTCTCAAAGCATCACTGTAAAATGTACCCGAAAAGGAATTGATCCTATTGAAAATAATCTCATGAAACTAAAAATGGGAACAGAGAAAAAACTGAGATGATTTAACAGTGTTGAATAGAATATTATCATTGAATTATTATTGGCTCAAGAAAGTTTGCTTTAGAAAATACCTTCACAGTGAAAATCCAGGAATGATGTTATCTTGATTAAAATGTTTGTTTTCATAAAACAGAATCCAAAACAGCCTCAGAGTCAAAACAACTTTTCCTGGAACTGAGGTATTTTTCCCCCCAAAGAAGTCCAAATTTAATTAAGATGGGATAAACAGCATCTGGACATTCCTGATCTTATATCTTGACATAATTTAGCCTCATAGGCAGTCCTATTTTCTTAGAAGATGATCCGTTCATTCCTTCTGATGCGCTTTGTCCTTCAGTGGGGGAAAGAGGAGAGGTTGCTGGAATTTGTCACACACTCATCACCCATCTTCTGTGCTTTAGGGGACTCTGCACTGGAAGCGAGAGAGAGATCCAGTACTTCACAAAAGTATTCAAAAGGCTCTTCAAAGTCATAGGGCTCTGAAGGGGGATGTCTGTCACCAACTGACTCTTGGCTGTCTTGCTTTACACAGTTTTATGACTTCTAATCTATTTTCATCAGTTATCCTGTTTTATGGCTGCAAATGATAAGATAAATTGGGTTCTCTCTTTCTCTGTCTCCTCTCTCTCTCTCCCTCTCTCTGTCAGTGTCACAGATTACAGGACTCACTACTGGTCTGTAAACCAAAACAGATCATTCCACAAGCCCGTGCCCTCTCATACCTCTTGTAACCTCACCAGTAACAACTCATGCAGATAGAATATTGAACTCCAGAGCCTGTCCCAGAGGGCAAGAGACTAAGCTGATGCCAGTTTTAAAATGGGTTTAGCAAAGCTGTCTCCCTCAGAGATCGTATCATGCCTCTTTGACAAGGCCAGTCTACCTTCTGGTCCTCCTGTGGGCAATTTCCATCAGCTGTATGACTTGAACAGGCCACTTCTCCTCTCTGGGCTCATCTATAAAACAAACAAACAGGATTAGGTGATTTTTGTGACCCTTCCAGTTCTAACAGCCTGTGATGCTATGACGTCCTGCTGCTATTTCCCCACCATGACATAGGGGCGTTCTCTGCACCCGTAACTCTTTCTGGTGCCTCTCAGATAAAGGCCAGCCCTAACCTCACCCCCAAAGGGTATGTCTGCAATTGCAGGAACAAAAACAAGGACAGACAGGGGGCCAGGCAGGAGCTATAATCAGATTAAAATTGGTAAGGTTATGTCAGTAGCATCCTTAATAGTGTGGCCATTTCTTTCTCCTTCTTGCCTCTGGGATTAAAGCTTGTGTGCTGACTGTTGAAAAATCAGTCATTAATGGCCAGGAAATGACTTCCCCATCCATCAGAACTCTGCTCAGCCATGTTTCAGCTTTTTCCCCCTTTCCCTGTGTAATTATTCTCATCCACCACTGATTACAGTTTATAATAGCCATAATTCTCTCCGAATCAATCATTACTTTACTTTACCACGGGGTTACCAGGAGAAACATGAGGGAATGCAGATACCCCCGGCTGGGTTTTATTTTTTGGAAATTGCCTGCTTTCGTCGTCTGGATCTCATTTAATCATCTGGATGTTCAAAGAAAAGCTAAGATTTTAATTCAAAGGCATTTTTTTTCTACTTGCCCTTAACTCTTCTTCTTTTTTTTTTTTAAAGAGGAGATGATGGCTGGTTAAATGAAGCTAATATTGTGCAAAATCTGCCAGTATGCTGTTCAGAGTGACTGGTGGGGGACACGGTGGGGATTCTTGTCATGAATCCATATGATTCTTTGGCACTTTACCTACCTGAATGTGATTCAGGCTACCCATCCTAGGTGATTTCCTGACAATTTCAAGAATTATTTCCCTCCATGGATTGATTAGAACAAAAATTCCTATTGGGGGAAACAAAGTTTTTTCTTACACATTCAGGAAAGGTATGACAATCAGTCATGTACAATTTAGTGAGAATTTAAGGCAATTAAGTTTTGTTCAGTTTTACCAGACTTACTACTTTCAGTAAACTGCCAGTGCTTTGACTAGTTAAAAAGATAAAAAGAATATGATCTTGTCCTTGCATCCGAAGCTCACATGGTGACAGGAAGTGGTAGGAAGATAGACATATAAGTAACCATTTCAGCATTCATTACAGGTGCCTTGGATTTTAGGGGTACAAAGCACAGCAGGAAAATGAGAATAAGAGACTATTTGTATGCTAGGGAATCTTAGAATTCCTAGAGGAAATGTGATTTGAGCTGAACCTAGGAGGAGAATTTGAACAAGTAGTCATTCCAGGAGCGGGCAGCAGAAATTAATCACAAAAGCCTGGGAGGCAGAGAGGATGAGAGAGGCCAGTGCCTGGGAGGAAAGGCCCAGAACAGCAGAGTGACCCCGGGCCTGGGGATGACATGAAGGCCAACAGTCTGAAGTCCAGTGTCTGGCTGCAGCATCCCTTAACCCCCAGGAAAGCTCTGGAGAACCCCATAAACTCTTCTCAGGAAGTTCTAGAGACACTTGCTGAAGCAGCACTGGCAAACATGAGAGGATAGGGCAAAACATCACATAATTCAGGATATGTTATTGGAAATGTGACCTTATGGCTTGTGAAGTTTGGGATTTACTAGTTATAATGATGAAAGGAGTAATTTTATAATATTGGACCCCTGCCAAAAATAGAGGTCTTTTCAAACCCAAACAAAACCAAGTTGAAATTGAAGCTCTAACAAAAGATGTTTTATTTTAAAGATTTTAAATATTAATATAATATTTTGGAAGTACTGGGTCAGCATCAACAGCAAATGTTCTCAGGCTTATTTATACAAAGGAAGGGTTGTATCCGTGCTGGGAGTGGGGGCAGCACACTTGACCTTGCATCCCTCCTTTACTGGTACACTGTTGGTTTATTAGGGAACCTATGAACTCTCATAAAGCTCCTTTCACCCTCATTTGCCATATTCACCATATATAAGAGACATGAAATAATTTATGCAGCAAAAGCTCAGGGGTCTACAGCCTGGGGGATAATGTTCCAGGTAGCTGCTAATCTGGAAGTTATTTACTTTTCCCAAACAGCCAGGGTGGTCCATATCAGTGGTTTCCAGCTTTTTTATTTCACGAGCTGGTAAAAAAAATTTTTTTTAACTGAGGTAATAGGGTTCGGAAACGTGAGTTTGCCTACTTTTTATTTTGCCAAGTTGGGGCAAAAAAATAACCACTCCCATCTACTCTTGCTATTGTTTCACACATATAGAAAGGACATCTTGTTACCCAAAACGTAAGCAAGCCATAATCTTAGCATAGAGAATAATCTTTTCAATTAAAAGCTTTGTTGGAAAAAAAAAACTCACTTCATTGGCCATACTTATCTTGTCTGCAACAGAATGCTCAAAGATGCATTTTTGAAGGGCATGTGCCTCCTGAGAAGTTCTGATCTGTGTGAGTTCCCTCTAGCTGCTAGAAGGTAGCTCAGAGAGACACAATTCTGAGGCCACTTCTCTGGATTCGCAGAAGTAGAAGGAATAGCCCCATTTTCCAGCATTGTCCAAATTGATCAGGAAGCCAATTAGGACTGCAGTCTCAACTCAAGCTCTCAGTGTGATGTTTGAAAACAGCAAGAGACAGCGGCTGAGAAATCTGTCTTTTCAATTAATATATCGGCCCCATTATGAAGTCTTCTATGACCCAGCCTGTTAGGCTTTTTGTGGACAAGGGCCTGTGGGGCATAGAAGACCAGCCAAGTACACAAAATTAGGACAAGAACATCTTAAAAGGTTGGAACAGAACCTGGCCAGAAACATCTTAAGTCACCCTTGGCAAAGGTTTTCATTAATCCCAAAAGTTTGGGCAGGGAAAAGGAAAGGATTCATGGCTAAAAATAATTATTATGAATACTTACTATGTGCCTACTGCATAGTGTGTATGTATGTATACCGAATGCCTACTATGTTCTATGCCAAGACCTTTCCCTACACCATCTCATTTAATCCTCAAGACAAGTTTGTAAAATAAGTGTTTAACACACCTTTTTTATTTAGAGAAAACAAGCCTGAGAGGTTAAGTTCTTTGGCTCTGAACATGTAGAAGTGGAAGCAGAACTCACATTTGCCTGACCTGAAAGTCCATTCTGACCACTGCAACAAGAACATCCCTGCAGCATTTCTAATTTGTGTGATCACTTATCTGTGTATGCACATGGCCTGCATGTCTTATGTATTTAGCAATCTGTTTATGGTGTATTCCATTATATGGCTTTTCTAAGTTTCAAGGAATCCTTTGTCACTTTTATATATAAATTTCTGGATTGAAAGATAGTCTTCAGACATTAAGGGATGAGCCTGTGGAAATTAGATACAGACAGGGGTCTGGCATCAAGAGGGCTGATCAGGTAAACAGTGGTCCTCTTAAAATTGGCCACATTGGATCTCTCCGCACACCCATCTAAGTAAGCTGCCCTGGCCATCAGGACAGGATGGCTAACGATTTCCAGGGTTTCAAGAAAGCCTCTGCAATCCTGTAGGCTCCGGCCACTGTCTGCTGTATCTCCTAGGTGGGATGCAAATTCCCAGGAACATGAATCACCTTTCCTCTGGGGCTTTGCTCCATCTTTGGCTCCAAGCATTTCATAGTGGCTGGTGCCAAAAAGAAGCCCTGAGAGAGGGGAAAGCTTGCATATTAATTCCAGAGGCGACGTAATGAGAATTTTATTCACTTACTCTGAATTCCCTGGTGTACCCCATCTTCCCCTTGGTTCATTAACTTTCTGTACCTTGCCTGGGTGCTGAATCTCAAGAGAACAAATGCACCCTCTGTTCCTCCAGCAGATCGTCCTCCTCCTCTCCTCCCTGCATTTCGCCCAAGACCACACACGTGCATCTGCTCCTGCCCCTCACAGAGATCTTTATCCAGGCACAGAGTGTGTATTCTCCCTCTTCAGGCGAGGACAGCTCGTTACCTCCCTGCGTGAGTTTTATTCTTGGGTTCTGTAATCCTTACAGTCTCTGCTGGGCTTTCCTTCTCTATCAGGGGTGTGTGTGTGTGTGTATGCACGCACAGGCCCTTATCCGCATCACTCCCCAACACAGCAGTCATTTCAGAGAGGGATCTAACTCAATGGTTATAAAAAATGACAAAATGCTTCTCAGTAATCTGAGTCTACAATGAAAGTGTAAACTAGAACTTTAAAGTCAGTCAACGTAGATTAAAGTCAAAAGGTGACAGTTTCTTTCTCAACCTAGATAAAGAATAAATATGCTTTCACATTAGATAAACCTCATTTAATCTCTGATAAATGCTTCTACCAGGGAATGTCTCTGAACTACCTGTCCAGGTGTGTGTGCGCGCATGTACGCGAATGAGAACTGGCCCCATAAACTAGGACATGTAGATGGAGGCACGGTTCCTCCCCATCCTGCAGACCCATTCCAAGGGTGCTCCTCTGAGCATGGCTGCAATACTGAATAGCTCTTGAGGCTTTTGAGGGGCAGGGCTGACTTCAGGGGCAGGCGCACTGGGCACCGCACTCAGAAGAGCTCTGTGTGCTTGGTTTAATGCTCTGCTGCTGCCATCTTAAAGTTCTTAATAATTTATAACAAGGGCTCTGCATTTCCATTTGCATTTGGTGCCACAGGTTCTACAGCCGATCCCGTTGAGAAGCATATCATAGATAGAACCATGGCTGCACCTTCAAATCACCTGAGGGGCTTTGGAGAAATACCGATATTCTAGAATCCATTTGGAATGAGTTCCAGAGTCAGTATTGTTTTGAAGTTTCATTTGAAGTTCTGCAGGTGATTTGATGCACCATCAATTCTGAAAACACAGGCCTAGAGGATCCCTAAGACCTACGATCTGTTTTCTGTGATCATGTATTCATTTTCCTTGGTGCTTATTAACATTCCTGTGACTGCTGTATTCCATTCCACAATACACTCATGCTTGTTTTAACTTAAAACTAACATTTAAAATGCTTTATTATCTAGTAAATTGACACTCAGGAAGATGCACCATGTTTAGTTTGTACGTGACTCATGGCTTTGTGCCCTCAAATGTGTGTGCAGCCTACACTGAGAGGCCTAGGACTAGACTCATGATGATTTTAAAAAACCCTTATTTCTCTAATATTCTTTTGCATCTATGATCTATCTTCTATAGATCTTTCCACAGATGACCATGTTCATGTAAGAATTGAATTTCTTAAACATGTCCTGCTCTGCTGATATCACCAACACTGGGCCTTTGAGAAATTCAGTGCATATACCCAAGGTGAAGGTCAAAACAGACCAAAGAAAGGAATCTGAGTCCTCAGCTACTAAAACAAGTTAACAAGAGTCCCACCCTTAGTCATACTGGGAAATATCAATATTGTTGAACAGCTGATACCAAGTTAGAGCTCTTAGTGCTACCCGGGACTCTAGACAAAGACATATCAAAGGGAAGTTTGTCTTCCAAGTCCCTTGTTCTCTGCAGGATCCCTCAAAATGACCAAGTTATATTCTGCCAGCCTACCCAGTCCTTCCCACTAGGGGGTTAACACATTACAAGCCCAAAACCATCTTTTTTCTCTCACATACCTGCCCTCAGAACAGGATTTGATAAACTAATTCTCACTAAGATGTCAATGATTGATGTGATCTACTTAGTTCTTTCCGAGTGTACATTGCAACAGGACTTTACTCAATCCAAAAGAATATAGCTTTAAGGTAGAATTTCAGGCAAGAGTGGTTAGCAAGGAAAGGTATATTCAGACCTAGAGCAGACTTCCTGGACCCCCTCAAATAACATAGCTCCTCTGGCAGCTGGCTGTATGTTTGTCATTTAAACAACAAATAATGCTGTCGGCAAATAAGTCTTTGAACATGTGAAAGCGTGTATTAAAAAAATCACCTAACTAAATAAATGAAAAACCAAGGATGTCATTTGACTTCCTATTCAAATTGCTCAAAGATGGAAAGATGAATTAAGGATGCTTCAGCAAAACCTGGCAGATAAACAAGGAGTTTAACATTGATGCTGTGAAAAAGAATAAAGGAAAAAAAATGAATTGCTATTGAGAAGGATCTAAGCAAATCTCTGGTGTTCCCAAAACACTTTGGGTCCAAGAAACTGGCTAAGAGAGACATGTGAAAGATTTAAGAGAGAAACTAACCAAGATGCCTTCTAGGGAGGGAGTAGGTGCTGAAATGCAGCCCACACTCCCCTCACCGGACCCTGGATCCCAGTACACAGATATGTTCACCCAGAAGGGTTCTTTTTCCTAATACGTCCATCTGGAAGGACTGTGGCTTTCTAATTAGACTGTCAGAAGAACACTCTCCTAATTTTCACGAAGATTTCTTATAGGCCAGCGGCAGCCCTGGAACCTATCCCACTTAATCGGTGGTCTGTACAGAGAAAATTTTAAAGCAAAGATAGCCAAAGGAAACAGAATCTCATAAGAACTCAGACCTAGACTCAACAAGGAAAGTGTTAAAAAAAACAAAAAAACAAAAAGGCAAGCAAAGGAATGGAGATTGTTAGACAAACACATTTAATGGGTCTCTGAAAATTTTTCATGGTATCAGGTCACCAATCACCAGTCAACTCTTGCCTGGAACAGACAAAAAAGAAGTGACCTATCTCTCCTTCCTGCAAGGACTGACCTGTAATTTGGGAACAACGTAAAAGAAATCAGAGTGTAGGGCTTAAAGGGTATCTCTTGAAATCTATAAGCCAAAGAAGCCACCCTTTTTAATTTTGCTAATTTAACGTGAAAGTGAAATAGGCTCCTTTGCAACCTTGACAGCTAGCTTTCTGGGAAGGTGTCTGATATCGGACATAAAATGGAGACATGAATCGATGAGACTCATTAATATTTATAGACAGCAGATTAAGGTTGGTGGAAAAATTATTTATGAAACGGGGGTATTGTCTTCCTCTCGCCAAAAGGATTTTGTTTGGAGAGGATTGGATTGGGTGACACGGCTATGACAGATAAAGTATGAATTTGCAGATTTCTTGGTTTATCTCCCAAGGAAAAGAATCTGAAGCATTTGCAAGCAGAGAATGTGCTGGGCTGAGAGCAGTAAATGCTTCAGCACCACATGCACCGGTAGGTGTAATGAGCTTCAGATACCATGGCCCGTGATGGAAGGCACTTGGAAGGAAATGAAAGGATGGAGTGAGAGTGTGGTTATATAACAAAGGAACAGGCTGAAAGCAAAACGGGGCTTAGCTGATGTCGAGAAAGCTGGGGGGATAAAATGCAGACAGCTCCCTTTTTATGTATGTATGTGGGGGAGGGGAGATAGCATACAATTCAATAATATACCACGTAATTTACTATTTCTTTTCTCACATTGGATATGTATTTGTGGTGTTGCATAAGAAACCTTTGTGTTATTTTTGACTGTAGTTAGTGGGTGCTGTTTTATAATCTAATAAAGACGAGAGAGAAAGCCCGTGAGTTGAGAGGTCATCTCAGATCCTCAAATGAACTCTGTTAACAGTACTCTATGTTCACACAGTTTTGAGGATTTATGCTGGTCCCTTATCTCCATGAACCCTTTCCTCCTTTATCTTCCTGATCTGTTTAAGTCTTGTGGAAATAAGCTATTGTGATGTGCTGAAATTTTAAAGGGAGAAGTGAAAACAACTTTTTTTCCCCCAGAATTAAGCATTGAGAGTGGCAGAGTGAGAACCTTAGAATAAGACCTTGAATTGTTCCCTAGGGCATACAAAATAACATGGCTTTTTTTCTGTTGATTGCACTTCAAAAAATTCAGTCTCCTATCATGGGCCAGCACATTATAGTTTTGTTGGTTGCTATAACGTTGTAAACAGAAATTGGATAAAAGAAGGCAGCATTCCATTTTAGATCACTGACACACAATGCTTAAATTAGATAAGATCTCCAAACCAATTTAAAACAAAAATTTTGGTGGATTTAAACAGATTGAATTTAAAAATACATGCTCAGGAATTTGACAGGTCAGTCTTTGAGGATAGGAGACCTGGAACTTGAGTCTAAGCAGAACTTTATGCAAAAGAACACAGCTGGGGCTAAAAGGAGGTATAGAAATAGAGTTTGAAAGTTGAAAGTATCCTTGGCTATAGTCTGCCCTAATTTCCCTGTTTTGGAGTGTAGAAACAAAGACTGAAAAAGACTTGACCAAATGGGTAGGAAATATGTGGTACATATTCAATTGAATATTATTCAGCAGTTAAAAAGGAGTAAAAGTATTGATACATGCCACAATATGGATGAACGTTGAGAACATGCTAAGTGAAAGAAGTCACACACAAAAGGCCACACATTTGGTGGTTCCATTGATAAGAAATGCCCAGAATAGGCAAATCCATAGAGACAGAAAGCAGATTAGTGGTTGCCAGGAGCCAGGGGGAGGGAGAATGGCACTGACTAACAGGTATGGGTTTTTTTTAAGAGGGTGATGAAAATATTCTGGAATTAGATAATGATGGTTTTTGCACAGCCTTGTTAGTATGCTAAAACCGACTGAATTGTATACTTCAATATAGTGAATTTTTATCTTGTAAGAATTTTATCTCAATTTTTTAAAATTGAAGAAAAAAGGCAAAAAGAAAAAAGGAGTTGGGCAATCTTGACCAAAATTATCTGTCAGGGACCATAACCTAGGCCTCTTCCTCTGAAGGGAATGCCCTTTCTGTGCACAGAGCTGCTTCTTGGAATCATGTTTTTAATGTATAAAATACCATACATGGAATGACAAAGAAAACCAATGATATAAAAATGCCGTTACTGAAATATTTAAAAAAAACTGTGATCTAGTAATATATGTGCTTCTATAATAGCACATTAAATAACAAGAACTAGCATCTGGTCTGAGAACTATTGTAATTTCAGAGTCATGATGAACATATGTGATAATACAAGATGTCTGCAACAACTGTTATGTGACGTGAAATCTATGATTTCACATAACGACAAAATCACAAATACTAATACTGGTTTGCTGCTGACACTCATAATCGAACGAAATGCTAAATTTCAGTTAAGAGGTAGCAAAAATAGAAACATAATTTTTTTCACATCCAAGATCATAGACCCTAAATGCAAATGGGTTTCATTGTGTTTGTGTCAACTACCGTCAGGTTGTAGGGAACGTTAGTGTGCCATCTTGAGAACAATTCTGAGGTTCTGTTCCCTGCTAGGGTTGTTGGCGACTTCTATGTTGGATTAATGTGACTGTTGATACCTGCTCCTGAGCCCAGAGGGATGCTGATGTGCCTTCCTGACCCACAGCCTATCACTTACTGCCCCTTGTGGCCAGCAGGTGCCTTGGCACAGCGACTCAGGCCTGCTGAGTAAATTCCACACCGAATGTGTGCTGGTAACACATAAGGTAGAGTAGCCAATGTTGACATTTGGTGTGACTTTTCCTTTTTAAAAACAAATCCTAGTGTTTATTAGCATCACAATATGCTACCACTGAAATGCAACTTCTTAAGAAGCTATCATTTGGAGAAAGATATTAACATGTAGAGTTACCTCAGAAATCTGAGACCTTCTTGTTTAAAATACTGTTAAGTTACACTTTTTAATTGACTCAAGTCTTCTCAGAACCAACAACAAAAAAAAAAACTCCAAAGCTTCCAGACACCACCAACTTCTAGGTTTTGATCTGCTCAGAGCAGGCACTAAGCGAATTGTGTCCTCAACTGTGTGGCTTTCACACTGAGACCCCAGGGAGTCATAACTTACCGTGAAGTCAGTGTTTAGGTACCTGACCAACAGGTGGCTGCCCTCTAATCTTGGGTGTTGGGCCACTGCCTTGGGTCATTGGTCTTTAATTAGTGAAGATAACAACTACACAACCCAGACCTGCAAGGGAATAAGGCCCCTGGTGCTTAATTCTCTTAAGTTTTTCTCCTCCATTTCCAAAACAGATGATGCAAATGGATGTGTATGACCTGTGTGTATGTATACCATGTGTGTGTGTGTTTGTGTACACATATGTATCTCCATTTTCTTTCTCCCTTTGGAATTGCTTTCCCTTCACTGTTCACCATAGAAAGGAGAAGACCGTTCAGCTAGCTCATATCTGGTGGGTAGTGGTCCCAATTCGTCAACCTTTAACTTTCAATTAGGTTAACTGGACAACTTAGGTTGGCCTTCTGGCTTCAGAAGACTCCATTCCTCACATAGCCTTATTAGCAGTGAATTGGACTCTTGATGCTTCCAAAGCCTAAAATGGTGGAGCGTTTTGAGATTGGCAGGAAGCTCTCCTCCGTCCACGTCATCCCCTTCACTTATGAGGTTCCCTTGACCTTTGACACTTCAGCCAACTCCACTTTAAGTGCAAACACCTCACTGGATGCAATTGGAGGGAAGAGATGCAGGGGCATGGCAGTGCCCTCCTCCCTCCCTCATCCAGGGCAGACTTTACCAACTGAATGCCAGCTCTTCCCCATGAGCCTGGATCTAGCCTCAGAGTCCTTCTGAACACAGTGAGCTGAAAGATGGAAGTCGACACACAGGGAGAAACCTACTTGTCAACCTTGCATTAAATACTTGTCAACAGACAGGGAAGGAGTGAGGTTTACATCACTGACAACAAGCTTGTGCCATGAAGGGCTTTGTCCCCAGCTAAGGCCTTGAAGTCACTGTGTGTTCTTCTTAAGCAAGCAATTGGATGAGCTTGTTTAATAGCTTCTCCTAAACTACAACAAAATGTCCACATTATCCATTAACATATATGGGAGTGGAGGGGACAAGGAGCCAGAAGAAATGTGTCAATCCCCTGTGCACTGGGAGGTACCTGCTGGTCCCCTGATGTGTCAGGCAAGTCACAGCCCAGGACAGCCCCATGTCTCTCTCTTCAGTGCACTGCCTCCTGGCCCCTGGGGCTTGCCTGTCCACACCAGGCTCTTAGTGCCAGCTCTGCCATTTTTCCCTAGACCTTCCCTGCCTTCTCCTTCTAAGCATCATTTGTCTGCCGTCACACAAACCTTGATTGCTCCCATTTCCCCACTATTTTCAGATGCAAATCTTAGTTTTCTAGCATGTCAGGCATTGTTTCAATCATTAGCATGTTATGATATCATTTCATTATCACAAAATGCCCTCTTCCCTCTGGTCTGTTTCCACCTTTCTGTACAGCATTCCTGACCATCAAGTCAGCCACTGGGAGGCATCCCCTTGCTTCAAGAGAGGTAATCCCCTTGTTTAACAGACGTATTCATTTATATTTTTCTACTCAATAACCCTTTGTCATAGATGACTCTCCTGGAACTAGACTCTTCTCTCTAGTCCAAAAACATGCCGCAGCACAGCCCTCCACCCCTGCACCATAAACTTTTTGACTGTCAGATATTTCAGGCAGCAAAGGATCAGCCCCACTTCTGAAAGTAAGCCAGACAATAGGGTCAGCCCCATAAACTAATGGCTTATCTTAGCTGCAGCTGTATCTTCTGTACAGAAAAAAACCTCTCTCAATGTTGTTGGCTTCCCAGTGCAGGAAAGAGAATAAGGAATTTATTCCTCTTCCTTCGGCGCTCACTCAGGCAAAGAAAGAATTTGAAAGGCAAATTTATATTTTCAGCTGTAATCTTCCGAAACACTGTTTAGCCAGGGGTCTCCTGAGCCTCCTAGCCAGTGAGCCTAACTTGGGAATCTGAAAATCTGTTCCTGGGGTGCCACCCACCACTCTCCTGCCCCAGCCAACTCAGAGAGGTGAAGTGGGCTCAAAACAACCAGCTAAAGAAATCAACTGCCTGTTTCCCAGACACAACCTCTAGTAAAAGCTGCAGCAAATTGTAAAGATGCCAGGCGGCGAAGAAAAACATGGGTAATCCTGAATGTTCCCATTTCCTTAATTTCAAATTGCTCACTACCACTATTCAACAAGCAAGAGAACTGCTGGGCCATGGAAGTGGCCCTGGCTTTGGAATGAGAAGACCCGGGTTGAGTCCTGGCTCCTGCACCTGCTGGTAGTGTGACCTTGACCAAGTCCTGGGCAAAGCGAGCTGGTGGAACCCAAGTGCCCCGCTGGTCAACAGGGATCGTGAAAATGTCCTGCTCTCTGCAGTAGCTCTGAAATTCCAATAGCACAATATGGAGTGGAAAGCCGATTATGTGCTGCAGTTGGCATTACAAAAGCAAGGACTTTTCCTTTCTTTCCATAATTCAACAGGCCTCCATCCTCCTGGGAGGGCCCTCCTCCTTCCAGCTCTCCTGCTTCACTGCTCCCAGCATTTTGGGGGCCACTCAGACCTGGCTAGTGGGGTGCTCAGTGGGGCAAATGGAGGGGTGAGATGCCTGTCTCAGCCATGCAGATGGATAAGGCAGCTGAAATTAATGACATTCTGAGCCACTGCAGTGCTCATCTGCTTAACAATCCAATTTCTAAGATGCTTTAGAAGTTGTTAGCTGACTGCCAAAAATGAGGATCATTAAAAATAGATTCACAGCTGTTCAGGAAGCCAGAGATATAATTTTACCTTCATTATGCCTTATTGCAGATGTTACTGATTTAATCTCATTGCATTTTACTGTGTAATATCAATTCATACTGTCTTTGACTTGGAAATCGGGAACTGTATTTATTCTTCTTATTCTCATAGCCGAAGATATGCTTAGACTGACAGCCACAATGACATGGGCTCCAAGGTGGTGGCACTGTTTAGGCAAGGCGCACTGGTAGGGGTGCAGAACTGATCAAGTGTAGCTGACTGAGAAAAAAATAATCTGAAAACGGGGCCACTGTTTCTGTTAAATGTGTGTCTACACACACAAATAATTTAAATGCATAAATCGAAAGAATCCTTGGTTTTGCTTGCATGTCACCAAAAAAGTTGGTTTAATAAATCTTTCATTTTTCTGTCAATTCTTATATCCTGAAAATTTCACTTAGAGATTTGCTAAAGTAGAATTTAATCTGAAATAAATTAGGATCATTAGGATATTGTTTTCCAAGAGGTGTTTCTCAGAACATTTGTCTTGAGGTACTCTATGATTAAAAAAAAAAAGTTTCTAGACTTAAAAAATCTGGGAAACAATAAGTCCTGCTTATAACTCCCTAATGTGGCATGCTCAAGGTTGCAGGCCGGAGACTTGGTTGATTTTGTTTAATCCAGCATTTTCCAGACTAATCTGATGCAGAAACACTTACTTTTCCCATCCATTCACGTCCCTGAGGACCATTGTGCTGAGGAATATCCTTTGGGAATCATTGCTGTTAGACAGCTCTGCAAGAAGGAAGGCCTGTTCATTCCTAGGAAGCCCTACACCTTTGTGGACTGCCACTGTGGCCGCCATCTGGAACCAGAACGAGCCACACTTGATTTACAATGGCTGCTGCTTCATCTGTCTCCCTTTCCCTTGTTTCACTGCCTCTGCTTCCAAACTCAGATTCTATCCTACTCACTTCCAATTTCCTGCTTCCCCCGGCCTCCCTAATCCCAACCCTGCCCCAGGAGAACTTGCCACATCACCAGGCTCATCACTCAGAAGTGCAGTGGGGCTCAGGGAGGCCCATGCCTATTCTGTTTTTACAAGGTTCAGCTACTTTTTCAAAATTAAGTAGCTTGCACTAGTGAGAATATTTGTGCGTACTGGGTACTCCAAAGTCTGTATGACATCAGGTACAAAATGTTTCCAAGTTTGCATGATTTTCTTGATAACACTGATATGTTTCATGGCCTTCAGCAGATCATTTAGCTACTGTCATAGTTAACAGTTGGTGTAGCATCCATAAAGATGCACAACCGTTTCTGCCTACGTTTAGAAGAGCTTAGAAAACAACCCCACATTGCAAACTTTGGCGTTTGAAGGGGTTCCATATGAACCATCTGGTCTGATGAATTCACTGGTGGATTTACCAACTCCAGTGGACATCATCAAGGATGACGTGACTTCAGGATTTGTACTCCATTTCTGCTCACTGCCTTGCAGATGCCTAGACATTAGCTCTAGGCTGCTGGAGGTCCATGGGAACCTAATGTATTTATGTCAATGCCATTTTCTTTTGTTTCATAGAAAATATAACCCCTCTGGTCATGGTATTTAATATTTGCTACCAGTAGTCAGAGAATGTTAAACAATTTCATTACTACCTCTCTCTACCCTCTTCCTGCTCTTCTCTACCCAACCTTGGCTGATTTCTCCACAACCAGCCAGTCCTCAGTGGTGACTTATCATCTCTCAGGAGGACAGTTGTGGGCAGAGCATGGGTAGGGTTTAGGCCAAATGCACAGACTCGATCTCATTGGCACTTATTCCCCGTTATTACTAACTCACTAATAATAGACAACTTATGTCCCCCCTAGATTGTGAGCTACCCAGTGCCTGGTCTTTTACTTCTCCACATATCAATCATGGTGTCTAGCATGGAGCTCAATGCCTGTTTGCTAATTAATCTATTAGCTCTCCCAGCCAGGAAGGGATGCAGCCAGAGTTGGATTCAGTCTCCTGATAGGCAGATCCAGCATGCTGAACTAGTTCTGTTCCGTGGGTGTGATTTTGCCAGAGCCATCGGCTTATTCTTCCATGTTCAGATTTCATTCTCACGGGAACGCCTGTAGAGTAACATGGATTGGAAAGCTAGCCAGGGCTCACCACTGCATACCTTGTGCCGCTGAGAATTATCCAGATTTCTTTTTTAAGCTGTAGTTTATGCATGCATGTTTGGGGGCAGGCAGGGGGCACAGCTATGTTTATATACTCATAAAATCATAGCTATTCAAATTTGAAAGAGGTCTTTGAGGGCATTTAGAGGAACTTCCTTATTTTTATAATTAGGAATTTGAACTGCAAAGAGGGATGTAACTCAGACAAACAAATAGTTAACTAAATAATGCTGGAGAATTCCTCGTTACACAAACCTAAATAGGAGAATCCATTTCAAGTTCCTTTAATGATACCTATTGTTCTTTTCAGCGTTTGAATTATGTTACATTTTTGTAGGTCTGATATGATTCAGAATTATGTCTCTTTTAAAATCAAACTAAAATGAAATCTCCAGCACAACGCTAAAGAGCCTGAGAAAATGGCAGACCAGAAGAGAAAACTCAATATGGACTCATATTTGAATGTCCTGAAAATTACTGCAAAAGCAAAATATAGCTAATTTGTATACTATAAGGAAAATACGCTGGTAGATAACTAGTTCTACTTTCTTTAGCATACTTTTATAAAGGCATAATGACAGATCCAGATATACTAAGAAAAGGATAGAAAAATAAAAATGCTTTTTTAACATGACTAGAGCTAACCCATTAACATTGCTACTAAACAAAGGAATTAAAAAAAAAATTAGAGACACAAAGAAAACTAGCAGAGCGGCGCCACCTAGTGTCGATTATCTAAAAAAGCACCCGACATTTTCTGCGCCCTCCTGTGGTAGAATTCAGCATTCCTCATAGGCAGGAAAACGTTGGTTTCTTTCTTTGCTCTGGATGGGAGACTGAAAGAGCATCTCCACGTATTTTCTAAGCAAGATATACCTTCATTCTCTATATTTAAAATAAAACTAAAGAGATATAGTTTCCCATTGTATGTATTTCACAAAATGGTCTTCCTTTGGAAATAATTTTAAGGGAACCATTTGATCATTAACTTTTAAAATCTGAATAACTGTAAAAGATCTAAGCCTTTCTATCCACATGAGATTCTGTTCTAGAATTTTATGAATACCATCCCTGTTTCAACATCTTGGTGACATTTCAAAGCCAAAACAAACTCTTAATTTTTAGAAAACTAATTTAGAAGTAAATGTGAAAGGATTTGAGCCAGGATTTGAGTCCTCTTCCCCCGTGCCTCGGTTTACCCATCTGTAGTGTGGAAATTGTTCTGACCCTAGTCTGTCTACCCTCCCTTAGGGGGTAGGAGGAAGTTGCCATTGACAGGATTAAATGAGATTAATGTTCATGGATGCTACTGAAGAGTAGACGGCATATGATTTAGACAAAACTGAGATACTTTATTTTTACTAAGAGTTGAAAATATTGGTGTTGATGTCTAACATCAGCACTGCTCATGAGTTGAAGAAAGAACAGTGAACCAAGAAACTAGAAGAACTTTACCAGTTGCACAAATTCTCCTTGGATAAGCATTTGAAATCTGGATATCTGCTCTTTTATTCTATCAAATGAGGATAGTTTGGACTGTATTGTCCATGGGGTCTGTTCTGGCTCTAATACCCTACAATTAGACCATATAATTGCATTCTCCTTGCCACTGTACCAGCACAGGCACTCACTTCCTCTTCTTTGTACTATTGCAGTATCTTACAAACACACCTCACCCAGCTCCAGTCCAGCAGAGTGATCAGGGAAGATGAGTATTTCCAGCATAAACTTCCTAAAGTATAAATCCAGTTATTCCATTCCCCTGCCTAAAGGCCTGAAAGGGCTACCCATGGCGTTTTGCAGGGCAGCCAGTGTTTAGTGGCATCTACTCTGTGCCAGACAGTATAATTGGTGTTTTCTGTGCCCAGTCATTATATCCACACAGTGACACTTTAGATAGGCAGGACATGCCCTGTTTTCAAGAAGGTGGAAGCTGAAACTCCTAGAAGTTTAGGGAACTGTTTCAAGCCCCAGTAAGGGAGGGAAGAGCCTGGGATGCAAATCTGGGTCTCTGGTTCTAAAATTCATGGTCTTTGTGAATGGTTAATGGGTAGACTTTGGAGCCAGAAATACTTGGGTCAGAATCCAGGTTCTGCCAAACATTGTTACACATTGTGTAACCTTGGGAAATTTCCTAAGCTCTCCATTCCTCAGTTTCTTCATCTGTAAAATAGGGACAATGTTAGTGCTTATCTCATAGTGAGTGAATGCATGCTAAGCACTGGAATAGCACCTGCCACAAAATGCTTAGGGATTGTTTTGTATTTTTACTACATTTTCTCACTGACCTAGGTATAAGTAAAGTTTCTCCCTTAACATTCAGGGTGCTTTTAGCTTGGCTCCAGGTGGCCTTCCTGTCTTCTCTCCTGCTACTTTCCTAACAGTCCAATACCAATTGTTCCAATTTCCCTTCCAAATACTTACAAGTGTATTGACCTTTCTCCAGATCTCTGCTTTTGCCGCCACTGTTCTTCCAGTTTAGAAAGTCAGTCTCCTCTTCTCTACCGACTCCTAGTGGTAAGTACAGAGATGGGCACAGCCAGCATATAGTGTTGTGTGTTATGGATATTATGGTGATAGTTGGTACAATTAACAATATCCTTCAAGGCCCAGTCCCAAAGCCACCTTATTCATGAAGCATTTCCCAATCGCCGTATGTCTGAGACATCGTCCTTCTCTGAGCTACCTCAGATTGTTGCCCAGTCTACCACTTCACACACTCTCAGGCTATGCTCTCCAATGTAGTAGCTGCTGGCCACATTTGGCTATTGAGCACCTGCAATGTGGCTGGTTCAAACTGAAATCTGCTGCAGTGTAAGATACATCCATATTCCAAAAACTCTGTATGAAAATAAAAGAAAGTATTGAAAAGTTACATCATATTTTAATTTTAATTTTTATTGATTACATACTGAAATGATAATATTTGGACATATTAGGTTAAATAAAATACATTGTTGAAATTAATTGCATTTAACACTTTATTTTTTATTAAAACTGCGTGTATGATTTTCATTATATTTCTATTGGAGAGCACTATCCTAAGGTAAGGTTTTTTTTTTAAACTCAGGTATAGATTTTACTTACATTTCATCAGTTTTTCCACTGAAAAACTGAAGTTTTCTTTAACAACTGTTCTGACTATGAAATGTAATTCATATTTAAGGTATACAGTTGGGAAAATATAGAAAAATACTGAATACAGAAGGAAAATCTTTTCAGCCCACCACTCAGAAAGAAACACTAATGAATATCTTCTAAGATTTTTGTTTTTAAACCTTAGTTTTTACAAGTATATAATTTTAACAAAACATTTTTTCACAAAGTCAGGATTATAATCTAAATGTTTTGTTGACTACCTTTTTCATTTAATATAGTATAAGTTTTTTTCTATTTCATTATTACAGCTTCATTTTTAATGGCTCCATAAGTATCCTATTTATGAATATACTGTACCTCATTTAGCCAGTCTGCGAATGTGCCAGATATCAGCTAGATGCTGGCCAATCATGTTTCCTTTTCTTGACATAGTGAATGATTACACTTCCCAGCATTCCTTGTAGTTGGTTGTGGTCACATGACCAGGTTCTGACCAGTAGAATGTGGTCAGAATGATGTAAGCCCTACACAGCCCATAACAAATCCAGGCATCTCTCTTTGCTCTCTGTCTTCATTCATTCACTGAAAGAATGCAGGGGTCTAGATGTGGACTTGGAGGTTCTGAAAGATAGTAGAAATATGAGAGAGAAGTCAAGATCCCTAAATCACTATACAGAAGGCCACCAAACAGTCACCTCTGACTATATCATGAGAGAAAGATGAACTGTTTATTGTGTTAAGACACAGTGATTTGGTATTGTTTGCTAGATTAAGCTAATGTGTAACTCCCTTAACACCTAGTATTGGGCATTTGGATTACTTCCCATTTTTGTTATTATAATCTGTATTTTTAAGATAAATCCATAGAAGTAAAATTGCAGGGTCAAGAAGTATGTATGTTTTTACTACTTTTGGAAACTACTGGCAAAATTCCTTTCAGATTTCTTATTTTCCTTATTAGATGGGAAACTATTTGAGGCATTTCACTTAAATTGCTTCTAAGTATTTAGTAGATCATAGGTATGTGTTAAGTAGTAAACAAATTCATGTCTGATCAAAATACACATACCAAGGAAATACTGTTACTTTAAAAACGGTGACTTTGAAGTGTAGATTTCAGAAGCTGCATGAATTGTATAAGCACTTTCAAGAGATAAGAGTTATAGAAAAAGGGCAGAAAGTAACATCTACATGCTTTTGCTGGGAATTTCTATTAAAAAGAAGGTGTTTTAGTCTTTTAATTGTCATGGTAAAGCCATGGATATGCAGTTGGCTGCTTGCTTTTTTTTTTTTTTTTGCATCTTTTTGTTCCTCCATGGATTCTCACTGCATACATCTGTGCTGTGTATTTTTCATGTATCACAAACTGATGACTTATTTGTAACTATATTTGGTCCTTTAAGAGACACAAACATTGGATCTGGTAGAAGTGAAGTTAAAACTAAACGACTGTTAAGATTCTTTCCAAATCTAAAATTCCATGTGAGAATTTCTGCAAGGAAATGAATACAATTATCTGGTGATGAGCCTACTCTGGAAGAAATCAGACCTGTCTGGAGGCCAAATTTCTAGAAGCCCAAGAAGTGTCAATAACTTATTTTTCAGCCACAAATGAGGGCTGTTTCTTCATATTAACAATCATCAAAGTAACTTCAACCCCTCAAACCCAACAACCCAAATTTGTCTCCAAAATTCTTTCAGAAGAATATGATTTCACTTTGAGTGTAGTTGAAGTTTTCAAGTCCCCAGAATGCTGAGAACAGCAAAAACCCAGATTCTAGTTCTCCTATAACAAGGAAATTCTCATGTTATTGTAGTAAGAACCTCTATTGAGTGCAATGAAAAAACATGGTACATTCTAAATAAACAGGGACATCGTCACTTTTTTTTTTTCTTTTTTGCACTGTGACTCTTGATCTTATTTGTGGAAACTTTATTTGTGGTTGAGGCACAATGACCACAGTGGGATGAGAAAAAAAAATCCTATATTCTTTCTTGAAGGAAATTTGAGTTATAGACAAATGGATTCCAGAACACTCCAAGATAACAGACAAGCTGAAAGGTTTAAAAAAATAATCTTTCTATTTGATGCTAAACAACTTGTTGGGTTTGTTTTCTCTGGCTGAATTGACTGGACTGCCCGGCTATTTAGTGTCACAAAGACACTCTTCATTATGGAGGATGAAGAAGAAAATAGTATCTTGTAACTAAATGTCATGCCTCTTGGATAAGTCAGGAAGAGATGGGATGTGGGGGGACAGAGCTGCTGGCATAAGCATTTTTTTATTTGTTTTATTTGGAAATTTTCTGTTCTTCTGTGGTTATGTGGTGATCTTTAAATTGTAAACCCATCATCTTCTCAGACTGGCCCAATGGCAGGGTTCTAGGTGAGGGGTGACATCTACCAACTTCCTTTGTAAACTCTCTCTCTCTTTTGCATGCTCACCTATGCAAGACTAGGAAAGACCTCTCTGGTAGACAAGACTTCAACAGACCAAAGAGCATTAAAGCTGAATCATGAAACGTGCGAAAATGAGACAAGAAGAAGAATTCTCTTATTTTCTGAGTTGACTATCTCCCACCACCCTACCTCTTCTCCCAGAGAGCTGTGAAATTCATACTGGAGAATTTTTTTGTATATATATTTTAATTGAAGTATAGTCAGTTTACAATGTTATGTCAGTTTCTAGTGTACAGCATAATGCTTCAGTCGTACATGAATGTACATATATTCATTTTTATTTTCTTTTTCACCAAAAGTTACTACAAGACATTGAATATAGTTTCCTGTGCTACACAGTATGAACTTGTTGTTTATCTGTTTTATATACAGTGCTTAGTATCTGCAGATCTCGAACTCCCAATTTGTCCTCCTCCTCCTTACCCACTTGGTAACCATAAGTTTGTTTTCTATGTCTGTGAGTCTGTTTCTGTTTTGTCAATAAGTTCATATGTCTTTTTTTTTTTTTTTAGATTCTACATGTAAGGATATCATATGGTATTTTTCTTTCTCTTTCTGGCTTACTTCACTTAGAATGACAATCTCCAGGTCCATCCCTGTTGCTATAAATGGCTTTGTTTTACTCTTTTTTATGTCTGAGTAGTATTCCATTGTACACATGTACCACGGCTTCTTTATCCAGTCATCTGTTGATGGACATTTTGGTTGTTTCCATGTCTTGGCTATTGTAAATAGTGCTGCTATGAACACTGGAGTGCATGTATCTTTTTGAATTAAGGTTCCCTCTGGATATATGCCCAGGAATTGGTAGATCGTATGGTAAGTCTATTTTTAGTCTTTTGAGGAATCTCCATACTGTTTTCCATAATGGCTGCTGGAGAAATTTTTAAAGAAAGAACAAAATTGCCAAATCTTCTAATACCTGGGTGGTCAATACCTGCAGTGCCCAACGTAGAAACAGTAGCAGAAGCAGTAACAGAACAAGACTCCAGTCATTTTCTAGGCAGAAAGCAGGTTTCTAGCTTATATCAATTTATACCGAGGAACCGATCTCAAAAATAGGGCAGGAAAATACTAACTGGCAATAAAGCAAAGCCTGTGCCTCTCATGACAAGCGTGTTCTGCTGTTTCGCATGAGCCACTTCCCATCTCTGTGTCAATGTGTGGTATGAGAACGCCTATCCAAGGTCATATCCAATGACACAGTACAGATTTCCTGTGCCATTTAGTATACATTTTAAATAATATAGTGGCATTGAAACTTTTTTAAATAAGAAAAGCATTCAGTGGATCCATTTTGCACTGAGTTCATCATGAGTAGGATGGAGAAGAGGGGCTTGATTGGACAATTATGGAGACAAAGAATCAAGGCCAAGTAGAATTCTTTTTTACTGGGGAATAATTTGGTCCATAAGAATCACAGTGCCTCTCTTCTTGCTTCCATCTTTGATTATTCTTCCCCATTCATGGACAAGCATCCGGTGGTAGGCCCTCGGGGGGTATGCTGTAGAGTCAGCATTTATTTAGGTTAATAAAATCCTCTATCTCTGGGTTGAACAGCTCCCCTACAGAGGCTTTTCTTACCCTTAAACCAAGGCTCAGTCCCCTTCCAGGCTCCTTTCTTTGTCCTGGCCACCTTCATTTTGGCTTTAGCTACATAAGGTTCTTGGGAAAATGACTGCCCTAATCATAATCTTTAAGATCTCTACAGAAAGTGTCTATAACTGGAATTTCCTCATTACTTTAATGTCCTTCTAGTCATAGCTTCATGGGCCTATTATGTGTAAATTAGAAACACATTATTCCACCAGCAAAGCTTTTCTTTCAAATGCATAGAATTTTATAACCTGTCATAATCTATTAAATTCCAAATTGTTTGTACCAAAACTGACTTTTTTCTGTAAGAAGATGTCAAAGGATCTTAATTTCAGCTAATTCTGGCAACCAAAATGAGTCTCCTCTACTTAATAGCTGGCAGTGGTCTCTGCAGTAAAATGCTTCCAGGAACAATTGGAAATTACTAAGATAATAGTGTGTTTCTTTAGATTAGTATCACTTCTGAAGTGTGAAGCTTTTGCCAATTCAAAGCTCCTTTGCTGTCTTTTAAAAACTGAATTTCCTGAGAAGTTCTTAAATATTAAGAAGAGTTGATGTAAGTAGACAAGAAGACAGCAAACAGGAAAGCTAATGGACAGACTGACCTGCAGAGGGTTCTAGAATTTCATATGGGCTACTTCCAAATAAGGGAAACCTTGGCAGGCATGAGTTTGGAATTCTCTTTAGTTTGTCCTTATTTTTAGAATCTGGTATTATTTTTTATTACTATTGCTTTTTGGCTTTATGGCCATCAATTGGAATATTTCTAGGGATGATGTGTTTTGGGTGGGAAAAGCATCATTTCCTTCCCAACCAGCTCATAAAGTATAATGTAAACTCAGCACTGGAGTGAAGAGTTTGGCATTAGGCATCTAACCTCTGACTTTGGATGTTAACTCAAATATCTAGCCCCAAGGAGATGTTTTTGGGCAAGCCAAGAAAAGCTCTATGCTTGATGCTTAATAATAATAATAATGATAGCTAATATTAATTAAATGCCAGGTGTGACAAGAAGTGCTTTATATGTACTATCTTATTTAATCCTTGATCCTACTATTTCAGCTTCATCCTAAAACTGATCCCCCTCATGGTTGCAAGATGCCTTTATTAGGGGCCCACAGGGAGAACTGATCTCACCCAACCAGTGAAGGAGAGTCAGTTACTTCAGTATGATTGGCTAGAATGCCCTGCACTGATTGGCTCTGGTTTGGTTTATCTGAGCCAATCACTGTGCTAAAGGGATAGGATTACTGTGGTTGATAAAAACCAAGTAGAGTTATCAAAGTTGAGGATGGAGCTGGTTGCATCAAAACCAAAAGTATGCTACACCTGAGGGGAAGAAAGAATGGATGCTAGGTGACAAACATCACGTTCAGGATGCTGGGTTTGCTACTTGCATTACCTTGACCTTGTCATTTAACCTCTCTGAGCCTCAAGTTTCCTCATCTATAAAATAAAGATGGCCTCAGTATCCATCTCCTTGGCTGAAGTAGAGATTAGGAATAAGATAAGGATGATAAGGAGCTTTGCACTGTGATTGGCACATTGTAAGTGCTCAGTAAAGGTTGTGAAGGAGAAGATAAACTAACGTAGGTGCCTGTTGTCTTTGGACGTTACATTCTTTAATAGGCTTGGTTCAAACACATTTCCTCCTTAGAGCTTGCAAGTGAAATGTCTATAGGTGGACAACAAAGACTATTCACAGAGATGATCTATATGCTGATTCATCTGGACTTTATTTAGGTGAAGAAATTCAAACTAGGCAGTTGTAAAACGTGCAAAATGAATCTGAGTAGTGAATTGTTTAATAATAATAATAAAGCAAAAAAAGATGAAGAAAAGAAAATGAAGCTAGAAGAGGAGGAGGAGTTCCAATTTATTGAGCAATTTTGAGTGTTCCACTGGGCACTCTACATGAGTTGTGAGCCCTTGAGGTTGGTTTTATTTTACCTATTTGTACACAGGAAACAGAAACTTACAGGAGTTAAGGAGTTTGCTGGAATCTATAGCTTTAAATGACAAAACCTGGATGTGAACCCAAATTAGTATACTCCCAAGTTCATTGCACCAAATGGACCAAAACTATTGCAAAGTAGGTGCCCTCGCTCATTCATTCATCGTTCATTCATCTCTTCACTCACTCGTATGCTCAGCTTATGGTCCCCCAGTGCTGGCCATGCTTGATGTTGAGGGAAAGAAAGATCAACGGGAAACAGCAGTGCCTTCAAGAACCAGACAGTGTCCAAGTCCTGGGATTCCAGGCTTATTTTCAGAGTTCCCTGGGGCGAGATTGTGTGAGGCAGTGTTTTTTGCCCTTTCTCAGTCAAATGAGAGCCATGATTCACTACTGATGGTGGCGGCCGGCAGCTTCTGGCACAGCATGCGCCAAGGCCCGCGAGACACAGGGGGCTGCTGACTCCCCTCAGCTCCCTCTGCCATCTGCTCTTCTCACTGAGACAGTTTAATCTCGAGCTATCTCAGGGCGAAGGAGGTCGGAATGTCAGAGGTCACCTTAACTCTCCGTAACTCTGCTCCAAAGAAATAGCGGTTTCAGAGGAAAATGGCTGTGACCAGTCAGATTCCTCTTAATTCAGAATCTGGACTAGACAAAGAGACTTGGTCTAGGGGTTTATATTGTTGATTCTGTTCAATTCATCCAGCTGTGTTGAGATGGCCCACGTGCTGGGGATTGTGCTGAGTGCTGAGGATGTGCAAATGAGTATCACAGTGCTCTGGCCCCTGGGGTGCACAAGCTGGCAGAGCAGACAGCTGCACAAAAACGTAGTATCTATTATAGTAGAACAGTCTGGTATGCCCTGGTATGGCCAAGCAAGTTGTTAAAATTTGCAATAAATTTTGGGAAGTCCAGACTGGTATACATTCATTGTCCTGATCACTATTCTACCCTTTCTCCCTTGACCTCTCCTCAAGCACCTCTTCCACCCTCAGTGACCCCCAACTTCCCCGTGGTCCGAAAATAGGGGCCTCCAAGACCCAGACCCAGCCCTGCAGCAACCTTGTTTTGATTAGTATGCATTTGAGCATAGCAGTTGTTAAAGATTTTGAGTGTCTGAATAAACGCACATACCATGTGCTTCCTGAGAGTAGAGGAATGGGGAAGAAAAATTGGGACCAAATGAAGGGAGAATATCCCCAAGAATATACATTAATTGAATGTCTGTTGTCTCCTTGGATCTCTGGCCACACTTCACTCATGCTCTCCAGAACTTCCCAAAAGTCTTCTGCCTTTATGCCCATCCTGCAGTTATCCTGCTCTGAGTCCCAGGGCAGCTACGTATTGCTGAAGCCAGCCAAAAGGAGTAGATGTGGGTCATAAATACAGGGCTCCAAGAAGTTGGGGTCTGCCTCCTGAGAATCAGCTTCCGTGTCCTCTGAACTTTTAGTTTGGTTATTGTAGGAATAAAGGGCTTTTACTTTGGGTTTTGTAGGAATAAAGGACTCAACAACCAGATGGCTGCATCCTTTCAGCTGATGATTGAAACTTTGTCCATTAGGATGTTTCTGGCTACTAGCTAAAAAAAAAAAAAAGCAAACTTAATTGAACAAAAGGGGGAATTCAAAGGAAGACCTGTATGGATCCCAAACATGGTTCTATCTCCATGTGTGAGTGAGCCCAGTGATCTCAGTGTCTGTGTTCTGCCATTCAGTGTTAGCCTCAGCCTCAGGTATTCCCCCGTCATTGTTGCAAGATGGTGGACAGCAAACAGTATCAGCAAAGGACTGTGTGTTCTGGTGTTTCTATTCTCAGAAAAAAAAAGAAACCTTTCCATAAAGCCCTCCACTTGGCCCAGCTTCCTACCTCATAGTCAGAACGGGGTAATGTGTTCGCTCCTTCAATGGTCAGTGAAGAGATTGCACCTGCCATTGCTGGCTTTTTCAATCAGATTTGCCCCTAGAGTTGGGATAGGGCTCCCAACTCTTCATTTGCCTGCAAATAAATACCAATGGGCAACCAGAAATGTCTGCAACTGGAAGCTACTGGAAAGACAAAGGCAGAATTGGAGATGATGGTGCTGGTGAGTGAGATGGGAGTGTGTCATGGGATATTAGAGGTTAAAAGGCAAAGGACTTTGGAGTAAAGAAGCCTGGTTTGGAATGTTAGTATTACTCAATTATTAAACTGGTGTGTAACAACCACCCCAAAACTTAAGTGGCTTAAAACAACCACCATTTATTATTATTGCTCATTGATCAACAGATAAGCTTAGTGGTTCTGCTAATCTGGGCCAGGCTCATCTGAGCACATCTGGACTCTTTCAACAGTCTGCAGGAGGCTGGCTGCTCTAGGATGGTCTTAGCTGAGAAAGCTTATCTCTCTCTATTTGGTGTGGTCCCCTATCCTCCAGCAGGCTAGTCTGGGCTTTGCCACCTGACAGCCTGGAGAGTTCCAAGACAAAGAGTAGGAGTGTTGGAGGTCTAGGCTCAGAGCTAAGACAGTATCAGCAAAGCCTCATTCTGTTGGCAAAAAACAAGCCAGGAGACCAGCCAAAAGCTGAAAAGTCATGCTGCAGTGTGAGGCTGCTGGGAAGAATAAAGAATCATGACCACTTGGGCAATCAATCTGCCACCATGACCTTGCAAGACATTTCTCTTCTCTGCACCACAATCTCTCTTTTTTTTAAAAAATTAATTATTTTTGTATGTATGTCAGTTTACAATGTTGTGTCAATTTCTGGTGTACAGCATAATGCTTGCACCACAATTTCATCACCTCTAAAATGAAGCCCATAATAGTATCTACCTCAGAGTCTCATTGGAGGATTATATGAAAAAAATGCATGTAAAGTGCTCCACACATTGGTGGGCACATAGTAAGCGTTAAATAAGTATTAGCTTCTGTTATGCTTGTATTTATGATTGTAGCTAGTATTATTATCATCATTATTATAGTTATTATAATGATTACTCTGATTTTCAGTATCTGTCTGCTGGGTTATGACTTCCCCTTAGGATACAAGTTTAGTGAAATGGTTTCCAAAAGTCCAAAAGTGTGGGTTTATGGAAACCCTTGCTGGCTCCCCAGAAGCCTGCTAATCAGGGGAGAGTGGTTTCAGAGAGCTCTCTGTCCGCCTTCCTACAGCTGTTTGGTGAATGCTATTCTCTCTGAATTTCTGCTGTGCTGGCTGCTCAGAGCTCCCAGAGCTCCATGCCTCAGTTGGAACCCTCCAAGGGACCAGGGTTAGAGGCTGTCTCAACAGAAACCTCTAATTTTGGCCAGAGTGCCTCCCAGGAAGAGAGCAGCCTCCACTTCTGGGATGGCTGATTTTCTGCTCCTTTCTGCTGTTCTATCTGTGCCCAGTGTTGAACCCTCCTGAGGTGATAATATAGCTCAGGGTGCCCAGGGCCTCATCTCCAACCCAAGCCTCCAAGAATTGAAACCAGTTGGAAATCTCTTGGAAAAAGAAATGTCTCAAGTCTGCAACCAGGAAAAGGGTTGCTGTTGCTGTTGTTGTTTTTAACAAGTTATTTTGCTCATGATGGAAAAACCTCCTGATGACGGTCCTGGCATTTATACCCCATGCAGACTCTCAAAGCATCAAGGAGGAAGGGCACAGAACTTTTTTCCATGAGGCAGCCTGCTAATTTCATTTGCTACCATGGCTTTCGCATCTGCTAAGGGATAGGCCCAGAAAATTTTCCATGTATAATTCACAGTCCTCTGTAATTTAGACTCAAAGAGAAGCAACTGCTTGATAAAGATGCCATGGTGAGCATTCACAGTGGCACTCCCATTTGCTGCCCTTGCTCAGAACCGACGTCAGCCCTGCTTCTGTGAGCCCCTCGTCTCTCAGGCCCACTCTGAGTCTCTGTTTACCTCTCTCCCGACCTTGTTTCACAGCCCCTCACAATTTTTCTTTGCCTCTCCCCTTCTCCAGCGCTGTGTTTCTACCTTGCACATGTGCCGGTCTAACTGAACACCTCCCATAGATTATGTTGCCACAGTGACTGCTGTCCGGCCTCAACCAGCTAATTGTGGCCCCCACTTCATCTGGCTAGGGCCAAGATAGGTGCTCAATTTGCATTATTTATGTCTTTTCTCTGTGTTCTAGTGATATGCTTTTGCATAACGTATGTAAAATTCTGCTGACATTGAGAATTCATTTGGCTTGAGATGCTCAAAAAGAGGTGTGGGAGGAGACCTGGTTTGTGTAAATTCAAAAGCTATCAGACAGCTTTGCTTTGTTTTGGGGTTTTTTTTGTTTGTTTGTTTGTTTTGTTTTTTTGCCTGAGAATTGGAAGACAGCTTCTCAGGAGAGTTTGCTGGATTACACTTGACAGTCAGGTGAGCTCTTTTGCTTAAAGAGCTTTGGTTCCCTTTAGGCTGTCAGTCTCCTGACTTCAGATGGGTGGGGTAAGGGACTGAGGCCCATTTTAAAGTTCAAATGCAAGTCTGTCACTGCATCACAACTACAGCCAGAGAATAACAGAGTGCAGAGGTTTTAGAGCATCTGACTTAATCTCTTCATTTTGTAGAAGAAACTGAGGATAAGAAAGATGAAACGACTTACTAAGCGGCTAGTCATATCATGTTATCCAATCCTCAGATTCCTTCTGGTAAAACAACATCGCTACACTGGGCACTTTTCTAATCACTTTACACATTACTTCATTTAATCCTTAAGAAAGACCCATACACTAGGATTTGTTGTGATCATCCTCATTTTATATCAGGAAACTGAAGCACAGAGAGGTTAGGTAACTTGTCCAGTGTCACACAGTACCAAGCAGCAGAGCTAGGTTTCAAACCCAGGTCCAAGCACCTGGTATACTGGGGACTATTTTTTGGCTACTGATATGCATCCACCCTTCTTTGAGTACAACTCTGATTTTCCTCTGAGGAGTACCCTTGGCTCCAGGAGAAGGCATGTGTCTTAGGCTTGTCAAATTAGAGCATCTCATTCCAATTAAGAAATGGACATGTGATCTGATCTAAGTCCATCAACTGGAAAATGACTTTTGCCTTTACTGTTGAGAGAGAAGCAAGAGTTTTCTCTTTTCCACAAGGGCACTCAGAGTGAGGATGTGTGTGGAGTTGTGGATAGCCATATTGTCTCCATGGAACCTCAGGCTGAGCTACTGTGGGCAGATCAGAGCCAAGAGGTGGAGAGACACAAAGTCCTGTCGATGCTGTCTCAGCTCCTAGTGCAAGCTCTGCCCAGATTATTAAATTCCATCAGCCATATGTTTCCCAGTTGATTTGGGTTCTGTATCTTGCAGTGAGAATTCCTAGTCAACTGGGTTTCATCAGACCCAAGTACTGAGTCTCCCAACCTTGCAATGCTGTCTCAAGCTTCCTTGCCTTTGGATATTCTCCTGTCTCAAGCTGAAGGGCACAGAAGAGGATTCAAATCAAGCTTCTTGTTTTATTGTATACATCTTCCTCCTTTAGAATGTAAGCTTCATGAGAGAAAGAAACAAACACAAAATCCCTTCCCTGTCTTTTTCTCAGTGCTTTGTTGCCAGTGCCTTGCATAGGGCCTGGGACCTCACAGGCACCCAACAAACATTGTTGAACAAATGAATGAAACTTTCCCTGATTTTCCCAAGCAGAGTGGATCAACACCACCACCCAACCCCACCCACTTTCTGCTAAGGGAACACACAGGACTGGACTGCAATTCCTAGTTACATATTACCAGTTATCAGACAACATTACAATTACTAGTTTATAATTCTCTCTTCTATATTATGAATTCCTTAAGGGAGCTGCGTCTTGTTCTTCTTTGTATTCTGTATGCCTGGCAGAGTTCTTAGCATGAAATAGGAGCCCTAAATAATGGTTAGTAGAAGGGATGAATTGATTAAATCAACAGAATACTCATTTCATTACAGCAACTCAAGCTTTCTTGCCTCCCCAGTTGAGCTGTGTCCTATCCCATTTCCTGATGTCCTCTTCACCACCTAGGTCTCAAGTGATGGACAACAAAGCAGCTAACTCCCTAGTGGCCCAGATATGAGTCTGCCTCCTTCATGGATCAAGGCAGGAGGAAGGGACACAAAGAAAGGGCCAGCTACCACCCCCTGGGTTAGGTGGTACTCAAACTAAGAGAACTGGCTCTTTCATGTAGGGACCCTACTGGAAAAAAACGAGGGGCTGAAGTGCATACATTTAATTCACACAGCAATTGCCTTATGCAGGAACTTCTTTGGTTTCACGGTGAGCTCAGGTGCAACAGGGTGTGCAGCTACCTTTGTTCCCTTATTTATTTTCACCTGAACCTGGCTTTGCCACAGTATTGAAGCAGCATCAGAATATTGTGGGTTAAATATTATGAATATTATGAGTTTAGTATTGAATAATGAGCCATGCTTTTCTTTGTTGTCTTATAATAACACATTTTGTAGTATTACCACCTTAAGAGGCAATAATGATTTTACTAAGGAAACTCTTGGGAGATAGTACCTGAGTATTATATATGAGATGTATTTCATATACATAATTCTGACATACTTATACATCATATCATGGGATATATTCAGAAACTATAATTGGTAACTGTACGCTCTAACACAATTGTTTCCAAATGCCAGTTCATAATAAAGTTTTTATGGGCCCAGAAAAATCAGGGCAATGATGTAACATGTATGTTTGTGTATGTGTATGTGTATGTGAGAGATTATAAATTTGTGTATGTCCTTTCTAGGGGTGAAATGTCATTTATTCAAAGATTCTAGGCTCTTGCTCTTTTATTTTTACCAAGGGAAAGAAGAAAGGGCAAGAAATGTTCTTTCCTTTATGAAATAACAGTGTTTGTCATATTGGGAAAATCTTTGATACGAGATTTCAGTGTCCTCAATTGTTTGACATTTTACTATAGTCTTGATTTATTTATTTTATTTAATTAGCTCATTCAAAAGCTGAGCAATCTCTCTGTCTCACGTGGCTGAGATGATCCATACCCTAAACCCTCCAGCCCAGAGATGCTGGGGCTTAACCCTATTAGAAGTGCAGAGGCCCCCATCTCTGTAGCAGCCTCTTTATCAGAGCCCTGCCTCCGACCTGGGGTGTTCATACTCTGACACAGCTCACAGCGGGCTCAGTCCTGACATGGCCTCACGGGAAGTGGTCATACTCCAAATTACCTCCCATTCTTTCACTCTTCTGGCCCTGGGTCTCAGCTCATGATAGAAGGGGAAGCCTGGGCAGCTGTGAAACTTCACTGCCATATATCTCTCATTTTAAGACAGGAAGCTAATTACTCCAAAGCGTAATTTCCCATCATGGAATTTCGAGCAGTGAGGCTGAGTATGGTGAAGAATTCCAGGCAGCATTGGAGAGCTAGTTCTTTAAATTGGAACTGTCAGTTGGCCCTCCTGAATGTCTGTCTTTGAGCTGACCAGGCTCCTAGAAACCCCGGAGCAGCAGTCTGGTGATGTCCCAGGAAACTCAGTCCTTCCCATAAAGTCAGAATTAGAAATACCTTTGAAGGAGATGGAGCAAAGGACTAATGAACATCTACTGGTCATAACCACAGGTTTCTTGTGTCTGCTTTCACTTCACTCCCTTTGTAACCCCATCTCTCTTTCCACTCTTAATTCTTTATCTTCCTCTCACTACAGATTTTATCCACATAGTTGAAAAATGTATTTAGATGGTATGTCCACACACTGATAATTCTCTGTAGGTTCTATGATCTCTCATGCAATTTGGGGAATGGATTTTGAAATTGTTATAAGAAAGAACTAGCAGGAGATCAAAGACTCTTGACTAAAAACAAAACAAGCCTTGTTAAGATAGTAATCTTTGATTTTTTCTTGAAAACTTAGGGGATAGCCACCAGAGGGCTGAAGAGGGGGAATAATGTGTGGAGGAAGGAATATGAAGGAAAGAACCAAACCACATGACTTAAGGGGCCCACAGAGATAGAGCATCTATCAAATTATGGTCCAGGAAATGTTTCTCCTCTTCTTAAAGGGTTCAGTTATACAAGAATGAGAATCAATGCTTATCTTGGGAGATGTGTGCGTTTAAGACAAAAGACATGTCTGACATCCCAGCTGTCAGGGAGATTCAACTAAGTGAGCCCAGGCCCCCCCAGGTATGTTTTATATGCCACCTCACTCCATAGGACCACCCTTCTATGGGACTTGGGATGGCAATGCTACCATTCCTTATACTGCTAAAGGTCTTTTTCTGTTTCTTTACATCTCAGACTCGGGGCTGTATACAGATAGATGTAGAATAGGGACCCAACTTCAATCCCCACTTCTGTAGCCGGTCAGGAAACCCAGCTTGGTAATCATAGCTGTCTCTTCCACCACCCTTTCCATGTTCCCCTATCCTCTGCCAGCAACCCCCTTGGAGAGGTTCTCTAGCTGATGGGATGACCAAACCTTCTTCGCAGATGATCTGAGAGCTTGATGGCCTCACTTACACTGAACTGCCTCAGCTCCCCATTGTCAGGGATTAGTGAGCAAGGAAGTACTGGGATGTGCCCCGTGAATCCCTTCAGTTCCAGACAGCGTCCTCCCTGCCCAATCATCTAGTTGAATCTTATTTGACATCATTATCTCCCATCCTTTTGATATGAAGATGTTTGCTTACTCATCTTACAGCTTGGATAGAAAGGCAGATATAGATTTAAATTTAAAAAGCCTAAGGAAGTTACACAAATGAAGTATTATAAACTAAAATATAGTACTATTGTCAAAAAGTTGAGCTTGAATCTGATCAAGCTTCTAGACTTAACAAATAATTTATAGGAAATCCAAAGAGCTCTGATATCATTAATAAAATGGAAAGAAAGAGAAAGAGAGGGAAGGGAAAGAAAGAGAGGAGAAAAAGAGAAAGAGACTGAAATTTAAAGACTAAAAGAGACTTAAGAGACTTATCAATCATGTAATTGCCATATATGGACCTTATGTGAATTCTGATTTGAACAAAAAGCCTCTTTCATCCCATTGAGGTGAATATTTAGCAACCTTTACTTTCATGTTTAATAATTTAAATCAAAGTTAATAATAGATTATTATCTGTTAAATATCAACAGTAGAATTTTTAACATAGAGCATTAAAGGCACAATAAATAAAAGTACTTCAAATCATATACCTTTTTTGTTGCAAAGAAGTAAAATGTCCAATAACTAGACTTTTAAGCATAAAAATACAGTCTATTAGAAGGGCGAGTAGAAAATAAATAATACATTTATGGAAATAAAGGAATGTAAAATGTCAAGCGTTTCCATATTTAAAAAAATAAGATGAGTATCAAATATCTGTGGCACCTAGATTCTGCGGATACACTTAAATACATTTAAGTTTTATTTTTTAATGTCAGTATTTAAAACATACCAGAAATTATATTCTTTGTAACTGCTACAACTTGTGATGAACAAATTTAGATGCCAACCTAAAAGTGTGGCAAGGAGACATAGTTTCAAAATTCTTTCAGGGAAAACACAAGCAGAAGAGTGTGAAAACCTCCATCAAATTCACCGCCTCAGTATTTTTTTCCTAACATAAATCCCTTTCCTTGCATAATACTCCACAGTCTTCAGAACACATTTCAAGAAACAGAAATTTAGATATGCTTGAAAATTCTAATTGCTGCAGTGTGGTATCAGGAGGTGTGTACTCTCAACATCATTCATTCATTCCTTCATTCACTTAATAAACATTAGTTGAGCGGGTACTAGGTTCAAAAACCTGTGTCAGGCCCTTGGGAAATACCCACTGGAATCATGCACAATGATTAAATCCTTTAATTAAATCCTTCCATTACAGAACCTAACAATGATCAATTCTTAAGCTTTGGCCTTGATTGACACTCTGCTGGATGAAAATAGTGAGGCTCATGCAGTATTCTCCTGAAAATTGAAATGATCTAGGACAGTCCAGCACCAACATATAAGAATAAAGAAGAGTATTTCAGAAGTCAGGTGATTGTGCCAAAACAAAGAATTCTACTTTTAATTGAAATGGCTTCTTGGTTCTCTTGCAGGACCCCTGAAAAGAACTAGAAACCAAGTCATGAGGAGGTTCATATCAGAAAACACATCTTTATTACTGGTGGGAAAAAAAAACAAACTCAAGTAGGACAGGCTAGGAAGTGATATTAATTTTCTGAATCTGTCACTCTGTGCCCCTAGACTTTGCAGATGCTCCGAAGATGATGTGTACACGGAGTTCTGATCCGAAGATGATTTACCTGCAGCAGTCTGACCAGCTCTGTTGAACAGAGTCAGCTATATTTTTGAGGGCTTAGAAGATGACATTAATATTGCCCATATTTATCACGGAGAGGGGACACAGAGTTGCAAGCTACAGTTCTGAGATCTGTGGGTTCAGTTATGAGCATGTGCTGTTTTCTGATGTATGTGTTAAACCCAGCAAGCTTTTTAAGGGAATTTTTTTACTCTTTGTTGTGTATTTATAGCCGCCTGCCTTCCCTAACCTACATACACTCATTCACATGTTCTTATACACTTCAGTGTGATTCCTGTACAAACAATCCCTTCTTTGACTGCTCATAGAAAAATCTCTTCAACAGGGACTGTGGGAATGAAAACCTCACTCTTCTTTTCTGAACAACATGCAAGGCCTAACTGGCAGGATGCAGTCTGCTACATAGTTTTTGTTTGTGTTTTGTTTTATTTTTAGCAGTCAGCAATCTTCTGCTTTTTCTTAGTGATTACTTAAAACATCAAGGAGAAATCTGGTCCACTGTTTCAGAAACTGACTCCAGGCATCACAAAACCCAAGGATTTCTGCCAGTCATTTTTATTTATATACTCATTCAACAAAAATTAATTGATCACCTACAGTTGGCAAATCTCTGAGCCAAGCATCAGGCAGAATCATCTGTGTTTCATAGATTCTGAGATATGCATTTTTCAACATTTTAATGTCTCTGAATTTTGGATTTTCCATGGCACTGTTTGTTTTCTTTCTGATTGGCACCAAAAACAGTTCCCTGTCTTACAACCAATAGCCATTTAGATTTGATGGAATACTACATTGTCCATGACTTCTCTGCTTTTACCAAAAGAGGGAATATGCAAAATAAGAGGAAGCAAAACTCACAAATCAGCAAGATTTTCGCTTATCATAAGCTTCTGGAGCAACAGAAGTCTTAGAGCTTGTGTGATATGAAAATGATCTGTATGATTCATTTACTCATGCTCTTCCTGGCCTTAGAAACATATCATAGCTGAGTATGGATTATATATTGTTATTCTATAGTTTTTACATTCACAAATGACTTCTTTATTGCCATAGAATGTGTGTGTGTGTGTGTGTGTGTGTGTGTGTGTGTGTGTGTGTTTGGTGCTTTCTAACAAAAATCTCATTTGGAAGTTGATTTTTGATCTGTTGTTGAAGCCATAATTTGAAGAGACTGTTTCTTAGGATATACCTATAATATGTCAATAGAAACTAGTTAGAAATATTTTTAATCAAGCAAAAGAAAAGTTTTTCTGTTCCATTTATTCATCCAGACATTATCGAGTGCCTGTGATGGATCAGACACTGAAAAGTGCTGTTATGGGACAAAAACAATGGGATATTATTTTTGCCTTCAAGAGACTTAAAATCTAAAGGGGGAAGAAAACCTGCAAATCACAAATGCTCATGTAAGAAAGAGTGAGAGAGTCCTCTAACCAAGACCCATGGATATCTCTGTAAGGCCTGCATCACTCCATTGACCTTTAAATATAACAAAAATGAAGCCAGTTGTCCCCTTCAAAAAAGACCCCAGGTAGGAGCTCAGAACAGTGTCCCAGAGCAGCCCTTCCATGGTTGAGTTAAAGCGATAACTTCCATCCATGGGGGATGGCAAGGACTACATATTTTGAAAGCTTCACAGTCAGCCAAAATTTCTAGGCCTCAGTTAACTGCTGTCTTTAGTTTTTACCCAATGAGAGGTCCCATCAGTGTGTTTACCCCCTATTCTCATTCCATGAAGTGCTGTCCTTTTTTTTCCTGGCTCAGCTTCTCCGTGACTCCTCCCAGTCCTTTCAGTCACCTTCAAAATCCTTCACCTTCACCTTCACTCTCCTCATATATGCTGCCTCCTCTTTTTTGAAACTATAATCTCTTCAAGGGCAGGAACCAAGGCTGGGTGACACAGAGTAGACTCTAAGAATAAATTTTGCTGTAGCAAGGAAGAAAGAAAGGAAGATAGCTTTCCTCTTTGAATATGTGAGTTTAATTAACTGAAGGAAATTGGGGGTGGAGTGCACCACAAGAAGGAAATTGTGTCACTGAAGTGCTGAGAAAATTCAATTCTGGGTTTTACCTCCAGAAAGTGTCATCTGAGAGCAGTGAATCTCCACCTACCCTTTGTCCCAGCACATGTGACAATTGATAGTCATATGAATGACAGATGGCTAGGGGCTTAGTCAATTTATATGAAATTCTCAGAGTGTTGACTTTCAAGCCACCTTTCTCTCCCATCTGGTATGCAAGTGATTGGAAGTGAAATTATTAAAGAGATGATACTGAATCCATTCTAATTTATAGGGGGAAAAACAGATCACTTGCAAATTTTCTATTTTATTTTTGATACCAGATTCCTTCAGACAAAAAAGTTTGTAGGTGCCACCAGCAGCCCCCTACCCAGGACACCCTCCTCCAGAGTTTACCTGCCATTCCCTGCCCCCACCCTCAATTCAGACCCAGAAGTCAATGTCCAAAGCAATAGGACCTCTTCCCTCAGCCAAGACCCCAAATTAGTCCTGCTTTCTTCTTGTAACTTGTAAAATGCCCAAAAGAACTGTAACAAAAGGAAAAACAGAACTATGACCAATTTAAAAATAAAATCACCATTCTAAATATGTTCATCTCATTGAAAAACAAAACACAGACAAAAACCTTTATTTCTACTATGCCTAGGTTTATGATGCTTAATTTTTAGATCAGTTAAATTTGATCCTTTAATTATCAAATCCTAGAGGTTGAGCCTTCAATAATTTGGGTAAAATGGACTGGCCCATCGCCTTTCTCCCAGTGATGTGGAGATGGACATGTTACAATATGATTTTTCCATCTTTCCCAGCCAAGAGATCCCTTACCCATATACCACACATTGGTGGTCACTAGGTAGGGGTGCCAGATTTAGCAAAAAAGTACATGATAAATTTGAATTTCAGTTAAACAACAAATCATTTTTTAGTGTGTGAATGTCATATGCAGTAGCTGGAACACAGTTGTGCTAAAAGTTATTTGTTTATCTTTAGATTTGAAAGTTTCTAATTGAATTGGGTGTTTGTATTTTATCTGGCAATCTTATCACTAGAGACCACTGCTTGGGATTCACCAAACACTTATATATCCACTATTTCTTCTGGTCAAAGGAATTTGAAGTAATAAATACCTAATAATGGTAGCAGTTCAAGAACTGGGCCGTCTATCAAAGGAAGAGGATCTGGGGACTTCTCAGCATCTCAGAAATCACAATATGGGCAGAGGTCCAACGTGCATGTGAGAGAGGAGACCAGCCACAGTTATAAGGCAGGGAAGGGAGGCAGCTGGCAGCAAAATAAAAGATCCAAGGAGATATATATGTATATTTTTTCAGATTATTTTCCATTTTAGGTCATTACAAGATTTTATATATTGTTCCCTATGCTATACAGTAAATCCTTGTTGCCTATCTATTTTATATCTAGTATGACTGAATCACTTTGCTATACACCCAAAACTAACACAGGATTGTAAATCAGCTATACTTCAATCAATCAATACATAAATAAATATATAAATTAATTAATTTAATTTAGTAAGAAGATCTAAGAGGAATGGAGCATCTTCTGGGGACCACAGAAGTGCCAGGCACAGTGTGCTGGGCTCCCCATTGCCACCTCAGAGACTGCTGACTCTGTGCAGTCCTGCCCCTCCCTCCTGGGCCTCCATGGAAAGTGAAGAAGGAGGCCCAGTTCAGTGCTTTAGAAACCATAATATTCTGACAGAGGAGCCCATCTGATTTTCAGCTTCCTTCGTGTCTCAGCCCAAGACAGTTCTCATAAAAGCAAGTATTTATAGGTAGAAAATGGTAATAGGTGCCTTGATTAGCTCAAAGAAACAGTTAAATCTGTGTGTGAATCATTTAATCACAGTATCTGGAATAAATAAATATGGCACATATTATCTCCCCCTCCCTTTTTTTTTTTTTTTTTTTTTTGTGGCCTCAAAATTTGATCCAAGTCTGG
Organism: Vicugna pacos; assembly: GCF_048564905.1. Taxonomy (NCBI): domain Eukaryota; kingdom Metazoa; phylum Chordata; class Mammalia; order Artiodactyla; family Camelidae; genus Vicugna; species Vicugna pacos. The sequence goes on along the minus strand of NC_132993.1, from coordinate 44,543,789 downwards.
GAGTTAAAAAGTCCCATTTTGTGTAATCAGGTTCTGGTTGAACATGATTGCTGAATTATTTTAAATTGAAGACACATGTCTGGAGGCTGAATTGTATGTATTATTTCAGGATGGTGTCCATTAGGTCTTATCCACAGGGGCTATCTTCAACTTTTGCCACATTCAATGCATTCTTTATACATCAGTATTTGCAAAATGGTGAATCATATATAAGGGAAAATTGGAGGGAATATGGTACTCATTAAAGGGTGATTTTTTGAAATTATCTTGAGTGCATTATTCAGACCTGTTTCTAGTCTCCCCTGCTAAGGGTCTCAGTGCTGGTTGGTAATTTTCTGAAAAAAAATATTTTAAAGACAACAACAATGCATAAATAAATAAAACCCTGTAGTTGTGCAAGACTCTTCTGCAAAGCTATGGCTTTGAAAACTTTACAACTGAATCAACATTTACTTTAACTCCTTGTCAGCCCTAAACACTTTAAGTATCTTAATTGCAGATCTAAATTGTTGCCACTGCCATGGGCTTTTCCCTTTGAATGCATTTGTCCCTGAACTGAGGCTTTTGTCAGACTTCACCTTGCAAGGGCAGCCAATTGATTTTGTAAATTGTTGCATCATGTCAAGGGCTCCTTCCCTGATTTGAAGATGGCTGGCTCTCCGTGAGGAGTGGTTGGGTTTAGGGAAACCCTAATGCTGAATCAGTCCATCAGTCCAGGGGCGCAACCACGCCAGACATCACTCCATTTCAAAGATGTCTTCCATGCTAAGAGCTGGGGTGTCTACTGCACATTTGTTTGTTCTAACAACTTTATTGAGGTATAATTTCCATACCATAAAATTCACTCATTCCAAATATACAATTCAATGATTTCAGTAAATTTATATAGTTGTGAAACCATCATCACAAACTCCCTTGAAAACAGTTCCATCACCTCAAAATAAATTGTGTGCCCATTTGTAGTCACTGCTCATTCCCACTTACAACCCTTAGCAATCACAAATCTACTTTCTGTTTATGTAGATTTGCCTTGTCTGGACATTTGGTATAAATGGAATTATACAATAGGTGATCTTTTCTTATCTGGTTCTCTCACTAGGCAGGCCTTTTTGAGGGGCATCCATATTTCAGCATGGATCAGTACTTTTTTTTTATTGCTGACTAAAATTCCATTGAATAGATATACCACATTGTTCACCCAGTCATCTGCTGACAGACATTACTTAGTTTACTTGTACTTTGAAGCTATTATGAAAAATGCAGTTGTAGACATTTGTGTGCAAACAGGCATTTTAAATGGATTTGGTTTGTTAGTGTCATTCACAGTAACTGTAAGTTGGATTTACTTTTTACTTTTTTAAGGGGTTACCCATGCTTTTGTTAAAGCTGTCTATTGGAACATTCCAGAATTAAGTAGGCTCCTGAGTGCTTCAAGAAATAATATTGATCAGAGTGAGAACCATAGTGATTCCAAGGCATGAGGTGGTTAAGAATAAGGAAGGGAACACTTGGAAATTTCAAGACCACAAGTGGCTTTCAGAGTGGCCTGATCTCCTTCTGTGCCAATCATAACCTGAAATTAAAGAGCTCAGACCCGCACACATCAGCTACACAGTCCTTACTCCTGGCAGCCTCGGCACACGCTGCCTGATTTCGGGAAGTCCTGCTGACTTAAATAACATGGAGGCTACTCAGAGAGAAGTCAAGTTGGAAGTGGCAGGGAGGTGAACAGGTCATAACACGGGAACAGGGTTGTCAGGCTGTGTTTATTTCATGCCTTGTAAGACTCTTGCGACTGATAGGAGATGCTGGCACTTCTGTCATCAGGAAGTGAGTGTTGGACATGGTGAGGAAGCAGCTACGTCAAAAAGTGCCCTCGCACGTTCCCCAAAGTCCCCTATCTTGAGCTGTGAAAACACCCATGTCATGAGATATCGTTTCCCCGGGAATCGTCACAAACAGCAGGCATATAAAAAGTCATGTGGTTTATGGAATGTGATACTGATTAAAGGTAAAGCCAGCACTCTTGTCCTGGCTGGTCACTAACCCTCTCTGGGCCTTGGTTTCCTCATTATGAAATGACAGGAGTTGACATCATGATTCTTGCCTAAGGTTTTTTCCTACATCCATTATTCTATTTCTTTGATGACTTTGAAAAGTTATACTTCTGAAACTCGCATTTGAAAGTTAAACCAATATCATCATCCTGTTAGCAATCAACTTACTGATGTCAGGAGACACGATCTGGAACGCCAACTGGTGAATAATTTGCATTTGGAACACAATTTTTTAAAATGCCATACAGAGTCCCAGTGGTACCCCAACTCTATTTTGCAGATAGGAAAATTGTTGTTGATTTTTCTGCATATTCTCTTGCAAGTCATTTAGCTTCTTTGTGTCAGAGTTGGGAATTGAACCAACATTTTAGGACTTCCAGACCTTTATTGTATCAATTAATCCAGATTGCCTGGGAGCAAAGAAAATAATCGTTCAAGAGTTTGTGTAAAATAATACACCATTAAAAAATAATCTCTGACTTACTGGCCAAAAAAAGCCATTTTTTTCCTGTTTTTGCCTTATGGTTTCGGTTCCTATTGGAATGATGAGATCTTGCTGGAGAAAGAGGTTGTAGGGGGGGTTACAGGTTGACAGTAGGGCATAAGGCTTATTCTCCCAAGAATAAAGAATTCTTCCTGTTAAGAATGCCAGCGTATCTTCTCTCTTTTCCTTGGTTGCCTGAGTTTTCTCTCTTGCCTGTGGAGCAATCTGACATCTCTTGCCCAGCCTCTCAGACACAAAGCCAGCTCCTGAAGGATTAACACTGCTTTCATTAGGACTTTCAATATATCCCTTAATTGAAGGCAGGTCCACATCACCATGGCAAGAACCACCTGTGGAGTTCACAGGGATGCCTGCTCATTTCAACTTACACAGAGCATTCCAGAGCCCTGGCATTTTGACTGTTCTCCAAAGTCAGTGACCAGCCTGGTAGTGAGAGAAATCTGGGGACAGATGGTATGAAATTGAAATCACATCATCCCTACTCTCTCCCAAATGCTGGCCTGTTATTTTGGCAAATCCCCACAAAGCTCTGTGGCACTCATGCTGGTCTGATGAAGGTCTGCATCTTAAATGTGAATGCGTGAACATCAGGACTGATGGAGAGGTGGCACAATAAAGAGGAAATTGCATTATGTTATGTGGTCCCTTCATGACAATCAGAACCACATGTAAATTTGAAGAAGTCCACATGCCACCAGACAAACAAGGAGGTCTTTTTTCACTTATAGACCCATCTGTTGAAAAATCACCCTATATTAGTAGGAGGCCATTCGGTGTTGGAAAGGGAGTCCAGTCCTTGAGATAAAAATGGCTGTAAAGGATCTTCTTTCTGATGTTCATCTTTGAATTTAGCTAGAAAGTACTCTTGCAAAGCCATCTGAAGCAAGTGCACAGCAGCATGGGAAGATACTGGCATTGCTGTAGATGTCTGACAACAGCTCTTTGCTTCGTCTCTTCCACTTATAAAATAAAAATGGTTAGTGTTCACATTACAAACCGAACATTAACAGCCAAGGCTGAATTCTCATGCACCTCTGAAGATACTGAGTGGGAATGGAAGGAGGTGACAAGAGGAGGAAGGGCCCCTTGGTGTACCCTGGAGGGTCGCAGAGATTCATAGCTCAATCTAGGTGATGCTGGTTCCACTTCTCCCAACCACCAACTTTCAGAAATACCACCCACAACATACAGAGCAATCAAGATTTTTAAAAAAAATTTTTATTGAAGTATAGTCAGTTTACAATGTTGTGTCAATTTCTGATGTACAGCACAATGCTTCAGTCATATAGGAACATACATATATTTGTTTTCACATTCTTTTTCACCATAGGTTACTACAAGATTCTGAATATAGTTCCCTGTGCTATATATAGTAAAGATATTTTTGCTGGTACCAACTCCTTGCCTGATGATATGAGTTTATTTTCATAGTGAAGAATTATATTTCCTCCTCTCTTAAATATTTCAAAACAGTGTGAACATTGTATAAGTCTATAAACATAAAAGTACTTTAAATTCTTCAAGCAAAGGATTTTTAAAAATACACAAAATGGCATATTACATTCCCCCAAGCTCTTGTAGAAAAAAGTAAATACAATTTATTAAAAGATGCATGTCATTTCTATCCCACTATCATTGCAAAAGGGGAGAAAAGCAGGGAATTTGGGGTTTGATGGTTTTTCTTTGAAAATTCCCGCTCTGCCAATTATTACTTGGATGATTAAAAGGAATCTGAATATTGTTCAGAATTGTCTGAATAACTGTTATTATTATTATAGCAACTTTAAAGAATTATCATGAAAATGAGATATTACATGCTTTTTAAATTGCAAAGCCCTAATCAAAAGTTAGTTATTATTATATATAGAGGAAAAAAATATTAAAGTCATCAAAGCATCTGGAAAAGATCTGTCTTTTGTTCAGGCTGTCATTAGTGTGGGGTGCAGAGAAAAATTCTGAAAATATCGAGATGAGAAGTGACCTAGTTTGAATAACTTATTTATCTGCAGTTCTCTCTTTCTGATTATGTCTTCAAAGTGTCCTCACTACTTGAGCATAGTTCTGTATGCTTCATAAATAGGGAGACATTGCTGTCAAAAACTCAAAACTGTGTCAGAGAAAATCCTCCTGCCATCTTCTACCTCTTCTAATGCCCTTCCTTGGAGATCACACACATTTTCCTGGCAAGATGTTCATTACTCAGAGGTTACTTTGCAATTTCCTTCAACTTCTGCTCGCCTGCAGGATAAATTATGTCTTATTTCAGGATACAGGAAAAGCTTTGAAGAATGAAAAATTGGAATCAGTTGTGGGTAAACTTCTGGACTGGTACCTGCAGACGTAGGCTTTGACACTATCATCTCCATCATGGTTAATTGTAAATGATTCATCATTTTCTCACTCACGTTATTATTAAAAATATCAGAGTCCTGAGTTTCTAAATTAATGAAACCCCTTATAGACAGCATTATATTCCTTTAATAACTTATTCCAGACATAGACCCATTGTATGAACATATATTGATCACATTCTTAAATCACAGTACTGCATTTCTACTGCAGAGTCAGAATTATCTATGCCTCTGTAAATCAGTACATGAGGTTTTCTTGGCTAATTCAGGGGGAGAAAGTAAAAAAGACTGTGGGACAGGAGACGAGAAGGTATGATACTCAAAAGAAAGATGGCCTTAGATATGGAGAAGAGAGTCCTGTTATTTAAAGAACTATGTCTCCTTAAAGTCATACACTGTCAAAACTATGAAAATTATAGTCTCTAGATTGAGTTGGGCATCACTGGACAAAACAATTAGATGTTCTTTAAAATCTTTATTTTCTTCTAGATGTTATAGAGATAAGCAGCTTATCATTAGCAACTCTGCAAGCCAAGCATTCTGAACCTTTTCTGAAGGGAGATGGTCAAGCATATTCTTGAAATTCTGATAAGGATTCCTCTTCCAAGATAAAAATAAACACAAAATTTTGCCCAGCAATTCCAGGCATTTCATGGATTGCCTGGACTCCATATTACAGGTATCTGAAGTACTTCTGTATCTTCTGAATTTAACCCTTTCTTGACATTTTTCACATGAATGATGGACATGTTAGCAATAGAGAATCTCCTGACATAGGAAGCCATGTGTCATAAACAGTATTTTTTGATATTATTTATGTGATCAATAATATTGATAAATAGTATAGTCATATGTGATAAATAGTAACTTTCTGTTTCCAGACCTTTTTAGTCTGGAATAGAGAGCAGATGATAAAGACATCATCACCCTTTATTAATCTTTTCAATATTGTCAGGTTAATAGATAGATAGATAGATAGATAGATAGATAGATAGATAGATAGATTTTTTTTTCTGGGAAAGATTCCCTAGTTCATTGTTTTCCAGGAAGAATCTGTATCTTTGCATCTGTCTACCTGTTTATTTAACTGTCAATTATCACTGCAACAAACTCTTTCTGAGGGAAGAAACAAGAAAAATCAACTTGTGAGAAAATACCAATTAGAGAAATCCTGGGTAAAGAAAGAGCCAAAGAGTATAGTAACTCCTCTTTATGGAAAATGGGTCAGGGCTAAAGCTTGTCCACAAGAAACAAATTTTCCATGCAAATGAAACCTTGGTTTTATTTTTTAAGTATAGTATTCTATTATTTTTAATATTGATAAAAGATTTAATATGCCAGTGTTTCTTCCCCATTTTATTGAGAATTAAGATACATTAAAAAATAAAGATCTTTCAAATTTTATCAGAAGTTTGTATTTAATTAAATCCACTTTTTAAAGTAATGTTATCTTAATCAGAAACAAACAGTTGCATAAATTCATGCTCTTCTTTGTTAACAATTCTCAAAAAATTTACTTAATATAAAAATCAAAAGCATCTTGTAGTCAAGTTAAACTTCAAAAATTAATTTTAAATGGGGAAAGGTGTAGCTCAAGTGGTTAAATGTGTGCTTAGCATGCAGGAGGTCCTGGGTTCAATCCCCAGTACCTCCTCTAAAAGTTAATAAACCTAATTACCTCCTCCCCCTGCCAAAATAAAATAATTAAATAATACAATAATAAAAATTAATTTTAAACAACTGAAAGTTATAAAAAGGCGTATTTTGTTTTCCTTGATAACATCACCAAGTAAATTATTGTATTAAAATACCTGGGTCAAGGGCTTCACTTATGCCACAAAGCTTCCTCATGTCACGTCCCAAAGAACCAAAAAAGAAAATAATTATATATGGGCAGATTATATAGGTGAGAATATTGTATACTTGTAGTTTAAATGGAGTCTCCAAGGTGGCTGATTCATTTAAGAAAATAGCCCACGAAACATAAAATTTATAAGTGGACTGTTGTGCATTTGTAGGGTGAATGTTTCAATTTCAGAATTACAGATGTATAAAAATCATATGTCCCTGCTGGTGAAAGACCAGTAAACTTTCAAATGTTCTGTAAAAATTTAAATGCTGGAGGCCAATACTCGCAAAATTTAATGATCGTTCTGCTAATAAAAGTTAACTTCTTTTAAAAAATAGTAAAAGAAAACATACACATCTTACCAAATTTTTAAAAAGGGAAAGTGCATGAAATCACCTATTTTATATTTTTAACTTACTTGTATTCATTAAAATTCATTCTCTTCACAGGAATAAATGGAAATATGAAAGAAATGCAGATGTGCCTGGCCCATCTTGTCACACATTGCTTTGAAGGAAGCGAGTTGTTTTTGGAAAGTGACAAGGTAAAATAAGAATGGGGCTTTTTACTTAATGTTTAAAAAACAAAACAAGAAAAGAAAGAGAAACAAATGGGGGTGGGCAACAAAAATCTGTAACAACCCACTTTCTTTTAAATGTGTTTTGCCATTTAGCTTGAGGACTAGATGCAACTGGTCAATATCCATAGTATCCACCTTGCAAATAAGTTACATCTTAGGTTTCTCTTTTGTTGTCTGGAACTCAGCACATCTTCTCTAAGAACCAAATATTCCACTGGGTGGGAGGATTCCCTGGCTGGCTCACAAAATTCAAAATAACCCACAATTTAACTTGCTCTATGTGTGAGTAGTGTTTAAGTGGTGATCGACCATCAGGTAAAATACTTTCTATAGAAGAACGCATTCTATACCCCACCTCAGGCTTTCAGAAGTACCTCCACCACTGGGGCCATGGGTGTAGCTAGGGGTTGAAGGGAGGAGGGAAGTACAGGGAGTTAATTTTGACCACCATGAACTCCTTAATTCTCCAGTATTATTTAAAAGGATAAAATCATAACTCTCACACAAATATACAATGAACTTGGGTCAAAGATTTTGTTAACTCATTAATTAGTGAGCCAACAAGTAAGATGTTATTGCAGGGTCAAAAATTCAAGGAACCACACATATATGGACAATAAGGACTACTGAGATGAATTTACACAGAAAAACAAAAGGATCTATCTATCTATCTATACAGCAATGATCAATTACATTCTACCAGATCCAATTAATTTGCTTTTTTACAGGTAAGGATCACTTTCATTATTACTCTTTTTCTACAACTTGCAGAATTACAAAGAAGCTTAAAAACAATAAAAAGTGGGTATAACTACAAGAGTGCATTAGACAGCACATGGAGTAACTTCTCTTTTATCTATTTAAAGTGTTTCACAATTTCTCCCAACAATATCATAACAACAGTCCTTTCAGGTCACTCATATCCCTGATATTGTGGATTGGGGAGGATATACTGAATTTCAGATTACAGTTCCCACACTTTATGTTAATAAAGTCTATACCAGGGCTGTCCAATAGAAAGAAAGTGCAAGCCACAAATGTGGCCGTATATGTCATTTTTAATTTTCTGGAAGCCACAGGAGGGGGGGCGACCACCCTATACCACATTAAAAAAAAGGCAGTTACAATTAATTTTAATAAAATATGTAAATAAATATATGCAAAATACCATTTCAACATGTAATCATATGAAAGAATTATTGACGTATTTTACATTCTCTTTTTTTATTCTAAATCTTTGAAAAGCCAGTGTATGTTTTGCACTTACAGTACATCTGAATTCGGACTAGCTGCCTCTCAAATGCTTTACTAGCCACATGTGGCTACCAGACAGCACAGGTCTGTGTAAATCAAACATTTGTGAGCTAGCTAAGTTTAGCATTTCTTGAAGTATTAATTGAAATATTTAGGTCTGTCCCAGCCCTTCCATGCCCATACTGTATTTTCATGGTAGCCAGGTTCCCAGATTTCCTCATGGGGGAATGAAGCATGATCAGTGCCCGAGGAAACTATAACTTGGATTGGTTGTCTAGTGTGGCCCCATGAATTTTCTCCTCAGCAGTCCACACCGTTGTCTTTTCCCAGGGAGACCATACTTACCCCTGTGATGTGAGGGAGAGAGCGATGCACACACGGGGACACGGAGGGAACTGTAATTATAAACATAATATGGCTTTGCCTGTCACCTGAGTAGGACAACACCTGTCAAAAACATTAACTTTTTCATTTTCATATCACTTTTGTGAGGTAAAGAGAGGAAGAGAAGCCATACGGCTGTGTGTGTGTATGTGAGAGAGAGAGAGAGGAGGGGGGGAGAGAGTAGCTAAAGGCAGCCAATAAAAGAAATTTTTACTTACTGAGATACAGGAAAGTCATTCTGGCTTATACATGAATTAACTTGAATTTTATGCTAACTAAAATAGCCTGTCTGTGGCCTATCAAACACACATTGTACATCTGCTTTAATTATTTAAAAAAGGGCACACTGACCAGAAGTAAAGAATGTCCATGTTAAAAAAAAAAAAAAAACAACTAAATGCCCCTCTTCCCAGGATGCCAGTGCAGGTACACCTTGATGATAAGACTTCCTAATCAGGTGCCAAGGCCATACTGACTTGCATGTGCTGGTCTGTTCCTTTTTTTTTTTTAAAACCCTGAAGAAATGTACCCCTGACTTGTTAGTGTTTCTTTGTTCTGACAAGATATAAAACTGTGCTGGAAGCCATGCTTCTCCAGGGCAGCACCTCAGAATAATTTGAGAAGCAGACTTCAAGGCTGGTCCTTAGTTTGGCTCAAATAAAACTCTCTCCTATTCTTATTATTGATTATTTATGTAAACACAGCCTTGAGACCCAACATCTTTCCTCCTTCCTCATTTTCTTAGGACCCCAGGGACTAAAATCAGTGCTCCAAGGACCAGTGGCCCCAAAATAGCCTTTCAAACCCCACTCCTCATACCCTCTCTTGAACTTTCAAAAGAACATGCAAGTCATTCTGCTCCCCACCAGTTCAATTAACTGTTTGACTCTGGTGACCGCCATTTGAAATTGTCACTTCCTGAGCATGATTGGCACTTTTACACCTGGGTGACAGTCATCCCATTCAACTGGCAGTGTTCGCCTGCATTTAACATTAGCGGCTCAATAGTAACCTATTGAAGGACCAGGCCCGATAATGTTTGTATAAGGAGGGGAGCCGTTAAGAAAAAACTACATGTGCTGAATTCAAGAAGGGGGTTATTTCTTTCCCACTATAAACAGAAATGATTATAAAACCAGAAGCCAGAAAGTTCCTCACCCTTCACTTTGGCGTGAGGGGGTTTCATTTCTCCGCAAAGGCCTAGTCTCTGAGTGCTGACTTCTCCAGGTTTTTACTGCATTCCAGGGAGGGAGATAGAAACCAAAGCAAACAAAGTGCCCCCAAAGGACCCTCTCCTCCTTCCAAAAAGCTTCTATTTTTAATTCTCTGCAGCTTTTAAAACAGTGGAATGGGAAGGTTTCAGCAGTCTGTGGTAGAAGAGAATTCCTGCTTTCTCTAAGGACGTCCACTTTAGATAATCCCTGCTGGCAGTGGGACCCCAGGGCCAGGGCTGGGCAAAGGGATTTTCTTGGCAGTTTCTTGTCAGCACATTCTATCATCTCCAAGTAACTTTTTAACAACTGTGCCTTCCTCTTCTCACAGTGGGTAGAAAAGCATGTTCTGAGCTGGTGGCTAACTTCATGCCAAATGTATCTACTTCCCTTTGAGCATCTCTCTCTAGTGCTAAAAACACGTTTTCCTGGTGCTTGGTACTTTCTATGAGTGCTTGACTTTAAACCACAGATCCTTAAGCTCTCTGGAGGATTTCTCATATTTACCCCCCATCCACCTCACAAGGTGAGGGGCAAATGGTGAGCCCAGATTTTTTGTCAGGTGGGGAAACAGGGCAGATCCACAGAACACGGCAAGCAGTTCTCCCAAGCGTGTACGGAGAATGCCGGCAGCAAACGGAAACATTCTTTGCTTGTCTCTGTCTGGTTTGCAGCCTCATGGCTACTATCTCCCAAACACACATTACAGGGTGTCATCCTGTAGGCATCTGATGCACATTTGCTGTCCAGCTGCCAAGACATTCATTTGGCAGATGACTCTTAAACTTCGGCCACATACAGTGCACTCTGACTCCCAGAAGCCTGCTCTGCTCCCATGTAGATCTCCTGAGGTTGAAGCAGCATTGGACATCCCTGAACACAGGGACCACAAGGAAGAGCAGAATTTCCTCTATTTCATCGTAGGCTACCTTTGCAGAGCTGTCTGTGTGCCCACAGGACTCACTTTCAGAAAGGCATATTTAAGGCGATTGACCATAGAAAGTGCTAGACCAAAGAACCTCTCAGGGTTCTCAAGGACAGAACTTGAAGCTTGAGAAGGAAGCACCAAATGAGCTGCAGGCATGAAGGTGATGAGAAGGGCTCCAATGTAGTGGAGAGGTAGGCAGCCCAGATTTCAAAGCTATTTCTACCTCCTAATGTTACAGTCATTAAATCAAGAATTTAATTCTTTAGCCAAAATGACCTGTTTCTTAATAGAGCTCTTACTTGGCAAAATGCTGCTTCTAAACATCTCCTCTTCTTTCCAGCTTTCAGAGCTCAACCAAAGCATTTTTTATTAAAAAAGGAACAAAGCAGTAGAAACCAAAAGAACTAATGTGTCTGGACTCATCCTTTGTCCCATCATTTCATATCAACTTTGAATCCCAGAAAGCCTGATAGTAATTCAGCCATGAACCTGCTACATAAACTGGGGGAGATTTGAGCATATGTTTTCAATTCATTTACACTTGACTTGTCACAAAAGTTGCTTTTCTTAAAAAAAAGTTCTATTTGATGTCTAAGAAAATGTTTCAGCCTTTTAAAATAAAACCTTTTAGAGTCTTTCTCCGTTCACAACAGGACACTGCAGAATGCTAACAGAATAGGAACTCAAATGCGGGAAGGTTCAGGAATGGTTCAAAATTCAGAGCCATTAATTTAGAGAGGGTTCAAAAGTTGGCAAAGTGAACCCTCTCATGCCTACTCACAATAATAAATAACAGTCACAACAAGGAAAAGGAGAAAGGGGAAAGCCACTGGAAAGCCATAATTTATCCCGTCTCCAGCCTTACAGCTCTCTCCAATAAAGCAGAAGTTCTTTGGAGAACTTAGGCTGTGCTGCCTGCAGGGAGCTGAGATCGTCTTCTGTCATAAATTACCTGGCTGGGGATAAGCTTTCCTCCAGGTCCAACAGAGAGGCAGCTCTGCAAGACCCATCACCCAGTTCTGGGCTTCTTAAATTATCCTTCATCTGGTTGTGACATCTGAAAAGCTAGAGGGAGAATGATCACCCCCAAATCTGACCTTCCTATACCACTAGGTCTTTTTTTTTAAATAAAGCACAACACCTCAAGAGATATACACAATAGCATTCTATTTGCAAACAAAAATAAGAAGGAGAATAAAGCTTTCTATATACTTCTTCAAATAAATAGTACAATGTTTTCAAACTTACCCACGTTAAAGACTGTTTTTCATGCAAAGTGACCCTGAGTCCTTTTCCCAACTAAGATAGCCACAGTGACACTAAAAATCATTAGCAGTGAGGATTGGAGGGAACCTTAAGTTTTCCCTTTCGTTCTCACTTTGCAATCAATAGCCTTGCCACAGCTTTCCAGCCATCTTCAGATGTGTACACACACAGACAGACACATGCACGTGAACATCTGAGGACCTGGAATATTTGAGTGAATGGCTACAGTACCTTGAAATGTGATCAAGCCTTGAGAGCAGGTACTAGGCCAAGAGAAATAACTCTTATCCATGAAAAGTTCCATAATAAATCAGTAAGTCTTTTCTTCCATATGTCACCTGACATGTTTAATTTGTCAGCTTTGACGGGATTGCGGCAAGTGGAGCTGACCGTTGGCGAAATTAGAATGGGCCTTTGTGAAGAAGGGCAGGACGTCAGGCACAGAAGGGCAGAGTGAAGGGCCCACAGAGTGGGCCAGCTTCGTGTGATGGAGGGTCCAAAAAATGGGAACAAAGATCTCAGACGTTACAGGTTTAAAAGACATCAAGCCAATGAGCAGACACAGTAATAGTCGTACGGTCCAAGAAATTTAACTCTTCCTTTCCTCATTGGCTTCTCCCTGGAATTCTGCCTTTGTCATAAACCCTGGGAAATAAGATAGATCATTCACTTCCACTTCAGTGTTTTCCTTCTGGAACACTGATTTACCCTGGAGGCAGGAACATGTACTCTTTGCAATACCTGCACCTTCTGAACGAGGGGAAGCCAGTGGATTTATTAGTGTCAGGCTGGCTAACTTTGGATCTGGTCATACAATTTGTTGTGAAGGAAAGAGGTTTTTAGCTGCAGAAGTAACACACCCTTGATCCTGCCAAGAAAATGGCTTTTAAATACCTACACTTTATTTGTTTAGGAAGAATCATGTTTACTAGCTGTGAAGCCCAGTTCTCCCTCCCCTGCTGGGACACCCTAGTCACCCTAATCACCTTGGCATCAAAGAAGATGCCACTACCAAGTCTTTATGTAAAGTAAACCATTTAATCCTACCCTGCGAAGTAGGAGTAAGCTATCCCCAGGTTGCAGATGAGTTAACTGAGACATGTGAAGAGATCAAGTTATTATCCCAAAGTTACCTAGTGGTGAGACCTACACTCAAATCAAAACCACCCACCCGGCCACCCACACGTGAGATAGATTCCCTCAGAGACCTTTTCAACAAGATTGTTTAAGGCAAATGACTCCTCAAGTCCCATTAGTTATAGATAGATAGATAGATCGATCGATCGATCGATCGATCAATCAATATAAATTCTTTATATTTGCTCATTTCCTTTTTCTATTTTAATACAATTGAAGTATAATACACAAACATAAAAGTGCATAAGTATTCAGCTCCACAAATTTTCACAAAGTGCATGGAATCAGCATCTGGATCAAGAAATAGATCATTCCCAACTCACAAGCCTCTCTTGTACCTTCAAGTCATTACTATCCTATCCTCTTATCCATTATGCTCCTTGGTACTCCTGTCCCCTTATTTTTGCCAGGGGCAAGGGGTACATGTATGTGCTATTTGTTTATAAGTATGTATTTTGAAAGCAGACTGCCTGGGTTGAAATTCTGCTATGCCTTTTACAAACTGTACATCCTTTGGCAACTAATTTATCTCCCCTATAACTCAGTTTTCTCAACTTTAAAATGGGGATATTTGAGTTGGAGAGAAAACTCCTGCTTCCCAGATTTACTGGGGGTGTTGAGTGAGTTTTAAATAACAATATTAATTTTAAAATAAAGAAACCCTGGGTCCTTGTAAAAATAAATTTAAAAAAATAAAATAAAATGGAGATATTAATAGACCCTACCTCACAAGGTCGTGGTGAAGATTAAATGCTACAGTGCATCTAAAGAGTTTAGATTAAGGTAAATAGAAAAGCTCACTGTGAGTCATTGCAAAACACCAGCCATTATTATTGCTGGGGCATTTCTCCCCCTCTCAAGAGGCTGTCTATGGAAGACCAGGAAGGTACAAAGATAGTAGAGTGAGGGAGATGGCAAGGGAGAGGAAAAGAGAGGAATTCCAACCAAGCACGTGCTGTCTGTCAGTATAAGACACACATCCATCTCTAGTTGGGGAGAAGACTGGAGCCGAACAGGTGGAGGAAGAGCTAAACTAGACAGCTTTCCAGTCACACAAGTTTTCAGAGTAAAACTATTATTTGAAACATTATGTATTTTCTCTTCAGTCCTATTTATGCTTTGTACATGTGCAAATAAACATGCCAAAGAGGAGTATGCAGGAATGCTTTTTGAGATCATCCATGAGCCTTGCATGACTCCTCATGGTCCAGAATTGAATTTATATTTCTTAATTTCCTACAGTAGAAAAAAAATGACTGTGAGGTGTTTTTTTCCTGCCCAATTCACTATTTAATTCCTAACATAATTTTTTAGGTAGAATAGATTTCAGGCATTTTTCCATGTCACATTTCCTTATATTTTTGTGCCACTTGAAACATTTTTTGCCCATTTAATTTAGAACCTCTCAAAATTCTCTGCCATGTAAATTGAAAGTAAATAGCTTGTTTAAAGCTGAGAAACCAGAAACCTCAAAAAAATAAAAACATGAGGTTGAGAACTTGCTGGGCAAATTTCCTTTTCTTCTTGCAGCCCAAAGAATGCATTTACTACAATGTCTATATATTTTATGAAGTGCTTTAACCAAGTTATGGAAGTTAAAAAAGAAAAGAAGAAGAATAAAACGTATTTCAAGTAATATTAAAAATGACAAGCATATAATAGCATTTTGGATAGTGAATTGACTATAATAAAAAATTAGCATCGTTTAGGTTTCTAGCAGGTATGAAATAGATCGAGGCTTGATAGACTGATTTGCTAAGTTACAGGTGGGTTTAGGAAAACTCAAAATGGATTGGAAAAGAGGTGTGAGCTTGATTCCGTCTGTCTGACTGTCTCTCTCATCATTACCCTCCCTCTCTTGCTTCTGCAATTTTTCTTTCATACTTGATTTTGAAGTAAGTGGGCCAGAGGTTATAAACTCTAACGCTGTACACTTTCCAGTTCTAGACCTTTTTTAACACAGCAGAGATAATGTTACTTACAGAGCTTTTCAACAGCGTGGCCATTGGCTGGCCAGGCCCTCTGTCTGAAAGGAACAAAATGTTTCCTTCCTGGGTGGCTGTATGTGAGCTGGAACAGTACATAATGTTCAGGATAAGAAGATGGAAGCTCCAAGCACTGAGCTTGTGTGATTTAACCAAATGAGGGAAAACAAGAAATGGAAGGACAGTGAGAAGCTGCCTTATTTGCAGCCCCACGTCAGAGCCGGTGCAGGGATTTGGAGTCGGACAGCGTCTTTCTCAGCCATAAGCAGGAAAAACTTGTCCCTGCTCCTTAGCTTTGTGCAGATATAAATAGGATATGAAGCAGCTTTGTTACCTTTTAGGGATATCATAAATACCAAAGAGATCATTATAAAGTGATTCTTAATGCCCTTGAGCTTGCTTTGAAAGATAAAGTAAATTTAATTTACAATTTCCAGTTCAGAGACCAAAGACTGTGTCCACTCATTTCTAGAACCAGGAATTACAGTTTGAACCCTTGGATCCCTCCAAACTTTTAGATGGTTGGGTTCACTCTGAACAGGGTGCTGGCCATCATCTCAGCCATGGCACCTGGTCTCTAGACTTTGACTCAGGCTGACTTGCCCATGGACCATAGGCCCAGCTTCTATCCAGAACAAGATCTGGTCATCACAGCTGCCTTCTGAACCTCAGGTTCCTCATCTATAAAATGGGGATGATAACAATAGTAATTCCTACCACATGGGGGTATTTCTGCTTAGCCTCCTGCAGCCTATAGGTGAGGAGGGTGACAGGCAGTCCTGGTCAGAACTAGCTCTGTGACCCTCAGCAAGTCATTTCACGCTCTGGCTCTCCATTTCTTCATCTGTAAACTGGGAAGAACAACACCCACTTCATAGTGAGTTCAATGGCATAAAATTCAATAAATTACTATTGCTGACTTGGCTTTTCTTGTTTTGCCTTTAATTGTTAGTCTCTCTCTCTTATTCAAGGGAATCCGAGAGAAGCCAGTGATGCCCCAGGCTTTATCCCTGGCTCTCTCCATGGGCACGACTTAAATATCCCCCTTGTAGGTCAAGGGGCTCCCACCATCACTAGTTCCACTTGTCTGGCTGGAGCTCATGTGGATCTGATATCCCACATCAGGGGAAGGTGGGGTAGTGGGGTGGACTGATCCCAGTGAGGGTGCTGGATTCTGTCTCCCATTTCTACTCAGTCTCTTCTCTCAGGAAGCCATTGCTAAGTAAACAAAATGGGCATCTCCTCAGTTCCCAGGTGCTCCTCCTTGACTCATTCCTTACTCTGTCTTCTGTGGTTGTGCCCCTTCAGTTTCTCAAGTACTCCTTTCAGTAAAACATTTTTGAGAGCACATGCCAATGTTTGTTTATATATTTATAAACTATATACATTGCAGGGCTCTGCTGATGTTTTATGCATTCTGAAAACACACACAACACAGAAATTTCTAAAGTATGAGATAAAAAGTAAATGGGAAAAGGAATTCAATCATTTTCTTTGTGTGCCCCAACAGATCATCTTAGGCTCCCTCTGCTGCTCTCCAGCCTCCCTGGCCCTGGGAGAACAGTATTCTCCGGTGGATCCTGGATGTCCCACCTTTGAGAGAGATTTGCACACCGTAACCCAAGAGCAGGTATGCTGGCCAGAATAAGCCTCCACTGTCATCACAAGAGCATCACCCCCAAGTCAGGCTCAGCTTCATGGGTATGTGACTTATGCAGTCAGACAGGACCCCATGCTTAGTAGGGCCCCATGCTTGGTTAAATTATAGCTGTCACCATCTTGAAATTCTCAGAAATTTTACCCTTACTTGTGAGGTTCAGTGGGACAAGGAAGCATGCGTGTAAGCAGAGGAGATACACAAAGTAATGCGTGTCCCCTGCTCCTTGCTGCCCATTCATATATAGCTTTGGCAGCGCCTCACAAGCATAGCATTCCTGTGGACCCACCACGTGTGGAGTTTAGAGAGCCTCAGAGTACAAGGTAAGCATATTATGGAAGCCATCTGCTTCCAGAGTGTGGTAGAATGCTCATGACTCAACGAATGAAATAAAAAAAAATTGAGTTAGCTTTGTGAAGTGTTCTGGTAAGAATTAAATTCACATGCATGTATGCGCTACAAAAACAAATTGCATAATTTCAGTGATTCTGTGCGCAAGTTAAGTGCTCTTATATTTGCATTTAAAACTGGCATTCCACAATATAAAGGTGAATGGTATAATTCATGCTAATAATAAAAAATTTTTACTTTTACTTACTTAAAATGACGTCTGATAGCAAATAAAAAACACCATGACAAGTTGAGAGATTGTGGAAGAAAGGAAAATATTCTGTATTTTAGTAATTTTAATGCCCTTTTTTCCTGCTTTTAAAATAAGGGGCCTCACATTGTTTTTTTACACTGGAACCGTCTCTGCCCCCTGTTCCCCGATTCATCTCCAAGTGACTAACCTATCTCTGTCCACCCCACTCCCTTCTCTCACTGGAAGAAAGAGAAAAGAGTCTTCCTCTATTTTGCCATAAGAAAAGATCTGTTTTTCCAAGACCGTGGTTAGTACATTTCAGTTGATTTCATGCTCCAGAAGTCATTCATTCAACAAGTATTTGTATATTTATAGGGTTAAACTTTAAATAATAAAATGGTAAATGTTTGCCCAAGAGAATAGCTACCTCTTCTACCTTGTTTCTGACACAGCAGAAAATTCCTGCTGAAATGGAGATATCTCAGTTCAAAAGAATACACCTGTTGAAACTCGAGGACTGAGCTCTCGAGCAACTACCCTTCAGAATTCTTCACCCACACCCAGACACTAATGATTTCCAGAGATGGCCACAGCAAAGAATTCACAGGAACATGGGTCACTGTGTCAAGGATCATGTCAAAAAGACAAGGGCACCAGTTCCAAATATTTCAGAGGTGAAAAGGTCATTCTTATAAATACCGTATCCTCCACATTCAGCACACCATGGTACGTGCTTCGTCATAATTTGGTGGGCCACCAGCCATCACCAGCGGAGCCTCCATCCAGGTGAAATTGCTCAGTCTTCACCAGCCAGAGGTCACTCGTACATCTTGGGTGACAGCTTCTTCCAGGAATGGACACGGTCAGGTTTTTTCTTCTAGAATCCACTAAGTCGGTGGTTCACAAAGTGCAGTCTAGGGCCCCCTGGGGGTTCCTGAGACCCTTCCAGTGTGTTCAGCCAGTTAAAATTACTTTCATAATAATACCAAAGTGTTCTTTTCCTTTTTCACTTTTATTCTTTCATGAATTGGCAGTGTAGTTTTCTAGAGGCTGTATTCATTGTTCTGCCGGCTAATGAATAGAATGTGTATTCTTGTATTTTAAAGATTTCTCCATTTAAATTTCCAATATTTATAAGTATAACCCAGATAAACATAAGCTCTCTTTTGTCATCAATAATTTTTAAGAATGTAAAGGGGGTCTAAGACCAGAAAGTTTGAGAAGTGCTAAATTAAATGAAGTTGATATCCATCACCTTTTGCATTTTTTTCAAAGATGGGTCTACCCTCTTCTTCCCAAGATAATTCTTCCTCACAATCCCAGCAGTCACTAGTTGTTCTTATAGAGACTGCAGTATCAGTGACCAATGGGCAGGTACTATAATTCAGCCTTGGTCACTTTAGCAAACAGAAAACTAAAGGTATACACCTATAGGGCTTTGCAAAGTGATTCCTCATATGACATAAACTGCAAACATGTTTTGTGGAAGGAACAAGATTTTAAATGTCTTTGAATAAAGAAGGGCCCAATATATGTTAATTTTTTTAGTAAATTTAAAAACATTACCTTGTTTCCCCACATCAAAAAAAAAATCAGTTTAAATAAATTGTATCTGATACAGCATATACCTGGAAAAGGAAATCTCTACTACTTTCCTAAAGAATGTCTTCAACACACAGGCGCATGCGCACACACACACACATACACACAAAACCCTTCATGAACACATATGGTATTTAATGGATACCTGTTATAAAACAACCAATTCTTTTACCTTTTTGTGAACTGTGAGTCATTCTCCTGCCCCAGAGAGGGTTTTCTGAGCTTCATAAATATTGATCATACTCCCTAAATTCCAACAGGCAGTTTCCTCAAATGTGGATGATATTTCTCAACTTCATTCTTCATTCTTTCATTCTTTATTTTCTATATTCAGTCACATTATTGACTACCATGGAAGAAAAAGATATTCCATACAGATGAATACTCCTGATAACCAAAGCTTAGCCACTTCAAATCCCAAGACATACTTTCACTCATTCATTCATTCATTCTTTCAAAAACATTCCTGGACCGTGAGCCTGGAATTGTGCTGGGCCTTGAGAATACAACCACAAGGCAAAATGTGCCCTTAAAATAGTTCACATTCCACTGGATGTTGATTAGAATTTATTCTAAAATTTACCACAAAGTCTTAAAAATAGGTGTATGTGAAGAAAATATTATAACTTCTAATTTTATTTTTATCTTGTGTATGTTTTATGATGTAAACAATATATGAATTAAGTAGCACATGCATAAATTATAATGAATAAAAATACACATCTATTGAAAGTGAATACCCCCAAAATTTTAACTAATAAGCTGCGCAATTAAAAAAAAGGTTAGAGATACTAATGGAACACGCTTTGGGAAGCCTCCTTTTTGAAAAAAAAAACTCTCAAGTCTGTCACCTTCATGAACACTTTCTTGGCTTTTCAGCAGCTGTCTGAGAGTTAATCATAAAATTAGTATATGCTCTTAGCCCGCAGGGCTGTCAGGAAATTAGAGACGATATACTAGACCTCTTCTTTCACAGAAGCAGCAAGACCCAGAATAAGTCTAATTTGCCTAAGCCAATTCCCAATTTGGTGAAGGAGCTAGCGAGCTATGTTTTTGAAAGTGTGACTCTGAGTCACCATCACCGTGGGAGGGGCCTTGTGAAAATGCAGAATCCTGGGCTGATGGTCTGGATGTTTTCTAGCAGAATCTCCACAGGCCGGGCTGGAGCTCTGGCTCCATCTTAACAGCAAGGTCTCTAGGAGAGTCCCAAGCACTCTAGGGGTGGAGGACCCAGGAGAGGGGAGATGGACACTTGGCCACCGCCTCCGTGTTCCCAGCGCCAGGCTCTCTCCTGCACACGGGTTCTTTGCCTTTAGAGCAGGGACTGCAGTGCTGAGGAACAGCTGCGCCCATCGTGCTGTTTGACCTGACACGGCTGTGGATTGCTGATTTTGCTAATTCTGGGACCGCTTTTTAGGGGCTTGTTTTTATCTCTTCCTTTGATGTCAGGCTGTTTGCCATCATTTTTTTCTGCCTTCAGTGTGATCAGTACCAACCTCTCTTCCCTCCTTCCGTGTCCCCCTCGAATTTTCTGCTTTTAATACGTTGTGGGCTGGGAGACTACATAAATGGGCTTGTTAGGAGTGTGTGTTAATTAAGAGCCAATTAGACATCGTTAAAGTGCATTGCTTTGTGACTGGTGTTTCCGCTGCTTCCAGCCTGTTTTGCTTCCTTCCTGCTTCTCAACTGAGTTCCAGAAGGCAGGTTGAGGGACGCCTGACCTCTGGATAAGTGGAGCACAAGGATATTTACTTTCTTGTCACATTTCACTGCTGTCAAAGCTCAGAAGGTCTGGCTGGCCCCCCAGAGGAGCCAGTGTGCTTAATGATTCAGGACACCTGGGTCTGACCTGCTCCTCTTAACGTTTCTCTGGACTCAGAGTGATTTACAGGAAGAGGGGCTAGGGTACAGGAGGCAGGGGGAAGGGCGCTCTCTCAGGGGTGGACCAGGAAGTAGGAATCAGCTCCTCTGAGAAATACACTAATTTCCAGTTCAAGAAGAGCCTAGGTCTGTCCCTCTCTAACAGCTGCCTGGAATCTCAGCCGTGACACCCACAAGGGTATCAGAAGGGGAGTTGTAGAGGTGGGGGGAAGCCATGGGCATGGGAGTGGGTGGGAGAGCCACCTCTAGCCTTAGAAGGCATAACCAATATATTTAACACTAAGATTCATTCCACACAAAAATACTGCTTAAAAAAAAAAACCTTCAGTGTATAAAAATATCTTTAGAGCCTAAGCTTTATTTGTCTTAGATGCCGTTGTTAAATGATGTAAAGACAGTTGTGGGGATCATAAAATTCTCATCTTCATCTTGTATTGGGAAATGAAAATTAATTGCCCTCAAATGTCCCAGGATCCCTCACCCTTCCTTCATTATACATAAATATACAGTCTTTTGAACCCTTTTGTCTTTCCAAAGTTATAAAGTGACAAAAATTAAAACAAAATGGGAACCCAGAGTCAATGTTATTTTACTTCATGGGGTTCTATGCTTCCTGTGAGCTGATTTCTTGTTTTTCTCAGAAAAAGTAATACCTTTAGCTAATATCCCAGGTTAGGACATGCATAACTGAAGCTGAAGTGTGTGTTTATTTTTTAAAAAGGGAATTTTGAAAAGAGGCAAAAAGGGAAAGGTACTTGTATGCAGGGAGAGATCATACTGCTCCATTTTCAGTGCTTAATTACAAATCTGCTCCAACTAATTTCCTTATTGTGCCCACAGCTGCTGTTCTTTTGTCACCAGTTTATTTTTCTTTGAAAATCTGAAAGGCATCAAGGCTGGCCCTGAAAGTCATCAGGAGCAGAACTGGTGTCCCAGATGCCTCATTACTGGTCTCGTTTGCCAGCCTGTTTAGTTGTTTATGTCTTGCATTCAAATCATTTATTTTGTTCAGACCCTCTTTTGCTTTGAAAATGATTTTAGAACACCGGACTGCTTTTATCACTCAACCATTTGCCTTGCTGGGTAACAGGAACATCATGGTTTAATCAACATCACAATTCCCCCATAATCTCTGGGCAGGCCTTGTTTAGTAAATATCAAAAAGTGTAGAGCTGCAAAGACTCATTCACAATGACCCAGGGGTCTGAGTTTCTTTGTTGGAAAGCAGAAAATGCTGTTCATATGAAATCATAGTGATTTGGGAAGATTTTCATCTGAAAGTCTAAATGTCATATGGAATGGTTTGGAACTTGCAGAGGTTTTGCTTTCACATCCAAGAAAATTGGCTGTTAAAACCAGCCAAGACACTTTGGGGAGAAGGAGGGGTGTGCTATGGATATTAGTAAAATGCGTTTTACGGCAAGCAGCATAGTAGAAATTTTAAATGCTGGTTCCCAGGAGTCAGGGATACCTAAGTTCAAAACCTGTCTTGAGCAAATTATGCTAACCTCTTGCACCTCAGTATTCCCAAACGTAAAAGAGAAATGAGTAGCATCTAACTTCTAGAATTGCAATGAGAATTACATCAGCTAATGTTTGGAAAGCTGTGGGCAAGGCCAGGCATGCAGTCAACTCAAAAAAGCAAGAGCTATTATTATTACTGTTTGTTTTTCAGAAGAAAAAGAGCTAATAGTTTGGCCAAATATTTCTGTTGCACTTTTGGTTTTACCTATATTGTGGGAAACCATCTACATGAATATCAAGGGAAATTGTTTATATTGTCTGCTATACGTAAAGTGACTATCACTTTTATGGTCCAAACCAGGATCCTTTGAGAGTGAAAATGGTTGTTATGAATAATTATGCCAGAACTATAAGTGTAAATCAGGACCTTCCCAGGCGAACCACAGCATATTGTTCATTGCTTCAAACCAACAAGTGATTAGAACTGGAAATAACCTTTGATATTTTCGAGTTCACTGCTCCAGTCTCACAGGTGAGGAAAATAAAGTCCAGAGCAGCAACGTAAACATAACTTCCCAAGGTTACTCAGCTAATAGCTGAAGACCAGTCTGGGATGCTATCCTTTAATTTTAACTTCTCTGACTGTTCCACAACATGGTTCTGTTTTTGAGTATCTTCAGCAAGTCTGGGCACTTTTCTTCTTCCTTACTTCTTCTGCCAAAAGAGTCCTAAGCCATCCTACTCTTCTTTTCCCCTTCATTTTACACCCGAACTGATGACAGTCTGTACAAAGCAATCCTCTGAAAGGAAGGCTTGCCATTTTTTAAACCTAAATCCTTCATGCTGTTGTTTAAGGCCATTTTCTCTTTCTCTTTATTCAGTCATGGGTTGAGAGGGAAAGGGAGCAATTGTTCCCTACCATCTTCCTGTTAAGGAAGCTCTTTTAAGCCTCTCTGGATTATCCTTTGCTCCACTTTCCTTTGAGATCAGTGAGTTAACAATTAGTTCTTAACCAGGATACCCCCTTTAAATCATTTTTCCCAAACATCTCAACAGGACACATTTGTTTCTAAGCCTCTTGGAAATTACACATGTGAATATACATCTTTAATCCCTGTTAATTATACAAAATATATAATATCTACCTGGTATAGATTTCAGCAGCTTTCATTTCAGGTGATTTTGTTGCATTATTTAGACACAGCAAATATTCCATGTACAGGATTTGACTTTAAAGAGACAAGGGAGCCAGATGATCAGAAATCACACGTGTCAGGCCCTCGGAAGGTACCTCACCAGCCTCTCTTTAATGAAGACCACATTTTATAACAATGCTCCCATGCAAATGCAAATGTATGTAGATTGTTTATTTAGACTAGCGCTTTTGTACATCAATCTCTACATTCACCCTCCTCTCTTTTTTGCCTTGGAAGAGATAATGTGGTTATTCCTGTCATCTGTCTGCGGGTTTATGGTCTGGCGTGCCCATAAAGATGACAAGAGGTGCGTTTCATGGGAGTAGCCTTCCGCTGCCCTTGCCGCTTTGTGTTGAACTAGATAGACACAAAGCTAATGCAGCAGCAGCATGGGTCCCATGCTCTCCTCCTGGATGTATGGTTCAGTGATGAGCCAGGCACCAACATGGACAGTCACACAATTCCTGGATGCTGCTGAGCATCGCTGGGGGTGTATCCATGGAACACTCTTCAATGCCCTTCAAGGTTAGCCATCCTGACACACTGGCTCCACGCTGTTCTTCTCACTTAGATCTACGTCAGGGTAAAATACATGGGGGTCTTTCCACAGCTCTGATTAAAAACCCATTTTTGAAAGAAAGGACTAAGACATGCAAATGGCAAAGTATGTATTTACCAAGAATCTGGTTAGAAATGAATGAGACCCCAAAACTACACTTGCTGAGAACATAC
Organism: Vicugna pacos; assembly: GCF_048564905.1. NCBI lineage: Eukaryota > Metazoa > Chordata > Mammalia > Artiodactyla > Camelidae > Vicugna > Vicugna pacos. The sequence goes on along the minus strand of NC_132993.1, from coordinate 44,519,167 downwards.
TAGCTCAGTGATTTCATTTAAGGAAGCAGTATGAGTCATGGTTAAGAACACAGACTGATGTCAGATTTAGTGTATGATCTGTATCTCCCACCATATGACCTTGAGCAAGGTACTTAACCTCTCTGTCTTAGTTTTCCCATCTGTAAATTGGGAATGGGATCTGCCTTGTGGGATTGCTGTGTGGGTTAAATGCAATGAGGCACATAAATCTCTTAGCATACTGATTAGCATGTTGCAAGAACAAAAATAAAAGCCCTTTAGCAACAATTTCATTTTTCAAAGTGTGCAGTGAAAGAAATGTATATATTTTGATGTATTTTGTTTTAAAAAAATAGAACATAAGGCTCAGACAGCAGAGAAGTTCCAATTGTGTGTTCTCTCCCCTGCTTGGAGCCCTCCCCTGCAGGTCCCCAGCCCTGATCACGCCATGTCCACATGCGGAGGGATGAAAGGGAACGTTTATAAAGGCACCTGGTGGTTTGGAGACAGAGGCCAACAGGGCCACTTCTCACAGAAAGTACAGGCACCAACCCCTCTGCTCAGCATTGGAGACTTCCCTACCAGACCCTAGACCATGTTTTGGGGCTCATTGGGAATTTCTCCCATTCGTGGTTCCCACTGATGCTGCATGCTTCCCCACCCCTGCTCCTTGGCATTCTGTTCTCTTTACTCGCTTTATCGGGAATACTTCCCCTTCCAACCTTTGTGTAAAACTCAGCTCATTAGATGCCTTTACAGTGATGCCTTCTCATTAGATGCCTTCTTAGCCTCTTTCTTTGTAGGTTGGTGTTATAAATAAGTAGTAATAAAAAGCATCTCCTTTGAACCCTCCCAACCAGAAGGGGTTCCTGCTCCTTCCATACCCCCTGAAGAGCACTGACTATGAGAAGCGCTTTAGAACACCAAAAACTCCGCGAAGGCAAGAAAGCATGTAGACAGTGTGAGGGCTGAGTTCAGCGGTTTGGGGAACTGGGTAGCAGGCACAATGGGAGAGAGAGACAAATGAAGCTGCATGCGTGTCACTCCACACGGCCAGACAAAAGCAAAAGGGCAGTAAGAGGGGAGGACATGCTCAAAAATGCCCAGGTGATCAGGATTAGGTCAACCCTGCTTACAGGCCAGGCTTGCCTCTAGTTTGAGATGTGGTGCTCTCTCTGCAGCAAGATCTTGTAACGTATCTCATAGCACATCTCATAAAGGGTGGCCTAAGGGTTCATCAGGGACCACAGCTTCCAGAACCAAGTGGGAGAAGGATCCCCTCCCAGGACTACCAGGGGTCCTTCCCTGGAGACGTCAGAGAGCAGGATGCATCAGCTCCTGCGGCAGACATTCACTTTGATTCTCAGCCACAGAGAAACTGCAACCCTGTGTTTATGGAAACCCTGGGCTGCAGTGCATCTGGTTTTCCACCACTGAGCTGAAAGCAGACAGCCCTGCCACATTCATATCGCTCTGCACTCCATCCACAGCCAGAAGAGTTGGTGTGGGCTCCGGTTTCATGGTTGGGCACGGAGGCCCTCAGGTAAATTCCAGCTGGTCCATTTGATGTGAGATCTTCCAGCTTGACCAAGAGTCACTGACCTCCAGAATGGCCATTTAACCTCCATTATTTGGTTTATATTGGTAATATTTACACCGGGAACTTGATTAAAGCTGACCTCTTGGTGAAAACGGAATTCGATATGTATTTGAAACCCCCCTCCTTTTCCACCCAGTGTCAGGTGTCATCTGCTTCACTTCTCCCCTGATTGGCAGATGGGCCTCCACTCTGCCTGCATCCACCTCTTCTCAGTGAGTATGTGCAGTGCCTCCCATTTGGTTCTGTACCTTTGTCCCCGACCAGCGTGCTTGAAAGTTAACCAGGTTAGGAGCTGCTGATCAGTTGAGTTTGAGAATTAGTCTGTTGTAAAGAGATTCTGTTCATCTCAAGGTACAGGAAAGACACTAAATATCCCCTGTCCTTTGTGCTGTAAGGAAACGTTCATGGGGTGCAGCCATTCAGACACGCCAGCTCCCACCTTCACAAGGACAGCTGCGCTCTCGAGGGAATGCAGTGGCCATTGGATCAGGATAACTCTCCTCCTTTACCTACATGAAAATTTTATCCATATTGCTCTTCAGATCAGTATGTCTGTAAAATTGAAGGAGAAGCTATTGATAAAATGTTTGCTGACATGTCCAGGAATTCCTCTTTCCCTCAACCGGCCCAGTTCAGCAAGTTTTCATCAGTTATCCTCTTCAAATGCAGGGCAGCCTGAGAGCATAGAGGCCTTCAAGGAACTTTAAATCTGAAGGGTGGGTGTGGGTGTGGGTGTGGGTGTGTTAGGGGTGGAGACATGGGTAGGAATCACACACGAAAACACAGCAGTTAAGTAACACTGTGAGACTCAGGTGGGGAAGACTCTGCTGGCTTGAGCATCTGGAGAGCTAACTTTGCCACGAGCTAGCTTTGGTGTCTGTAGTAAGTCACACAACCTCTTGGGTCTCCGGGACTTCCCTTGTAAAGTGGAAGCATCAGCCCAGAAGGTAAATTAGGTCAATTTCAGCTTGACGGTATTTGTGACTCCAGCGATATCAGACAACACCAGGTGGTGTTGGATGTCACCAGACTGAATGTGATGAAGTTGCAAATGCAAGTTGGAGTCAGAGGAGGGGAATATCATCAGGTGCCAGCAGTCGAAAGGAGGTTACAGTACAGAGCACAGATGACCTGGAGGCCTGATCCTATGGCCTTTGGTTCCTGCTGCAATGGTGTGATACAAGGCAAGACGGTACGATGTTCCTGATGGGATAGTTTTCCTTTTGTGGACACCAGGGGGCCTTTCAACTAGGGAGTGTTTTTCCTACATCTCAGGCATGTGACTTCACATCATCCTGATTACAATCCTGTCAAGCTGGAATTACTGTTCCCATTTTACAGATGAAGTTGGAGGCTCAGAGGGTTACTTTCCTCCAGTCACATGGAAAATAGAAACAGGATGGGAACCTAGCTTTGTCCATCCTAAAGCCCATGCTCTTCTACCTGGCCCAGGGTGTAGGCCCCCAGTGTTCCCCAAGGAGCAGCCCAAAGTGACACTAGTGAGCCAACTGCGGCCTCGCTTACCATAAATACCACACACCAAGGAAAACGAGAGTTGCACACAGCACACTGAAGGAGGATCCCTTCACCCTCCTGCAGAATGAAGGAGCCTGAGCTTCTCCAGAAGGCAGGAACAAAGCCAAGTGCTTGGAAAGAAATAAAAATGATGAGTATAGCAACGAATTAAAAGACTACGTCACAAAGAAGGAAGGCCAGCAGCTGAAGAGCATGCCGGCAGCTGAAGCCTTTCCTTTGAACCCACGCGAGTGTTGGGTGCATCTTACAGGATGTGAAGAGGCAAAGAGACTTCTGTTCTGCCTCCAGTCTCCTTGCCATTGGCAGCTGCTCACAGTGTGGGCGGACCAGGCAGTGACATAAAGAGGAGGTAGAAGCCTCGCTGTAAGTCACCTGACCACACATTCTCTGGCAAATGCCCCCCTTGGCAGGGCACCGGTAGTGATCACACGGCCCTTCTTTGCTGTCCCTTTGGGAGCTAGTCTGTGAGTATGGAACCAAGATGCGTGCACTTGATGTTGTGGAGGGCTTCAGGCACTGGACACCCACTCCCACACACCACAGAAGAAATAGCAAACTATTGGGAATTGTGTGATAAAACATTTTTTTCAAGAGCATGTTCTTTTTTGTATTTCTAGTCAAAGAATCTCTTTCCCTTTATCTAAACAATCAGAGGATTTGCTTCTCTCAAATCCCAACCTTCTCTGTCTGTGAAGGTTATTATTGGCTTGGTTAAACAAAGTACTTGTTTATAAGAGATATAATAGATGACAGAGTCATTTTGAAATTACACAGTTGGTGTAATAAAACCAGTTAAAACCTTATTTAAAAAATGTCACAGTTGGTCAAATGTATTAATGGCATATGGTTTAGTTTTCTTTTTTTCTCCCCAGAACAATATGTGCATTCTCATTTCACAGAGTGAGTAGAGGATTAATGGAGCAAGATAAACTTTTTCCTGGCTTTTCTTCTAGACAATCTACATTTTCCTTAACTGACTCGAGCTTTATTTATCCCCTTTCTAAGTCTTCCCCATTTTGTCTTTCTCTTCCCCATAGCACCCAGTTACGGAATTCCTAAAATTCTGGATAATGTAAGAGATAAATATATCGTGTAGAGCATGTTTTAGAAAGAAAAGTTAATGCAGAAATTACATACTACATAAACAGAATGCCCACAACTGGCAGGCATAATTATTTTTCTCCTGTTGATATTACCAGCTATAATAATGAAGTTTAAAATGTGCCTCAAAACATAATATTTCAGCTGCATATAGTCATCATACCAGCAAAGAACATAATTGCATTATTTGTCTCTTCTGAAATCTCTCACTCATAGCTATACCTTTCCTGAGATTTCTATTTAGAGATTTAGGTTATTTCCAAAGACAAGCTGTACCTGGTCAAGTGGGTCATCCTAGAATGGTGCCGGGGCTTTGCCTGGAGCTTGGAGATGCCATCTCTAATCTACAGCCCTGCCATGAATTTGTTTTTTGTCATAAATGAAGCATGGGGCTGTGCTTTAATTTTCCTCACTGCCCTCTGTCAAGTAATAACCATAAATATTGTCCTGAATCATTAAGTCACAACCTGAAATGTGATCCTGCCCAGTTCCCAATCAGACGGCCATCTGGAAGATGAAAGAAGTCTATTTGGGTTTCGGAATGATCCAGACTCTAATTTGTAGTAACAGTCTTAACAGGCTGTTTCAGAGACATTAACCAGTAACTTGTCTCAGATTCTCAAGGAAGGTCTATTATCCACAGTTGGAGGTATTTGCTTCAAGCAGAACCATGAATTGTAACTGTTGGAAAACTACCAGCCTTGCTGGCTTTCAATCAAATGCCAAATTCTTCCATGGACACTGGATTTCTACCCAAGGGCAAGAATATATGCATACAGCAAATGCATACATAATATATCTCCAAATACTCTCTGTCATAAGGAAGGCAAACATTTCAAAAGAGGAAAACAAATTGCAGCTTCTACAAGCAAACAACACAGCAACATGATAGATATATAATTTTTCCTATCACCCTGAGGTTACTTTTACAGAGAAAAATAAATCGTTCTCTTATTTTGCTGTAGAAATAATCTTGTAAACACAAAGAAAAAGTCATTAACTAAAGTCTGGAAACACGTGCTTAAACATGAGTACACTACTGATCAAAGGGATCAAGCAATTGCTTTAAATATCTGAACTTCCTGGTCATTAGAGAAGCAAGCAGTATCAATAGGAGATGCCTTTCCATTTCCACTTGACTTTGGACTGGAAGACCAAAGAGAGAAAACAACAGGGGAAGATCATGTTCCTTCTCTGAGTTATACATAGCATCATTCTCAGCAAGGGAATGCATTGAATTCAATTTTTGAGCATTACAAATACACTTAAAAATAAACTGAAGATATTTATTTATAAATGCATGAAGTACATGATATTTTAGACAATGAGAGTGTCAATGGTGATTCAGAGCAGAACTAAACCAACATCAACGGCCACAAGAATGTGTATCTTTAGCACCTTCAAGGAAGAAAATTCTGTACAGACTTTTCAGAAACCCTTTTCCTTTGCCTCATAATTTGTTCAGCACATCTCACTTTAGTAATTAAAAATATGTATTAATTATTCAAAAAAATTAGTGGCATGAAAAAGATTTTAAAAATTTAAATGTTGCAGGGTCCAAAGGAGGAGCCATTGTTATTGCTTATTTATATATAGCACTATCCTCCAAAGAGGTTAAGAAAAGCCTTCATTGAGAAGCCTTAATGAGCTGAGTTTTAGACAAAGGTTGGAAGGGAAGGTGGTCCATATAAAGAGAACAGAATGCCAAGGTGCAGGGATAGGGAAGCACGCAGCATTAGTAGGAACCACGAATGGGAGAAATTCACGATGAGGCTGAAAACATGGTCGGGGGCTCTTAGAGAAGTCTCCAAGGCTAAGCACGGGGTTTGGTGCCTGTACTTTCTGTGAGAAGTGGCCCTGTTAGCCTCTGTCTTTAAGCCACCAGGAGCCCTGGTTATAATGTCCCCTTTCATCCCTCTGCATGTGGATGTGGTGTGATTAACCCCTTGAGGGCTCCAAGCAGGGGAGAGAGCAGAATCAGCAGGAAGACGAGGAGTGTGAGTGCACAGGAGGGGAGGGCAGGGATTCACATCCGTGGAGGGCCTGTTTTGTGCCAGGTCCTGTTCTTGGAACCTCATGTGCCGCATCACCTTTAATCCTTATAACAACCCTGAGAAGTGGGTGGGATTAGCCCCATTGGACAGATAAAAACAGTCCAACATGGTGAGAAATGTGGCTTTTCCTAAGGTCCTGCAGCACCCAAGCAGCATATATGGGATTCAGATCCAAAACTGTCTGATTCTAAAGCCACAGAATCCTCACCCTCTCCATCACATCTGCACACGGCAGTAACACCAACCATGACAGTGAGTGGAGATGCTCCCAGCTTGCTGGCCTTGCTGTGGAGCTGGGAAGTCCTGGTGGAAACCTGCACAAGCTGAGACTGAGAGCAGGGGGACCAGGAGAGGGGGAGCAGGCAGCACACTGTTTTATGTCAGGTTGCCAGAGCTGTCGCCTAACCGAATGGGGGTGGGATGCACATCCCCGGCTGAGAGCTGTGTTGTTGGCCCTGGGAATGCACTTGTCTTGGAGCTTTGAGAGGCTTATGGTACTTGAGCATTTGGCCCAGGGGAGTTATCAGGAGGTAGAGAAGGAGCAGGAAAGCTGCCAACTCCATGTCAGAGCTCCCAAGTGGAGCCCTGGCTAAGAAGCAGTTTGGGTGGTCTAGTATTGGTGCCTTCCCAAAACAAGCAGGAGATGCCTGTGTTCCCCGCTGACTCCCGCTGCGGCCCTAATCTGGCACCCGGGGCCACTGCCTGGGCTTAGAGAGCTCATTAGTGTGCACAGAAAGGAAGCTGTCCCTGTCTGCTCAGAGTGGGCCAGAAGAACAGATGGGTGGGACAAGAAAAGCTGGAAGCCACCCACTCTGTGGGACAGAGCCACCTATGAGCAGAGGGAAGGATCCTGGAGCAGGATGCAGGAGCCCGAGGTACTGCTACACCAACTGTTTACCTTTGGCAAATCACAAATGCCTTGTAGACAGATTACAGTGCCTTAAAGCACAGGTTTAGGGTCAGACAGACCTGGGTTCAAATCCTGGCTCTGGCACCAACTTGCTGTGTGACCTTGAGTAAATCACTTGACCTCTCTGAGCTTCATTTTTCTTATCAACAAAATGATGGAGAAGGTGATTTCTTCATTGGGTTGCTGTGAGCATTAAACAGTGAATACTCATAGACTACTTGGCCTAGTGTCACACACATTGCAAGTATCCAATGTATGGCAGGTTTTATTATTGTCATTGTCTTTCTCACATGGATAATGACAAGGGCTCTGTTCTGTCTTAGCACAGGGTTGTTATATGATCCAAAGAGGTCGTCAACACATGTGAAAGTTCAACTTAGGCTTTAAAGCACCACAGAGACAATGGCCAGTCTTCTACGCAGGAATATGCTGCCTCTGTTCCCTCATCTTCTTTGCTGCACTCAAGGGAATGGCCATTGGAACATCCTCTGAGATGGGCACCTGTTGAGGGTAAGTGGGAGATATTATTAGAGTGAATAATTTTGGAGAAGTTACCTGCCCCTGGCAGCTGGCTTTCTGCATGTACCTGACATCAGAGAAGCAGCCCCACAGAAAGTGTTGGTGTTCCGAGCCAGGGAGCCCTGGAGATGGGGCACTAGTTGTGTCATTCTTGTTTTCCTTATCTTCCAGCCTTCCCTCAGTGCCAACTTCCTGTTTTAGACAGAGCCCTTCTCCATACATATTTGTTAGATGATTTTTTTTTTTAACTTTTTAACATTGTTCAGGCATCCTGGTGAGCCAGGCTCGGTGTTGTGTGTGTAACCCTCCCCTGACCCCAGCCCTGGCAGGCTCCAGGGGACACAGTGAGAAGGCCCAGGATGCCCAGCCATTTGCCTCTTCAGACCTTTCCAGTCTGGAAACCACAGTGAGAACCTCTGGAGAGAAGAGCCCTCATGGATTGTTTACTCTTTCCTGCTTCCTGTGGGGCCGCTCCAGCAGGCTTGCAGATGGCGCCTCTGAGTTTTATTCTAAGACAACTGAACCCTCACAGGACTGGGCAGGGAGTAAAAATCTGGAGAGAATGGCATGATGATCTGAAAATGTCTCCTTTTCCTCCTGCTGGAAGTTTGGCTTAGGTTTGGGTCAAAGGTCAGGTCAATGTAGAAGTTCCCCTTCCCGGGTCACCGCAAGCTGGGAAGGCAGCCCTTCATGTCTGCTTTGATACAGCCATTGCCAGGCTCCTTGTCATCACCCCATCCTGTCCCTTTGGAGGCTGTGCTAGGAATGTTTTGCTTCTCCTGATGTTAGTTAAGCCCTGTGGTCACTGGCTGCCACATCTGTCTCTCTGTCCAGTCTGCGCCGGCCAGTACCTGTGCATCTACCTTCTTACTTCCTGGCTTGTCTCTGTGCCCACATCAGGATTAGCTGCTACTCGGTTCTGAGAACAATGCCAGCAGAACTTTTCTGGGCTTTTCTTTCTCCCCACAATAGAGGTGCTGATGGAGAAAGTGTTGTCTCCCTAGTCACGGAGAGCTGCCTGGCAATGCTGTAACATGAGGCAGCCTTATCTTCACCTAGACTAAAGACCAGAGGGATGGAATTAGAACCACAGCTTGCTTGGACTACAGGAGCTCCCCATAAACCTGATTCAATGCTCCAAGGTTGTTGGGAGCCACAGGGACCTGAGAGTGAGGAAGGCAGCTGGGAAGGGATTCCAGTACCCTCATGATGAACTCTAAAGCACCTGTGAGGAGCCTTTTGTCCACATGTTATACATTGTGATGTGTTCCAAAAACCCAGCTACCACCCCCTTGCCTGGCTTGCTCATGCCTACTGGCTGTTCCCCTAAACCCAACAACACAACTGTCCTTGGCTGCTACCAAGCACCAGGCACAGTGTGTGGGATAAGAGCTGGATTCTGAAGTCAGACTGTGTGGATTTGAATCCTAGCTCTGCTGCTTGTTAGCTGTGTGGCCTTAGGCAAGTTACTCAGCCTCTCTGCTTCCACTTCCTCATTCATAAGATGGAAGTGATAATAGGCCTTACCCTTTGGGTTGCTATAAGAGCAAACGCATTAACACCTGGTAATTGTAAAATACGATAAATATTCAAGGATCCAATGTCAATTTTTCCATAGGACACAAGAGTAATACTGGGCAGATGCTCCTAACTTTCTAGATGATGGGGTTGAAATTCACCTGGAATATAGTGGTTAAAAAAAAAACACTTGACATCTTCAGCACTAGAAAGATATAGCTACATGCCTTGGTTTCTTTTACTGTAAAACAGGAAACAAATAAAACTCTCCACATGAAATTTTTCTGAATTAAATAAAATAATCCACATGACTCTCAGCAGAGTACCTGGAACAATATTTAATACATTTGTTACTCATTGCAAAAGGATTAACTCTGAATCTTCCACTGTTCTTTTAACTATGTGGTATCCTGAGTTTCTCATTATTATTGATTCAGAGGCTGTTTGTTTATTGTTGTTTAACAGAGTTCATTATCTTTGAGGAGACATTATAATGGACTAAATAACCAAGTGTCTTGCCCTGTCATATTCCAATTCTTATGGGCAAAGGTGTCCCTAGGCCCTGGGCAAACACATCCCAGCTCAGATCTGCTCTTAAAGCTCTGTTCTCAGTGTGAGGGTTTACCTATCACAGGCATTTCGAAGGGCAATTAGAGTCTCAGTAGAAGTGGCCAGAAGCATGCACTGCTTTTTAGTAATAACTGGCTCCCTATTTGCAATAGTTTCCAAACACTGTGCTATAAAACTGGGACCAGTTATGACAGTAAAAAAGAAACAGAACAAAGTAAAATATTTCCCCTGGAAAGCAACTGATTCAGAGGTTATGCTGTACATTCACAACCCTTTCTTGTGTCTTTCTGGCAAGTGATGCAGTTAGTGTTTGAGCACCTGACATTGAAGATAAACAACCTGGATTTCAGTCCCAACTCCACCTCTCCAGCTGGATGACCTTGGGCAAGTCACAGTCTCACCAAGTGTTCACATGTGGAATAGTAACGCCCACCTCGTACAATTGTGGTTGATTTACGGAGTGAATGAAAGGATAGATGCAAAGTGCTTACAGTAGCATCTGGAGCACAACAGGCTGCCCTGGTCGTTACTGTCACCTAGTCCAGGACTAACTGGCCCCAAGTCATCTCTGCCGCATCACTTCCAACAGAGCTTCCTGGTGACAGAGCTGGTTCTGCAAGTCACCCACAATCAACAGAGCCACTGGGCAATTTCCATTCTCTCAGAGAGACAGAGAATTTCCTATTGTCCTGATCAGTTAAAGAAGTCATAACTACCTCCTGCCCTCAGTGTTCAATATTTTAAACCATGCTCCGTAAATAGAACACATTCCTTCTCCTTTAAGCTCAGCTCTCTCAGCCAGGACCATCTTTTGTGGAACATTCCCATCCAATCACTGCATTGTCCAACTTAGAGACTGGTTCGGAGCCTTGGGAATCACGTCTTCCATCCGTTTCTCACTGTAGGTGACTCTCTGGGAACAGGCATCACAGAGGGGCTCCAGCATATCTCCTGGGCTGAGATGTGGGCCCAACACATTTTAAGCAGGGAGGGAAATTCCTTTGAGCTGCAGAGGTGATGGCAAAGGTTCATGAGAAAGTGCTTCAATAAATGGAGACTCAGGGAGATTCCTTGACTCAGAAGGGGCAGGAGCAGGGCTCATGAGAAATGGGATAAGTTTTCAAGCCTAAGGCCCCACACCCTTCCCTGCTTTTTCTCCCAGAAAGCAGCAAAAAGCAGCATGAACTGCAAGAGTGCCTGAAGCCCAGGCTGGACACACACACACGCAAAATAAAAAGTCTCTCATGGTCCCATTATATAGAGCTCACCTCTTGGCCAGCATGAAAGTATCTGTAATAATACGGTTCAGGAATAAGTCATCTCATTTACTACTGGTCTTTGTTATTGAATCAATAAAAGCTTTCCACTTTAAATAAATACACTACTCTCTTGAAAATAATGCTCAGAGGATTTTAAAAATAAGTTAAGAATATTCCTCAATCGCACATAACCCGCCATCCAAAGAAAGCAGAGGAACCAGGCTATCACTTGGACATGTAGTTGTGTGTAAACGTGGGTCTCAGTGGGTCTCTCAGCTTCTCTGAGTGCAATAATGAAGGCATTAAATTACCAGGTCAGAGGCCCCAATTCACAAAGAAATAATATCAGTTTATTATTTCTAATCTTATTAAGTTAGAAAATAGTCTTGAGATGTAATGTCATCCCAGAATGGCTAAAGTATTGATTATGTGAAGCTGAATTCATGGATAACTCAAGGAGCTTGATTTCATTTAATTTCAGTAATTTTTAAAGCATTCCAACCAATTTCCTATAAAGCAAATAATCCTAAATTATTCCCATAAATAATGTAGATATATGGTCAGATTTACTTAGTATTTACCAGTTACATATTGTGCATTGTGAGTTAGGAAAAAAAGATTATTTTTAATCCTGTTTTCTCAATCCCCAGTGTCTTCCTGGAGGCAAATAGACCTTTAAAAATATATTGCAATTTAAAAAGATAAATATGGGCATTATCCATATAGGACTCGTGACAATCCATTGATGCTGTCATTTTCTTGTGATTCTATTATGTCTAAAGGTGAAACTCAGTATTCTATGATTTGAGATTACGACTGCAAGGAAAAGCATATGCCCAGGTGTCACAGTGTGAACCTGCTTTAGCTAGACTTACAAAGAACACTTAACCCTGCCAGAGCCTCATTCTGCCCCTACCCACTGGCAAACTCTAATTCGGGATAGGGCCAAAAAGTAGCCTTGGTCTCCTCCGCCACGAAACACATTCTCCCACACACTCTAGGAAGTGACCTCAGGGCCCCAGCGTCTGGTGAATAGGAAGGCCTGGCCACAAGTGCCAACAGCTTAATCCAACATTTAATGAACACCTACTATGTGCCAAGACCCAGGCAAGACTGAGGGATACAAGATTAACCAAGTCCTATTTCCTGCCTTTAAGAAGTTCCTAATTTGATGCATATCCAGATAGTGAGAGGCTCCGGGACATGGTGTCCAGGGTGGCTGGGGACCTCTCCTCCCTGGTGGAGACTGCCAGGGTGAAAAACTCACCACCCTCTACGACGACCACCACCACATTTATGGTATTCCTTCTTCTCTTGAGCACAGGCATTAATTGTTTATTTACCAAGCAGCTAGTCAACATCTGCCATGTACCAGGTGCTGCTCTAGGTGTCAGGAATAGAGCCATCAGTGAGATGCAGACCGGGCCCTTGAGAAGCTTACCGTCTAGCGGAGAATACAGGCAATTCAGTGAAAAGTGTACAGCGTGATACACAGTATAAGAGTAGATGCTTGGCGCTACAGGGTTGTGGAATGATGTCGGGGGGAGGAGACACCTAAGATGAGTCTCCAAACATGACAATATCAGGTAAAAGGGAGATGGGAATGAGGTATGGCATTCTAGACAGAGAGGAGCAGCAGGTACAAAGGCCCAGAAATGAGGGAGAGTGACATGGCTGGGAACTCCCTGGGGGTCTGTCAGGAATACGCAGAGGAAGGTGGAAGGCCTGGCATCTTGGTGCTGTGCTGTGGGGTCGGCGTCATCGCTAACTCATCTGGGGTCGGCCTCAGCTCTGTCCCACCCACCACCACCTCCTTGGTCTGTGCCCCATAGGTCAAAGAATCCAGTGGACAGTCCCTCCTTCGACTCTCACTCACATCCCCCCAGGTTATTCATTAGACTTTTCCCATCTCTGTTAACAAGAGTTTGTGAGCAATAGGCAAAGGACCTTCACACAATTAATGAGCCTGCAGTTACCAATCTAAATCCAAGACTCACGCCCTCAAGAATGTTTCCTCTCAGGATATTTATTGGCTCAGAAGACATGTGTGGGCAGAGCATGTTATTTAGTGACCTGTAATGCCTGAATAATGATCACAATAAATCAGACCTCATTATTACGTGCGGGAGAGCCGGACAGCCCAACTGGCTAGGTAATGAGGTCTAATTTAATGCCCTTGTATTATTCTCCACATGTTGGCTGAGAAGTCAGGGGTAGGGGGTAGGTCTCATAGGTCCAGATGCCCTGAATGTGCAGCAGTTATGCAGGGAGGCTAGTGGCCCAAGCATATGTTAGGAGTCAGGAAAAGAGTGTGAGGAACGCTCTGTCCCCCTGAGGGGGTTACAACCAAGGTCTGGTCCTCTCACACCCACTTAAACAGGAAGAGCTAATAGCCAGACAGCAGCACCCTGGGATCTATTTCTTAGGAGTAAAAAGCAAGTTGTAGAGGCAAGAAACACCAACACAGAGAAATCAGAATCTCCATAAAAAGAAATACAACTGTCAGAGGGCTTATTTCGTGAGCCATGCTTCTCTGACTGGTCTGTGATAGCATCTGCTCAGAGTGCCAGGGCCAGGGGAGGTGGCTCTGGGTCCAGCCTTCTTGGAACGTGACCAGACCTCACTTCTTTCTTATGTGAGGAGACTTTGTCCCAACAACCCATTATTGTGGTTTTTAATTCTTCATGCACAGCCTTTTCTCATTGATTACCTAATATCATTAGTTTGGGCCCATCCCATACAAAAGTCAATGGAGTGATCAATTTTAACCATATGATGTACAAAAATTTGCTCTTAAAGCATCCAGAGACTGAAATCATTTATCTTTTGCCTGCCAAATTATAAATCTTTTCTTGCTATCAGTTTCTTGTTGGGTAGCAGACATAAAGAAGGAGATAGCCAGAGACCTTTGTGCAGGTGGCCTTCTCCAGCTCCCTGAGAGCCATCATCTGTGAAACCTCTCATGGCAGGTACAAAGTGTAAAATCTGTGAGTGACGTCAGGGGCCAGACAGGCTGTAATGCTGGACGCTGTATAAGCTATAGCTCTCTCACTCCTTCCTCCTCAATTTCCAACCCTCTCATTCCTATCAGTGTCACCAGGTTACACCCAGCAAAGCAGCTGGCACCACCATGTGTTTGGTTGGGGCTCATGTAGGGTAGCTTGGCTCCCATAAAAAGCAATGTTTAGTCAAGTCCTCCTTAACTTCATGGAAACAAAATAACCAAGTTCTCTTTCACTTTCCTGAGCAACGGCTTGCCCATTTACTTCCATGGGGGCCTAGAGAAAATGTTTTCTCCATGTTACCTTTGTACTTGAATAGGAATCTAAGACCTGCATCTCTTAGACCTGGGATCTCTAGGCTCATAACCAGACCAAAAGCCTCTTAATAATGTAAAGTATGGTGCAGGATTGTCATCCCAAGTATAGAAGGGCAACTGCTGAGAGAAACTCAGTCATGTTTAAAGCACTCAGAAAAATAGAAAAAGAATATTTATCCCCTTCAAAAGTCTTCTGTGTTGCAGATTGTCTAGCTGGAGTTTTCACTGAATGTGGCAGGTTTGTGGAACATGAAATGAATCTCTGGGAAGGGGTGAAGTGTGTGCTGCGATACCAAGGCAGTCTTTCTTGATTAGAAGCCAAAACAGTGAGGTGGAGTGGTGGGGACTAGTGGAGCAGAATCTGCTGTGCCATTGGAGATGGACAGACTGGGTCTCAGTAAAGTCAACTCAGCTAGGTTTTTTTCTGGCCTTGAAATAGATTACTGTGTCTTCACTTGAGTTATTATTTAGGGACAGTTGACATGAAAAATGTGTGTGCCTAAACTCTAGAATGACACAAAGTGTAAAAAGAGGCTGATGCCACAAGGTGACAGGAAGACTGAAGTCATCTGCAAGAAGAGCAGAGTAGTGCTTCCCACTCCGCATCCACAGTAGCATGGTGGCTCTCAGCTTCCTGCCATGATCAGAATCACAAGAAGCTGGTTGAAGGACAGACTGATGGACCCATCTCCAGAGTTCTGCTTCAGTAGGTTTGAGGTGAGCCTGAGAATTTGCATTCCTAGTGATGCTGCTGCTGGTCCAGTGAACCATTTGAGAACCATTGCTTTAGGGTGGACCTTGTTTTGTGGACTGATGGGAGGGCCCTTCTGTTCTAACCACTTCCCTGCGTAGCCATCATACAGTATTGGTACATTTGCAGCCACACTTCCGTTTTCTCCAGTCCCAAAGCAGTCACCTGTCTCTGGCTATAGTTTCTACCGGCTTCACTTCATTCTATTATTGGTCTATTTTCCCAGGCTGAGCATGAATGTATGACATCCTTCATAACATCGAAAGAATTCGATCTTTAATTCCTTACTAATATTGGCCTGTAGTTTTCTCCATCATTTCACCAACAATACTTAGATTTGCCAGAACACTCAATATTTTGATATGTGGGGCAATACTCTTTTTTTGTTTCTTTAAGTCAGGTATTCTCACATGCACTTATTTTGTTAGCCATCATCAGTCAAACCTATCCACAGAGAGAGAAGCCACAGAAGAGTAAATAATACGTATTGTAGAATACACTCAACTCAAGATAGATGGTTAGAGCATTTTCAATATGGTACCCTAACTGTTCACAGGTTGTGACAGGATGCAGGACATGCAGGAAATGTGCATATTATTCAAGTGCCAGATACACACACACACACACACACACACATATAAAACATTTCAGAAACAAACAGTATTCAGTTAGGTCTTAAATATTAAATTCATGCGAAGCATGCATAGTTGAAACCACATGAATTGTGTCTGCAATGTATTCCATTGACTGTTTTACTGTCAACAAAGAGAATAGAAGTTATACAGTTCATAGTAAGAAAAAGAAGAAAGGCAGAGATCCACATCACAGCTAGTTCCCTGGCTTCAGAGGGTGACATAGCTAAAGTGAAGTGAGCTAATTAAAGACAATTTACACAGTGGAAAGAAAAAGACACTAAATAAACTTATTTTACCTATGGTCTCATCAGGACCAGAAGAGCCTCTTTTCCAGAGTCCAGAACTCCCAAACGATGAAAAAATTGAGTCAATTTACATCTTTTGTCTAGAACCATTTAAGAAATTTTGGTTGAGAATAGAGTTTTGTGCCTAGCTATTTGAATTTTTCAATTTAAAAAATAGCATACAAATTAAATATACATAAACTTTAAATTAAATTAAAGTAATAATATTTATACATACATACATTTCTTATATGCCTCTAATTTTACTAATTTAACTGAAAGTCACAGTGTTTTTTAAATAAAGGATTGTTTTCCTAATATTTGAAAGTTGAAATATTTTCCTTTGTGCCTGTCTTTCAGTTTTCCATATCTAAGGCCAGGAGCAGTGAGGTTTATGTGTGGTGGTACCTGTCTGGGTACTACCAGGAGCACAGTAGCCTCTGGAAAAACATTCTTGCCATTCAACCCCACCTTAGGACTGCAAAGTAATATACCTATTAGAGGATCCAGTTTTATTCAGGAAAGACTTGAGGAATGTTCTACAATAATAATGTTAGGGTCATTCAAGTCCCCACTTCTTTCATACCCATTGTCTCCTCCCTTCCAAGTCAGGAACCTATTGAAAGTTTCTGTGAAAGCATAACTTTCTTCCTACTTTTCTAAGAATATTACAGCCCACATACTGCAACATCCTTTTTCTCTATATATTTTTCTTCCTCCTACTCTGTAATTAAAATTCCCGGCGTATAAATACTTTCTCTCATCTCCAGCTTTGCATGGGTAAAAGTTGTAATTCCGGGATAGACCTAATTACATATTCCACATTGCACTCTGTGCCAATTATAAGCTTTCCTAAGAATTTTACAGTCTCAAGTTCTGACATTTCCCAGGTGAACACCCACAAGTATCATTGGCTCCTGACTGCCTGAAAAGTGTCAGTATTTCCAAGCTACAGGGATTTAGTTTGGTGAATATATGGTGGGCTCTGACTGAGCCACACTAGATAGTATTCTTCTACTCTAGATGTTAATCTACATTGAAGATTATGGAGAACCTTTGGTTCTTTTTCCCCTCCTTTATCCATCATAAGCACATTCTCCAGCTCCTATAGGCTGTTCCTAGGCCTTATTTCCTTATCTCCTTCTTTCAGAAAGCCCCAAATCAATGTCTGTATGTTTCAAAGCAATACTAACTGCTATATCAGTAGAATCCAGAAATCTCAGAGATTTAACAAATTTCTCACTCATAGTGAGAATGTTCACAGCCCAGTGAGATTGTTCTTGATTGGAAGTCTCCTTGCATATGTCAATTTAGAGACCCAGACTATTTCTATCTTGTGGCTCAGCATTTTCATTAGGCAGCTCCCAAAGTCATCCTATAAGTTATTTCCACCTAACCAGCTGATGGAGCGATGAACACAGAGAACTTCACATGGAAGATGGTACACCTCATTGCCATTCATGTCTCACTGTCCCAAGCCCAGTTGCATAGCCACCCAACTGCACTGAAAGCTGGAAATGCAGTTGGCTGTGTAAGCCCAGGAGCAAGAGGAGACAGGTTTGGCTTATTCCCCAGCAGCCTCTGCCACAGTGGGTTTTATGGCCTTTGGACATTTTCTCACTGATGGGAGATGGAAATAGGAAGGAAACACAACTGACCTGCTGTCTACAGCCTCTCTCATTCCTGGTTTTTGGACTTCTTGGTAAGAGGAATCCTAGGCCTGCCCATGAGAAGAGTCTTCTAAGAGAAGAGAGGAAAGAAAAAAAAAAAAGACAGAATGAGTAAAGAAATCATAGCTCCTTTGTTGCTCTTGACACGTGTGCATGAATTTAAAACAATTAAGCAGACAAAACAGGAAGCTCAGAGAAGTAACTGGTAGCCCACAAAATTTTATCACCTCATTAGTATACAGCTGGGACTGGCCTTTTCCTCCCCATTGTCAGAGAGAGGTTCATCTAAGGATTTTGATTTTGCTGAGCTACGCAATGCAATTTTTTGGTATCATCTCATTTGTTAGCAACTGTGAGATGTCAGCACCACACATGTTGTGGACCCAGAGGGTACCTGCCCAGATGCTCAGGGAGCACAGACAACAAAACATCTGAAGGACTGTGAGAAAGACTCTTTAGGACTAGTGGCTCTGTGGGATGCAAGGAACCCAGCAAGTTAACAGTCACCGAGGTCCTGGGAGTAATTTGATTTTTATGGTAAACCCTGGGAGAGCTTTTCCCCTACTGTTCCTATTTTTAGTGTAACTTTATCTTGTTTGCTTTTATGAATACGAAAGACTGGAAACCTTTAACACTGAGAAAGAGTTCTCAGATTTGATTTGGTCATCATTTCACCAGATTTGCCAATCCAAACCAGATTTAGGGACCCCAGGGAGGGAAGGGATTTGGAAGCTGGGACAATGCACAAATGCAAAATCACCTCTTCCTCCGACTACATCACAAAGGCCAAAGGAATGGAGATAAGTCAAGGAAAAGTCTGTGTTTTCTCCCTTAGGCCCAGTTTCCATTTTTATAAGACCTCTAAGAAGGACCATGTTAAATGGGTTCACTCCTGATCTCTAAACGTAGAAGAAACAGGATCCCAGAAGAGACTGGAGACCTGCACAGTTCCTCTCTCACTGCTCTGAGGGTCCACAGCCTTCAGTCAATCTTACAAATGTTTCATTGCTTAGGCTAAAGACCTCACAAGAGGTCTACAGTCCCCACGGGGCAAAGCATCTGGGCCATTTTATGTAGTTCTTAGGATTAAAATGCCTAGTACTAATCAAATCTTTAGAAAATTTTTCTGTGACATTATGACAGTACTCCATGCAATTTACCTGCCCAAGAGCCATTTGAGGATTTGTTAGTATTCTTTGCTTCTTTGTTATGCCTCCTGGTCTCCCATTTCATGTTTCTTTCAATGATTATCTTCACAGCCAGTGGGCAAGAATAGGAAATAAAATAGCTCTCTCCTTCCTTCAGTGAATGAGGAGAGGGCTCCTCTGGACTTTCTTCTCCCCTAAGAGACATTTTATTCCAAGTTGATCATGAAGATCTTAGTTCATAGTCAACACCCAAGTGACTATAAAGCAGCATCAAAAAGGAGAGTTTTGTCATCAGTGATGAATAGGAGGACAATTATGGAATTTCAAGAAACTCTGTGATATGGTAGAGTTCACAGATTCAGAGCTGATGGGGGAATCAGTTGTTATTTCTTCTCTTTTGTTTCTTATTTTGTTTATTTGGGTTCTCTCTCTTTTCTTCTTGGTGAGCCTAGGTGAAGGTTTATAAATTTTATCTTTTCAAAAGATCCATCTCTTGGTTTCATTGATCTTTTCTTTTCTTTCTTTCTTTTTTTGGTCTCTATTTTATTTACTTCCTCTCTGATCTTTATTATTTTCTTCCCTCTGCTGACTTTGGGTTTTGTTTGTTCTTATTTTAGTTCTTTTAGATGACTAGTTAGGTTGTTTGAGACTTTTCTTGTTTCTTGAGGAAGGCCTATATTGTTATAAACTTCCCTCTTAGAACTGCTTTGTTGTAACTCATAGATATTGGAGTGTTTACATTTTCATTTGTCTCAAGTTATTTTCTGATTTCTTCTTTGATTTCTTCATTGACTCATTGGTATTTTAGTAGCATGTTGTTTAGTCTCCACATATTTGTTCTTTTCCCATTTTCCTTTCTGTAGTTGATCTGCAGTTTCATACTGTTGTGGTCAGAAAAAGTGCTTGATACAATTTCTATCCTCTTAAATTTGTTGGGGCTTGTTTTGTGGCCTAGTATGTGATCCGTCTTGGAGAACTTTTCATGTGCACTTGAAAAGAATATGTAGTCTGCTGCTGTAGGTTGTAATGTCCTGTAGATACCTGTTAAGTCCAACTAGTCTATTGTGTCATTTAAGACCACTGTTGCCTTATTAGTTTTCTGTCTGGATGATCTGTCCATTGATGGGGGTGGTTAAAGTCCCCTAATTTTATTGTATTATTGTCAGCTTTTCTCTTTATATTTGTTAGTATATGCTTTATATATTTAGGTGCTCCTAAGTTGGGTGCATATATGTTAAAGAGTGTAATAGCCTTTATCATTATATAATATCCTTCTTTGTCTTTTGTTATAGTCTTTCTTTCAAAGTGTATTTTATTTGATATGAGTATTGCTACCCCCACTTTCTTGTCATTTCCATTTGCATGATGTATCTTTTTTTCATCCCCTCACTTTGTGTCTGTCTTTAGCTCTAAAGTAACTCTCTTTTAGGCAGCATATAGCTGGGTCTTGCTTTTTTATTCAGTCAGCCATCCTAAGTCTTTTGATTGGAGCATTTAGTCCATTGATATTTAAAATAATTATTGATAGGTATGTACTTATTGCCATTTTATAACTTGTTTTCCAGTTATAACTTGTTTTGTAATTCATTTCTTTTCTTTTCTCCCTTTTCCTTTTCTTTGTTTCTTCCCTTGTGGTTTGATAATTTTCTTTAGTAATATGCTTGTTTTCCTTTATTTTTAGTTTTTGTGTATCTATTACAGGTTTTTAATTTGTGGTTACCATGGGGTTCATATATTTTGATCTATAACTATATCTACTTGTTTTAAACTGGTAGTAATTTAAGTTCAAAAACATTCTAAAAGATCTACATTTTTTACCTGCTTCCTCCACATTTTGTATTTTTGATGTAATATTTTACATCTTCATGTTTATCCCTTCACTGTTTATTGTAATTATGGTTGATTTTACAATTTTTTTTTTGTCTTTTAATCTTCACATTGGCTAAATAAGTGATTGATCCTCAGTGTTTACTATATATTTGCCTTTTCTAGTGGGATTTCCCCTTTCCTGTAGATTCTAACTTCTTTTACACTTAGAGAAGGCCCTTTAACATTTCTTTTAGGATAAGTTTAGTATTGATTATCTCACATAATTTTTGTTTGTCTGAGAAGTTCTTTATTTCTCCTCCAATTCTAAATGATAATCTTGCTGGGTAGTGTATCCTACTTTCCAGGTTTTTCCCTTTCAAGACTTTGAATATATCATGCCACTTCCTTCTGGCCTGCTAAGTTTCTGCAGAGAAATCAACTGATAGCCTTATGGAGATTCCCCTGTGTATGACTCTCTTTTTCTCTTGCTGCCTTTAACTTTCACCATTTAAATCATATGTCTTAGTGTGGGTCTGTTTGGGTTCATCTTGTTTGGGACTCTGTGCACTTCTTCCACCTGGATATCTGTTTCTGTCTCACGTTTAGAAAGCTTTCAGCCATAATTTCCTCAAATACTTTCAATCCCTGCCTCTCTCTCTTCTCTTTCTGGGACCTCTATAATGTGAATGTTGGTGCATTTAATGTTATCGCAGAGATGCCTTTGAGTGTTTTTTTGTTTTGTTTCTTTTTTTAGTTTATTTTTCTTTTTGCTGTTCTGATTGGTTGATTTCCCTTATTCTGTCTTCCAGATACCTTATGCATTCTTCTGTATCTCTTAGTCTGCTATGCATTCCTTCTAGTGTGTTTTTTATTTCAGCTATTGAATTCTTTATTTCTGATTGGGTCTTTTTTATATTTTCTAGTTCCTATTAAAATTTTCGCTGTGTACATATATTCTTTTACCTAATTTAGTTAACATTTTTATTACCAGTGCTTTGAATTCTTTATCTGGTTAATTATGTATTTCTGTTTTATTATTTTTTTCAGGGTTTTTTTTTTACTCTTTAATTTGAAAGCCATTCCTCTTCCTTTTCATTTTGCTTAGTTTTCTCTGCCTTCATGAATTTAGGGGAAACAGTTACATATTGCAGTCTTGAAGGGGTATTATGTGGGAGCATTCTTATACAGACTGCGTATGCCCAATGCCTGGTAGAAGAGCTAGATTTGACATGGATGCAAGGTACATCTTTCTTCAGGGTGTGCTGGCAGCTATCGCCTTAGTAGGGGGTGGGAATAGAGATTCAGGGAGTAGAGCAGGAACCGGGTGTGAGGTGGGACTTCCCTACGTGGGGAAATTTGACCCAGAGTGAAGAGTGCTGAAGAAAGTGGAGCCCCTATGGGCGCTCAGCTCATTTGGCCACAGACAGAGGTTCAAGCTGTCTCTGATGAGTTGCCTGTGCAGGAACCCACAATTGTTTCCCTCACTCCACTCAAATGAAGCCTAGGTGCAAATCTCCTTTGTCCTTCACAGCCAACCATTGCCCCCAGCCTCCACCACCTCCACCCTGTTGTGAAGCTATACCACAGGGCAGGTGGGGCCCATGTGGACTCTTGATGTGTATCAGGGGTGAGCTGTGGTAGTGTGGCTGCTGTTAGAGATCTAGGCTTCTTTTGATACACTGCTGGAGTGCCAACAATGGTCACCACTGCCCCACCCAGGCTCTACCCTTGGACCAGGTCACCTCTGTGTCCCACAATGGAGTTTTCTCCCTGGTCGGGGAAGCCCTAGATCCAGTGCCATGCTGTGACATGGAGTAAGCAGGTCTGGAGCACTGGCTCATGCTGGGGCTGGAGCACCTGTACAGGCAGTTGTGGGAAAACTGGCAGCCCTCTCTAGAGCAGAATCTTTCCATCCTGCCTGCCCCTGTGGCAAGCCAGTGCACCTACATCCTCATAGTGAAATCCAGGCTTCCCACAGCCCTCCTGTTAGTCCCAAGCAGCCAAGGGGTCTCCCACACATAGGACTCCAGGACTGGGGTGCCCAATCTGTGGCTCTCACCACTCACTCCTCAGGGTGGGTCTCCATCTGTGAATTCTCCCTTTTCCTCTCAGTCCCCTCCTAGGGGCTCAGGTCCTAACCTGATTGCTTTTCTTCCCTTCCTACCCAATTACGTGTGTAATTTTCTTATAGTCTTAATTGTACAGGAGTCCTTCTACCATTTTCCAGTTAATTGTCAGTGGGAATTGTTCCACACGTAGATGTATTTTTGATGTGTTCATGGGGGGAGGTGAGCTCCACATCCTCTTATTCCACCATCTTGATTGATTTCCGTAAAGAGAGGATCTTAAAATGTCATTAAACAATGTGAATATACTTAATGCCACAGAACTATATGTTTAAAAAGCATTAAAATGGCAACTTTTGTGTTATGTGTATTTTACCACAATTTAGGAGGGGAAAATGTCATAAAGATCCAAGATTTTGGTCATTGGAAAAGCCCACAAGCATTACTAATCAACAGTCTTGGACAGGGGTGGAGTATTCCACTCAATTAGACTTTAAGAAAGATCTGTTGATTGATTGGAAAGGGAGAATTGCTTAAATACTGCCGCAGGGGGAAGGGAGAGAGGATTTGATAAAGGTGTTGAAAACCTGAAACAGAGCCAAAGTCCTGTAAACAGCCTAGAGAATGGAGCAGACAGGCCTGTCTGGCTCACGAAGAAACAGGACCCATCCATGACCAGTTCCCATGAAAGATGGACGAGACTTTCAACAGGAAAAATTGGTAGACATGCAAGTAGCAATAAGTCCCTTTGGCTGAAGCCCTGGGCCAGACCAACCTATAAAGACTGGAGTTTAGGAATTAGTTATTTCAGACATAGGTGCCTAAGCTACTGGATAAAATCTTCTTCATTAGAAATGGACTTTACCCCTATCCCACCACCACCCACCTAGATTGGGAAACTGTAAATATAAGTAAGTGGCCTGAATTTATAGTCACCCGCACAAGGTCATTGGACATCTGCTAATTTCATTGTCACATTTGTTGAAATTCTAGTTAAAGATTTTAATAATCTAGACTTTATTTTTTATTGAAGTATAGCTGATTTACAATATTATATTAGTTTCAAGTGTACAATATAGTAATTCAGTATATTTATAGATTATACTCTGTTTAAAGTTACTACAAAACAAGGGCTATATTTCTGATAATCCAGGTTTTAGCAGGCTGCATTTCTTTATATATAAAGAAATGAAACTGGAGAAAAATTAAAAATACTACCAGGGAGACTGATCATTTTAATCAGTATAAATTCAAGATAACTCAGTTGGTTGTTGGGTATCTCTTTGATAGGAGAATGTGAAATCAGAAGCACACAAAACAAGCCAATTCTCCCTGCCCTGGTGAAACCTGCTTCTAAGTATTCATTTTTATTTATTTCTTAATGGAAAAATATTCTCCTCTAAGGCTTGTTTGTAGTTTCCTTTAATCACTGCAGAGTCTGAGGGTCCACGAAGCTGGGATTCCAGCTCTAGCACAGTCCATGACACTGGTTGACACTGCATCAGCTCCTGTTCACTCGAGGCCATAGAGTCTCCAAAAGTCATAATGACAACAGAAAGAATAATTGAAGACTTACTGCTTCAGTTGTTCTTTTTGTTGTCATCATGAAAGTGCTTCTCTCATTTAAAAAAAACCCCAATGTGGAATTTCAAAATACGTAATTAGTGATAACTGTAGCAGCAGTTTTTTTTAAGTTTGCAAAAGGGTAGAAAATACAGAATAATCACACCAATGTATTAAAGAACATCCCCCAAAATAGCAATGCATATAAAAATATGAGAAGTATGCTAAAATATTTACAGCCATTTTCCTAGGTCATGGAAGACTTTTTAGTTTTCTTTTTACAGCAAATCAAAATGAAATGCCACTTAAATTCACAGAGAGGTTTTTTTTTTCTATTATTTGAAAGCAAAGAATGGAAATTAATTAGATCAGTTAGAGATGTATTGGGTTCAACTTTTCTATGCTAAGCATCAATTCTTTTTATAATAAAAATTCATTTTATAATTTATGCATTTTTAATTCATGAAGTAGTTAGGGCATGCTTATCACCCGGCCTCAGTCATCTGTAGGGCAGAAGAGGGGCAAGATGTTATAAACTGACTGTCCCCCTGGTCCCTGGTGCTCAGAGTTCAGAGGAATGCAGGCCCTGGACATTGGAACTTGGAGTCAGCGCTGAGCTGCATGGTCTTTAAAGAGAATGAGTGATAAGAACATTTTCCTCCACTATTTTTAAAAAGCCAAGTACCTGATTTACACGAAGGAGGCGGGTAGTTTACCATGTCACATTTTCACATTTTCATCTATCATAATTTAGATCTTTACATTTCTGGAGTTGGTGATTGATAGCCTCCAAACACATAAACACTCTCCACCTGTACAAAATGCACCAGGGACTTCACTCTCATAAAGGCAGGATCAAGGTGGGAGTGAATCAAATTTGAAAGCCTACTCCTTAGCAGAAGTAAGTCCTAGACTCGGCTGTGGCCACAGAAGGTGACAGTTTCTGGATGCTGTTAGCTTGCAGCAAATTGAAGTTCTGTAGTCTTATCTATTACCAGAAAAGCCCTCCAAAAAAAAAAAAAATGTAGCCAGTGGGGGAGAAAGCAGGAGCCCCACCGTCTCATTTTTAACTAGGACCAGCTGAAAAATGAAGGCAAACACCACACAAACCATCTTATGTCTGCCAATTCATTTCCTGGCCCCAAAAGAAAAAAAAAAGAAAGAAAGAAAGAAAGAAAAAAACCCTCGTGTTTCCTCTCATGCAGGCCAAACATGGCAAAGCACCAGGGGAATTCTGAATGGAATCAATTGCACTTGTTACTAACTGAGTTTTCTTTTATTCTTATATTACCAAGGGCTGGATACTCAGCTGCAAGCAATTATAATGAAGAGTTACTGAGTAATGGTTTCCAGATTGCACCATGATGGGGCATTAATTGAAAGGGACAATTTAAGAGCTTAGGCCATGTAAATGCACTTCTTATTCTGTCAGATTGAGAAATTTCTGAATGCAAAAGGCTGAAATGCTCAGAACTGATAAAGACTTAATAATGCCCATTTAAACCAACATTTTCAAAACAAATTTCGTAATATTAAGAGGACAAATATAAAATGGTGAACCTGTGGGCTTATTCATTCAATCAGGAAAATGAAATAATACATTCACATACCACACTCATAGGCATATACGTTATATTAAATGTTACTTGATTAGTCTGTTGCAATGCAAAGCCAGTTAGGCTTTCAAGTAAATGTTTATTTTTCAGGTTGCATGCTGATATAATCCACATAAAGCTTTCTCTCTCTCTTTCTCGCTCACTATATATGTATAGATTTAAAAAATTTAAACAGCATTGAAAAACACATAAATAAGTTTTATATATGTGTATGTAATTTAACCTTTAAAACAGCATTTTAAACAGATTTGCATGCATATGAAAACAGACATCCACAGAAATTAACTACCAAGCCATATCAGAAAGCTTCATTTTTTCCTTTTTAACGTGAAATTTTATTTCCCTGGGCTCCAATAAACAGAAACATTTTCAAAGAGGTTCTCTGATATGTCACATTAAGGACAAATATCAGAAGAGAGAAAGTTAAAGTCAAACAAGGAAAAAAAACTCCACTCCTCTAAAATAAGAGTAGTACTAGCTTTTAAGGTCTAATTTGAGACATCTCATTAGTACCAGTTTTATTTCTGAAAAGGAGGGAAAGAAGGAAGGAAAAAGAAGGAGGAAAGAAGGGGGAGGAAGAGAGGGATACACAGAAAAATAGATGGTAAATAGACAAGCAGATCATAGATAAGGATGGATGATAGACTGATAGAAACAGTTGCAGATACATCTTAAGAGTTAAATTGAAAGTTGAAGGTGAAAGAAGTCGTGAGATGGCTGCCACCACTCTTTCTCATTCTGTTTTCTAAATCTGAACTGCCATCTGAGAACTGAACTTTTACCCTTCCTTCTGCCTAAGCCTCTCCCTTTCGCCTGTCTGGATTTGTGCAAAGGCGCTGCGGTGCTGAGGGTGGACTTCCCCTGGAGCCTTGACACAAACCATGACATGGAAGGCGAAGTAGGCAGAAGAGAGAAGTTGTCAACCTGGGTAAATTGAGAATATCCAATCAAAAAGAATGAGAGGGAAAGGCATTATTATTATTATTATTATTATTATTATTATTATTATTATTATTTATTATTATTATATTACCCATTTTCACTCATTCATTCAACGAACTATTCTGTGACTTTTCCCCCATCTATCATTTCAAATACTGGCTAAGCGAACAATCAGGATGACGACGTCTTATCCATTCACTGGCAGATCTTGGCCTATTAGACAATTCCTAGACTATAGCTTGCCTCAAAATCTTCTTTCTTATTGGATTAGTCATTCATAGAATGAAAGCCCTGGATTAATACCTGACTCTTCGCTTTGGACTGTTGTTTATTTGGTGGCAGTAAATGCAAATTCAGTGAATGATGAAAAATTTGGTCCTTTTTGTTTCCTCTAAAGTCAAGTTCAAGCCCCATCAGAATGTCCCAGACAGCAATCCTTACAGTAAGGTGCCTGAAGTTGAAAACAAAACCATTCAAAAAGAGGATGGTCAATTTGGGTCAAGGTTGATTGCTTTTATAAGTAATAAAGTAATCTAAATTAATTATTCGAACAGAACTGTCAAGAATCCAAGATGAGAGAGAGGGGAGCATTCTTTGTCACAAGATAAAATAGGGGTGTCTGATGCATTTGCAAGGCTATTACCAAATAACATTGTCTAAAATGGTCCTATTTTAGCCAAAAAACATCTATACTATGTATATCTGTCCTTTATTTTGCTACCCTTTCTTCTTCGTAAGCTTTTTCAGTCTTTACAAAATCTGAAATTTTAACTACGAGGTTCAAAACCCCATTATTTATTTCTAAGATTTGAGGGGAAAAGGTTTCTTTTTAAACATCCTAAATTTAAAAATAAATAAACTGAACAGGAAGATGTAGACATTCTATCTCAATTGCTCTTGTGAGTCTTCATTTTGTGCATTGTACTGATAAATTATCTGAAGTCACGTCGTAATTTTCCCTAAGAATGTAAGCATGGGATGTTTCTAAAATATAAGAGGGGCAGTCTTTCATCCAGCCAGTTACTGGGCTGCTGCTATTCCTAGGAGCAGCCAGATGCCTGTACAAACCCAGTGAATTCCAGGCCAAACGCTTCTGATTACAGCAAATCTAGGGCCGGATTGATTTGGTTACTCATTTAAAATGCAGTTTAATAAATGTCCTTATTTTTAGTATTCCTCTTACCTGGGGGAAAGAGAGTGAGGATATATTCTCTTTTGATAACCTAGTTTATGCTGAAAAAAAGTATGAGCAAGTACATACATGCATAATTGAATAATATAGACCCAAAAGGCCTGTCATTATAACCTTGGATCTGGAACATATACTCAATTTCCATAGCTTACAAAAAAGAATTTATATAGCATTTGTAGGTGTGCAGTGAAAGGCCTGGAAATTGATTTAGAGTGGCTGATTTTTTTTTTAAAACAGTTTTAAGTTGCTTATATATAGATAGTTTTGGGAAGAGATGCGATTTTCTACAATGACCAGAAATCCAGAGTCAGCCACTTCATGCTTAAGCTAAGCAGATTTGCTTGAATCAGTACCTGGAAAAACCAAGATAATTCCTATGTTTACATACTCCTTTCAAGCAGGGCAGGAGCAACATTTGAAAGGGATTAGCAATCAAAAATTGAAAATCTACCATCACTACACAAGCTTGCCTTTTCATTTTGAACAGATCATAAAACATGTAACACGGGCCAGACCCTAGTCCAGCAAACATTCGAATGTTAATTTTTTAAAATAGCTTTTATATCCAATTGTGCTCTTTTCAATAAAACAAAGATTTGTTTATAGCTGCAATTTAATTAAGAACCTTTTCGAAGAGGAAGATCTGGAAACCAGGGATCTTATTTTTTTCTTTTTCTTTCTATTTTTTTTTTCCAACAGGGTTGTTTGTTTATTGGTTTAATTTTCCCTGAAGTAAAAATACACTTTGAAATGTAACATGTCATTATGTAATTTGTAGTAACAAAGTGCAGGCCCTTGCATACGACAGCAAACAGGGCCGCTCCAGCTCACAGTCCCCACATCCACTCCCCACTCCCCATCTGATTAACAGCCTGTGTAAACATTCAGCCAACCAGAACCCCGGCCAGTGCACAATTTGGTCAGCCATAAAACTGCCAGCCAAACACAGACGTGGGGGTTTTATGCAGAAATCTTAATTTGGGGGAAGTGATCAAAACCAAGACAACATGTCCCCAGTGGAGATTGGGAAGGGCTGACCTATATTTTCATTAACCCCTCCCTCCGCCTGACCCGGGGAGGGATGAGATCACCACCGATGGTGAAATGCTGAAGAACATGCCCCTGAGATGCAGGCTTGTGGTGGGAGTAGAGTCAGAAGCTGAACCACCCCCCACGAAAGAACGTCTAGGAGAAAAAAATCAGCTTCTGTTTCAAGGAGAAATTTTAAATTGTCTGAGTTGTTTGGGAAAGGTCCGATTTTGACATACCCAGGATGAATTCTCTCCATCCTTTCTGTTAGATCTCCTTTCTGTTGGTACAAGGAGATCTAATATGTGTTCTGATTACATAGAAATTAATGGAATTTATACAAAGTGGTGTTTCGTTGATTCTTTTTTCCTTCCCATGATTCTCACTGCCTTGGCAAAAGACTTGAGACCCTTCACAAAATGGAAAATTCAAAATGTTCAACATAAAAAAAAAATTAGCAAGAAACATTTCTTTTTAAAGAATATTCTCACAAGATGGCCAACATTTTCCCTCTAGAGCAGTATTTCATAGCTCACCTTTGAGGCTATATGACATATAATTTTTAATAGAATTGAGTCTTTTTTTAAAATCCCTCTTTTAAAAAAATATGCTGGTGGTAATGACAGTGATTGAATTAACTATAACAAAGACATGCTGCCTTAGCCTGGTTCTTTCTTCTTAATAGTTTTTGGGTAACTGGTTACTAATAGGGAACTGGGCTTCCCAGCAATTGCTTATACTATTCTCCTTTGTTCTTGTCTCACTTCTTAATTTTGAACCTCTATTTTGTTTGAAAAATAAATACGGTTAGCCATTTCATGATGTTCTCTAGGATTAGCCACATCTTTGGTACATCTGATCATGCTCACAAGTGTTCACTTTTGCCTTTCATAAGAATCTCCATGTTTTGTTCTGGTTTTATGCTAAATAAATTAACAACTAAACATAATGTAAGCTCCAAATAGAATGAGAAAATGTATACACATTTTTCCCAGGCACTGGGCAAACACTTTCCACAAAACCCTACCAGTTGGGCATGAGTATTGCCCCCCTTTTTTAAGGGTTTGGAAACTAAGGTACAAAGAGTCTCAGTAACTTGTCCTGAGACACACAGCTAGTGAACATCAGAGCCGGAGTCCTAGTCCAGATAGCCTGATTCAAGACTAAATTGACTTCCCCTCCTAGATGTGACATCATGGCCCTGGTCCAGAGGCAGCTTTGTCTCAGGTCCTTAAAGTCATTGCCACGAGGTGGATGAGAAGCCCTCCATGATGACTGATGATCACTCTTTGGTGGTAACCCGATGAATTGAAGGAGCATTAGCTTTGGAGTATGAAAGCTGTGATTCCTTTACAAGCTCACTGCTGATTAGTTTTAACTTAGAAGTGTTTACTTACATTCCTAAGCCTTTGTTTTCTTATCTATGAAAAGGAGAAAATTCTGTGGGAATTTTGTTATGTTTAACATATAAAAGATTCCAGGTCTTCATTTCTTCCTCCCAAGCTTATCAGTTAACATCACCTTGTGATAGGCTTTCATCATTATAACTTTACTAAGCAAGTTATAAAATTCCATCACCCAGGTGGAGCTTGATGGAGTTTTCCATCTTAAAAACATTTTTTTAAGTTTAAATAGAATGTTTGTTACATTTTTGTTAAACTCATTGGGTCACATTGAATTGCATGTGCTCTAACTCTGAAAAACAAGTTTTCTTTCACTCTAAGTACTGCTAAAAGGTAGGCACTTCTGTCTTCACTCCAAAGCCAGCAAATTAATTTCTAACATTCAACATTCAAGAAATGTTCATTTCACTGCATCTGGGCAATTGTTTTGTCAATAGACTAGAGAAGAGCAGAGATGTCAAGGATGCTTTCTTGATGGGACAGTTAACAACTTGTGATTGTTGGACCTTCTCTATCGCAGCCTGCCTTCAAGTCATTCTCTTTCCTTGTTGGAATAAGGGCAAAGGAGCATAAATGACAACATGAAATACATCAGATAGTTACCCAAAATACTCTTCCAGCTCTGTGAGTTATTTAACCTTAATCTACCTTGAAAACCACAATAGATTTCCATCTTCTTGAAAAGACAGAAAGCAAGAAGATATTCTAAATGACCTTTTCAGGCTTACACATCTCTTTCAAAACATTTCACAGTTTTCCCCACTTCATCCCCCCCTCCACCCCCATCCGCCCCATGAGCACTTGCATAGAGTAGGGCCTTAAATGCTTTTGATGATAAATGAGTTGTCAATACACAGACAAATCGTCCTTTCCAAAGCCTCCTGGAGTTGAAGCGTAGTCTACTTCCTCTCAAAGACCCCAGAACTACCTGTGCACTGGCACACACAGAAGAAAATTTTTATTCACAAATTCAAGCTACATTAATCTGTTGAAAGGAGGATAGATACTTAAATGGAGTTTCAAATAACCCTCGCCTTTGAGATCATCTGTGCTCACAGCCCAGTATTTGTACAAGATGAAATGATTTACAGAATCAAGCCTGGAAAAATTGGAGGGCAACTCCAAAAGGCAAGAACATGCTGCCGAGTCCATCATTCATCCTGCCAAGGAAACTTTTGTCGTCTCCAAACTATTATGAGACACCGATCTTTATCCAGGACAGAGAAATCATCAAAAAGGCGGGAGGTGTGTTGGCCGCACAGGCAGCACGGAAAGCGGAGTTCTTGGCAGGGCACTTCCACCCCAAAAGCAGACAGAGTCCTGGAAGGACGCTCACGTAAACAAAGCAGGGAGACAGCTTCGGCTCTGCAGTGAGGCTCATCCTTTCCCAGATCAAAGCCTGAGCCAGAGAGACAGCCCCATGGAACAGAGTGTCCTTTCTGGAACATCCAACTCCGGGGGAGACTTGAGCTGGAGCCACAACCTTGCCACCTGTAGCCAATGGCTTAGCCTACAAAGGCTCTCACAAGGTTGGGAGCCTGCAGCTGCTCAAACAACAGAAGATCAACAAAAGATAAGACAACACAGGCAAGAGAAGTTTCTTCCTTGAAAGCTCAGATCAGCTACTTTGAGAAAAAAAAAAAATGCATCCAGCCAACCCAGCTCTCTACAGAGTATAGAAAGGGGATGAGAATCAGCACAGGATCATAGCCAAGCTGTTTGCCTGGCTCTCTACTCTGCCATTTACTAGCTGTGTGAGCTGGAGCAGGCCACTGGGTGTCTCTATGCCTTGGTTTTCTCACCTGCAAAATGGACCCAGTAGTACCTACCTACTCCACAGATTTTAATGAATGTCTGGCACATAAGAAAGCTCAAAAAAGTGTGCAATTATTATTTAAAGTCACACAGTCCTGGGTTTGAACAGGTACTGCTACTTGGTAGTTTTGTAAACTTGGAGAAACAACAATTTTGGAGTGATTTCTGCATCTGTAAAAAGGAATTTAATCCAGGCCTGGTGTTGTTGCCATGGAGATTTGACTTTACATGGGCACACAGTAAGCAGTCAGTAAATGCCACCTCTGCTTATTATCATATTTCCTGATTTTTAAAGGAGAAAGCCTATAGGACTGGTTAGATGGGAAGAAAGTAATACTTAGAATTCTCTTAAACCCCCAAAGCCTCATCCATATGCAAAAGAGATACATCCCACTTAGAATTCTCTTAAACCCCCAAAGCTTTATCCATATGCAAAAGAGATACATCCCTGGGGATGATTGGGTCCTGGTGTTTTAAATACACAACTAGTTTTGTTTTAAGGGAGAAAAGGGAACCGGGAAATGTTCCCAAATTTAACATCTGCAAGCAGAGAGGATGACGAAATGCATTAGTACTGAGGAATAACTTTCTCCCATCTTCTCGGAAAACATCTGGGGTATTACCCTCCCCTCCACTTATTCCCCCACCTCCCACCCAAAGCTGACTCTTGGCTGACAGTTTATCAGAGATAAATGGAAACACCTGGGAACCAGATAAGGCCAACTGAGCGTGAACAGCTGAGGAGACCTTGGGGACGCATGCCACTCAATATTTCTCTTTCCACACCAGGCGGGGTAGGAGCACCATCTATCTAGCCTGTGACCTTCACATTCATTCTCTCCTTCACTCATTCCAAACAACTTCAAGAGGTCAACTGGTCCAGCTTTCTGCCTGAGGTAGGTCAGCCCTGAAACCACCAGCTAAGTGAGATGGTTGTTGATTCTGCTTTTAACCACTTCGGCAAAAAGACATTCAAGACTAAGTATATTTTTTTCAAATTTTTAATCACCTTTTCATTTGTCAAACCAAACCCTGTCTGGCTAAACTTTCTCGTCCCTAAGAGATATAAGACCTAACATCGTCTTTTGTACCCTGTGGTCATTCAAAAAAATCTTTTTATTGCCATCTCCACTGTAGTAACCTACCCAAACTTGAAAACTTTAAATCTCCTTTTCTTCCCATGTCCATACAACATCCTAGACTAAACAATCCCATCTTCCTTAACCTTTCTTCAAAGATCTTACTTGCCGCCCCTTTAATTAGCGTGTTTCTTTTCTCTGAAGTCATTCCAGCTTCTACACATCATTTAGAGACCAAAACTTGACACAGAGTTCTAATACTTGACAACAGATCTAGCTCTTATTAAAGTGAGATTATTCCAGTGTGAGTTTCAGCACAGCCACTGTCGATGTATGATCCCCAAGCAAGTTATATAACATTTCTGGGCCTAATTTCTTTAGCTATAAAGTTGTTTCAGTCTTAAATAACAAGAACGGTGAACATGGCATTAGGGAAACCCACCAACAGCCAATGGAGAGATTTTAAAAGAATTGAATTCAGAAAGACATATCGGAATTAGCTAGTTAAAGAGCAGAAGAGAAGATGGCAATCCTACCTGAGGCAACTACATGTGCAAAGGTCCTGAGGTTCAAACTTCTATGGACCCAGTATGGCTAGAGCCCAGAGAACAAGGGGAAGGGGATTGTGAAATGAGGCTGATGACAGAGGTATGGGCCAGTAACATTATAATCCTTATAAGCCATTTTAAGAATTTTAGTCTTTATCCTAAAGGCACTGGGAAGATGATACAGTTGTAAACAGATTGGTATATTTTTAAAGAACACTGGCTGCAGAATGGACTGGAGACAAAGTAGACATGGAGAGAACAGAAGGCCCTGGAGGTAATCAAGGAGTAGGACTGTGAAAACTTGGACTACAGTGGCAGCTGTGAAGATGAGGAGACATGGATAGAGTTAGAAATGAGGATCAGGAACCCTTCCTGATCCAGTGAATATGGCAGTGAGGGAGGTGGAGGTGTCAGGGATGGCTGCCAAGTGTCTGGCTCACTCATCTTTGGATGGAGGTGCTGTTTACTGAGGGAATGCTGGAGGAGGAACCAGTTTGAGGGAGAAGCTATGAGTTCAGTTTTTGGACATGCAGGGTTCAAAGTCCTGTGAGATGGCCAAGTCGAGATTTTGAAGATGCAACTGGATTTATGATTGGGAGCTCTGAGGAGAGTCTAGGCTGGAGACATAAATTTAAGAGTCATCAACATATAGATAATAATTTAAACCATAAGCATGGACGTGATCACAGAGGGAGGGTGTAGGATGTGGAGGAGAAGAGGGCAGTGGGTCCAGCCTTGAAATTTTCCAATATCTACAAGACAGGAAGAGGAAAATGAGCCAGGAAAAGACTGAGGAGAAGCCCCAGAGGTAGGAGAAAATTAGAAGAGGGTTAGGTCATGGAATCCAAAGGAAGAGGATGTTTTGAGAATATCAACAGCAAGACTGTCCCATGCGCTTATCCTTAATGACTTAATCCAGATGGCATTCCTACTGAACTTTCATGTTTGTGTGCAGTCCTGGGGTTTACCAATTTGGAATTTTGCCATTTTCCTGTGCACATTATAGCTTATTGATGGGTGTTGGGACCAAACTTTCTATCAAATGTGATTAGTGTTAAGAACACTGGGTTCCATGTTATGTATCCAGACACTTCAGCTATCCAGAATGCATTCAAGAAATAGGAAAGGAGGGGGATGAAAAAGTTAATGATAGTATTGAAAAAGTCTAGTCACTAATATTTATGTATTCACTAATAGGAGCCCTTAATTAGCTCTCTCTTAGAACCTTTTTTTTCAAAAGTCCAGAAAAAGTTGACATTTAGTTTTTCAATCCACAGTAAAATGGAAAAAACTCTGTGAGGAGGGGCTAGGTGGAGGAAGATTAGGGAGTAAGATCACAGAGGCTACAGAAGTTGTTACAGTACTGTCACTGTCGTTAGGAAGTAGATTAAAATCTACCCAAAGCAGGCAAAAGAACAAAAACTTTATAGAAATCAGAGTCCATTTAGGCATAAATATACCCTATACCTCAGTAATCCTTGGGGAAAACCTCACAGTATAATGCCTGACAATAAAAGAATAAGCAAATAAATTTAAAATGAATATTTGCCACATTAAAATAGAAAAAAAAAAAGCCCATCATGTGGTTTTCCATGTTCTTCAGTCCCTTGTATTTTCTATAAACTGGTAGTTAGAGCCAGGGTCTCAGTGGGACTCCAGTAGAATTTTTTGGTAGGAATTCATTATAGGAGGTAATGTGAAAATCAAGTTATTCTGAGATGTGAGGATGGATCTGTGGCATCAAATCCTGTCAGCCTTTCCATCTATTACAAAGTTTCCTGTTGGCCTTTCACCCAGTGGGATCACGGCCACTGATTATCATTGCCTAGATTTATTATTTCATTAGGAGTTGAAAAAATCAGAATGTGCCGAACTCTACAGCAGAAATAACTTCATTTCTTCAACAAACACATTGCAAGGAGAACAGGCAAGGGGGAGCCTACAGATGACAAGGGACATAAGAGACATAGCCACCATTGCAGGGTGGAGTCTTTGTCTTACTTATTAGTAAATAAACTTTTATGAATCAACTGGGGATCTTTTAACACTGACCCAAAGTAGGAATTGTTATTTTTAGGTATGATAATAGCATTGTAATGGCATTTTTTAAAAAGTCCTCATCTCCCTGAGATAATACTGAAGTATTTATGGGTGAGATGATACAATATCCGGGAACGACTTCAAAATAATCCAGGGTATGGGGCCACGGGCCATGGAGGTGCTGGGGAAGTTACACTCGGGGTTGAGAAGATGTTGAAGCCGGACAAGGGGAGCCATGCACTCTACTTTTCATAAATGCTTAAAAATGTTCCTTTAAAAAAGCTTTAAAACTGAAAAAAATCATTTCTTTTTACCTTGTTGTTTTGGAAGAAAATACTTCTAAAATCCTTTCTTCAGCAGGGTGGATGAAACAGTTGATTTGGAAAGTCTGATGGTGAATACAAAAAGAAATCAGAAGAGGGGCTCTGGAGGGGTGACTCTTGGTGCCTCAGTTATTGAAACATCATATTGGAGCCCGAGTCAGGGAAGAAATCACTCCACACTGGATGGTCAGAGCTTCCACAACTCAACCAGAAACTAATTTCTAATTGAAGACACGGCCAGATTTCAGTTCAAGCTGCAAAACCCTGTGGCCCTCCAGCTTAGCACCCTAGCACCAAATGAGCATTTACCCCCTCGAGGGATGGAATGTGTCCCCTTCCCCCGTGGAGCCATCCCACTAGCCACGTCCTGTCACAAGCCTTCCTCTTCTATGTGACCCTTGGCCTTGCAGCCCTCTTCCACCAGTTGCCTCCACCTTCCCATCCCCTGTGCTTCCTTCCTGCTACCTCTCCTTTTCCATACGACCCCTTTCCCACACTGCTTCTCCCTTCCCCAAAGCTGAGAAGTAAGTGCATCAGGGAAGAGAAGGATCAATTTCACGCCAGGGCCTCAGGCCGTATCCTCGGGTTTTCTGTGCCAGGCCATTTGGCTGGCGACTGTTGAACTGGATGAGAAATCTCAGCCCTACACAGGAGTCCTCGAGCTCCCACTGCCTCATGTGCCCATCACAGCTTTCTGGATCAACAAACCCCTCTCTCAGTCAATAGAAGCTTTGTGAGCTGAACAACAGATGCCACAGGGCCTAGGAGGCAAATAAATATGGTGATTCAACGTTCTATCGCACTGCGAATAATTCAGGAAATTCAATTATGGTTTCCCCAGCAACAGTAACTGAACTTCAGTCCCGGTGCACAAGGGGTTGACCCTCACGCCTCCACAGGTCGGGGACAATGCAATCTGGCAGACTTACAATCGCCATTGGAAACCTCACTGGAGCCTCCTAAAGCCTGTGCTTCCAAATATAAAGCTGTTTTTCAGCAACTGGTATGAAGACGTGGGGGGGGGGGAGCGCTAACATAATCTCAGACATGTATTGGTATAGAATGATTGAGCAACATAGGCACAACTCCAGTGTTGGGATACATTTGAGACACAGAACAGCAGAGCAGGGCTACCTTAGAATGTGAATTGTCAGGACGAGACATGCCTACTGCCTAGAGCAGAGATTATAACCTGGGCTCTGTGATGTCCATAAAGAGAGACCAGTGCCATAGTGGTTGAGAGCATGGATTCCGGTGCCAGACTTTGCTGGGTCAAATCCTTAGGCAAGGTACTTACCTTTCCTGCACCTCAGTTTCTTCATCCATAAAATGGGGATGATGTTATCGGTAGACTATAAGGTTGTTTGGTTAATTTGCCTTTGGAGCAGAGAGTATTATTGGACCTCTTGGTGAGATTTACTAATGACAGCACCGGGTTATTTTTCATGACCCCACTTGTAATTCTGTGCCTGAGCCAAGATCGGAATTGGGACACGGTACATATGCACTACCTTGAGTTCTTTTATTATTTTCTTAGCAAACCATATTTCTTCTTGCACGCCTCACTCCTCCGTGAACTTGAATTAAACCCTCTCTCATCTAGAGAGC
Source organism: Vicugna pacos (assembly GCF_048564905.1). Classification (NCBI taxonomy): domain Eukaryota; kingdom Metazoa; phylum Chordata; class Mammalia; order Artiodactyla; family Camelidae; genus Vicugna; species Vicugna pacos. The sequence goes on along the minus strand of NC_132993.1, from coordinate 44,481,281 downwards.
AAAGCAAGGGTTAGGTTTTGTTTTGGAAAAGACTCACCAGCTTGCACAGCAGCAGGTTTTTCCACAGTTTGACAGTTCCAGTTCAGCTCGGTGTCGCTGATTTATAAGACGCTGAGCTCATTGGCTTTCTCCCCTCTTCTCCCCCAGTCATTTCTCAGTCGAGTCACACTAGCTGGAAACATCTGAGAAAGAAATTTACTGAGAGATGCACAGACAGCCTATTCACATTCCAGAATTTCCAGGAGCCTTCCCCAGAGGATCTGGTGGTAGCCTGTTAACTCATGCACAACTCCTGGCCAGTGTCCCTGCCCCTCATCACCCCACTCACTGGTGCTGCAGACAACACCCAGGTCCTCTCCAAACTCGGCTTCCTCGACTCTCACGCTCAGTGATAGAGCTAACACGGCACACGCCATTCTCTAACCTTGCCTGGCCTCACCTATGACAGCAGGATAGACAGGGAAATGTGGACAGAAGGCACCCAGTGGATTGAATGATTTAATTGAGCACTTGAAAATTCAGGATTAATGCCACTGTAAGTGCAGTTGCTTCCTTCTTATTAATAGGAAACTGTTTTAAATAATTCATTTGAATAAAGCCCCAGTGGAGGCTCAGAAGAACGCCTTTGCATGAATCGGGTACCTCCTCTCTCTTTCTCATCTCCTCTAGCCAGCCTGTCTCCCCAGACCAATTTGGTCCTAACATAGAAACTTGTAATCTGAAACTTGTGTTTCCCACTAAACTCTCCATTTCTGCTTGAAGTAATTTGCAAGGGCCACTTTCTGCGTCTTGTTCTCAGACGTGTCTTGGTCAATTAGTGCAATGTCACAGCCGTGTGTAGTTATTGTAACTCCAGCTGTGAGCTGTTAATAATAAACTTACCCACAGGACAATCATGCCATATGGTTGATGGTCAATCAGGACTAAAATATGCATTAGAAAAAAAATGCTCCTGTCAACAGTGAGGAGGTGTAGGTCATTGGTTCGGATGCTGGCTGATAAGAACCGAGTTTGGGCTGATAGTGTATCAGAGGCATCCTTGCCTTGCTGCTGCCCTACAGTGTTTGTCCTGAGACACAAAGGCATGATAACAAAAATGACACAGCTGGAATCAGAAGACAAGCAGACAAAACATGGTGAAATGTGTAATATGGTTTGGGGAATAGGGATTTGTTGAAAAGAAACATAGCTCAGATTCTTTACTAGGAAAAGGAGACAGATCTGCATTTTGGTCATGGGAAATGATCTGTGTGCTACAAGACAAATTTTATTTAATGGGAGTTTTGAGGCAAGTAGAAACAAACTGATTTGTGGCAAATGAGTGAAGGAGAAGCAGTTACCCACTTAGGTAATTTCATTTAACTTCCTTCATAGGATTAAAGGGCTTTTGAATTATTTTGGTTTGGTTTTGAATTTTGGAGGAGGGGCTGGTGAGTTGTTGGGGAAGCTTTTGGCAAATGGCTGAAACTTGACTTTTGTTCTTAGCTGTAGCTGCCCTGGTAGAAAAGCAAAAGGCAACACCAACAAAGCATCTACTTGTTTCAATGGCAAAACTAATGCTTCTACATCTCCATGTCAGTTTCACTGGAAATGGCAAAGAACCAGTGCAGAACAGTGTCCCGTAAGTAAAAAGCCACGCCAAATGTTTCAGTCAGCCTATGCTTTTTTGTCTGTTTGAGTATTTGTTTAAATGAAAGTTCTTAATACAACGTCTATCACAGATATCTTTCGATAGTACACCGGGGGCTGGACCCCGAGCAGTGTCCCATCTCCACGCCATAGCAGTTCTTGATCAACATTTTCTAACTGGAAGCCCACGTTAAATCCGCTCATGCAGATTTTCCTTTGAATGTAAACACTCCCCACCACCTCCTAGGAAAGATCTTCTTCTTCTTTTTTTTTCCTACTGTCTTTTATCTTTCTTCCCCTCTTGGTCAAAAAATGAGATGATTCCATTCTTGTTGAATTTCCTTGTCCATTGAAAGAAGGAAGTATTTTTCCACCCTAAAAACAGAAGACCTTTTCAATTTCATTCTAAAGGGTGATCACGCAATAAAAGCCTTATTAAAGGCCCAGAGTCCTGTTTACTTGCTGTGGAGCCTGATGAGATTTCCTGATAATGAGAAGCGCTCTGCTAACAGTGGGACTGATAGGATGGTGAGGCTGTCTCCCCGAGGTTGTGCCCCCTTCAGGGGAAGCATTATTTGTGATTATACTTTTGTCTTTGAGAAGGCAAGCTATTCTTTTTCCTCCATGGGAATCTCGGGAAGACTGCTCTGTTAGAGGATATACACACACACACACACGCACACACACACACTTCTCCTCCATCCCAGTTAGTTGTTTGCTAAGGGTTCACTGAATTTCCTGTCATTCTGGCTGTTTCACTAACTCAGTGGTTCTCAACTGGGGTCAACTTTGCCCCCAGCAGACATTGGCAATGTCTGAAGATGTTTTTGGTTGTCACAACTGGGTAGAAGAGGGGTACCTCTGGCACCTAGTGTGTGGAGGTCAGTGATGCTGTTAAACATCCTACAACACACAGGGCACTCCCCAACGCCACCCCCCCACACAAAGAATTATCTGGCCCCAAATCTCAATAGTGCCGAGATTGAAAAATACTGTACTGACTTGATCGACTTAATTTGAGGTGATTTGGTAGATCTATGGATTTAGGTTCAGATTGGAAGCAGTGAGACAAAGGGCTACCAGATTCCTCTTTCATCATCTCCACTTCACTCCACCAAATAGCTGGGCCTGAGTCACACCAGTTCTGACTAGGCCAGTTTTTTCTGTGATGTTACAAAGCAGAAGTCAGCAAAGTACAGCCTAGTAGGGCTGCCATCTCTTTTTGTACAGCCAACTAGCTACAACTGGTTTTTACATTTTTAAATGGTTGACTAAAAAAAAAACAATATTTTGTGACATGTGAAAATTACGTGAAATTTATATTTCAATGCATCCCAGCTCTGCCTGTTTGTTTACAAATTGTACACTGCTGCTTCTGCAATATGGCAGTAGAGTAGTTGCAACAGACTGTATGGCCCTCAAAGCCTAAAACATTCACTATCTGGTCCTTTACAGAAAAGGTTTGCTGATCCATAATCTAAAACTTAAGACCAATTATGTGGCCTACACAGCAGACTCAATGATTTTCTGGAGGTACCAGGTCCCAAAAGTCACTAGAATATGTACATAAATAATGTTGCATTATTTCTACATAAAGTACTTTCAGATATCATCAGATTGATAGGGGGCCGTTTAAATACAAGTTTGCTTTTTTTTTCCCTAATCTTCCCACTCATTATAACTTTCATCTTGATTGCTTGCAAGTTTTGGCAGTTATGAATAAAGCTGTCCTAACAGTAACGTTTTTACTACAGCACGTTTCTTCCATGTGGACTCAACATCAAATGTCAAGATTTTGCATGATCTGTTCCTAAAGATGAATGCATTTGGCCATGTTTGAGCCCAATCAGACTTTCCAGTAGTACTTGCCCTGTGCAAAGTGTACTTCCAAGAGACCCCTCTGTTCCATCTCTGAACCACGCCCAACATAACATACCCATTCTACTGTCTGTTCTTTTATTCCCATCTCTTTATTCTGGTTAGAATGTTTTCTTCTCTCCAGTCTGACAATCTGAGTCCATGGTCTTACAGACCAAGAGGTCGCTACACGGCCCACCACTGTGAGATAATGCCCATTGGCCCAATTTTCTCCCTTCATTGAAGAGTGAAAGAGAGACCAGTGTGCCTGGGCCTCAGGCCCATGAGTGTTATCCCTGAGATGGTTTGGATATTTGCGGTGAAGGATCAGAATCCATGACATCACTTCCCTCTGGCATATATGAGGTCACTGCACTTGGAGGCCCCAATGACCTGCATATTTGTGGTTGTGATTGTCATTGTCTAGAATAGTTACCAAATCCCGGTGTCTTCAAACATTCAAAAAAAGCGCATTTTCAGTGCTAATTATTTTGCAGTATGATAGAAACTGGCACCTACAAAATGCACTGATGCTAAAAAGTAGATGTAAGAATTAAAATCTCTTCCTCTACACCCAGCTTCTGAGCTGATGTACTGAGCTGCCTGACAGAAAGTTGGCCTCTGCCAGCCTCCTGGCCACCATGTGAGTGACAGCATGACAGGCAGCTCTCGGTGGCCCGTATAGATGTACTAATATTTATAGGCAGAGGCAGCCTCTGGTGCCACTGAAACACCACTCACCTCATTTTACTGTTGCTTCCCTGCCCACTTCATAGAGCTCCCCCAGACGAGGGTGAGGTGTGAGTTTCTATTACAGGTCTGACTTTTCCTTAATCCTTCAGTCACAATTATGCTAAGCAGGTTCCAGCAGGCACTGTATAAATTATAAAGCCATCCTTTCAGAATATTGCTCACGAAAGAGGTGAATGCAGATGCCATGTCAGATGGGTGGTTTCATTTTATATAAAAATATAGACTGGAAACCTATACTGCTTTTTTAGATTGTGCCTAATTTTTCTACTCACACACACATACACACACAGACATTCTTCTAACAGTTTGGGTAGAGAAAAGAATATCACCGACTTTTACTTGTTTGTGAACTTTATATCTACAAAACGCAAACAGATGTGCATGTTTATAATTTTTGAAATGCACATATGTAAAACACTCGGCAGTGTATTTATTCACGCCATTGATTTAAGTCAAAGACCCTGTATTTACATCTTTTAACTGTGTTATGTGGGATAGTGCCATATACAGTGTTTATGTATGTGACATTTTTGATGGAAAACCAAGTGGCTTATGGAAGTTTGTTCTTCATGGGTTTTGAAAGTATTCCAAATCTGAAAATTAAATACCACTGAGAATGGGGAGCACTGAATGTTGACTGATTCCAAAATACTTAATGAGGATTAAAAAAAAGAAAATTAAAAAATAACCCTCCCACCCCTCACTTCATACAAATCATAAAACTTGAGACTTTTTCCAACTCGAGAAAAGAAAGAAGCCCTCTCTTTCTGTCGCTGTCGACACGTGATGCTTGTGAGAGGAAGCAGCTCTGGGTAGGACTGGGAGGGAGGCAGCCCTCGATGCAGCCCCGTCCAACACTTCTCAACGAGGATTCCAGAAGGCCTGACCTGTAAATGCCTATATTGTCTCCCTGCTCTGCAGCCTCGGGCAGCTGAACATTTTGCTTGGTCAGTCCACAAAAGTTTTCTTCTTGCATCCAAGATTTCAGGTTTTAATACTCACTCTGTTTGGAAAAATTCTAAAATCAGAAAGGATGTGGTCTGAAGTGTTGACGTGTTTAGCCGCATATGGAAGACGCAACTCAGAGAAATGAAGTGGCACATTTATCAGGTCTCAATGGGAGACTCTCAGGTTTAGGGTCCAGGATAGATTTATTCGAGCCGCACTGACCAGAAGTTCCTGAACTTCTTCATCCTCTTGACGTGTGTGGATTTGTTTGTTTTCACCCTCGCCCTCCTCGAGTGTGTGGGTGCCTCCACCATTTGGCACCGAATATGAATGCCACTCATGGTTCTGCTGTTTACCCTCCCCTTTATCAGTAACTTAGGCTTATGAATCCAGTAAAGAGCCATCTAGGCTTAAGTCAGATGTTGACGATTCTCTTGTCCCTTCCTCTGCTACTTTTCCACAGCTTTGGGGCACATTATCCTCCCCAGTAAGACATGCTTGTACACAGAATAGTGTCCATAGGGCACCACTGGTAACGTTCCTTAGGTCGTATCAGGTCAGTCTGGAAATCCATGCTGTGGGACTAATCTTCAAATATAAAGAGTAGAGACTCTCTCAGAACTTACACTAGCTCTCTACTTTAAACCCCAGTGGACATGGAAAGTGGACTCTAGTAAGGGGATAAACAGGTAAACCAGTAAGTGCTACAGAGTTGTCGATGCTGTACTGGAGGTGCCGGAGGATTCAGAGAGTGCCCGAAGAAGGAGGGGTGGTGTCAGCTCTCCCTGGGGAGCAGAATGTGACAATAGCAAAGGCACAGAAGGCTTCAAGGAAGAAGGGATTTCTGAACTGAGCTTTGAGAACTAAGTCAGGATTTGTCAGGCAGACCATCCTGAGCACAAGCAGCAGAGGGAGTATGGGGAGAAGTACATCAGGCTGGGTTGGGGGGAAAACAAATAATTTTCTCCTGGCTGAGGGGTGGCAGAAGAGCAGAGACCAGGGTGAGAGTTGGAGCTGGAAATGGAGCACAAGTCTGCAGGGGAGATTAGTCCTCATCCTACAAACAGCAGGGAGCTCACTCAGCAAATGCCAGTTACCACCCGGGAGAGAGGGGCAGCAGCACCGGGTTTCCTAGTATCTAGAGACGATGGAGCAGTTGTGCTCACAAACCCAGGTCATAGGGTCCTTGTCTTGTGCATCCTCTCAAATCTCCAGTAACATCCCGTGTTCTGGACCACTCTCGCTCAACAAACATCACCTGCCTGGGGTTTCTGTTTCCTCAGGGGTCAGTTCTCTGCTCGGTGGCAGCTAATGATCTAATTTTTTAAATCCCAGATATCGTGTCAGTACATATCAGTTTGTTATTTATTCCAAGTTATATATTTACATTTAAACAGGGACTTTGTGGGTACTACTTTAAACCAAATGAATGAAAACCCTAGTGATAGAATTTCAAGCACTCTGGCACTTGTATGAAAAGGAAGTTTTTGAGCAGGAAAGCAGTGTTTTACCACTGTGAAACCAAATGCTTTCTTGGTGTTTGTTGCCAACAAAAAGGTATACAGGAAAAAAAACTGCCCGTACAAAGGCTGAGAAAACATACGGTGATTACTTATAAGCATAATTACGTACTCTTTTGACTCTACCCCGTAACTGGCATGTGGTAGCTGCTTCATACATGATGAAAGGGAAAGCGGCAAAGAGGAAGGAAGAGAAGAAGAGAGGGAATGCGATCTAATTCATTATCTTTTTTCACATGGTTTCTAGTCTGGAACTTGGTAGCTAAAAACATATTTTTTCACTCCTAAGAGGGCAGAACAAGAACGTAAATGTCAACTATATTGCCACTAACCCTTTTATCCTAAAATTTGAAATATCTGAGTGTACAAAAAAGCTTCATGTTGGATGCTCTTTATTGGATACATAGATCTGTGTTTATAGAAAGTTTTAATGGTTGCAAAGTCAAATTGCAAAAATGATTCATTTCTTTAGAGATCTTGATATATCATGCTGCATTCTAATAAAATTTTCAATACTGGCTGTAGTGTAGATTATAATACTAATGTTTCCCATGGGATCCAACGATCAGAACTCCTGTGGTAAATGTCCTAGAGTTAAGGTTAATGCACCAAAGAGCTATAACTCACTGACATTTAATAGTGGCTGATGCAATATGAAAAATTCAGTAGCAAATACAGACTGTTAAGAACTTTCCTCAAGCTTTGGAGTCCAAGTAATTCATAGAGTGTTTTTCTCCCCACTCTCTGAGATCAGTGTGATTCTGACACCTTCCTCACAGATACACCATGATTTTGAAAAGACAACAAAAAAGTCACAAAAATAATGGTATTATTGTTTAATAGGTCCTTCAGGCGGTAATATTATAACAAGAAATGAAATTTGAACTCTTTGAACTGACCTTTTCAGGAAAGCACTTTCAAACCCTTGATGGGCAAACATCAAAGTTTAAAGGGCAGATATGAAAAAGGCTCCCCCTCTTACACCAACGTGATGTAAATATGACCTGACACATGTTTATAAGAGAGTTTTGTGCACCAACGAAGATGAAAAGGGAAAAGACATGTGCTTGTCCTCAAAGAACTTAGTACGATTATCTTTCAGCTGACTGAGACCTTCGTTTCTGAATTATTATTCCCTTCTGTCCTCTGCCCATTCCCAAAAGGACTAAGTGGTAGATGATTTTTAAAGGTGCTTTTTAAGATGCTCAACCTCTTTCAGGATAATCAAAACACAAATTCTAACTATTATGAGAAATATTTTTTTCACCAATCAGTTTGGCGAACACCAAGAAGTTTCAGAACAGAACGTGCTGGTAAGAGCGTGGCACCCTCATACATTTCTGGCACGAGAGATATGACCTTTATGGAAAACAGCTTGATAACATTTACCTGAAGTTTCAAAGAATATACAAGTTGGTCTAGCAACTCCACTTCTAGAAATGTATTGCCCTTACGGGTACCTTTACTCAAATGTAAAATGATATTTTATGTATATTTATGGAACCATTATTGTAACAGCAAGAGATTAAAGGCAATCTAAATGTCCATCAATAGGGGATGTGACAATAGGCATGTCCATAAATTAATAAGAAGCTATAATGACTGAGGAAGCTCTATATGAGATCATGTGGAATCAGAGCCGGATATAGTTCTAGGTGAAACAACAAGGCATAGAAAGAGTATATAGTATGTTCCCATGTATGTTTAAAGAGGAGGGGGTATTTATATTTGGAGAGAGATAGAGATTGTGTTACATACACATAAAACGTCTCTGAAAGAGGACACAAGCAGTTGGAAACAGCGATGTGGGGAAAGTGAGTAAACAGGTGGTAGGTGACTGGGGTGGGAGGGAGAATTACTGTTCATTGTATACCTTCCTCCTGTATCTCTTACACCATGTTCATATATTACATATTCAAATAATTAAATTTAAAAGGAAGCTTTCTAGAAGGGCACTCTTCTAAACGAGATCTGTGGGAGTAAGCATGCTGTTGGATTAGTCACTTCTACAAGACCTTGCCACTTTTGAAACTTACTCAAATTGAAGGAGCTCATTCCGGAACACATCCTAAAACTAGATCGTTACAGAGAGGATCTGGGTGGCTTTGTCTAGGGGTCTTCAGGGCTCACTTCTCATGTCAGCATTTTGGTGAGCCTGTGTCTCATCCCTGCCTCAACTGCGGCCACTTTGAGACCAGGCTTTTCCCTCGGATTCCTGCATCCACCAGCACCATTAGCAGAGCTTCGTGCTCACTAGGCATTTTCATGCCCTGTTGCTTTTCCTTGCCTGTGCTTTGTCCCATCTCCATATGCTCAAACCCCGTCATCCACCCAGAGGACCCACAGGCCGACATTACTACCTATCCACCTTGGATTGTTACCTCTTTGGCTACTGGTGATGAACATGTCTCTGTGTTATAGGACACCTCAGTCAGAGCATTTTTTCTAACAGCTTTATTGAGGCATAATCAATATACCAAAAAAACTCACATGTTCAATGTATATAATTAGATGAATGTAGACATATGCATACACCCATAACACTATCACCACAATTAAGGTGATAAATATATCCATCACCTCCAAAAGTTTCCTTGTGTTTCTTATTTTTTTGTCATAAGAACTCTGAACAAGAGATCTACCTTCTTAACAAATGCACAATACCATGTTGTAAGTTATAGGCACTATATTGTACAGAAGATCTCTAGAATGTGTTCATCTTGCGTAATGGACACTTTATACCCACTGAACAACTCCCTATCTCCCCCTCACCCCCAGCCCCTGGCAACCACCATTCCATTCTCTGCTTCTGTCAGTTTGACCATTTTAGGTACCTCATGTAAGTGGAGTTGAGCAGTATTTGTCCTTTTGAGACTGGCTTACTTCACATAGCATAATGTCTTCCAGGTTCATCCATGTTGTTGTACATTCCATCAGCAGATGAAAGAGGTAAAGAAAATGTGATATGTATACTTAATGGAATTTAATCCAGCCTTTAAAAAGGAACTCATATCACAGCATTTTAAAAATTATAATCTTTTATATATTTGCCTTCTCAACTGGAGTGTGAGTTCTGTGGAGAGAGATCTAGTCATCTTTGTCTCCCCACAACAACCATTCAGTAGAGCTGTTTAATAATAATTGGTTGAAGAGTCCCTTCAGAGCGGGTGCACTGAGTCCACAAGTCCAAACCATCAGCCCCCACTGCACAGCAGGGCCCAGTCTTTGCCTTTTGTTTGGAGAGTTTAATCCATTTACATTTAAAATAATTAGTACAAAGAAAGACTTCTACCATTTTGTTATTTGCTTTCTTTTTATCTTATGCCTTTTTGTCTCTCATTTTCTCCATTACTGTCTTCTTTTGTGTTGATTTTTATAATAATGAACCATTTTGATTTCCTTCTCATTCCCTTTTATGTATTAAGTGTGTGTTAAGTGTTTTCTTTATGGTTACCATGGGAATTACATGTAATTAACTTGTAAATTAAACTTACAACAATCTTGTTTGAATGAATACCAACTTAACTTCAATCCATACAAAATCTCTAATCCTGTAAAGCTCCTCTGTATGTTATTAATGTCACAAATTGTACCTTCATATAATTGTGGCCCAATAACACAGGTTTATAATTATTCTGTATGCATTTGTCTTTAAAATCCCATACAAAATAAAAAGTGGAGTTACAAAGTAAAAAACAAGAACAAAAACAAAACAAAAACTCTCTCTTCACACTGTTGTCTCTGCCGTATGAGGACACAGCAAGAAGACAGCCATGTGCAAGCCAGGAAAAAAGTTCTGACCGGAACTCAGCCATGCTGGCACCCTGATCTCAGATGTCCAGCTTCCAAAATTGTAAAAAAATACATTCCTGTTGTTTAAGCCAGCCAGTCTGTGATATTTTGTTCTGGCAGCCTGAACTGGCCAAGGCAGGGCTAAGAGGTCCTCTGGGCCTGCCTTCTTATTTTATATGGTGATCCAAAGGGACGCAGAGCAGAGCCAGGATCAAAACCCAGCTAGTACCCTAACCCACAGCTCACAGCTCTAGCAAGTGTAAAAAGCTTGCCAAATATTGCAGAATGAAAGAAAAGGCCCAAAGCAATCGGTATATTTTTCTTAAACATGTCTGTGCCTTTAAACTCTTTTTATCCTAGCTTTGAAATAACAAACCAAAGGTCCAAGGGGACCTCCAGCAAGGTGTGAAGTTGAGAATTTGGCTTAAAAGGCTTCCAGAGAAGAGGAGAGAAAGGGGGAGTCCTGCCTATTTGGTTATAACAATACCATCCTTACAGAGTTGTGAATTATGCAAATGATAACAGACAGCAGGATTCAAAACCTCATGAGAGTTCTTGTACCTGTACACAAAACCACGTGAACTAAACCATTTCAGATCTTTGATTTAAAATCCTCTGTTACAGTAGTATGGGGTTTTGTATCTCAGAATGGACTTCCACATACATACTCTCGTGGAATTCGTGCAACAGACAGCACAGGGATTAGCATCTCTGTGGAGCCCTTTACCGTCCTGAGTCTTAGCTTTCCGAAGTGACCCACTGCTGAGTCACACGGCTGCTGAGTGTTGGAGGTGAAACTTGAATACTGTGTGTATATGTGTATATGAGAGACAGACAACACAGGCAGAGGCAGAGTGAATGAGTTGGGGTGGGGTTGATCCTGCTTCACTCCATACTCCAGGGCTACACTCCAAGAAGTCCCACAAACATTCTCCATTAACTGGTAGTTGAATGAAATCAAACTACTAATGCTAGACATGAGTTTTAGCTCTGTCACCAATAATACACCATTGACTTCGGCTAGTCACTTAGCGTCTAGTTCTCTGTTTCTTCAGCTGTGAGAGAAGTGTTTTGAACAGTTTTGTTTTTGCTTCCCTTTCAATTCAGACAGTCCGTGGTTTTCAGAATTAAACACAGTTAGAGAAAAGATCTGGCCAAGTCACTTCCAAAAAGTTCTGATCCCTGGACCAGGTTCCCAGGAGGAACACGTTGTTCATCTTGCACCTTCCCCAGACTTTTCAGTGGTAAGGTAGAGATAAGACCTACATCTGGTCTGATCACGGCAGGAACTGAAGCCTGTCCCGTATTTCTAGTTAAAAGACTCAGCTTTGGCTCTGTGCTCCAAAGCAGTCAACATGGCTTTGGAGGTAAATCGAAACCAAGTATGCAGAAGATCAAAAGCTTTACTCCATGGAGACCCACAAAAAGCACTTTTTCCAGACCTTCTTCCCTATGGAATTTAAGATCTTCTGAGATCCTGCCTAACTTATACACCAAACACTAGTAATTTCAGGCTGATGACAGCCCTAGATCAATAAATACCCAAATCATAGTAAATCAGAAAACAGCATTTACAGCACTAAGGATCCCTTTACCGTGGCAGCATCTGAGTTTATCAGTGGTATTTATTACTAATAAAATATGGCCAATGTGAGAGTTTATTGTGTCCATGAGTTTTTTTTTATCTTTAACACAGACCATTTTTAGTCAAGTTCAAAAAATTTCCTCATTGGTGCCATGTCTTTAGATAAACCAAGAACATCCCTCAAAAGAAAGACTTTAAACCATGTTTTCAACAAGTGAGAAAAATTCATTGCCAGAAAAGATAAGGTCTTTGAAATAGTTATTAGGATATATTAGCGCTAGTTTTCAAGTCCCATATATAATTCTTGTATTCTGTATTAATTCATATTTGCACATATTATGAAAATTTCAAGGAATCTCAACCAATGGATTTCTCCTTATCAGCAAGAGGAGAGTAACAGGAAAATTCATTTGTCAGAGGAAATATAATTTAGGGCTAAGATAAAGCTTTCCAAATTTCACCATTAAACTATCACCATCACAGTTTTTTTTTTTTGCCTTCCCAGTATACTCACTACAATATTATTTACTTAACATTTAACTTGATGTCCATATTAAACAATGAAATCTGTGAAATGATGAGTTCAATATGTAAGTTATTTCTCTCCAAACACAGTAAACTATATAATAGCTATTAAAAACATGCATTCCAGAACCCCTTAAAATTCTATGTTCTGCACTTACACAATGAGTTGATCTGTAGCTTTCAAAATTTGTTGGCTGCCATCTGGGTTTCATTAATCATTCACTTATAAATACTGAGTTAATATAGATACAAAGCTAATATATACACAAAATGAGTATTACACAGTTCCTACCATGATAGTCATCACAGGGTAGGAAGACAAACATTAGAATTAAAAATTACCATAATGCAGTTAGTGGCACTGTAGAGAGATGTAGAAAGCACTAAGCAGGGTGGAAGAGAAAGCACTTAATCCTGTTAGTGAAGCTACCTGAGTTCTGGCACTTGTTAGCTGCAGAAAGTTGCAATATCACTCAACCTCTCTGAACTACACAGACTGATAAGTATTCAGTGATAACAGTGTATCTAGAACAGTGGCTCTTAAACTTTTTAGTTTCAGGGCCCCTTTATACTCTGAAAAATTATTGAGAATCCTGGAGAGTTATATAGGTTAGATCTATCTGTATTCATTCTATTAGAATTTAGGTATCTATTTATTGTTCTTTAAAATAAATAAGAGTAACAGAAACATGCTAATATAAATAACATTTTAATGAAAACGACTGTATTTCCTTCCTAGAAAAAGTTTATTAAGTGAAATAAGCCAGTCACAAAAAAATAAATACTATATGATTCCACTTACATAAGGTACCTAGAGTAGTTAACTTCAGAGAGAGAGAAAGTAGAAAGATGACTGCCAGAAACTGAGGAGGGAGAGGGGAATGGGGTGGGGCATGTGGTTGTTGCTTAATGGGTATAGTTTCAGTTTTGCAAAATGAAAAGAGTTCTGAAGATCGGTTGCACAAAAATATGAATGTACTTAACACCACTGAACTGTACAGTTAAAAATGGTTATGATGGTAAATTTTTTGTTAAGTGTATTTCATCACAAATTAGTTTTTAATTTTTAAGTTTAGGAATGGCATAGTTTTACAGTTTTGCACATATAATTTTTTTGTCTAATTTAATAGAACACAGCTGTATTCTTATATCTGCTCCTATAATTGACCTGTTGCAATATGTTGTTTTGACTGAAGTGTATAAGGAATATACTTATGTGTTAGAAAAAGAAAGAGCATTTTGATAAGTTTATCAGATGATTGTGGATCTTCTTTGATATGATACCAAAACTCAACAAGTGGTAGTTTCTTAAAGGTCCATTATGTTGTGGAATCTGAAACTATACAAATTAACTTTGGATGCTCTGTTACATTAAAATCCATTTTCTACTTGCACTTTTAATGAGTCGTTTACCTATGCATGATTTTTTAGCATCAAGTGTAGGTTATTGGGAAAATATTTATTCACTAAGTCATATACTCTTCCAAATGTTGGCACATTTAATTTTACAATATCAAAAAATTACTGTTGTTACTGACAATAGTAACACACGTTACTATCTCCTGTGATGTCATCAAAAGAATCTCCAAGTATTTTGAAGTGGTGAATATGAGTTTTCCAATATACCAATTTTCTCTTGAAAGCTCAAGTTAATTATTAGCCATAAATACTATCAGTGATTTCCATGACAAAATAAGCTCCCTTTGTTTATTCTTGTAAAAAGATCTACTAAATATGCCAACACTAAATATCCATAGTGTGCCTATTATTCTTTCAAGTGAAAATGGGGCTTCGTGAAAGCAGAAACTATTCAGCTCACAACTCAAACTATCACACAAGAATTTTTCCTCAAGACAGCCACCAAACTTCAGTGTACAGGAGAAGGGCTTCATGCACTTTCCCAATTTGTCTTACGGAATATTAAAAAGATGTGTACTTAAAGGATAAGATTTAACAAAATTAATAACTTTTTTCCCTCCTTCACCAAGGGTGTTCTTAAGTGAAACTGACGTTTTCCCCCTGAGAGTAAACAGCAGTGGTACAGTTTGAAGCCAGGGCCTTGATTCTTGCTAAGAAGCTGGTAGGCTGACCCATCATTGCTTTTGCACCTTTAGTGTAAATGTCAGTACAATGAACAAGGGCAAATAACATCTTACAGTTAACATAAAAATACTTTGATTTTGTGGGTCCCCAGAAAGTAATCTGTGAATCATGTTTTGAAGGACTCTGATCTAGAGGGTTCCCTCAGAAAAAGTGCTGAAAAGATGGCTCTAGAACAGATTTCCTGGGCCTGTGTCCTGGATTTGTCCCTGGCTGTGTGGTGTTAGGCAAATTACTAAGCTTTCGTGAGCCTCTGTTTCTTTAACTCTGAATGGGTATAATTCAGTACCTACCTCAAAGAGGGGCTTGAGGAAGAAATAAGACATAGTATGTAACATGTTTACCCCAGTGCCTGGCCCATTGTATACAATAAATGTTAGCTCTTGATGTTAATGTATATGGAGTATGTACATGAAGGAAGTCTATTGTTATTAATGTTGTTTTTACCTTCTGCTCCTTTGCAGAATGCTATGCATATTAAATGTCCAATAAGTGCTACTAAAAGAGAAATGGTCTTCTCACTTCTCAGGTGATAAATTTTTCTTTTTGTTTTGTTTTATTTTGTTAATCCCAGTCTTCTAATTTGTCCCTCCCCTACCCTTTCCCCTTTGGTAATCATAATTTGTCTTCTATGTCTGTGAGTCTGTTTTGGGTTTGTAAATAGAATTTGTATCTTTTTTTTTTTAGTTTCCACATATAAGTGATATCATATATTTGTCTTTCTCTATATGACTTACTTCACTTAGTATGATCATCTCTAGGCCCATCCTTGTTGCTACAAATGGCATTACTTCTTTTTTATGACTGAGTAATATTCCATTGTGTATATATACCACATCTTCTTATCCAGTCATCTGTTGATAGACATTAAGGTTGTTTCCATGTCTTGGCTATTGTGAATAGTGCTGCTATGAATATTAAGGTGCATGTATCTTTTTGAATTAGAGTTTTCTCCAGATACATGCCCAGGAGTGGGATTGCTGAATCATATGATAAGTCTATTTTTAGTTTTTTAAGGAGCTTCCATATTGTCCTCCATTAGTAGCTGTACCAACTTACATTCCCATCAACAGTGTAGGAGGTTCCTTTTTCTCCACACCCTGTCCAGCATTTATTATGTGTAGACATTTCAATGATGGCCATTCTCATGATGATACCTCATTGTTGTTTTAATTTGTATTTCTTTAATAATTAGCCATATTGAGCATTTTTTCATGTACCTGTTGGCCACCTGAATGTCTTCTCTGAAGATAAGTTTTTGTCTTTGAAAGCTCTAATTTAACAACAAATCCCCTAAAGACACCTTCAGTAAATGCTTGTTGGCTAAAGATAGTCATGTATAGAAAGAGGTCATTGCAAATTTCTCTTTATTTTTAGATATTAAGCCAGAAATGTTTCAGCTCCTAAGTATAAATGAAGATTTTTAAGACTAAGTAGAGTATTTTAATGCTTGAGCATAATTATTCTGAAATCTAGACCTAAGACAACCCTTGTGTGGAACCTGCAACACTAAAAAGAAAATTAAAGCAGGAGGCATATCAGATATAGAACAATAAAACAAAAATTATCCAAGCTGGTCACTGGGCTTCTCTAAGAGAGTGTTGTAATTTTTAAATGTCTCTCTTCAGAGAATGATATTTTTCTCCCCAGAAAAATATAAAGGAGGGAATCCTCAGTCGTTATTTGTATTATTCCTTAATTTGGGCAAGAGTCATGACCTTCACAACCAATGACAACAGAAATTTTTAATACAACACAGACTTTTCAATTTCAAAATCTGTTGGATTTCAAGGAATAAAATCATTGGAAAGTCACTACATTTATCACATTTCAAGCTGAGTGTGTAAATAATAAAGGTTGAACTCAGAGAACAAGGCTGATAATTCCATGCTGACCAGCCAGACTCCTGTTCCCATCATTTATTCCTATGTTGATAGACTTCCCCAGGAAGCCTGGGAAAATAACAGAAGTAACTCAGCTTCCCCCAAGAGAAAAGCCTTCATTTTTTTCTTGGCAGATTCATTCCTAATCACATAGCAGGGAACCATTATTAACATCTGGATATTCAAAAAGAGCCACTGAATTATAAAAATGTTTCAAATCATCAGCCTAAAACTCAAATGATCTACGATGTGTATGATGCTTTTTTCTCCCTTTAGTGAAGAAGATAAATGGAGAAACTCTTTATATTTCAACTTCCATTGCACATTTGTTTCTAATCTGGGAAAAATACATGTCTGCCTACTGTACTTCCATATCAAAGACTGATATGTCAGTGTTAGCTTCTGCTCCTCTCACCATGGGTTTCTTTCAAGAGCACCATTTTTTAGGAGTGAGATTACTGCAAAAATTAATTGGTTCAAAACAGTCATAAGTCAGATACTGGGTTCAATTCTCTTTTAGTATAGTCATGTGCTGTTAGATTGAACAGCAGTTAGGCAAATCTAATGTCTTCTTTTTAACTAACCTCTTCCTCCTTTAAACAGTTTCTAAAACTTAATTGTCATGACTTGTTACAAACACACACACATTATATTGCCCTTTGCCAAACCTCATCCAAGTTCTCAACGATGGGAGCTACTACTCATTTTGTTGGGTCAAGATGGTAGTTTAGTTGGCAGCATTTGATAAATATAAGGCACTACTCTGTCTAAAACCCCCTGGTGGCTTCCCACTGCTCTCAGGACGTGACATAAAGTCTCACCATGGCCCACAAGGCTTTGCTTGCAAACCCACCAAGAGTAGATTAAGCCTGGGTTAAAAAGATTTTGGAATCTCCCAGCAAGGATGGACAGCTTAAGATCTTTGCAAGCAATGTTTACTTAGCCAAGAACCATTCCAATCTTATTGCCCTAATAATAATGGGTACCAACTTTCCACCATTCTGTTCTACCTGCCTGTGTGATTAGCCCCACCCCCCAACCTTGTCACCTGCTCCAACCTCCTTTCCCACACACTGCCCATCCCTAGCCTTCCTGAATTAAGGCTCTGCCCGAAATAGTTTTAGTGTCTGTTTCAAACAAATCCTATGGAAACTTTAACTTTCAGCATAGGAGTCAGTCCCTCAAAGTAACTTTGCCCAGTTCAGCCTCAAATACACTTAGAATCTGTTGGCTTCCTCTGTCAGGCTGACTACACAGTAGATGACTAGCTATGAGATAGTCCATTTTTTTATGTCTATCTCCCCACTAAACCTCATAAATACAGAGATTGGGTCCATTTGGCTAGGATAACCTCCCAAAAGAGCCTAAGAGACCCTATAAATAGACCCTCTGAAAGCATTCCTTCCTTGTGCCAGAAAGTCCTTAATAAGAAGAAACCCCCACTAACCAAATGTTACATTGGGGTGAAAGTCAGTGAAGTGAATATCCAGGGGGGTTTCAGAGGGGGAAATTCTTGACGATCTGCTGATGTAAGGGAGAGAAAATGAAGATGCTGAGGATCCTTAGGTTGACTGCAAATACGGGAGGACAGGCCTTCCCCTAACAATCGTGTGGCCTGGTTCAGCAGTGCAGATGGAGACCCCAAAACCACTGGTCTAAACATTCATAAGCTTGCAGGCTAACAAGTAGCCACATGAAATATCTTCTAGCCTCCTGTCTTGAAAAATATGCCTTCAAAGTAGACTGGAAGTCGGGTAATCAAACAGTGAAATATAGAGACTTTCATCAAGTCGGGTTTTCTGTACCAAAACTATCCATACCTTAAAATTCTTTAGTAGAGAATAATTATTTTCTTCATCCTTTAGATACACACACACACACCAGAGCTGATAGTTATCCATTAGGAAAGAATGATTTAAAAAAAACAACAACTGAGATTTATATAGGAAGCTCAGAATCCAATTCTTTTGAACTTTTGAAACCATCGTGTGTACATATGGAATTTCCTGCCTGTAAGGAAATTGCTGCTCTCACTCAATTGTCTCTCCCCTTTCATATCCATCCCCAAAACAAGTCGCACTATATTCTTCCTTTGTACATTTTCCAACTCAATATTCCATCCTCGATGTCCTCCAAAGAATAGAGGATCTTCAAGACTCAGCCAGTGATTAACAGTGCCCTGTCCTGTGATTACAACAAGCATTTTGCAGCATATCACAGGCTTGGGGGCTGGAACAGTGACGAAGAACATGTACAACATGTCACACGGGTGTACCTCGCTTTACAATGTGTGTGTGATCCGGAAGCGCTGCGTTCCCAAAAGCTCCCATCTCTCTTGGTCTTACGTTATCTGTGAGGAGGCTGCCCATCTTCATTTCTGGAAGTGACTTTAACAAGGGTCTTTAATTTTACCCTTTCTCATCCTCTCTGTTGAGTAATTACCATAATCTTCATTCAAATACTCTGTAAGGAACTTTAACATATGATTTATAGTTAAATAGGAAAGGCTCCGTGAATCCTCTCGAAAAGGATAGCAACCTGTTGTAATATGAATGAAATGATTGCACAAGACAAGTCCTGATTTTCTTGAATATGATTCAGTCATAGCTCAGGGAAAGGATTGCCCTGGGTGCCGTTTTGCTTACCTGGTACTGCGTGCACTACTTCATGTGAAGCCAAAAACATACCAAAAAGTGAACCTGGAAGAATGAGATGTTCCAGTTGTTTGATAGTAATGATTGTGGCACGAGTAGTCATTGCTTTCAGGGTCGATTCACCTCTGATGTGTTCTCTTCCCAACAGGAGACCTGTTATTACTTCTTCCTCTGTAATTTTCCTCTTTAAATTTTTCAAAAGTGGCTTCCCAGGCTGAAACGTGGGGTATCACCAGTGGCAGAAGGAAGAAGGATACAATTCCAAGGTAAAATGTATTAAACCCAGACTTATTTTTCAGCATCTCCTCTGGGCTCCACCTCCTGCAGGACTAACGCCTAATGATTCCAGGAAGTGAAAGCAATTAAATTTCACTTGGTGTAAAGTTGAAGAAATTGTCCCAGGTGAAAAGAATGTTTCTTTGCCACATACCATAGGTGGCAATAAACAGGCAAATTTCACTGGTTTTGATAGAGTAGTACAAGCTTTCACAGGGCTCAGGTTGATTTCATTTTAAAAAGTTGAATTTATGGGACAGAGGACTGAAAGGTTTGTACTGACATGTTTAAAACCCTGTTTTAAAAAGTGGCATATTGCATCGTTCCATTTAAGTGTTCACACCGCAGACTGAAACATAATCTGTTTACTGAAAAAACAACTTTTTATTGCCCTGTGAATAATTTCCCATTGAAAAAGAAAACAATGTACAATATTTTAGTGCTTTGTGAAACATCTGGAAATTTTTCTTCAGTTGCTAAAGCTATTAGGAATTTGCATCCACATTCAGACTACTGAGTTTTTAATTTAATGCAGAACAACTTCAAACATGCTATTGAATGAATCTCGAGGCAACAGCTTCCAAAGGCCCCCTGAGGGCACTCAGAGACAAAGCGGCAAACCCACCACAAGGAAAGTCTGGTTTCACAGGTTGCCCGTTAGGATGTTTTGCTTCTTGGTCCTCATTTTTCTGCACACAGTGTAAAGTGGATTGTATTAGTTAGGGTTACATCAGCTGCTATAACAAATACACCCCAAATCTCAGTGGCTTAACATAAGGAAGGTTTTTTCCCTGCTCACCTAACAGTCCAGCGTGAGTGTGCCAAGTCAGCAGGCAACTTCCACGTCGAGGTTCCGGAGACTCTGACTGCCTCCATCTCTGACTCTGCATCTTCCACAGGGAACTGTGTCGCAGAGAGACAGAGCGTGGAGACTGGAAGTGGTGCCCTTAGGCCCGCTCACATCCTGTGGGCTAGAATTCAATCATGGGACCAAACCAACCACCAGTTGATGAGAACTGCAGACCAGTCCCAGGAAGGCCAAGGAAAGGGTTTGGCCAACAACTAGCCAGTATGTAGATCCCAATCAGCATGTTACCAAGATTAATTTTTTTTCCCAAATTCCAACATGTTCAATATTCAGTATTCACTTATCCAGTCCCTATTGTTGGCTCTGTGCAAATCACTCTACTGAAGGTCCTGGGGGATCTGAGGAGACTAATGGGGCAGAAAAACCACTGGACTCTAGACACTCTTTTCTGATCTCAGCTCCAAAGCCTTTGTTTGTGAAAGTTGTGAAATGAGACTAATGACAGAGACAGGAGAGGCACAGCATCCAGTTCAAGCTCTGGAAAAGAGTACAAGCTTTGGAGTCAAAACTCCTTTTTGCATTTTATTCTATTTTACTTTTCTCCCAAGAAAGTCATTTCTCCACTAGAGAACTTCATGCAAACTTAAGACTCGGGTGCTCTTTGGAAAAACAAAAAAACAAAAAAAAAAAAGCCTTTCCACTGTGGTTTAAGCACTGACGTGCAGGCACAATACTCAGACTTAAGAAGACGCAGTGACGTGAGCCAGTTTCCCTTAAGAACATGCCCATCTTGAAAAGGTAAGTTTAAACAGAAATAACTAAGGGTCATCTGAGGGTTTTTCCTTCCCTACCCTGTGCCTCCTTCTCCCACCCATCTTATGTGAGCAGCTCTTTTCTGGGCTGCCACCAAATACAATCCTACTTCATCGTCTTAAGGGAATTGAGTATTTACCTGTCAGCCTCCTCCCTTAGATGATAAATTCCATGAAGAAATGGGAGCCTCTAACTTGTTTGTCCCCAGCACACACCACAGCCTAATAGGTGCTTGCAAAACATTTGTGAAATGGGGTTGAATTGAGTGTAAGTTAAAAAAAGATTAAGTTCCACAAGTCAGTAAAAGAATCAAAGAGCTACTAGTGTACAAAAGAGAAAACCATGCATCTGGCTGTAGCGGGGCAGGGAAAGGGGGAACGATTTCCTGAAGCATTTGAAGTAGACTTTAAAGAAAGGATAGAGTTTCAACGAGCAGATTTTCAGCAATGGCCTGCGGGTGGAGGAACAGCACAGGTAAATGCTCAGAGGTGAAGAGGCAAAGATGCGTTTGAGGAATAGCTAATATTCTTGTGTATCTTGTGCTTAAAGTGTGTGGAGGGATTAGAGACAGGAATGGAAAGGGAGGTTGTGACTATTCTAGGACAGGCTTTGATTCTCAGGCTGGCAAGTTTCCACTTAATTCTGTGGGCACTAGGGAGCTGGGGGAGGTGTGGTACCAGGAGGATCAATCTGCCCAGTGGGCAGGGGATGCAATGTATGTGAGAGAGGCAGGAGGAAGGGAGGCCTCTGGAAGGCTTGATAACAGTGTGGGTGGATGTCATCGGGGCCCTAACTGAGGCAGTGGACAGTGAGGAGGGACAGGCAGGAGGAGTTTGGGGCAGAAGGCAGAGGAAGAGCCCACAGTTCTTGATAACTGGTCAGATTTTAAGGAACGATGATCAGGGAGGAGGGCTAGGGGAGTGACCAGATGGTGCTGCTGTTCATAGCAAGAGGAACTTTGGGAGGAAGAACTCATTTGGTGATTGAGAGAAAGGTGACAAATTCAATTTGAGACATTTTGAGCTTGAAGTGCTTGGAAGAGGCAGGGTGGGGGTGCTGGAAAGGAGGGACATCCAAATGGAAGGAATAGGGAGCTGGCAATTCAGAGCTGTTAGGAAGCAGTGGGAAGATGGGGAGGAGGGCCATGTGGCCCAGGCCTTGTATTCATGAAATTTCTCACACTGAGACTTTTGGCATTGCCTCTAAGTGAGTTTATATATACAGTCCTTGAATTTGCGTGCGTGTTGAAAATTTGATAAACATAAACTTTCAAAATACGCCACAATTTTGCAACCCTATTGGAATATTTGTTCAATGTCCTAATATACATGGAGACTTACAAAAAAGTGATTTTTCGTAGCTCTGGCTAGAGGTCCCCTCATAACCTACATCTGCCTCCAACTACAGTAATCTCTCCGGTGAACTACACTCGCTGCATCCTTACCCGCGGCCCCATTGCCTCGGGGATGGCATGGGGTTAGAATCCCAGGCGCTAACCTGACCTCTGGAAGAGAAAAGGCAACTCAGTAAATGAATATTTCGGGAGGGCTGGTGAGGAAGAAGGAAGTCATCTATACTGAAGTAGTAACTGCAGGCATCGAAGTGGGAAAGGACTATATAGAAGAAAGAAAAGTCTCTTCATTTCAAAAATTGCAACGAAACAATCTGGCAGCGTTAGCAGTCTTACCTAACTAACACATTGCAGTTCTCAAACACAAACCAGGCGCCATCTTTCGTGTGAAGCTTCCTGGCAGTATCGTGGGAGTTCTGTCCCACTCAGTGCTAGGATGACGGGCAAAGAGATGGGAAGATGAGGGGCTGCCACCCCAGTTCTTTTGAAAACCTCGAATCCCGTTTTTGAACACAGTACAAACTTCCCCCAAGAGTCCCTCCGACCACCTTTTCTCTTTCTCACTCCCTTTGGCTCCTGAGTGAGGATGAATGGGGAGAGATGAGGTCAAGATGTAGGAGATGTAAGCAGATTTGAGGATGAGGAACAAACGATCCTGGCTTTTTTCCTTCCCCTTAAACCCCGCGCAGACGGTTTCAAGAAGAAAGAAAACACATTGCCAATTATTATCAGAATATACTTCTGACACATCTGTTTTACTTCCCAAAGCCGACTTTGATGACCTTAATTTTACCTGCACCACAGTATAAATTTTCACTGAGCTCTTTATCTCATCCTGACACCAATTAGTGCATGAGTTTCAGCAGAAGAATCCATGGCAATTTAATACACACCTTCTTTAAAGAAAAGGAAACACTAATCGAAATGAAGACTGTCTCAGAACCAATTGAACAGGTGTGCATTTCCATAATGGCTACACAATTCAGCCCCATCGTAGTGTTTGCTTCTTTTGCTTGTGGACTGAATTAGTAATCTTCATATGCCCTGTCCCAGTGATTGAAATAAATTACTTTGTTAAATTGCAAAGCAGGTTGACCCATCTGTTGGCCCGCGAATGTTCAGATTCTCAGAGGGTTTATTATTCCAAATAATGACTGCCATATGCAGCGGTAAACAGTTCCTTTAAAACTGACTGAAGGATTTGGTGCGACTTTTGAAGGCAATTTATAAAGCTATTCGTGTTCTCCAAAAGGATCTGCCCTTCAACCAACTTCCAGAAAGGTTGTCTTGATTGGTTAATCCTGGCGAGACATCTTGTTCTCTTTTGGAGAAGAAAGGGAAGAGCAGATACATGCGCTCTGGGAGAACCTACTAGGTGTCAGGTGCCAGCAGATACATGAGCCCTGCTCCACAGAGTCTCCCACAGTCCTGTGCGGTGGATGGTAATAACCAGAGAAAACAGCAGGTCTCAGAGGTTAAGCTGCTCATTCAAAGACAAATGCTAAGATGCAAACGGGGATTCAAACTCAGTCCACTGGCTGCAAGACACGCTGTGCTATTTCCATCAGGTCTGAGTATCTGATGGGAAGTGTTTACTCTGGACAGAGCAGGAGAATTCTGTGCCCTCACAATTCAGACCCACGGGGGAAAAAAAGTGAAAGAGTATTTATGCCACTGTTACGATTCTGCAAAAACACCATTCTGACAACGCTTGTCCCCTCTCTATGAAAAAATGAGCTGTGTGCTTCTCTTCCTGATCTCTTTTAAAGGGGAGAGGGCAGGGCTTTGAACTCCCATTGGCAGGAATGTTTTAAAGACAAAAATCTGTGAGTCCTCTTTTATATGTGGCTTTCCTTCCTTTAGATCATCCTCGTGTTCAAATCCCAAGGGAAAATGCATGCTCTGCTCACACAAGGTCCATAAACGGCTCCGACAACGGACCGGCCATGATTTGTTCATGATGTTCACGGTGACTCACTGTGGCTAGATTACAGATGTTAAATTGCTGATGGATGGCCCAAAGCCAGCACATGGTCGGCTCTTCTGGTATTCAACAGCAGTATTAATCATGTGTGGAAAGGCATTTTTTTTCCCTCTGTGAAAAATGAAATGGCTAATATACAGTATGGAATGAGTGCCCTGGAACGATTCCTTTCTTAACGGGGAAAGAATAAAGCTATTAAAAGAATAAACTCCTGGATGTGACATGACGACATTTCTGACGAGCTAAATGAATAAGCTCCCTCTCCTTTGATTTATGCTGCTGCAAAGAGCCTCTTAGAGCTTCAAAAGGGAGAGACTGCATTTGGAGATGCCGATGCTCTCCACTCCCTTTATTTAAAGGGAGTGAGAGGCTAAGACCAGGCCAAAGGCAAAATGTTTGACAGGCAGAGACCTGAAGAGGTCGGCACCTAAGTGCTGGCAACAGAGAGAAGGGGTGTCTTGGGGGGCTGCCAGAACCTTTGGGTGAGGAGGCTGCCTTCATTTCAACAACCCCAGGGGCACCTCTGCATGGGTCAAAGCCGGGCCCTGCCCCTCTGGTTGCTCTCGTCCCAAACCCGAGACAAGCCAAACTATCCCTTTGCTGTCAGCTTGAATTCTGTGGAAGGGGCTACAAATTAGAGTGTTTCTTCACCTTCACCAAAGACAGAACCAGAAAAAAATCAAAGCCCACATTAAGAGCCTTTGAGAAGGCTTGATCTATAAAAATTAATTCCTAAGAGAGGAGTATGCTTAACATCAGGAAAGACTGCCCACTCAGTGTGTGTAGAGGAAAAATGTTTTATTTGAATTACGCATTTTTTTTAGTGTAAATCAAGAGCAATGTGTACAGGATCAGAAAAGCATAAAACATCAGACAACCCCAAATTCAGCACTGTTGCACAAAATAACCTGCCAGTACTCTTCAGAAGTCATGAAAGACAAAGAAAAACTGAGAAAGAATCACAGATTGGAGAAGCGTGAGGAGAGATGGTAACAAATGCTATGTGGGATCGTAGATGGGAGCCTGCACCAGATGAAGGACATTAGGGGAATAACAAAGAAATCTGTAGATTAATTAATAGTAGGTAACAGTTCATCTGTAAATTGGTTGGTAATGTTCTATTATTATTAAATTTCCTGGCTTTAGATCATTGTACTATGGTTGTGTAATGTGTTAATATTGGAGAAATCTTTGCACAATTTTTGCAAGTTTTTTGTAAGATTTCTAAAAAGGCATTGATGCAGAAAGAACTGCAATAAAAAGCAAGAACCCACAGGTCCAATGCTCCTCCTCCCCAGTCTGGAACCCAGAAGCAAACTCATTTCACTCTTTTAGCCTTTTCTTCAAGTAGTTGCCCATGTATCATTAGATAGTGTGCTTAAAATGTGATGCCTTAATTTATTAATTTTAGATAATAACTACTAACTTCCTGCCCTGATGGATAAGAATTTTACTCACTGTCAGCCCCCACTGCTCTTCTTTATTCTTTTTTTAACCTTTGTATTTTGAAGTAATTTTAGACTCTGGGAAATGTAGAAAAGGCCATAAAGAAAGTTCCCATATGCCCTTCACCCAGCTTCCCCTAATGTCAATCCCTTACATAACCCTGGCACCGTTCTCAAAACTGAGAAATTAGCCTTGGTGCGCTACTGCTAACCACAGGCTTTATTGAGATTTCTCTGGTCTTTGCATTAGCGTCCCCTTTCTGTTCCAGGATCCCATCCGGTGCACCACTTTGCACCTAGTTGTCTTCTATGGTCTGTGACAGTTCTTCAGTCTTTCCTCACACTCAGTGACCTTGAGGTGTTCAAAGAGGACTTGTCAGATATTTGTAGAGTATCTATCAATTTGGGTTTGTTTGATGTTTTCTCAGGATTAGGCTGAGTTATAAGTTTTTGGAAGGAAGACCACAGAAGAGATGAGCCTTTGCAACATTTCAGAGATAGGACATCAACATGTTTTAGTGCTGGTGATGTTAACCTTGATCACCCAAATAAGGTGGTGTCTGTTGCTTCAAGGAAGTGTTACTAATTTTCCCTTTACATTAGAAGCAACTCACTAAGTCTAGACTATATTCAAAGGGAGATGAATTAAATTCCAATTCCTGGAGGGAAGAGTATCAAAGAATTTGCAGACATGTGTTAAAACCTCCACAAAAATAAACGTTTTGAGGAATGTACTTTGAGGCTATGCAAACTTCTCTTTAAAGCTTCATGCACTATTGGTAGCCTTCCTCAGTGGATCTTCCCTGCAACAGTTACCACTGTGGTGCTCTAATGGTGATTTTCTATTCCTCTCATTTATTCTACATTTGTTAATTGGAATTCCTCACTGAGGAAGAGTTTCCCCTTCTCCCCATTTATCAATTTAATTGTGTATTTTTATTAATGTGAATACGTGGATATTTATTTTATCCTTTGGGTTATAATCCAATACTGTCATTTTGCTATGCAAATTTTCTAGCTTCGGCCATTGGCAGCTCTTTCAGGTTGGCTCTTGTATCCTTTAGATATGCCCCATTTCTCTTTCTTTCTTCCTTCCTTCCTTCCTTCCTTCCTTCCTTCCTTCCTTCCTTCCTTCCTTTCTTTCTTTCTTTCTTTCTTTCTTTCTTTCTTTCTTTCTTTCTTTCTTTCTTTCTTTCTTTCTTTCTTTCTTTCTTTCTTTCTTTCCTTTCTTTTCTTTCTTTCTTCCATTTCTTTACATTCTGGCACCACAAGATGATCCAGGCTCATTTATGTTTTCACAGCTCTAGCCCTAGACTTAGACATTTTTGCAAGAACGCCTGGTTCCTTTTATCAGAGAATGGTATTTAGAAACCATGATGTAGAGTTAGATGTGTTCATTGCTGAGGGATGTTGCTGTTCCTAAGCTCTTTTAATAGACAGAACTAGGATATGTATGTATGTATACTAATTCATGTGTATAAATCTGTATGTATTTTCTTCTGTATCTTTTTTATCTGTGTACATATTAAAATAAATGTGACTTCATATCTCTGATCCTAATTTAGCACCACCAGTTTCATTCTAACATTTCCACCTTTCTTCCACAGTGAGAAACCTGGTTCTCATTATCTATAATTGCTCATTGCTGGTATATAGGAATATAATTACTTTACATATTGATCTTGTGTCCTGCAACCTTGCTAAACTCGCTTTTTATTTCTAGGACCATTTTTATAGATTCTTCAGAATTTTCTATGCAAGGTTTCTATGCAAGAGATAATCATGTTGTCTGCAAGTAGAGAGATTTATTTCTTCTTTTCCAATATGTATGCCTTTTCTTTCTTTTGCATTTCAATTTTACTGAATAAGAGTGGTGGGAGAGCAGATCCTTGCTTTGTTCCCAGTTTTCAGGGGAAAGTTTTCTGTCTTTCACCATTAAGTATGATGTTAGCTGTAGATTTTTCATGATGCCCTTTATCAGACTGAGGAATTTCCTTTCTATCGTTAATTTGCTGAGAGTTTTATAGTCAAATCCTCCAACTAGAACTTGAGCTTTGTGAGAGGAAGGACCTGTTTCTGTCTTGTTGGTCACTGTGACCCACAATCTGGAGCTGAGCTTGCACATCACGGCGCTTACTAAGTACCTCTTGAATTCCTGAATGAGCACCACAGGCCGGATAATCAGGGGTGTGTTAAGGAGGACAGTACTTGGGAGGGCCAGTCTTTAGAAGAGCACCTGGTGCATCACGGGCCTGTATCTCCAAACCTGTTAAGTTTAATTCTCACATCAGTGTTTCTTTGCCATCTCAGGCAAGAAACTTGCTTTATACATGGGCCAATTGAGCACATTTTTCCATGCAAAGAGGAAGGCTCAATGACTTAATGTTTGTAACGTGCTTCATAATCTCTCCTACAAAGACACTCTGCTGAATCAAAATAATTTCTATCCCCCTCAGACTGAGTGTGTATCCCCCATACACACTCAGCTTCTGCAAGACCAAAATGTCAGTTGCTTCTACTTTAAAGAATGCTTCTCAACAGACAGCCCTAAGCTTTATATACCACACAGGATAAAATCCAAGAAGAAAAATTATTGCAGAAAATGCTCTCTGGCCTGGGTCCAACATTTGATGGAGAATATTAACTATATTGCTTGGATTTAAGTCTCTCAGTTTCCCTCAACATGTCTGAATGAGTTTGAGGTATGTGATATGCATCTTGGTTTTGAACCTTATAAGTGCGTTTATTGTCACAATAATCATTTTCCAGATCTCCAGCAGACCTAGACCTCACATATCACTGCCATGTTTGTTTCTTCAGAAGGTTTGGCGGTTCTGATGACACCACCATGCTCCAGCTTTGCATGGTCCGGCCAGTCCCTGGGAACTGCTCTGATTTCACTCTCTTTGAGGTACTCTTCTCCTTGTTTAGAATCCCTCTCCCTCTGCCTGTGTCTTACTCTTAATTCTTTTTAAAGACTTGGACCTAATGTCCCACCTCCCCTTGCCTGACATCACCCTGCAGGTTCACTCTTCACTCATCCTTCCCAGGGTAAGCCAGGCGCCTGTTCTCTGAATTCTAAAAGCACTTTATGCAGACCTGGGTTTAACTACTTACAACGAATGCTTATGGGCTCCTGGCATGTCTACTTTATTCATTTTGTACCCCAGCACATTGCTGTATCCTGCACATGATAGCACCTCATAAATCACTGGGAACCAAATTTATGCTGAATTTACACTGGTTCCCCCAACCCTGTCTCCATTTTATATTAAGTTGCCTCAGAGAAGAAAAATTATTTTCTTCCACTCATTCCTTAGAAAACCGATTTCACTCATAAAGTAAGAAGGCCAGATTTTCAGTTCCTGGCATCACTCTCCCAAATCTGTCTTATGATGTACAGTCACCCAAACTAATGGTGGGTGGAGGTGATGGTCTTAGATACAGAGAGCACATTGGCATCAAGAGCATGGAGGCATTCATCAGAAGCAGTGTTACACATGGACCAAAAAGGGACCAGGATGCAAGGATCCAGGAAGATCTGACTTCCCTCTTCTTGCCCAGCTTTCTTTTGATCAAAAATGTATACCTTCCCATACAAGTTTTCCCTTTAAATCACCATAGCCATTTCCAAGATATAAAGGAAATAACAATTGTGTCCTTGGTAAGGTGTGAGTACACAGTAACTGGACCAGTTTTCATCTGTGGCTTGTGGAAATGACATGCTCACATGGCCACATGCCAAATGCAGGCAATGACCTTGTGATATTGATGTGCCTGGTCCTAGATGTGTTACTGCTGTTTTAGAAAACAGTTCAAGAACTTGTCCATCCCCAGGCCCATCAAGACATTCCACAGTGAGTTAGTTTAGCCAGAGTTTACATCTGGGACCCTGGCTAAGCTCTACAAGGTCAAGAAGAACAACTGTGGCTTTTTAAATCGGCACATCCCTCATCACTCCCTAAACGCTAGTCTGGAGGGCCGAGTACCTCCTCCAGCCTCCGTGAATCCCCAGGGTGGGCTTTCTATCCCAGAACTTCCATTCTTCACTCCAAAATCTACACATGTTACAGGCTGAGAGACCATGTCAGATTTAGAGCCCATGAATTTCTCACCTAACCTACTTTACCTGCTGATTCTCAAGATCCTTCAGCAGAGCTCAGGGGTGAGGTCCCCACAACCACCTGCCTCCAGTGTCGACTTCTGCTTCCAACTGGCCAGCACGCTGAGCAACAAGCCTTCCTTCCTAAGAATCTCAAAATGAAAGGTGATGTGGGATTTTTAAAAAAAGTGGCTTCCTTCCCTGCCCCATGTGTTTGCTACTTAACTTGGTCAGAATATTTTATCACAGTCAGTCTTGATGATGTGACCTCCCCATTAGACTACTGCAAGTCCCAAAATATGAATAATGTTCCAAAGCTATTAACGGAGGTTCCTTAACCTGAAAAGAATATGGCACCAATGGTTGAAGAAAGAAATTTATTAGGAGAGCATTTCTATAACTCAAAAAGTAGGATACCAACATCAAGAAAGGAGAATATCAAAGATAAAACTTAGGGGTAGTCCTCTGCTTAGCAGACAGGTGGGGATTGAGAAGCTTGAGGACTTGAAAGTTAGCTGCACTTTGGGAGGTCAGAGGAGACAGGCGAGGTAGGAAGCTACCTCCTTTCTCAAGTCTTTACCAAGTGCTCTTCCATATGGGGTCTATTAAATTGAATTTTTAAAAACTCTTAATGTTAAAATTATAAACATCTTACCAAGCAAAACATTATGGTAATCGGTATAATTTTTGTGCATATGTTTATGTGGGTGTCTTTGGGTTTTTTTTCAGGAATAAATGAAATAATGGAGAGGAAATTTAAAGCTGTAAAGCATTCTTCTAATATAAAGGATTTTATTAATAGTAGTACTCAGTTTGTTATAACAGGTTAAATGAAACATGTTGTTATATCAAATGATATATTGTAAAGGATTTACACTGATTATTTAGGCAACAAATACTGTTCTTTCACCCTGTGCTAAGTACCACCCTAGGTGCTGGAGATGCAGTGGGAACAAGGTATAGAAGATCCCAGCTCTCATGGAGCCCACATTCTAGGGTCAGGGATGGGAAGAGACAATAAACAAGTAAATACATGGATATGATAGCATTACACAGTGGCCAAATATTAGAGTGAAAATAAAATAGGGTAATGTAACAAAGAGTGATGAGAGGGAGAGTGATGGGCAGAGACCGCAGGAGTTAGGGTAGCTGGTCAGAGAAAGCCTCACTGAGGAGGTGGCGTTTTAAAGGAGTCCTGAGGGAATGGGAAGTGCTAAGACAGGAGCGTGTCACAGAAACACAAAGAAAGTGAGTATGCCTGGAGAATATGCCTGGCCGAAGGTGAGAGTGGTCGTCAGATAAGAGCTGGATCACGCAGGACCTTGTGGCATGTTTAGTGGTGACTTCATCCTTTCCTCCGTCCCTTCCTCCATCCCTCCCTCCCTTCTTTCCTTTCCTTCTTTGTTTTCTACCCAGTGGCTGAACCTCTTTCCTATGTTTTAGAAATTTTTCAGCTTCTGAGTCTTTATGGGAGAGATATCCCATCTTTCTGTAAAACTTGAAAATACTAAAAACTTGCTCATCCAGCCTCCCTTGAGCTGGGGTGCTGGTGCATGATCTACACTCAGTCAATCAGAGGCACAAGCCCCAGTCTTTAACCTGGGAGTGATGCAAAGAAGCGTGAATCCTGGAGAATCCACCTGGAGTTCGGGTGATGCCAGCATCATATCATAATAGGTTTCCAGGGGCAATAAAGGCCACAGTTTCAGAGGAGAGTCCAACATCTCATAGGAGGCTGGAGGGGGCGTGGTCATGGGTAGACCTAGAATGTTCTACCCTGGCAGGGGCAGTGTCCTCACTACATGGCTGGTGGTGAGCTGTTGGCTGTAGTCCCGGCTCCACCTGGCCTTCCTTGCTCCTGACTGCTTTGTGAGCTGCTCCTGCAGCCTCCCTAGGATGTCTGTGCTTCCCAACCCCTCATCCTTTCTCTGACTTTCTTTGCTGCTTAAATCATTGAGAACTCACTTCTTTTGCTTGCAGCCAAGATCTCTGACTGTCACAGCATGGTAAGAAGTTTGACTTTTACTATGAAGACAGTAAGAAGCCACTGGAGGGTTTTACGCAGGATAAAAACACAAATGAAATAAGAATGCCTAGAAAGAATTCTTGTTTAATCTTAGAATTACACTGTAATTCTCCTAAATAAATGGTTTGCTTTGGGCTCTTGGATGGCCTTATTTGTGTAATTGACAAGGTTTCTTTATTGTACGTGTTCTCTGCTAGAAAATGCAGGGTCCAAGTCAGGGCCAGTCCATAACGGAGGTAGGTTAGTCTGGTGTGTATTCTGAGCCTTTATTCTTGACTCCACATTGCCTCATTCTTGTTTGTCTTTATCGTTTTTATCCCCCTTTTAAAGTTACACTATTTTGTCCTACTTTGCTTCAAATTCTTTCTGTAAAAACCTGTAATAGGTATACTATGCTACCAGATATGCGAGCCACTAGCTGCATCCAACTGTTTCAGTTTAAATTGTAATTCATTAAAATTAGATTAAACTAACATATGATCTTGCTCGTTGGTCTTTGCCCGAAGGAGATGAAAATGTCTGTCCACACTAAAACCTGCACATGGATGTTTATAGCAGCTTTATTCATGATTGCCTAAACTTGGAAGCAACCAAATTCCTTCAGTAGGTAAATGGATAGACTGACACATCCAGACAATAGAATATTATCCAGCACTAAATGAGCTATCAAGCCACGAAAAGATATGGAGGAAACTGAAATGCATCTTACTAAGTGAAAGAAGCCAACCTGAAAAGGCTACACATTGTGTGGTTCTAGAAAAGGCAAGACTACGGAGACAGTAAAGAGATCAGCGGCTATCGGAGGCTGTGGTGGGTGGGCAGTGGGGAGGGGAGGGGAGATGAGAAGACAGAATACAGATTTTTTAGGGCAATGAAATGCTCTGTATGACACCATAATGATGGACACTTACTATACATGTGTCCACACCTACAGAACGTACAGCACCAAGAGTGAACACTGATGTAAACCATAGACTTTGGGTGATGATGTTGTGTCAGTATAGGGTCATCAGTTGTAGTACATGTTCTGCTCTGGGAGTGATGTTGATAGTGGGGGAGGCTGTGCATGAGTTGGGGCAGGGCATATATGGGAAATCTCTGTAACCTCCTCTCCATTTTGCTGTGAACCTTAAACTGCTCTAGAAAAAGAGGTCTAAAATTTTTAAATTAATTCAAAATTCATCTTTTCAATCACACTAGCCATATTTCAAGTGCTCAATAACCATGTGCAGCTACATTTTAGATAAAACGGATAGAAAACATTTCCATCATCACAGAAAGTTCTGCTGGATAGTGCTCATACATGCTATATAGTACAGTATACTAGAATACCATTGAACATAATAAATATATTTTTTTGTCCTGTTGCCTTTCAGAATTTGTCAATTGAAGGTTGAGGCCCCCTTAGGGAACCATGGGAAGGGTTCTAGAATGCTATGTTTAGCACAGATCACATACGGGAGCTGAAACAGAAGGCTTATCATCTCGGGCGTCATTAAAAACTCTTCCCACATTTCAGGATGAAGGACACTTACATGGTGATGTGCACTGAAAAGAAGTCTTCAAGGCTCCATCTTCAAAGAGCAAACTTTAAGACAGTGAGTACCATGTCCCGAGCGTGTCTGGGCATCATATGGGCACTCAGAAAAATACAGGGGAAAAAGAGAGACCAGAAACTGCCTGTTTGGTCACAGTGCCTTTTCTAGGGCAAAGCAAACATGCCAGTGCCCTCTAACATAAACAAGAGGTTCCAGTTTGAAAACTCAGTGGAAGCAAGTGGTTGTTGCTTTACAATATCATCTCTTAGAACAAGCTGAAGTCTCTATACCAAAATGGAAAAAAGACTTCATTCTTTCCCAATGGTTAATAATAAATGTCTTCTTTATTAAGCAAAATACCCACAAAAGTGTTGTTTTCTCCATTGCTTCAAGGTCAGCAAGGCTGGGAACTGATTAGCAAGAGCAAGCAGTGTGTCTCAGACACAGGAGGATGGGCCAGACGGGAGTGAAGATTTTTCAGAACAGCAGATTTTCCTCTACCAGTAAGCTTTGGGTAAGAGAAGGGAGCTCCTGGGACAACTATCAACACAGTAGCAGCCTGGTGATTTTCCTCCCCTCCTCTGGGGAGCTATTTTCTTTGCAAAACTACTGGAATTTTAATGGGCTGCCATTTGCTCATTAAAGTCATCTGGGAATTTAGTCAGCATATGGACCACAAAGTAGGACCCTGTATAATGTTTAGGATTTTGTCATTTAATAAAACATTTTATAAGCTCAGTGCATACCTATTAACTAATAAGTGCCTTTGTCAGGGCCCAGCAGCCTTGCCCTGTGGTCTACAGGGCACTGACTGCTATAGGTGAGTTCCGGAGAGATCTTCTCCCAAGTTCCCATTCATCTTTATTAGAACATTCAAACAGCAGATGATGAGTAATCAGTCACTGTTAAATTCCATCCCTGGGAATTTGACCAGGCTTGGCTTCTTATCTTTTAAAATCTTCTTGAGGCCTGTCTCCTTTGGAAAAGGGAGGCCCTGAGCTTCTGATCCCATGGAGGGATTTATTGTCTGTTGGAGAGCAAGAGGGAGGAGGAGAGAGAGAGAGAGAGTGAGTGTGTGTGTGTGTGTGTGTGTGTGTGTGTGACTGATAGAGCAGCTCCTAAACGCAGGTCTATGAACTCGATCTATCAGCATCTCCTGGGCTGGGTGATACAGTGGGCATCCCTGGGTCCCAGCCCAGACTCACTGAGTCATCCTCAAGGGCAAGGCTCAGAATTGCTTGGCAGCCCTGCCCCCAGTTTTATCTGATACACAGCCAGCTTTGGGAGGCACTTGGAAAACTGAATACTCACCAGATTGAAAAGCATGCACTGCATCCTCACAGTGGAATAATTAGCTCGAAACAGGAAAAACAAAAATTAAACATAACACAAACTCCGTTGCATAGCCACAGAGTGCATCTCGGAGCCTAACCACCCATTTAGTAAGTGTTGATCACACAGGGGAAAGTGTGGACGATGCAGCACAGTCCATCACCATGTTTAGAAAGTTCTAAGAAGGCTTTGTTTTCTTGAATTTTATTCCAATTTTTAAGCACCTTTGCCTCATTTTATCTTCAGTTCCTACAACTATGGGAGAGGGGGCTCATGTAGCCTGAGGTTCCAAATTAAGTGTGACTGAACCCTAAGAAGAGCCTGGGGAGGGAGGGGAGCCTGACACCCCAGTACTGGGAGGCAGAGGGGCAGCCGTGCTCACGTAACAGTGGGGGTGAGTGGGGCTGGGGAGGGAATGAACACGTCAGACAGCTTCCATCCTCCGACCACCTTGATCATGTTCCAGTGACACATTCTTCTTGGATAGTTGTCTAGTATCTTTCCATCATAAATACAACAAATCTCAAGCCAACCTATCTTAAAATTTGTTGAAAAGGCATCACTTTTTGAAGACTGTGCTTACAGGGAGCAGCGATTCCTTTTATCACCGCCCCTAGTTGCTTCTGATTGGGGTGGGGGGCTGGGGGGCTGGGGGAAGCACTGCCGAGGAGTCCCTATGGAAGAAAACTGATGGAAGGAAATGCACTGGTGCTGCCTCAAGCTCAGAAAGCAGCGACAGAAGCTGTGAGACATCAGCCTTCTTTCTACTTGTCTGGTGACGATCACACTATCGACTGATACTTCCTCTGGGCTGACTCTCCTCCGGCACCGGGCTCAATTATCACATTTGGTCTTCACAAACGCTTATAAGCTAAGGGACCATTACTATCCCCACTTGAAAGATGGGGGAAATGAAGCTTAGGGGAGTTATTATTTAGAAAGAATTTTCCGAAGTTATAGCCCCAGTATTTTAGTCAAACCAAGCTTCTTGATTCAAAACTATCGTCTGGAACACTGCAGGCTGCCAAGAGTTCTCACCTAGCGACGGGGCCAAGAAAAGAGAAGAGATTGCTATTGGCAGAAGAAAAAAAAAACAAAACAAAACGGTCCTCTCCCATTAACCAAAGACTCTCCAACAAAAACCAAGCCAGTTCTGATGGACAAAAAAATAAAATACTTGTTTAGAACATGAGACATAAAAGCTACTTTAGCCCAGTAGATATGCAGATCAGTTTTGCAGTCGTTCTATGATTTGCTCCATCTTGCCCGTGACTCCACCCCGACAAAAATAAAATCAGAATAAAAATGAAGACATAAAAATACCTTTACTTTTTTCCTCAAGCAATGAATTTTTTTCTAGAACTTGTCTTCTCTGAAAGCTAAGCCCTCCCAGGGAGCGTCTAAGATCTTGGACCCCTTTACAAAGGGCAATTGATGATTCAGGTCCTAGCCCCCCGCATTCCTTGGGCAGCCTTTCTGCAGGGAGTCCCACCCACACTTGAGCTTTCTCTCAGCTTCTCCCTCTTGGACTCCGAGCCTCAGAATGTCAGCATTCAGCAGGAGGCAAATCTGAGTCCTGAGGGGATTCTAAGAAGCTAGCTGTGACCCAGCAGCACATCAAAGGTCTGACACTTACCCTGCACAGACCCTTCAAGTCCTTCCAAAGAGCATCCACCCACTTTCTCTGATGATTAGTATTGATTCTTAGTGAGCAGTGACAAAGCCCTGCCAACAATGAGAAACACAAAAGCTCCTTTACCTTCCACCCAGCACCCAGTGTCCTGCAGGTAAAAATAACAATGGCTGCCATTCACAGCACCCTTACCCTGGTCCAGATCCTGTGCTGACCAACTGACATTTAATCTTCACAGCAACTTTAATGGGTGGGAAGACACAAGCATCCCCATTTTGCAGATGGAAAAACTGACACTCAGAACCTTTCCAAGCTTGTGCATGGATGTGCTAAGAGCAGCAGGCTCCAAAGCCCAAGCTCTTAGCTGGTATACAATAATTCCTCTTCTTGCTTAGGAACAGTTCTTGTCAGGGACAGAGGAGCATGTGGGCTTTGAGTGGAACACATTTCCTATTCAAGTTACCTCTCATCTTGTTTTGGTTGAACTGATCAATATTTTTTAACGAGAGTCAACAAGATGGAAAAAAACTTCTGTGACTCTGAAGAGTCTAAAGATCGTGTTGATAGTCAGTTACTTGCAATCATTTTGCCTTTAGGCAAGCTTTGCAAACACTCTAGAAGGGGAGATAGAGAGGACAGAGGCAGGGAGTGGCAGGAAATACCAATGAAAATGCAGGTCTTTCATAGACATAGTCATAACTATTCCAAAAAAGGGTAATGAAATAATTGAACTTGCCACTCAAGGTGGAATTCAAGGGGACTTTTATTTTCTTCTCTATACTTATTGTCTACAAATGCCTTCCAACATGCCATATTTCTAGGTCTGGGCCAAAATGAGAAAGAAAAAAAAAAAAGACCTTGCAGTGATCGTTATGGGCTAAACTTTTTCATGTTAAGTAGTTATTCTTTCTTCTGACATTCTTTCTTTCTTTTTTCAGTGTTATATCTTCTAAGAAATGATGATGACAGATGTTCATTTTTTTTCTTTTTTAAAAAATTGTCTTTATTTCACTAAGTAAACAGTTGGCCACTTTATTTCAGTTTTTCAAAAGAAAAAACCTTTTAAAAATCTTATTCATTAAAGAAAATCTTGGGATAACTTTTTCTGATTTTTCTAATTTTTCTTCTTAGCATGAATTGTTTTGTAAAGCCTAATAAAACATTATTTTGAAAGAAATAAACTATAAATTTTTAGGGGAAACACCAACACATGCCTACCCTCCTTAGTATAACTTTATTTTTTTTAACTTTGTTTTAATCCCTCATTTCTGATTCTTTGTATCACTTACCATCACTGACGAAAGAGTGTAAAAAAGCAAGACAGTTTATTGGCAATGTTGAGAGATTTTAGTGACAAGGGAATGATTAGATGAGATGCATCAGTAGGTCAGGTGAAATTTAACAAAATAATATTTTTAAATCATTTTTATGAAGCTATAAAAATCATTTATTTATTGGGCAACAAAAGATATTTTTTTCTCTGTTGCAGAAGTGAAACTTTATATATAACTCTACCAAAGTTTAGGCTTGCAACAAATAACGCTAAATATCTGATAATAAAAAAAATTGTAAAGCAAATTATCTGGCCTCATGGAAGATAGCCTAACACTCAAGAAACAAAAGCCCTATTGTGAACAGACTCCATTTCAAGAGCAGACTGAGGGGGGATTGGGCAAATGTAGTTTAGGCTTAGACTAATTTCACATGCTAATGAGAATCTCCAAATAAAAGCTGCTTTATAATGGCTACTAACCAGTTGACAGATTAACAAGATTCAGACCATACAGAGCAGGAATTAGTCAGGTTTGTCATAAGACAATATGGCTAGAAAGAAACTGGGAGAGTTTGGTTTAGCCTGTCCTGGAGGTTTTTTGGGGGGACAACATAATTAATATTCCCAGACTTTAGAGTATTGCATAGCCTAGCAGGCTTCACACAGGGAAACTGGCAAAGGTTCATGTGTAACTTTGTGCAACTCCTTTCAGCACTAGAAAATTTTGTATCCATCAAAATCGGATGCTAGAATTTGTGCTCATTCCCTTTCCTTCAGTCTTCAGAATTCCTGCACCAAATGGAGGAAACATGGCAAAGAAAAGAACACAACAGGTTTTAGAGCTGCGCTAATATGGGAGCCCCTTGCCATTTAAAATTGATTATATCAGCCACACTTCAAGTGCCCAGCATTCACATGTGGCTAGTGGCGATCACATTGAACAGCACAAACATCACCATCATCGCAGGTCTATCAGACAGCTCTGCTCTAGAGTCAAAGATCCCACTACCATGAACTTGAACTACCCTCAGCTTCCTTACCTGAAAAATTAGGAAACTAATAATATCTGTCTCATAGGAATGTTAGGCAAATCCAGTGTGCATAAGAGTTCTTCTCTGCAAGTTATAAAACAAATAAATGTTAGTTCTTTTGATAATGATGATGAATGACTTCTGTATGGGAAGCCTTCATATACCTGGGAATGAGAGCAACCTCCGTCTTCATTCAGGTGTACGCAGTCCCATGTTGCAAGGTTTTTCCTCTAATCACAGTTTCTCCCTGCCTTCACAGTTTCTCCTTTGCTTCGTGACTGAGGACAAAGAACTAAACAATGTCTATCAAAGAGCTAAACTATTATGAAAGTCTTCCCAGAAATTGTGTGTTTTCCAGGATAAATCTTTCTAGGCCAACTGACGTATAAATCATTGGTTCTGTCTAAAAAAATATTATATTAATTAAGTCTAATAATATTGTTTGGTGGCACTCTATGCAATTGCCATGTTTGTAGATCAAAAATAGTCAAACACTGGCAACTGCATGTAGTTCAAACTAATGCCCAGTGTGAGCTATAGCACAGAGGCCAAGAGTTCAGGTTTTAGTTGACGGACGGACCTGGGTTCAAATCTCCCTCTGACACTTAATAACTGTATCTCTGAGAAATTAATGAAATAATGGGAAAAATAAATGCAATTCACAGATCAAATCTTTCCAAACACTGCATCTATGAAAAAGGAAAATAATGAATTTTTTTGGGTGGCCAAAAGGTTGAGGACCACTGATCTCTTCCTCAAGGTAGAGCTTTTCATTGGCAACATACCACCCTCTTCAGGCAACGCTGATCATGTAGGACAGAGAATTACAGAGGCAAGTAAGCCAAGGAGAGCTTCTTAAAAATCAAAGACTTTTCTAAAAGCCTGTACCCTTCATGGCTTAGGCATCATAAAACATCTTCATGTTTGACTACAACAATTGTCCATAAAAAATTCACTGATAGCAGAAAGAAACAGCATTAACTCCAATGGCCAGAAACAGGCAAACAAAGAAACGAAACAGCAGAACTATTACGAGACTTTCAGTCTTGATCTTCTCCGGGGCCTGACAGCTTCACCATATTACAGTAATGTTTAGATTCACTACTTAAGAAAGCGGCGACATGTATTGCACCATCAGGATATTTCTATTTTAAAAAGACATTATTGCCTTAAAGCTATGGTGCAGATAACCCCATAATGGGGTCCAGGGCCCCTTGCCCATTAGAGCCACACAGAAGACCTGTGAGCAGACGCTGGGAACTGGGTCAGCACCAGCAGAGGAGGGCCCAGCCAGGTTGTCGGGATCAGGGCACAGAGAGACCAGTAGCTAAGACACAGAATCCAAAGTACCAGAAGGAGAAATTGGAGAAACAAGAAATCTAAGACTAAAAAGAGCAAAGCAGACCATCAAAAAGGGGGCTAGATGGATTCTGAAGGCAAAATCCACATACCTGGGGTGGATTTTACACAAGTGAATGTGGTGTATGCAGACAAACAGGATCCACTTAAAGGGACCAGAAGGGGATGAATGTCTTTGTCCAGAAAACCTCCCATATAGGACGCCTCACCTCAAACCACAAGTAAGTTACAGCTTATTACAGGAAATGAAGAAAACACAGTCTCAGTTCTTAACAACAGCCTAGTATTCTCTGGAACCAGCTGTCACTATAATCGTATAAGGGAAAGACCATGGGATTCAGATTCGACAAATCTGAGTCATGTGGCTCAATTGTTTATTAGCTTTGTGCCCAAGGATACATGTCTGAATCTCTGGGAACTTCGGTTTTCTCATCTGAAAAGAGATGCAGTAATATCACCTTCACAGTGTCGTGAAGATGTGGTGAGGCCAGAAAGTTCTGGGGTCTGTACCTGCTAATTAGTAAGTCATCAATAACCATTCGACTGCTTCTCTGTAGTGATAATGATTGATTAGCGACAAAAACAATGGTTTCTAGATTCATTTTCTCTTATTACGCTTGATCACTTATTCCCCTTTTGTGCCTGCTGGACGAACGTCCCTTCCTAAGGATGCTGCTCTGTTCATTCTCCGAGAGCAACGTGAATCACAACCTCCACTTGAAGACGTACTTGAATGAATATGAGCCTTATTTTCAGTCTTAGTGCTGATAATATCCTTTAGCAGAATGTCAACACTTGAAAGATTTCATTGTCAGCTGACCATACATAGCAGGGGGAAAAGGAATCTTCAAAAACCAAGAGTAACCTCCCCAACACCTGCCAAAAAAACTGAAAGCTGAAGCGGCAAGCCCAGTCTCCCAGCATGAGCAGCTGCTCTGGGCCCCAGCACTTGGCGGGGCAGCTACTTAACCCTCCAGCGGAGCCCAGGATGGGTCTTTTCCCGCCCCTGGTCTCTGGACTTATCAGGAGCAGACATCTGCAGCCCGGTCTTCAGGGACCACCCAGAGGGCAGCCAGGGAACCCTGGGGCTCCCCGCGAATTTGCAGAAAGGTCAAGAGTCAACTTGCTCCAGCCAGTTCACTGAAAGCATCTCAGGGAGACCCGGTGGAAAGGTCATCTTAAGATAGTGACAGGGCACAGCTTGAGGGAGAAAAAGAGGAGAGGACAGAAGAATTTCTTTTTTAAGTAGCAGAAAGTCCATCTGTTTCTGGCTCAGCTTACACTTTTGAGTCTGATTTTTATTTCTATGGCATTTCCTTGGCTTTTCCAATTCATGTCTAAATCACAAAATGTGTCCATTGTGCACTTCTGGGCTTGCGTATATGTGCCACGGAGCACAACGCTGCAAATGCATTTTCTCACTTCATTAAACATCGCTTTAAAACGGCATCCAAATGTCCGCTCTCCCCATCGCGTCTAGAGGGGATTGTGTTACTTTTTCCCCCCAGTGGGAACAGAAGGAACGCCTGAGTCACAAGCTGTGATGTTTAATATTTTTCAATTTCGCATGTTCGGCTTTGCAAGCTGATCAGAGGGACAGGCTGGTCAGCCCTGCCTCTGTGGGGAAGCATGCACCTCATCCCAGGGAGGGGCCATTTGCCTCCCAAAGCTCGATCTCCACTGCTGCAGCCCAAACTGGCCTCACCCCGGGGAGCCCTTTCCACGTCGCTGGGTGAGGTGCTGACTCCACCTCCCACAGGCAGGCCAGGACGCATTCTGCTGACTTAAGAAGATGCCACGTAAATTAGAACTCATGTAGCCATATGGTTCAAACCTGCAGGTCGTATTTTATACACAAATGACTATGACAGGCAGTATTTTTGTGCTGACACGTTGTATTTCATCCGTGTTTACTTAGAATTCCATGTTATCATTAAAAGCTGACCAATAGAACTTTATCGTATTTGTATGCAAAAGTTTGAGTTTCCTTTTTAAAAAAAAAAAAAAAACAAAGAAGAAGAAGAAAAAGTCACCCAGGTGGCTTTTGCTTCCTCCTTAACTCTTATTTTATCCAAGTGTTTGGTGCTATAGTGGTTTCAGATGTTCTGGTAACAGGAGTGTAAAAGGAGTTCTGGAGCCCTGGCTTCCAGACTTACCAGCCTTGAGTGTGCTAAACAGCCATCTTATTTGGGTCCCCAAAATAGAAAATGCATTAGTTTACCAACCACCCAATGCTGGGCAATCTCTGGATATTTGCACACAGAACCTACTGACTCAATCTTCCTGCCTCTCCCTCCTGTAAAGAGGTAAATAAGAGAATCTCCAATGCAGTGATCAGTAACCTCCAAGGCCTGTAGGTTGAGAACGAAAAGATTAAACGAAATGCCAGCTGGATCTTTCTACAGACTCTGGTTCTTAGAAGACAAGCCTTTGAAAAATCTCTCTCAAGTTTACTAGAATTCTGGTTAATTAATTTTCTTTTAATGAACATGTGTCCTTCCATTTGAAAGGTAATATATGATAACTACAAAAAAAAGAAAGATGTAGAAAATACAAAGCAGAAGAATTATCTGTCATTCTGCTTCCTGAAGACAAGCACCATTAACATTTTGTTGTATTTTCTTGTAGTCTTTTCTGCATGCCTGTTTATTGTATCCTTTATTTGTGTGTGTGTGTGTGTGTGTGTGTGTGTGTGTGTGTTAAAAAGGATGATTACATTGTTGTTTTCAGTTTTGACTTAGAACAGATGCACAACTTTGTATCCTTCTTTTCATTTAACATTATAACCCAGGAAGCATTTTCCACATGATTATAAACTTTCCACAAATAATAATTTTTAATGGCTGTATAAAGTGGTTACATTTTCAAAGGTAAAATTTCCAACTCTATTAGGTGCTGTGGGACGTAAATGCGTGAAACCAAAACTAAATGTAGATTCTCTGAAGATGATGATTTTTGTCTCTTTTTATTCTCTGAAGTAACCCTGGCCCATGATAGGGGCCCTTTATTAAATAAGAATAAGAATGAATGACTCTGTGGAGTCTTAGAAGCCACTAGACTCCCTCTCCTAACCAGCACCATCCCCTGGTTTGCTTTGAAATCACTCTCCACAATGATTGACAAGTAGCTGCTCTTTCCGCGCTTTGGTTTCTTCTGCGATCTGTTGCTAAGACACAAGAGTAAATACATGATTCATAAAAATAGCAATAGGTTTTTTTAAAGCACCTGTTTCCCATTTAACTCCCTCACAAGCATGTTTTTAGGACTATAAGGAAATCTGAGAATGCTTCAGATTGTTTCTCAGATTCTTTCAGATATTAGGGGGAAAAATGCAAGTTACAATAAAGCCATCTCTGTGCTTCTCAGATCCTCAAATATCAACCTATGTCGGAAGCTCTGTGCAAATAGATAAGAAAAAGGGTCTGGTTTAAGGCAAAAATTAATTATAAAAGGTGCATCACTTTGTTTAGCCAACAGCTTTGATGCCCAAGAAAGCAAGTCAAGACTGAGCCCTGCCCTGGAAGTATTTGTATAAAGTTCTGGTAAAGGTGGTATCTGGCTAGGTTCTAGATCTCATCACCAGGAATGAGGGCAAGATCAGTGGTTCAATCCAAGGGCCAGAAACAGATTCATGGAAAATTTCAAAAAACAACTGGGCAGAGCAGGAAGGTATCTTCTGAAATGCCTCTACCTGGTGGGAGGACCCCATGAGCAAAAATTGATTTTTGCTTATCTAGGATCCACCACTGAACTCACCCTTGAATTATACTTAGTAATTCTTAGTATACTGCATAAATATACTGCCATACCTCTTTTTTTTTTCCTCCTCCAAAACGTAAAGCTACATACCCCTATAAAGGTCCACAGACCTCTTCTATGAGCACAATTTGACTTTTAAAACAAATATAATGTGGGCAAGAAAAATGCCAAAATTTTAAAACATTGTCAGGACCATTTAGCCTCTTACATCAGCTCTATTTCCAGAGAAGGGCATGCATTGGAGTCTTTGCTCCCAGCCCCGAGCTAAACTTCAGACAACAGAGGAAGTTTCTGAGGCTATAGCAAAGGTGAACAAGAGGTTGAGAGATGGAACCTCTCTGGAGAGGATACAGGAAGTGGGGAGATTCGATGTGATAAGGAAGAGGAGAGAGAGAACTTTTTTGAGTTTAAAAATTAATCTTTAATTATGTGAAAGGATGTTTATGCAAGAGGGTGACCTTTTTTTCCCATCTCTTCTGGGGCAGGTCAAAAGAAAATGGACTTAAGTTGGAGCAGAGTGGGTTTAGGTAAGACAGAAGAAGGAATTTCCTGAATGTGGAGGTCGTTAAAAACTGGAGTGAGTTACTAAGGGAGTCTGTGGACAGTCTTCCTCTGGGGAACATTTAAAAATAAGATAAATTTTCATCTGTCAGGGAGGGTTTAGAAGTAATCCAACCAGAAGGCCTCTCAAAGCATTTTCCAGCCCTATAACCTGAAGGCCAAATTCCCTCCAATTTTATTTCCACAGTTAACTAGACAAGAGACGGATGCCTGAAGCAGAATTCAGGATTTCAGATACAGTAACTGGAGCCTATTGCTTTTTGTTCTATAATAAGATACC
Source organism: Vicugna pacos (assembly GCF_048564905.1). Classification (NCBI taxonomy): domain Eukaryota; kingdom Metazoa; phylum Chordata; class Mammalia; order Artiodactyla; family Camelidae; genus Vicugna; species Vicugna pacos. The sequence goes on along the minus strand of NC_132993.1, from coordinate 44,436,464 downwards.
ACTTTGCATGAAAGACGAAAGTCGTAATCTGGGGGTGGGTATAGCTCAAGTGGCAGAGTGTATGCTTAGCATGCATGAGGTCCTGGGTTCAATCCCCAGAACCTCTGTTAAAAAAATAATGATAAATTAAAAAATCTAATAACCCCCTCCACCAAAAATAAATAAATAAAATAAAATTGTAATCCTTCTTGGAAACCACATTAAGGAAAACTTTCACAACTCAAAACTTGGCAAATTAACTATTGCTCGGACACCTTCACTCTCATCCTTGAAAACAGAAAATGCCACGCCCTCCGCTTCTCCTTTTGTTCCCCTAGGTCTACTGAGCGCACCGCTCCCATTTTAAGTTTATCTTTCCCAGACAGTCATTCCAAATATTCCATTTTACAACTAGTCAGTTTCTCCAAACAGTCTTTCGAAACCTAACCAAATATTTTCCCAGCAATTATTTGGCTAAGTTTCAATCTGAGATATATCAAGCTAAAAAACAAGCTTGCATTGTGAAAAATTCTACTCAGGCACATTCCTTTCTTTTCATTTTTCCTGAATTTTAATCAAGCCAATCAGTGGATTTCTACAGGCCCTTGGCAGATGGAATATCCTGACACTGTGAGCATCCATGTAATACTCTTGTCGTTCACTAGCTTTGTTGCAGTTCTGTGGTTTGCTCTTCTTTTAAATGCTTCAAGTCTCCTTATTTCAGGCCAAAGCAGAAATTTTAAAGGGAATTGATAACCAAGACCTCCTCCGCGATCACTGGTACCTCCTCCCTGTCATTCTGAACCTAACTTTGTGTTTTGTTTTGTTTTTTTTCCTTCAGCCTGCCTCCTCCTCACCCCCTCATGCTGAGGCATTTATCAAAAGTTCCCTGCGAGTTCTCCAATCCCTTTGTCCAGTGTGAGCTGTCTGAATTCAAGTATGAAGAAAAGGAATTTGGTTTAGGTAAGAAAACAGAACAGCAGAAAAGGAAAAGAGTGGGGACTTCATCCATTCTGAGCACTGGACCAGATGCTTTTTTTAACAGTTTTTCTTAAGCAGAGAAAAGTTTTCAAGCAACATTTGGGACATATCATGGCAGGCTTTGGGCAAAAGGAGATAGATGACCTCCTAAATTGAGACCATGAATTTATTCACAGGTTGTGAATTAGAGTAGATCATATAACTTAGAATATTCATGAGAGCATCAAGTGTCTGCAGTTACACTTATGGTTCTAAATGAAGGTGTCCAAATTACAAAGGTCAAAAGAAAAGAAAATCATTATTTTCACTTCTGTAGACGCTTCCCAGAGAACTCTGAGTCTTGGTGGGGATAGGGTGAGGGAGGCGCACCTTAGTCTTTACATAATGTGAGGAAAGTAAAAGAGGTGTGTTCTCTTCTTATACAAGCGGGGGAATCCAGGAACAGCATGACAACGATTCACTGAGGATGCCCAAAGTCAGGGTTCTAAGCATCCACATGCAGTATATTCTTCGCCAGGATGCCTTGTTAGGGTAAAATTTATTCATATGGTCAAATAGGTGGTGAGGTTTAAAAGAATTGTGTTCATAAAAGATACTAAATTGAGCTTATGAATAACATCCTTCGAATAATAAAATGCGTCATTAAATATTTAATGCACTGAGAGATGCTTGATAAATAGCAGTCAGTCTTCTTGGCGATAGTTGGTTTAGTCAGCCTCTCCAGGTCTGCAAGCCCAAGGATCTATCCAGGTTTACCTGAGAGTCTTCTTCAGGCCACTCAAGAGTTCAACCTTTCCTTCTCAGAAAGAGAGATAAAGGTGGAAATGGAGATGGGGATGAAGATGCGGATGGAGATGGAGATGTGGATAAGGATAGGGATAGAGATGGGAACGCCACAAAAGATCCTTTGAGTCCCACCACCTGCACCCTCCTGGACACTCCCTTTACTGGGGACAGAGAAACTGTACTAGGGTATTACACTTTGGATGGTTAACCCAGTAGTCCAGTCCTTCATGGAACAACTCTTGGGTTAACCATCTTTGTCCCCTGAATCCTTGAGAAGTTAACATGAGCATAACTCTGCCTTTTAGCCCACCACTTCCTTACCCCCATTCATCCAACCATCACACTCACTAGCAGACTAGAAACTTTCTTTTCACATATGGTCTGAAACTTCACCTTAAACCTTTTGCCTTAAGACAGCCAGCTGGTTCTGTCCTGGTCCCACCACTCTCCTAGACAGGAAGAACCCACCATCCCTGCTCACAGAAGCACGTAGCTCTGTCAGGGAGAGTCTCCCAAAGCTCAGGTACCACAGAGCATTAGGTTCTCTGCTAAAACTTCCAGAGACGCGGCTGGTTCCGCTACAACAAGACAAATCGCCCCTTTGAACAAAAAGCTCCGAAACTTAGAGGGAAGAGAAAATGAAAGCTGCAGACCTCTGTAAATTATATATGATCTGTGCCTCGAATGCCCAGAGGGGTCATGAATTTAGAGACCCCAGCAGCTACAACAATAAGCCAATATCTGACACCTTATGTTCCTAACTCATTACAGCTCTGGGAATGAAAGGATAGGGAGAATACAAACAAACAGAGGATAAATTATTCAAAAGAGGAAGAGCTTTCATTATTTTCTTGAGTTTTTTCTTAAGCTTTTCCCAGTAGTTTCAAAACTGTGGAAAGAAAAGTCCTGTCTCCTAAATTATCTCTTGGATTCAAATGATCTCTGGTCTGAGATTGAAAGGATTCTTCGTGCCTTTATGAACTGGACAGAAAAATAGATTCCCTCTGTCTTAATCTTTCTTTTCTTTGTGAAATCTTATAAGGAAAAGCAATTAGATTTAAATCACATATCATGTAGGCAAGTGATATTTGGAGTTAAAAACTCCAAATCAGCCTTTCAAATCAATGAAAACTCTATTCCTTATGTTGAATTGGGAAAAGGTACTGGGGAAAAAGTGCTGGCCCTTTTCTAATACCTGAAATCTGACCATATCCTCTCACACTTCGTTCAGAGAAGGTTCCCACTGTGCTCCATTGAACTGAGCTGGTGCTGGACAAATTCTAGGTGTGCAGTGAGCGTGTGGCCCTAACTCGTTAGCTGTGAGGTCCTCAGGCTGCGGTGCGCATCCCGTACCCACACTCCTCATTCACAGGGAGCCCTCAGTAAAGCCTGGTGGACTCAGTGAGCAAATGAATGAACGCTCACGTCTAAATCACTAAGGTTTCCTCCCTCCTAACCTCCTCCCCCTGCTCCTTATCAGTGTTTCCTGAGAATCACTCCTCGTCCATGTGCTTCCCTGCAGACATTTTAGTAATCAAAGGAATGCACCCTATTCCGAGAGTCCGACACATTCTGTTTCTTATTTCATCTGAGAAGGAATTTACTGAAGAGTCCTCCCCACCTCATGTGGATTGAGTTTCCATTCTCTTCTCCTCATTTCTACCTTTCTTTTATTTCTGTCTCCATCAGAGCACAGCACTCAATATGCTGCAGAAATAATTTTCTGCTGAATGAGGTTCGGCCATAAGTCAAGGGCAGATTTATTAAGGCCCCTGCACAGTCTGTTCCCCGGCTTACTGTCAACATGACAGTTTAAATCTTTGATCACTCTTACACGTAACCCCTTCCCTGCTGAACAGTCCAGACCTACGAAACCAGCAGCCCTTCCTGGCCCGTGAGCAGCAGTGGAAGTGGTTCAGAGCCCCCGCAGAGAAGGTGTTGTCACCAGGGCCCGGGGTGTCCGCGGCCTTCGTGGATGGTCACGGTATCCCCTCACCACTGCTCTCTGCTACTGGCCTCCTCCTCCAGAAGGTCACTTTACTGTCCCCATGGCCATGCCCTGTCACACTTTCTCCTGGAGATCCAGGGACACTCCACTGAGTTTGTGTCACCTGGACGGCTGTTTTATTTTGTGGGTTAATGGGTGTTCTCTGAGAGACTGCTGTTGCTGCTGGTTTGTTTTTTAATCATTTTACCTTTATGTGAGTTTATCAAACATATAGCACCACATCAGCCAGTCTTTAAAAACCCTTGGATGAGTCAGGTGGTGGGATTATGTCACTGCATATTACATTTTAAGCACTTCGGTTACACACATACACACACACACACACACACTTTCCCCTTAAAAAATAGTGCTAGAAGTGGCCATTAAGGATATTAAATTGCTTGCACAAGTTCAAAGGCTCCTGGGAAGGGTTCCTCCATTCAAGCTAACACGTGTGCCAGGTTACCAGGTCCACACACCCTCATTCCAGATCCTTGGTCCACGTTGGCCCCATTGATTCCTCCCAGACACAGGATAGCTATTCTTCTTCCTCCCATGTGGGTAGCACTTCACGTGTGTCAGTGTTTTCTCCACAGGTCATCTCTGTAGCGTCTCACCATCATCTCTACAAGTGGAGGTTATTGTCCTCATCCTGCACACAAGAAAATCTGAGTTTTTCAAAGAGATGCATGAATTAGGTAGCAGGCTCAGCCCTCACACACAGCTCCTCTTTGGAAGTGCGATTTGGAAACTAAACAGGTTTTGAAGAGGGTTATTAGTGAAACATTCTTTTATTAGTATAAGAACAAATTCATATGATGCAGAAAGTGATTAAAAAAAATAGAAAAAAAAAAGACTCAAATCTCCCAAAGCTAATCATGCTACCATGTGGGTATATGTCTTTCCAGATTTTTTTCTACGAGAAGATGTTTTTTAAGGTCAGATACTGATCCGTTTTATTCCAATCCTCTCACAAATGCCCCTGGAGCATATACTAACGGGACGGAGGGGTTCAACATTGACAAAAGTGAGGTTGTTTGGGTGATAAGAAAACTCAACCATTAAGCTTCTTTCTTAAGAAGTGGTTGTACTTATTTTGTCTAGAATGGAGGGCAGAGCCTGGCAAACTCCTATCAAGTGACATGGGAAACATTTGGTGGCAAAAGGTAGTAAGTGGAGTAAAGATGTAAAGATTAACTATACAAAATGTACATTGCAGGTGATGGGAGAAGTCAGTCAGGAGAGAACAGTCCCTCAAGGTTCGCACAGGGAAGTGCCTTTCAAGTCGCCCAGAAGGGGAGATGAAGAGTGGCAGGAAGTAAGGGCAGCTGGGGGAGACGGAGGGAAGAGACAGTTACCAGAGGGAGTTTCCAGGATGGGGGAGATTTTCCCTTTCAGGAAGAGAAGTCAAAAATCACGTCCAAACAGAACCAACACAACCATTGTACACTCACTGACCATGATAACCAAGCCCAGGGTATGTTCCTCTGAAGTTGCAGTGACTTCTAGAAAAATAAAAGAGCCTTAGCCACCTGTCAGAGAATGGCGTCATCAGAGAAGAGTCGCCCAGAAGTGCTTAGCTAGGTCTGCACCTTCTGTTTTTGTTTAGGCCAACCCAAGCTCCTGCCCACGCCCAGCTGTTGCCAGAGACGCTTGAAGAGAAATAAGAATCCATTTTTCTTTCAGCAGAAGATTAACTGTGCAGCGCTGACTTGAGTGTTGGTGTGGTCCTCGGGGCCTCACCAGCTCTGCTGCGAAGAAGAGAAAGAAAACAGTACAGAAAGGACACAAAGAGCTGAGCAGAGCGATGTCTGCAGGAACTGGCTCGGTGCTGTCAGGAGAAGTAACGAAGCACTAGTCAAATTCCCAGGAAGCTGGGTGTTGGCAGATGATCCTAAGGGTTTCCTCCGTGGGTGACCCACGTAAGACCGTGTGCTCCTGTTGGGATCTCACGTCAGTCCTGCGTAAGTAGCCCCACACCTGCATGCTCTCCTCCCACTAACACTAGGTTTGTCGAAGGACAGAAGGCATTTCCTCCTGGCCTGTCCTCAGTTGTCACTGACAACGGCCAGTTGTCGAAGGCCATCTACCCAGCTCACTTAGGGGTTTATGGGATATTTGGCCTTATCGACTAACACAGCAAACATTTTTTTAATCTGTGTGTTTAAATGTGAAATTATAATTGTATAGGTCTACCATTCCTTCAAGTTTTCATTTTTAAGCATCTTAAAATAATTTTTGTGATTGAATTTGCTCCCATAAACTCATATATAAAAGAAGTTGGCTATAAATGATATGCTTGAAAAGCCGCTTTCTCAACATTTCCCCCCAAACACCTTCAATGCCACAGTCAGAGTATGACAGCCACATTGAAACACTGGGGATAACTGACAGGTTTTGTGCATGTGTATTTTTTCCTCCAGGCCCCAAAGTTTCTGAGCCTTTGGGAGCCTCCAGGGACAATGACTCTGGTTTAATAACTGTGAAATGCTATTGAACTAGCAATAAAAAATATTCTCCACCACAGAACAATATGATACTTACAACAGCCAGCCTTCCTGCCAATCACAGGACGTTCACGAAAAAGTGACTTGAGTTCCTTTAGCAACGGGACTGCCCCCTTGAAAAATGTGTGTACACAAGCATGAGGGTTTGGCAAGACCAGAGGGCTCTTCAGCCACAGACCACGGCTGGGACTACATTGAAGTGCTGTACTTACGTTTGCCTGGAGGAAAAACACCTCTCCTGTTTGCAGAAGATAAGTTAAAACATCAGGGTTGCATGCTAGCGACCATGACCTCTACCACATGCTCTGTAAGTCCATCAGACATAAATCAGAGCGTTTATTTTATAGGTGTGCTAAAGCATTCCCGGGGTTCCTCATATTGATGGACAGATTTGGCAAAATTGTTATTCCACGAGAAGGTGTTTTTTTTTTTTTAAGTAAAAGGAGGAAGCAGGACAAGAAGATGCTTCACCTTAAATAAACAAGAAGTAAATGCTGTTTGCTTAAAGCTGAGAAGGGCACCCTCTCTGGGAAGAAGCCATTAGGCTCCAGTGAGTTGGCAAAGGAAGGTTAACCAAATGATCACCCCAAGAAGGTTAAGAACTATACTGTCAATGGGGAATTCTTTTTCTACTTGAGATCACCAGCCACCCTGATTTCAGCAAATTGCCAGGCGCTGGCTCTGTATTTAAGTACACACTGTGTGGAGGAGCACTAGTGGGCAAATAGCCTGAAATTGGCATATTTAGAAAAAAAAAGAATCACCACACCAGACTGCTATACCACATCTAGAAATATAAATCAAAAAATATGAACAGAAGAAACACAAAAGGTCATCTCAAATGCCACTTACTGGGAAAGCCCAGTTACACATAGGCTGAAGTCATAGTAAAATTTTTGTTATTCTTGTTTCTTAATGAAGATACTGGGGCTTGAACCCAGGACTTCATGCATGCTAAGCATGTGCTCTACCACTGAGCTATACCCGCTCCTCATTTTTTTGTTGTTGTTATTCTTTGCCTGTGTCCCATTATTAGCCTTCAGCTTCTGCTTGATGTGCGTTAAGGATTTGATGCAGCACCAATAAGATGTTAAGTTGGTCCTTTCTCAGACAAAAGGGGATGAAAGGAGAAAATTCTCATGGGGACAGGGTGAATCGGCACAGAGATGACTGAAAAGGCACATTGTGTTCACTGCTTCCCTTGATCCTCGACTCTTTGGGCTGAACTATGATGGTCCCAAAGGCCTTCAGGGAGAGAGGGCACACAAGGCAGGGTTCTAGGGGCTGTAGTGACAGAACTCTGCTCGGAATGTGACACTATCTGGGTCCTTCTTAGACTGTACCTGGCACATTTCATTGGTAAAAATGAAATCTTTAAAAAAAAAGAAAGAAAGAAAGAAAAACTGATCTTTTCATTAGTTTATGGACTCACGAGGCTCTGGTCTCCCTGAGAAGTGGGACCTTGTAATCCCCACCTTCGTTTCCTCACGGCATCCCACGCAAGGCCTGCACAGAGAAGGTTCTCGATAAATGATAACTGACCACGTGGCTCCACTTTCTCAGTAGCTCAAAAGGCTATTCGCTTAATCACATGAAATCGCTTTTTCTGTAGGTCAAGATGATCAAATATTGGTGATGTCACGTGGTTAAAGCCGAAGGGCACTAACTGTCCCTATACTATTAGCTACTTCATTTAATCCACGAGCATTTCCAAAGAGACACCGAGTGCCCACGGCTGTGGCTAGACGTCACTCTACGTGCAAGTGAGGGACGGGCTGTGTAGATTAGTTACGAGATTGCCAAAGCCAAGGAGTGAGCTGAAGACTAGCTAACCTGGTAAGTTAGGTGCATTTCTGTTGTAAGTGAAAGAAACCCAGTGTATACAGCCGTGAGCAGAAAAGTGGATTTAGTAGCTCATAAACTGGAAAGTTAAAGAATGGATTTTTTTCAGGTAGAGGGACTCAAGTATTAATATTTTCTGTCTGTCTTTCTGTCTCTCTCTCTCTCTCTCTCTCTCTCCCTCCTATCATCCCTCCCTCTCCCTCCTCCTCCTTCTTCTTCCTCCTCCTCCTCTCTCTTTCTCTCTCTCTCTCTCTCCATCTCTCTACCTATCTTTCTTCTTTTGTATGTTGGCCTCATTCTTTCTTGTCAGAGACTCTGTCTACAAATGCAAGAGGCCCCACCTCTACCCCAGCGCCCACAGACTGGCTCTCACGGAAGGACATGACTGACCTGACTTGGGTCACCTGCCCAAGCCTTGGCCCCGCCCCCGTGGAGAGGAAGACCAGATCCAGCCAGGCTTAGGTCGGAACCTACCCCCAGGGCTTGCGTTACTCATTCAGGACGAAATCTTCCTGTCCCCTCAAAGATGAGGTCCTGAGGGTGGAGCCCGTGTGATTGGGATTAGTGCCCTTAGAGGGGACATAAGAGGGCTTCCTTTCCTGTTCTGCACTGTGTGGGAAGACAAGGACAAGCCAGCAGTCTGCAACCTGGAAGAAAGCTCTGTGCTGGCCCCCTGATCTCTGACTCCCCAGCTTTGAGAACTGTGAGAAATTAATTTCTGCTGCTTCTAAGCCACTCAGTTCTATGGTATTTGATTATAGCAGCCTGAACAGACAGCCAAGGACGAGGTTCTGTGATTAACAATCCACCAGAACCATCCAAGATAGAGAAGAAGCGATTTCCCAAGGGAAAGAGAAGGGAGGCAGACAACACCACAGACATCCCGTATTGCCTTTTCATTCCATCCTGTATGCCCGGCATCCTGCCTGAGAGCTCTGGAAACAGTTTATTTGCTGACTTACAAACTATGTCCTCTTTATAAACTTGGCATTCATAAGACTGAAAGACCAAACCTTTACTTAATCTAATTCAGACAACCCCACCCTCCCCCACACCTAGCAACAGGTTGTGTGGGCTGCTGGCCTCCTGACAGGGACAAGGGGCTGCCACACCCTTTGTCTGTGCCAAATGGATTTGGTCACCATGTGAGCCAGTTAGTTCTGACGTGCATCATGCATGGGGACTCTACTGCAACCAGGTCAGACACTGGCAAGATTCAAAATCAGGTGCTCCTTACTGCACCATAAACTGAACAAAGGTGTGGGTGGGCCTCCGTGCAAACCCACCACACCCTGGAGGATGGGCCAGAAGTGAGAGCCAGAGAGCAAGCTAGGTTGATTTCTAAAATGGGACAAAAGTGACAGGTGCTTCAGAAGTAATCTGTGGAGGACCAAGGTTGTCAGAAAATGAAATAAAAATAGCTGGATTCTGCAGATTTGCTTGCTTCACTATAATATGGACACAGGGGTTTCTTTCTAAGATAAAATAGGATAAAATAAAATATTAAGGACAAATACATAGATGTTTAATGAATATTTACTGAATTAAACTGGATGAAATTAAGGGTTGTCTGACCTTTTAGTAAATAGGCCAGCACACATGGTGGACTTAGCTGTCTTCCTGGAAGGAAAGTGGCAGATCTGGTAGCAATTAGGAAGCAGTGGGCACCGTGTCCCGGCAGAATACAGCTGTGGTTGAAGCCCAAAGGGTGTGACCGCGTCCACCATGTGAGACGGCCTGAGAACGCCCCAGCGTGGGTGAGGGAGGGGGTCTTGGTTTTCAAGAATGCCCTCACTGGGCAACCATGCTCCTCTGTGTGCCCTGCTAAGAGGTCTTCTCTAATTTCAAGACTACTTTCTTCACAGAGGAGGCCACTTTCATATCCTGCCATAGCACTTCAGGAGAGAGCCTGGGGGAAAACCAAGACAGGCTCAATGAGACCGGAGTCAGACATGTTGGAAGAACACAGCCCTCAGGGGCCGGGCCCAGCCCTCCGGAGACTGCAAGGCAAGAAGACCAGCCGCGCTGGATCCGCAGGGTCAGAGGACGCCTTGGGCTCCTCAGGAGCTCCCTCCCTTCCAGGAGAGCTGCTCTCAAGAGAGCTTTCCCCGGAAGGTGTTTAAAAGCCACTCGTTCACCAGAAATCCACCGCTGCCAGCCTTGGGCTGTTTTATACACCAACAGAATGCTGGGCTGAAGGATGAATGGTGGTGGGAGTAACGGAGGTTGCTAAATGTTATTGATAAAGACTGCTTTTCCTCACTGGTTGAAAATACCCCTTGAATTAACAATGTAGGCGACACGCAGTGGAACAAAGCAATAATAAGTAGTGACACTCACACGGCACTTACGAGGTGCCAGATGCAGTTCTAAGAGCTTTCTGTGTGTGAATTCATGTAGTTACACAACGCCCTGGGAAGTGCACACTATTATCATCCCTGTTTTATAGTCGAGGATCACACGTGGTGAGTGGCAGTTCCAGTATTTGAAAACAGGCGGTTTGTCACCAGAGGCCACACTGTTAACCACCATAAACCTGCCCAAAACAGTGGATTTTTGTCTTTTAAACAAGCTAATGTATATAGAAGTGTTGTGAAAAGGACCTAGGACATACTACTATTATTATTATGCTGATAATGTAACGTCCAATCAACATTATAATTAGTAATTATCTTTACTAGGATTATTATCTCAAGCAACTAATGGTAAAGTTTATCTGATTTGACTAAAAATCGTATAAGAACTAATGACAAAGGAACTGGACTGGCAGGTGGCCAAGGTTCAGAGCTTGTTTCCAACCTCCAGTCACTGACGTGCTGATTGACAAACTCTCGTCCTGTTTCCCCCAGCCCTGCCCGTACAGACAACTCCTCGGGCTTTTTGGGAATCTGGTTTTGAGATCTTCAGATGCGTGTGTTATTGTAGAATTGGCACTAATGTTGCTGGATGTTAAAATAGTAAGACTTTTTCAAAGGAATTTTGAACCGAAATCAGTCCAAAAAAATAGAATGAATTAGCATTATTAACCAGACTTCAAATGTAGCTTTTAGTTGCTTCCATATACCACTCCAGGAAGGAAACTGTGTCCCTTATAGCATCCATCCAAGACAAAAGATTTAGCAGCCATCTGAATGAAAACCCAGCTGGACAGATGTTCAACAAGAACCATTTAAGTATGAGGCTGAGAGATGTATTATGGCCGATACGTGAGTGTTGTGTCCACCCGCCCTCACACCACGCCTGACCGTATCTGGAACTGAGTGGACAGGCAGTCTTGGTCAGATGTGGGCACAAGCAAACCAATTCCGAGATGTCAGCCCTGGGTGACAGGAGCATGACTTATCAACAGGCTTCTGCCTCCTCTCCCCACCCACAGGGAAAGGAAATGGCCCAGGAAAGATGAAAAACTGTTTGCCCCTAATTGTGCTTTCACTGACTGAATTTAGGGACTGCCAGACCAACAAGTCAAATTTGGGTTTATTTTTGGCTTAGAGTTTGTGTCCCTGTTCATTTGCATTTTAACCAGAACAACTTTCTGTGCCTATGGAGAATTTGAAAGAATGCGGGCTTTCTCAAAAAATGTTTTGTCCTCACTAGGGTACACACTCCCATTCTGAAAAGCGGTAAGCTTTGGCTTGCAAGTTTTCATGTAGCCATCCATTATAAAAACAGAAGCCATGGCATCTATTTTCAGTTTCAGGCATAAAGCAAAAACTGTTCCCCTGGTGCAGAAGGCTCCTGTGTTCCCAGCAGTGCCGCTGATGCAATGTTTGCTTTAGGATGAGGGAGGGAAAGCAGGCAGAAAGTGAGCCGACGTGGCTTTTTTCTAAGTGTGGCAGATCATTAATAATCAGTGAAGGATGGACTCAGGAAGCCTCCGAGCATGAATTTCTAGGACCTAAGTTGAAGACTTCATTAATATTCGAGGGGAATATTGTTCCCATGAAGTTTTCTATGGGCCTAAAATCTCCCCGAGTCCCCCGTAAACAACGGGAGGGGCAGGAGGCTCGAAGGTGGCCCGAGGCACTTGATCAGCGGAGGGAAGAGAAGTGTGTTCTCTGCCCCAAAGCAGAAATGGGCTGTTTTGCTTTGTTTGCTGCTCATCGGTTCGGGTGTAGCCTGTTTTGACCCTAGAATCTTGTATATTGTGGCAAAATACTGAAAACCCATCTCTGGGAAATACTTAGCTTTGCTAACACAGAATGTGCAAATTATTTTAACTGTGTTGAGGACCACCTCAGCTGGACAGGGTTTACCAGCCCATGCCAGAGGCCCTCTGAAATTTCAGTTTACTCTAAAACCGGCTTATCCTGGCCACACAACACCTGGAGAGAAGAAAACACACGGTCTACGTTCTGGCTAAAGAGGGAAGGAAGGCGAGAAGATTGGGGAACCTCCTTGCCTCACATACCGACAAACGTACACTGAGGATCCCGAGGGGCCCCAGGACCAGTTAGCAGATGGACACCCCAGTACCTGGATCTGGGCTTGGGATGAAAAGGGGAAAAGAAGGGGGACAGAATCAGTGCTGACTCCACCCGCCTATCTTGGGAATAGTGTGTTGGGAGGTGGAAGGTAGCACGTCAAAGGGAAAAAAAAAAACAAAACTGAGGAAGAGGCGGAAACTCCTTTTGTTTTATGCACAATCTCCCAAGGAGCGGGAAGAAAGCAAGCAAGTAATAAATAACATGCCCACATTTACTCGGAGCCAAAACAACCGTCAGAGCTGAGACACTGCAGACTCCTCTCCTGCCAGCCCCATGGCCACCAGCAAGCCACCCACTCCCCAGGTCCAGGTCATGGGAGGCTCTCCCGCCTGCACACCTAGAATTTCAGCCCCGGGAAGAAGTCTCTGTCTGGCGGTGGGTAGCCCGCTGATGAGAACAAGCCCTGTGTGTTTCAAGCTCAGCATCTCCATGGCCTCCACCTCCTTTATCCCAGTCTCATCCTTCTCTATTTATTTTTAAAGCACTTAAAGGAAATGTCACGAAACAGAAGGAGTAGATTGTTAGCATGTCTAACGGTGGACATTTTTAAGGTAAAGCTCTGAATCCACAGAGAACAAAAGCAACTGTTGAGAACCCTCCAAAAAAAAAAAATTGCCCAGCAATTTGAAGTTAATGGGCAAGATTAATGGATTGTCATATAATGTGAAGGGAAAGTATTAGAAAAAAAAACGCAAGTGGCTCTACAAAATTGGTTTGGAATTGGAGTCTACCTGAAGGCCATTCAGCCAGAGGATTACTGTCTGCAGGGCTCGCCGCTAAGCGGTGTATTAATTTGAAAGCCATGCCTTGGACCCGTACCCAGCACTTAGTGGTTGGCTTTATGTTAAAAATGCTTAGTACGAAACCTGTGCTGAAAGTTTGCCTAAACATCTCATAGTTGACTGCAAAGCCGAGTGCCTGGGGGCCCTGGGCCCGCCCCTCAAGAATGCGGGTGATTGGGTGACATTTGGGCTCCACACCTGGATTTGTCAAGGCCTCTTAGCGGCTGCTGGGAATTCGCCCCGCCTGGGGCCCCCCCGCTCTCCCGTCACCCCTCTGACAGATGAAAACACAACGGGGTCTGTTGCCTGACTGACACATTCCTCTCCGGTCTGCCTCTGAAAGGACTTTATTTAACAGCCCCGGAGTCGGGCTTTTGACTGACAGATTGTGAAGGGTAAAAGTCATTCAGTTCCATTAAGCTCTGTAACTGCTCTGGAACAAAACACCTTTTAAAAAAGTGTCGGGGGGAGGGGAAAATAGAGCTGTGGAGAGTAGGGGCATGAGCTTTGGGGAGGCAAAAAGGGGATTCTTTTCAGGTTCAAAAACAATCCTCCTCTTTGCCTTCTGTCTATCAGTGAGGGCGGCGTTCCCAGAGGGAATACAGGCCGGGCCTCATTGGTGTCATTCAGCTGCCAATCTCCTGACAGGGACACCAAAGGGCCTCATGTAGCGCTGCGGAAACTGTCTGTCAGGCCCTCGGCAGCTGCTATGACGCCATCACCACGGTTTCTCTAGGACTGTTACAGAGACGGGGCGGGGCGGGGGGCTCACCCAGCTCAGCCCGAGAGGCTGGGCTCCAAATCTCTGTTCATGTTTTCCTTTTCCAACCCCCACATCTCCTCAACCCCAGAGTGAATTTCTTCACAAAAACAAGCCCAGATTTCCTCACCTGGTTGGGCCGAGGGGGTAAATAATAACTCGCCAGCCAAGGACACGGTCTTGGGTGTCAGAAGTGGGTTCTGCTTCTGGGAAAACTGAAATCCTGACTGAAAACATTCAATGACTGGTTCAAACAAGTCCAAAGAAACGCGACTTGTGGTGAAAGGTGCCTCAGCCCCCTGAAAGGCCTGCCTGGGCCAGGCTGTGTGAGCAGCCACGCGGCCCCACCGACGGTTTCCTGCCAAGCCTTAACCTTGTTTGGGTTCCTGTGGGTTTCAGCCCCCTCTGAGCTCTGCTTGGAGCCCAGAGGCTCCCATGGGGCTCTAAACGCTAAGCCAAACTCAGCACCAAGCAACCACTTCCCACTCTTCTGTTTTTCTGCTTTATTCGCTGCTTTCCCTAAGGCCAGACTCGCAAGCTAACTTGGGTTTGCCCCAAAGACTCCTGGGCCGCAGCTGATCACACTGAAGACCCAAGACCACAAAGCAGGGTCCCCGAGGTTCCTGGCTTGACTGGGGCAAATCCCCCTACTGCCTCCTTTCCCCTTCCCTGTGTCCACTCTCCAGATTCTGCCTGAGAGCCGGAGGGAACTCAGAGCCTCCACTGCAACCTGCAAAGATGCACGGTTGTCTCCCTGTGTCCCGCGAAGGCTGCGTTTAGGCTGGCTGCCGCTTCCCTGGCAGTCTTTTCACACTGGGAGCTACTTCCAAATGGTAACTAAAGCACTTAGCACCACACAGAGCACTGGAGAGCGCGGCTGGCAAGCGCCACGGCCGGGCCATCGTGTTGCAACATTTCTGCTTCACGTCAGGGAGGGGGATGACAGTGCCTCACACATTCCACATGAACCGTACAAAATGTTTAGCCAAACCCTGGAAGAACATGTCCATAAAGCTGTCTCCATGCTCCCAGGGCCGTGACGTCTATCTCTTTTCTATCGCTTCCCTCCGCCTCCATTCTGAGAGCCCCGCTGGGTCCTATACTTCCTGAGCATCAACTCCATCTGGGCGGCTGAAACAGCAACACACTGGTCTCGGGTACCCAGATGCCAGACCTCAGATATGTTTCACCTACTCAAGGACAATGCCTGGGGTAATTCAGCATTGGCCAGATTTTAGGCAGTGGGAGTATATCCAGAGGAGCAAATGGACAGGATAATGAGAGAGAAGCTAACTTGATCATCATCTTCCTGCTCTACAGCCTCAGGAAGACAAGCTCAGGAGCCAGCCCTCCGCCATCTGCACCAACAGAACTGCAGCAGTCGTGGGAGGCACTAACAGTGCACTAATGAGCGAACATTTCCAAACTGCTTTGCTGGTCCTTGGTTGCACTACTGCGCATTTTCGTTCCTGTGGTAGAGCGGAAACCAACCTAAGGGACTGAACAGGCAGGCAGAGATGCACACAAAGAACTCCAACATCCTGCGGGCATCGCCACAAAGGGACCTCCGTTACTGGTTCAAAAGATGTTGGGAGCATTTTGCTCACAATGGGTGACCTTGAAAACTCCACTTGGAGTAGCCCCAGATGAGCAGATGCTTGGAGCTCCTGGATGCTGGACGGTGACATGGAAGCCTATCCCAGGGCCCCATGTCACCATCCAATGTCCTGTTACCTCATCCCTTTGCTCTGTGGGTTTTCACAAGGATTTAAGGTCCAGTATTGTGAGATGCTCACATTTCTGGCCTTACCATAGAAAATGGTTTTCAAACATTTCTCAGTCGAAGGCTCAGTGGTATAAGATCTGAATCTGGAATTGTCAGTGCTGGAAAGCCAACTGTCTTTGTTTACAATCTTCTCAAGGAATTCCCTGCTATTTGCACCCGCCTTGGATTCTGCATAGTCCTCCCTGGCCTCATGTTCCAGCATCTATTATATTAGGCACTGTGCCCTTCCTGAATTTCTTTTCATGGTGCTAGCAAGAATTAGATGGTCCTTTGCACCCTCAACAACAGTGATGCTTCCTTCCTTCTGCGTGACATCCATTGAGTAGTATCTTCTTTGAATGGTTTATTCTTACATTTTCCCACCTGTAACCTTGGGGATAATCTGAAACCAAACCTGGTACAGTTCAATATCAATGGGATAAACAGTCGAAATAAAAAGACTATTTAGTCTTCATAAGTTCAGACAATTCACTCTTGCTGTGTGAGTGGATTGTCCCAACTGTGAACTAGCCTCCTCCTTTTTTGCCTCCTTTCATAGACATAAAAGAAGAGTAAAATCCATCACAAACACCACTCTTCTTTCTTTGTTTTCACTTCCAAGCAAATCATGAGGCTCAGTAAGAGGCACTTGACGTAAAATACCTAGCTCATCCCCCACACTGCAACTTGGGAAAATTCTGAGCCAGAAATATAAATGCATAGCATGTCACCTTGTGCTGATCGTTACTTCCTACAGTCCCTCTCCAGAAGGGATACAGAGTAGGGGCTTGAATGACCACCCCTAACCTTCACTGGGGCAGATCTGGAGAAGATGGCTCCACCATGTTCCCTGGAATGCTGCAAAGTTCTAAAAGATCACATATACCCATATTCAAAAGTGTGTAAAACCACATTATTCTTAAAGTTAGCCACCATTTTCTCAGTCACCTATACAGTTCTCCTGATAAAACAGAAAACTTTGAAGGAACTGGGGTTCAGAAAGTGTCAGAAAAACCAAAAATAACTGACTGGGGGAAAAAATCCAATATATCAGCCTTAAATAACAAACTTACATATGAGAAGTATATTCTTAGCACTTCCCAGAAGCATTTTGGAAAAGCTCATTTGAAAAGATGAATAGAACTGACCTATTAAAAGTGCAGAGACAGCTGTCAGATCTCAAAGCAGGAACAAGGCTAAATTTTTCCATGTTAAGTCCTCAGCAATGATCTTAGACTAGGGATTAAAGATACACTGCACGTTAATCTGTGCTTTACTTTCCCAGACCCCCCGGATTATAATATCATGGCTTTACTAGAATCATCATCATATAGAAGAAAACTGGCTTCTTAATAAGGAACTTAGCGAAGAAAAGCAAATCTAAAGGTAAAAGTAACCCTGGTCGAGAGTATTCAGTATTGAGTGCCCTTTAATAGCAGTGGATTATAAATAGAATCCAAATATTTAGGATTTATCTTGTTTCTCTTATATGATTGACTGATTTAAAAAAAAAATCCCTGTAATTTCAACACTTGTTTTGTTCTTAAATATAGAAGGAGAATGAACGGAAGGAAAAGGGAGAAAACAAAAGAAGAGATGAGAAAGAAAGATGGCTAAGCCTGTTACTAAGTTTAATAATGACTCAGCCCTGAAGCATCCACTCCTCAGCTGGGTTAAGAAAGCCGCAGAGCCCAAAAGATGAATGGGCACCGCACGAAAACAAGCCAGTCACAGATGACTTTTCTCAATATGTTGACATCTGATTAATGCCTAAACTAAGTAATGAGAAAAGGCTGATCTCGTAACAAAATGAGGTTGGACGTCACAGGGCTCTGTAGCCTGAAGGAACGAATCGCCATACAAATTGAATCCCATCATCTTTTTTGCTAACTTTTATCTTTTAGTGCCTTTTATGCATTTAGAAACTGAAACAGTTTGTACTAAAATGCTGTTTAATCATTTGTTAAAAAAAAAAAAAGGAAATTCTCACAAGGCACAATGCCTTCTCCTGCCCTTGGGGAAGCATGCCTTTAATTGGAACCAAAAGCTTAGCCTTGTTTGTATGTTGAAAATGAATGTATTTCACTGAATTTCACTCTATTTTTATTATAATTTTAAGGGGAGTGGATATTCAAGAATCCTTGGCAGAAGATCTTTGTTTTAAAATGTTGTTCCAAGGTCCAAAACTCAGTTTTCTTGCCCTTCACCATTTGTTTCTCTATCTCGTGGCGTTGACAAGTTCACAACATGAAACAGCCAATTCTTATTCCTTTCTGGAAGCTCCTTATCTTTCCTGGGAAGAGGGATCTTTTTGAAATCTCTACATTTCTTCTAAGACTGTGGAGATGGAATGAATGAAGAGAAAAGAATCTGACTCATCTTGGTTTTCATTTGTTCCATACTCTTGATCAGAATATTTTAAATGCCCACTTTTCCAAAAGAGTTGGTCAACACCTGGTCTATTTCATAGTCATTTTACAGGTGAATATGTGAACATGAAACTCAACCAAAAGGTTGACAAGTGCGAATAATGTAAGCCACAGACAAACACATGATGCTCAAAGATGTCACTCCTTTAACAGTCTCAGAACAAGGATGTCACAGCTAAGCCACTGTCTCTCTCTAATTCCCAACCACATAACATGAGGAGTATTTCATAGTCCTGCCATGGTACAATATCCTTGTGGCCTTTGTGTAAAAGTTCCTGGTAAAGATCTCCCATCTTTGGTCTTCACTTTTCTCCCAGTTCTTCCATGAGTCAGGTCACAGGGAAAATCAAGATCCAAGCTGAGAGCCAACCAAGAACCTAAAATCAGCTTCCCCAACCTGCCGTGTTTGTGAACATCAAGCAAATTAAAAGCTTTCTTCAGTCCTTTTAGATGTACATTTCATTAAAACTGAGTTTCTTCTACTGTCAAGAGTTGAAATATTTACATAATTGGCTATTTTTCTAGAACAGTCACCACACATGTACTTTTAAATAACTGTCAGAAAACACTCCTGTGCTCTTAATATTGGTTTGACATTTACAATTCAGGCTTCTAATGTGCAGAATGGCTTGCATGCTAGATTGATGCATTGCCTTTTCTAGATGAATGTCCATCGTGGTATCTGAAAATTGCAACAGATCAAGCTACTGCATTCTGAGCATCAGTCCTCAATGGTGCTTTTAAGGTACTTGAAAGATAGTAGCACCCCCCCATAACACAATTATTAATTTAATAATCTTTGACATAAAACAGGACATTTCAGCTCCCTCTTCCTAAATGTCAACCACCACCCAGGGAAAAGGCCAGAAAAGTAACATTTTCCTTTTAGGTTTGGATCGGAACTTATCCCATCAGCAGATTTTTTTAAAATAATAGATTCCTCTTTATTATTAGTTTTATATAAGTATTTGAGTATAATTTCGAATATTAAAAACCTCAGTTAAGCAAACACAAAACCACAAAGCACTGGCAAGAAGTCACTTTAAAATCATTATGACACCAGAGCACAAAATATCCACTTACTGACTAACCTTCCCTTCCTGCTTATAGTATGCCACGGGGCAAATTGGAAACGTTTCATTTAAAATTATGACATCTACCCTCCTGTCAAAATTGTCTTTACTGGAACTTTATTTTCATCTCCATTAGTTAAAAAGCAAAGGAATTTGGCCAATAATGCAAAATATTTCAAGAAATGCAACCAACTGCTTAAAAAACATATATCCGCCATCACCAGTAGTGCTTATAATAACACAGTGGAAGATTCGGATGACATTTGGCTGTTTCCAGAGGCCCAATGTGATGTGAAGACATTGGGCTCAGTTGTGCAGCTATTTTAGGTTTGGTTGCCCGGCTTGAATGACTGAGATAATTGTCCCAATTATTCTCTGCACTTTGTATGTGCAGATCCAGACTAAAATTTGACCAGGAGCAGAGCATTCAATGGGAAGACAGGAAACCCGGACTCTGTGTTAAGTGGGTCAATAATTGAGCCTGTAATGTTGACCATGTTGTATCCACTGTGTGTCTCAGTTTATCCACCTTACAAATAGAGAAAGGAATAGAATCCCCATTTTTTTAAAAGCCAGTCAAGATGCTTGAACTTAAAAACCTTATGTGAGAGAAACTGTCACGTAAAAACAAAGTAATATGTTAGGCCAGCTTTCTCAGGAAAGGGAGCCCACAGCAGGATGAAGTCCTGAGGCTTTCTTTGGGAGGTACAATCCCTGGCAATGAAAGTGGAAGAAAAGAGAAGTGAGGAGGATGAGAAGCCATGCAGAGAGATGCATTAACATGTTGGCCGTGGCTCCACGGTGGCCCTCAACGAGTCCACGGAGGGAGGAAGGAGAAAAAATGTATCTCCCCAGTTCCTATCCATCTCCTGTTCACATTGGTCAGAGAGCACACATAGGGAGGTAACCCCTACACTGTTGTACCATGTGGCACCTGTGACCCAGCCACGCCCTGCAGGGTGGCATTCCATCAGAGCAGGGGCATGTGGGAGAGCCCGGAGACTGTAGCACCGTATTGGCCCTCAGAGAATGAAAGCCGCAGCAGGGCTGTGGAGTAAGCAGCCGAGAGCCAGAGACACCGCTGAGGGAGACTGAGGAAACTCATGAGATGTGTCCAATACAAATGCATAAACGCATCGACCCAAGTGAGAGCCCGGCTGTAACCACAGATGTGCTCTATCAGTAAGTGACCAAGAGTTACCGGAGTGCCGATCAACTCTCCAAAGTGCATTGGCCAAAATTAAGAAAGACTATCAACATTCAACAGCCAACTTAGAATATGTTCTCTAAATAAACTATTTAAATGGAAGGAACCACACGCTAAAAGCAGAGACCATTTTAACCCTTTCCAAAAGCCACCGCATCACCAATGGGAGATAGCATGGGGGTGAGGGCACTGCACTGGGAATCAGGCCCAGCTCTTCCAAAAACCAGCACTTCACTCCAGTCCATGTGTATGAGTCTAGTCACGGTCCCAGGAAGCAGAGGGCAGGGCACTGTCTCTCTATTAGGAGCTCAAATTCTAGTCGGGGTATACAATGGCTATTAACTTTTTGCAGGCCCAGCTTCCACCTTCCTCCTCCTAACCATGATACCCCGAATATCATGTGCACACCCACCTTCCTCCAGTCTCAGTTTAGGGAGTTTAGGGAGCGTTGACCCCACACCCAGCTCCACAGGCCCAGGCCCAGCCAGTCAGAGCCACACGACTTGTTCAGGAGGGGTTAGAGCCAATGTGAGCCAGCTCAGCAGAGAGAAGGGCCTCTGTTTTCCTCTGGATCTGGACCCACAGCAGTCGATTTCTAGGACGCTGGCAGCCATTTGTCCTCACTGGGCAAAGCCGGCCTGAGTAATGGAGCCAGCAGAGGGAAGGCAGGACTGAGAAACAGAGAGAGACTGGATCCCAAGAGCATCATCAGAGCCTCTGGATCCAGCTGACCAGAGGTTACTGAGCCAATAAAGTCTCTCTTTTGTTTAAAGTAATTCGAGTTGAGTTTCCTGCCTGAAGCGATATCGGGAAACAGACAGATATGTAAGTCATCGCAACGCCATGTGATCAACCTTAAGGTGAAGTGAAAACCTCAGTGCCTGGGAAGCTCTGGGCAAACAGCATTGCTTCTTTGGGTCTTTACTGGTAAAATGACTGCGTCTGCATAGATAACCTATAAAGTGCCCCCAGCCTGACCCCATCCAACATCCCTATGATTCAGGGACGTGCTGGCTCCCAAGGGCCTCTCTTCTGGTGTCCACAGCGGCTACACGGGGCATAAATGTGCTCACAGCCATCTATTTACTAGTAAAGCAGTGAACCGTTCTCTGCCGCCTTAAGATTCCATCAGACTATTAACATGGTGGGTCACCGTTTGGAAATGCAAACCCACAGCAGATTAGGGGAAGAGGAGGTGAGCCTGCCAATCGATACTCACACCACCTGAGACACTTCCAAAACTGACCTCACGACATTCCTGGGTCCTGAAGTAAATCTTTAGACTTCAGGCTTCAGAAAATGAATCACATATGTGTCTTCCTCTCTGATGTTTTGCACGTTGATCTGGGTGAAGCACCATAGCCCTTCTATATAAATACAAAAAGCATTTGAATACATGCTATGTGTGGTATCATAGGAGGGGTAGTAAGAATCAGAGAACGTTCCAGGCGTTGTCGTGATTCTAGCAGTGGACCTCGGTCTGGGGTTCCTTTCCCATAGTGCCTACAACTAGGTCATTATAAACAGGCACAGAGTGAATCCAGAAAATGTCTTAGTCTTCTTCCCTCAACATGCAACTCCTTCAGCCAGGGGTGGGGGGCCTCCACACACTGGGCGCCATCTGGACAAAAGGGGCTGCTTCTCCCCCTCTCTCTGCAGGCTCGTTGTCCATTTCAGATGCTGGAAATAAAAGCACGTCCCCCATTGCTGATGCTCCTGCCACGACTGGTGTCTCAACAGCGAGGACTGGCTTTTAGCCATCCACATACTCCATCTTTGCAGTACAACATCACTCTGGTTATTAGACGGTGACAATATTAGCCAGGTAACTACAATCAGAACTGAGCAAGAGCATTCCTTACTGCATTCCCAACATTGCCCCACCCAACATGGCTTGCCACCCTGAAGAAAAACCATGCAATTATTTATACTACAGCTTGGGGGTATGTGTGGGGAGCTGGTGCCTTGGGGCTGGAGAGGGGAAGTACCTATTAGAAGCCAGATGCTATGTTAGGTGCTCTACATGCATTATCTCGTTTTGTTTTCATGGCCATACTACCATGTGAAAACTCTATTATCTCTATTTTACAAGGAAACTGAAGTTCAGAGACATTAGGTTACTTTCCCAAGATCACACAGCCAACAAGCACTGGGACCTGACTTCAAACCTGGAGGTTATATTCTTACCCATTATGTTCAACGACTTCCCCCAGCTTTTGCTCTTTTCTCAGATATGATAAAATTCAATCCTACAGCCCACTCAGACTTTTTTTTTTTGCTAGACAGATTTTCTCCCACAACCCCATTCCTGACTCATCCTACTCCTAACTCAAAGATAGGAAAGTCATTGGGTAACACAATGTGTTTGTAACTAAATTAACAATGATATTCCCAGAGAGTGGCTGGCAAAATACAAAACTCCTGTGTCTGTATCATTTAGCAGATATTACATACATGAACTCAAGCTCTGAGAACAGTGTATGAGTGTGTATTGGGGTAGATTCAATACATAGGATCCTCTCAAAAAAGATTTTGAGAGAACATTTATCCATCCCACAAATGTTTATTGCATATTTCCAATGTGACACGGAAAGAATAGTAAATGGTTGGTTAATCCTTGCATTTTGGGGCACATAAGCAAGTAACTCCAAATAAAGGGAAGAATAAACAAATTCTATAAAAATGTAATAAGGAGGAACAAATTTGACTCCATATTGGATCTGTTGCTGTTACTTTAACCTTTGAATTCTATTTGTTTTGCTACAAGTTAATCACTAAAGGATGTTACCTATAAGCCTAAAGTGTACATAATGGCCCATCCCTGGGAATCCTGCCTCCCACGTACTGAGCGTGAAGCTAAAACGCCTTTGCTTAGCTCGCAGGGCCCAGGCCCACCCGTGACTGGATGCAGGAGGGGAGAAATTAACACATCCCCACCAGAATCTGACCGGAACCAGGACTCTACCCCCTCTCCTTTTAGTATCCATAAAAGAAGCCTGAATTCTAACTTAGGGAGGCTAGCCCTTTGGGACATAGTCCACCAACTTCTCAGTCTGCTGGCTTTCTGAGTAAAGCCACTATTCTTCACCCCAGCAACTCATCTCTTGATTTACTGGCCTGTCGTGCAGTGAGCAGTATGAGCTTGGACTCAGTAATGAAAGTACTATCAGCCAAGCCCTCTGACTGCAATGTGGAGGGACTGGAAGCACCAGAGTCTTGAAAGAAGCAGCATTTTAATTAAGGCTTGAAGACTGAGAAGAAAGTGGACAAGTGTAGGGGAAGAAGAAATTCCAGGGAACAGTGAATGGAAAGAAAACACAGTGTCAAGGTGAAGGTAGGTGTTCATCAAAGGAGACAGTCCAATGTGATTGGTAAGTAACAGCTTACAGAAAAATCTTAGGAGGAGCTGGAAAGGTGGAAGGGGCCAAACAACAGAAGACCTTAGAGAGGCCATCTGGTGTTTTTTCTGTCCACCGCCCATATTGCCTTTGGACAGCTGCTTCCCCTGCACCATGTGTGGTCCCAGGGGGGCTGTCATCACTATGTCCCAGTGCCCACATTCATGGTGGTGAGCACATGGCTTGGGAAGAGCTGATCAGGGTTGGCAGTAAAGACTGGCCCAGGAGCGAACACAAGATCCAACCAGGGTCAGTCAAGACCTCCCTGGATGCATGAAAAAGTATCAGAAGAAACAAATGCCTCTCTTTTCCAGTTTTGGATCTGGGCAGTCATTCTTCCCCATTATCTGGAAAGAGCATGTCTGTAAAATGAAGCCATGATAATGACAGACCCAGGGCAAGGGGGTGACGAGAGACAGACAGACAGAGAGACAGAGCCCTCGAGGGATTGATTTCCCCTGGATCCAGCTATGTCTGACGCTAGTTCTGTCTCCAGACTTCTTGGCTACGTCAGTCATTAACTTCTCTTTCCACTTGAGCTAGTTTGAGCTAAGAGTCCTGCCTAGTACCGCCGAGTGTCATGCTAAGCAGTTTGGTCTTATCGATACAGAGAAACCACTGAACGACTTTTGCTTTTACCTGCTTAGAGAGCAGGGACTTACACTGCAGACAGAGAGACAACAGAGAGGTGGAACAGCCTTCCAGGGGTCAGTCCACAGAGCCTGCTAATTCCCGATGCCAGTGGAAGACCTTTAACTGGTAATCTAGCCGTAACAGAATGAACTGTGCTCCCCAAAGACCTACGCTACACGGCGACATGAGTTTGAGCTGCACATTATTGCCCATACTGTGAGCAAACCTGGATAGCTGATCTCTCACCCTGCAGGGTAACAGTATCTCAAGAGGAGCAGGTGACTTGTAAGGTCAAGGAACAGGGCCCGACACAGCGTTACTGCAGCAAATGTCAAGCATCTGGTTACCTCCCCATCTGAAACCCAAGACATTTGAAGGAAAAGAGGTGCTGAAATGTCTGCAATTGGCAGTGACATCCGAGAACGTGGTGACCACCGCCCACCCTCCGGACAAGGGCAGGGAGCAGGCCTTTTGCTGCAAATAGCTTGGAACCTTCTGCTCACCTCTGGCCCGGACTTCTGTCATGGAGAAAGAGGAAAACCACTTTGTTCTGGGGCCCAGGCCTGGTGCACTGAGTTATTTGTCACCGATAAGTGACATTTGGCAGGTCCATGTCACAAGATGAGCCCTCACCAGATAGGAGCCTCTTGGCGCTGGGAGTAACTTCAAGTGGGCACTTGTCCCTCTAGGGCTTCCGGATAAGAGAACACAGGTGCCCAGCGACGTGCCTCCTGTGAACCGGAGGCGTCTGCCTGTGGGGCAACTTCTTACCGTCAGTTAATGGAGCAACAAGGGAACCGAGGCGGTGGCGTTGCCAAGTCAAAACAAGAAGCTGCCCGGGCTCCTGGGCTTCGTGCACTGGCCCCTCAGCCCCCACCAGCGCCTCCTCGCGCTGCCTGGGGAGAAGCAGGGGGCCGCGGGTCCCCCCGCAGCACAGGGGTGCTTGGAGACACAGGTCTGCGAAGGAGGCTGGGGCGGGAGGAGGGCCGGGCAGCCCTCGGGCCCCGCGGGGCTGGGGCTCGGAGGACCGGAAGCCGACTCTTGCTGCAACAGCTCCACTGTCTCTGACTAGTTCTCAACACTCATTCATTTTTCACATTTTAACAGCATTGAAGTAAGGATGCGTCTTATAATCAATGATGTGTCATAACTTTAAAACTGGTGGCACTTTTCCTCTTTTTGATTTTTGAAATAATGGTGTATTTTACAATTGATGGTGTTTTAGTTTCCACAAAATGCTATACACCAGGGCCACCTGCTCACTATGTTAAACTAAGACTCCCCACCTGTTCCCCAGAGACGTTTTACAGCCCAGAGGCTCCACGGCAGCAGTGGGAGCAGGAGTCCCCAAGCCCAGAAGAGGTCCCAGTACAACAAGAGAGAGAAGTGGTCCCCCCCACTCAGTTTCCTCCGAAGTTACAACGTGCAAAGAAGGTCTAACCTACGCACTATACACATTTGGAAAATGGCACCTTGCGGCCGCCTGGAAGTCACCCGCTCCACTGGCTGTTTCTCATTTTGATGCCTGAGCTGAGGGCAGACGGTGGCAAAGGGGATAAAGTGCTGGAGATGGTAAGATGATGGCCACAGCGCTGAGAACTAACTTAGATAGAACTTTACCGTTTTCAGAACGTTGTCCTGAATGGCACATGATCTCAGGCCTCGCTGGTGTCACTGTCTCCCTCTTCATAGATGTGGACGTTGAAGCACAAGCCGCTGGCGGCCTTTCCCAAGGCTGCAGAGCCAATGGTAGTGAAGTGACTAGATTCCTGAGAAATATGACCTTTCCTTATGACACTTCAACTATTTCAAAAGGGGCAAGGGAAGATTTAGCCCTAGGAAGACCTTTCCTCAATTCTCTCAAGCTCAGAAAGTCAAAACAAGACAGAGAGACAGAGCCCTCGAGGCATTGATTTGAATAATGATCATGATAGATCTACTTTTTACCAACGGGCTGTCAGCGGACATGCAAGTAGAAATGTCTGGCAGCAGTTGACCTAGGGGTCTAAGCCCCAGGAGAAAGGTGTAAACTAGACAGACGGGTGGATGGACAGATAGATGGATGTCGATTTTAAAGTTTTCCACATTGATTGATAAATTTCAACAGCTTGTTTGACGGATGGATAGATAGATAGATAGATAGATAGGCAGGCAGGCAGGCAGATGGACAGGCAGATAGATATGTTTGACATCTGTGTTTCTTATTCTCTCTTCTCTTGCTCTAGTCATTCTAGTCCTCCCTCTTCACTTTATCTCATTGAGATAAGTTCTGACCCTGAGTTTTTCCAACAATGGCAACGTGCCTCTCTAGCAACTAAGAAGACTTCGATGTCGCCTTGCTCCCGATACGCAAGAGCACTGACGGCAGAAGCGCCTGCCGAAACTGTGATCTGCCCCATTCATTCATTTACTCATCCTCTGGGCCAGTGTTCACTGAGTACTTCCCATGTGCTGGCACAACGCTCAGTGCTGGAGATCCGCAGTGAGCAGGACCTTCTCCATTTCACGTAACACGTGTTTGCCCAACACATTCGACGTATAAAGCTCTGTGCAAAGGCTGTGAGAGTCGTGGTTCCTCACTTCAAAGGATCACAGCCTCACAAGAAAGAAAACAAACCCCTACTGGCAATATCAATATACATGAAGTCATCACCTTGCAGGGAGTACGTCCACGACTCCAGTCTCAAATAAAGTGCTCCACTCCACACACCCGGGGGGGACCGAGGTCTGGGGAGGAAATGAAACCTTTATAACGGTCCCGAGCATGTGGGATTAACGAGTGCTCTTGTAAAAGTAAACGCCAGCTGCGGCACTGCCTACTGGCCGGCAGCCTCCTTGAAGGCATGTATGTTTATTTATTTATTTGTTTATTTATTTGCAAGATTTATCACCTTTGCAGGCTATGCCACTTGGCCTCGGGGTCAAATAAATCTCTTTTAAAACTCTACCATCATTCTTCAGTATTGTGTGCCCCTGCATGCCCCGACCTTTCTAAAGGCTTTACAAGAACAGAATTAAATCTATTTTACAAATAAACACACTGGGAACAATAGAGTTTAAATGCACCACAGAAGGAAAAGATAAATTCCAGGAAAAACCTAGGGGTGGGATTAAAGTGGTCTGCAGTCCTTTTTAGAATCCTCAGAATTCCTCAAAAACCAACAAACTAAAAGGTCGGGGGTGGAATTCTGCCTCTTCTTCCTGGCACCTGTCCCTGTGCAGAAGGTATTTGCTCCATGAGGATTTGTCATAAGGCGCAGACAGACAGCCAAGGATCGTAACAGAGTGCGTAATGAGATGGACTAGAAATACATTTTTAAGAAATCTGGCCATGTCATTTGGAAATTCAGCCCAGGCAGATTCTCACATCTCCCAAGGCCTAAGGCCATCCCTGGGAGACAGTTCAACATGTAGAAAGGCAAGCTGAGCCTTTAGACCTCAGATGTAGGATATTATTCTACTAACATAACTAATATTTGTTCAATTATCCTCTCATTCATTTGTCACACATTTATCCAGCACTATGTACTCAGGACTGGACTCGCTGCAAGAGACTACAAAAAATAAGGCAGGGGCCCCGGTTTTAAGGAGTATTCCTGTAAATTAAAAATTACAGGATACTAAAGCCTGCAAAAGCTGCTGTCACAGCCTGAGGAAGGTGTTCTGTTTTAGCAAATGATTGTTTCATTGTCACATAACCTCAATCTAACATTTCCTCGTTTTTTTTTTCCCTGTTGCCATCTGGAAATGGCAAGATTTATTTATCCTCCTATAAAACAACCTGCTTGTTCTATTATCTCGTCCAAAGGTGTTGACTGATTTTGGCTAAATTGGTTTACTTAGAAAGACATTGTGATAGTTGATGTTTAAGGCATGCGTGTTTTTTGTGCTAGTTATTACTTCAAACCGTGATTTTGGGTTAACCAACAGACTCCTAGATTAGATAAGAGACTTTTTACTCTACAATTTCTACCTCTACAACAACTAATAAAGACCAGAAAACATGCTTTAAATATCTATGATTCTCTACCTGCTCCCCCCACCATAAAATAGAAACAGCAAGAGTTCAATAAATGTGTGATAGTTTAGATAACGAGTTGCAAGATCCTGTCCTCTCAGAACCTACATCCCCCTCCCAAAACTATTAAAACGTGGCGAGATTTCTACGTAATTGACATTGTGAGGGTAAATTCATCATCCACTTACATTGTACCTTTAAAAAAAAGTTTTGACAAGCGCTGTGTGTCCTTGGACAAGCCAGTTTGCCTCTCTGAAGGGCCACTTCCTCATCTGCACTGACCTCACAGGATGGTTTTCAGGCTCCTAGTAGAGAATGTATCCCCAGTGCCTCATAGACAGTCAAGGAGGAATCCAGCAAGGCTGATACAAATTTTAAATAGAGTAGAAACAAACTTTCTACTCACTGTTATTGTTTTCCTATTTTTTCAAAACCAAAAATACAGTATTACACTTGCATTGTTTGTTTAGTAAACAGCAGGTACTATTCAGCTGTATTTTGTGCTAAGAGTTGGAGGACTTGCCTAGAGACCCAACAACCAATTATATTGTTTACAATCTGTGGTCCAAACAACTGACTTAAAAATGAATTTTTAGAACATGATCCGTTTACAAGTAAAGGTTGTGTAGCAAACTGTGAAGCTGACAAATGAAAAAGCTGAAGAGACTAACTCCAGTTCCAAAACAGCACATTCTGCCAGAATCAAAAACCACATGCCCCATGGGCACACCCGATCGTTGCAGAGATTTTAACAATTTAGCAGGTTTAGGAATAACAAACTGCAAATATTTTCTGTCTGTTCCTCGCACAGAATCCTGTTAAACAGAACAGTAAATTCCCCACGTGTGGGGGGCGGGATCATCATGCAGCCACCGACGGCAGATCCAGTGTCATCCCCAAGACGTGACAGTTCAGCTATGGAATGAGCTTTCTCCAAAAGTGCTTGAAGTCCTCTGTCCAGGGAAAAAGCTAGACAAGAATTACTGAACCCTGTAAAGCTCACAGAAATCCTAATGTAATGGAACCATCTTGTCTCCCCAGAATGAATAGTCCTGGTCACTGCCTGCCTCATGGGAGCTTCCAGCCTCATACCTCACCCATCCACCCCACAAACCCTTGACACCCCCCCGCCCCTGCCAAACACCCACCAATCCCCAGATACACTATAGCCAGGCAAGACCTGTTTGGGGACATGCTGTTCCTGAGTCTGGCATGGCCCCTCCACTCCCCTGCCCATGCGGCCTCCTATTTATCTGTCCCGCTCAAGGTCACCTCCTCTGTGAAGCCTTCCCCATAGCTTCCCAAAACAACTGCGGCTTCCTCAGCCCATCGGCCGTGTCCGAGCCCTGACCGCGTGTGTGAGGATTCTCTTCTACTTGCATGACCACAGACCAAGAAGTGAGGGGTGGGAATCTGGCCCCGATCACCCCCAGAGCTACAGCACCCCCACACGGTGCCTCGCACAGGGCAGGCCCTCAGGAACAACAGCAAAGCCTGAGTCAGTGTCCCGGGCACACGTCTACATGCCTTACCGTAGGTCAACGAAGTTAATACTTGCAATTGCCCTAGGACTATGACAGCTACTTTCATTAACCCCACTTTACAGGTGAGGAAACTGAGGCTCAGAGAGGTTAAGCAGCTTACTCAAGGTTACACACCTAGAACAATGGCAGAGCTGAGATCTGAACCCAAGAGAACAGACCGAGGTCTATGCTCTTATTCCCGAGGCCATCCTCACTCCCCACGGTTTCCCACAGGGGAGAAAAGCAAAGGTGCAGAAGCTGGACGAGGACTGTGTTCCTGCAGGAGGAAGACTGGAGCCAGGGGCAGCCCACGCATTTCCTCCAGTGAAAGTCCATCTTCACAATTGCTTCAAGCAGAAGGGATTGGAAAATTCTCATTTTGTGGCTAATTGAATTAGCGCCTCCAACTCAAATGTAATGAAATTCAAAGCCATTTTATTAGTCCTCTTGGGATGCTTTTTAAAAATTGTTTTCTCTGCTGTATTAGATTATCTGCACCAAGCCGGCCCTATATAAAATAAGGTCAGGCCCTTCCAGGGTGTCTCTTTGTCGCTCCTCCCTACCCCAGGGCACATGAAGGTCACTTTGTTCAGCCTTCAGTTTCCCTTCCAAACATGCCTGGATGAGGTCAGAGCACCTTTTAAACACCAGATTCACACTGACCCTCCACCTACCCCAAGCTCTCAGTGGCTTGCACCGTGTGTTTCTGGACGTGCCATGAAACCAGTACTTAACACATCTCAGGGTGAAAGAGGAAACTGCCTTTGTCCATGACCAGTGCCCCCCGCTGCATACACACATCCTTTCAAAATGTGGCTGTGCTCTAAAGGTTCTTCTGAGGACTGCATGGTACGCGCTTTATTAAGCATGTGACTTGGAATAAACTCAAAGCTTCTTTCCCTTCCAAGGACTTGCTACAAATCCTCGGGCTGGAAGGGACCATGAAGGAGGGGCTTTTTGTGATTGCAGATTGGTCTTTCCAAGATAAGATTCCTGAAGGCAGTCACCGCGTGCCGAGGGCTTGCTGTAACGCGCCTGGACGCTGAACGTGACTCCCTGTGTCTGGCATTAGAGACACGTGGGCTCCCGAACCAGGCAGCGTGGGCTTAAACTTCACTCCATCACTACTAGCTGTGTGAAACTGTCTAAGTAACTTCTCTACCTCAGTTTTCTCTTCTAGAAAATGGGGTGAATAACGATATCTAACACATCTGGTTGCTGTAACATAGGTAAAGTTTACAAACTGATGCCTGGCACCTGAGAAACCCTACCGAAGGGTCTGCAATTTGTATTTCTCATCAGTGTTGATTTCTCCTCTCTCCCAATGCCCTGCTTAAAAGAGTGAACCCAGCCTCTGACATTCACTCTGATTCACCCAAATTAATGTTCCTCAACTTTTTTATTTTCATGAACCAAGTTCATGAAATAAGTTTTAATCACCACCAATACATGCACAAATATGTATAAAACTTAAATAAAAGTTTCATGAAACATCATTTACCTTTATCATATGCAACAGGCTTTGGGATTCTCTATTCACTACTGTTCTATTTTGTTTCTTTCCCTTGTGGTTTTCAAAACAGCCGCAATCCCCTAAATTACTTTCATCATTTACTAATAAGTTGCTGCAGATGGTATGAAGAAAATATACTGATCTAAGGTAACCATTGTTTATAAAATTCTAACACCACCCCTACAAGGTAGGTACTATTATGAAATTCATGATAGATAAGAAAACAGACACAGAGAGGCCACGCATCTTACCAAAGGTCACACAGCTTTCCAGCTGCTCACACAGGAACCCATGATGATTACTCCTGATTGAGAAGAAGACACTGGCCTACATTAGCCCAGCTGAAGTGGAAATAGATAAGGACATGTGGACGTTGACATCCATGCTACAAACATGAGTGGAGTAGGTCTGGGGAAAGCTGCCACTGTCAATGGCAGAAGAGAGACTGAAAGAGCTTGTTCTTTGACAAGATGGCTCAACCCTGAAGCTACTCCCCTCTCAAGTGCCTCTTTCACAAGCTAGCAAATTCCTTATTTTGGCCAGTTTGGGTTGGGTTTTCTGTTACTTGCAGACAATAGTACCTGCATGTCCTACCTGATACATTGCCTGTTTGTACCCCAATAACAACTATGTGAGGGAAGCAATAATCATCACCATTTGCAGGAAAAGAAGCTCAGAAAATTCACCAGAGGAACCTAGCTAGTAAAAGTGGAGCCAAGATTCATACCAAGGACTCTCTGACTTCAAGACACTATACCAAACAGAGCATGGTAGATGATGTGCCAAGTTATAAAGGACAAAATAAGGGGGTTGATACATGCTGTCCTTCTCCAAAGAAAAGCCATCATCATCACCTGCACCCCTTCGCCCCCCAAGCACCCTGTCCACACCGTCTCAGGTGCTCTCACCCCCTTTCCATTTTATCTTAGTTATTGATGATGGTCACCACGGGTTATTTAGGCTCATCCTTTAGCTTCTCCACTAGACTCTAAGCTTTTAGAGGACAGGGGCCACGTGACAGCGCTATGGCTCTGTAAAGCAACAAGAAGTACACAAGGAATTGACTGTCCTTGAATCACTTTTTGCCCCATTTAGAAGTAACAGCGAGTGGGGAGGAGATGCTGCCATTTAGCAGCAAGTTGTACAGAAACATCGCCCAGCGTGGCTCTGTCTCAGGTGTGTGCTCTGTGCCGGTGGTACTTTGTCTCTATCAGGCAGAAAGGCAGGAGCAAGATGGGTGGGATCACCTTTAAAACAGATAAAATATTGGCACTGCCATTGATGCAGGGACCAGACCAGCTAAATCTGGCCCCTGTGGGTTTTTAGGTCTGATCTAATCCTCATTCTTAAAGCCAAATTCGCATCCACTTTGGACAGTGTCCTGGCTCTGAGTTCATTTTAAATCCCTGGACCGATGTCTCTGCCAATGTTTTATGTGTTTCCTGGTTAACTCTTGGAGCACCACTGCGTTCAAAAAGCAAACAGCTTTGACCATGGCCGTCACCACTTACAATTGTCCAGTGGCCTCCTTGTCAACCAGATTCAGTGTCAGCTCTTGGAATGAAATGGAGGCGCTCCACCATGCAACCCACGTTCTCCGTCTTGACTTCTATATTTCCTCCGTTCTAGTCGTAGTTGACCCAAACATGCCCAGCACTGACCTGCTCCCTGGTCCCTGTCCCAGTCACCTGTCCCATGCTGCTGCCTGCACTCTCATGCCTTTGCAGCCGCACATCCCTCCTGAAAAGCCCAGCTCCAAGCCCACCTCTCTGGGGAGGTCCTCACCTGTCCGTGTTAGATATACTCCCACCCCATTCTGAACCCTCTCAGCCTTCTGCTTACACCTCTCTTACAGCAGTTATTACAGTGATTTGGGGACCACCTTCTAGCAACCACTTAAAATGTTATATTCATTATTATTGTTGCTAAAGTTTGCTGAGGTCTCCAAATGTCGCATTGTGTGAAGGGCTTTATAGACATTAACTCATTTAATCCTCACTATATCCTGTGGAGGAAGTGAAAATGCAGATACCGCATTATTGTGAGGGTTGGGTAAGGAACACGTGAGAAGTGCTTACAACTGAGCTCGCCGTGAGCCTGGCACATGGTAAGTGCTTAATCCACATTTGTTGTCACCATATCATCACCATTATCATCTTCATCACCATTACCATCAAATTCATTTTACAGATGAGGAAATGGAGTCTTAAAGTAGTTTGCACGTAGTAAATAGTAAAACGTGAAGCTTGTGTACTGTATTAATCACTGCCCTACACAGCACTTTAAGTCCCTTTAGGGTTGACATTAGACAAACACATCTTTATCCCTGTTCAGAGTTTAGCAGGAAATCTTACCCAGGGGCAGCCTATAAGTATATGATGAAATGAATGGATTACATCTGAAACCATCAAGAATTTCATGATCTCGCAGGTGGTTTTCACTGGCAACCAATGAATAGTTTATTTTCCTGGATGAAACATTATTCACATAGCTGGTATGAGCTTTTCTGAATATGGGCTTGCTTCCTAATCTTCAGTCCTTTCCTACAAAGCATTTTCCTTCAGCCATTAAAAACGCCCGTGTACAATGCAGATGTAAACAAATCCAACTATTTTCACAATTTTCAAGTGAGCCAAGCACGTTGCTAACGGCGCAAACGCAGTCATCCTGCCCGGGCTTACCCCAGCTGAGGCGAGAGGATGTTAACCGCGTTATCCATGCCCATGCTTCTCTGCCATCGCCCTGCTCTTTGTAGTCTCCGTCCAGGCTGCTCAGGTTTGTTTATGCTGCCATAAATTAAAGGACACACTTTTTACAAGTCCTGATTCCATTTCACTCAGGATGATGGAGTAAGGGAAAAGTGGTTTCCCATAACCCTCTCAAATGTCCGGGTGTGAAATTGCACCGCGGAGCGTGCTTCCCAGCCGGGCGCTGCGCCCCCGAGCGCGCGCGCGGCCCCCGGAAAGCGCCGCGCCGGAGCTCCAGGGGGATCGTTTTCACCGACGCATGAGCTGAAGCTGCTCACCGCAGGCGCTGGTGGGCGTCGCTGCCAACCGTGAAAATCGCTCACATATGTCTCCCGGTCTCTTCCACGGCTCGATGTGACCACAGTATTTCAATTTGTTTCACCGACACTTGCTAAGTGACCTATGACTCCATCCGAAGTCCCAGGTCGTCCCCCTGTGCAGAGCTCCCACACTGGGACCTCAAGTCAACGACAGTCGCTGAATCTTGAATATTCAGGGTCCCATCCATCCTGACTCGGCAGCTGCTGTGCTGAAACCAGGCCAGACACAGGGCTCTCGGCCCCGCGAGGCGAACTGCGGAGACTGGGCAGTCTGTCAGGGAGGAGAGGCCAAAGCTTAGGGCATGAGGATGGAAAAATAATAATAATAAAACCCACCCTGTTTACACAGCCATGTGTTTTGTTCAACATGATGATTCCAAAAGTCACAGACATACAACACACATGTCACTCCCACTGAATGAAAAGGGGAACGCTGCGCCTTTCCACGTCTCATGTCATTGCTGTCTCATCGTCTTCACAACAATCTGATGGCCCTGCTGTTATTTCCTCTCCTTTATAGATAAGAACACTGAGCCTCAGAAAGCTTGAGTTAGTGCCTAAGGTTCTTCAGCCAATTGAGGGCAAAGTCAGGACTCAAATGGCAGTGATGGGATAGGCCCAGGACCAATTTTCCCTGCAAGAGGAAGAGGGTGGTCTGGCAGTAGTCCTCAGCACTGGTCACCTGAGGGTCCCCTGGGGAGCTTTTCAAAATAACACTCCCCCGCACACCCCAGGCCAACTGCGTCAGAATGACTGGGGAAAGGGCTCAGCTGTGGGAGCTGTGTAAGTCAGCGTTCTCCAGAGAAACTGAACCAACAGGATGTGTATAGAGAGAGATTAATTTTAAGGAACTAGTTGACGTGATTGTGCAGGCCGGCAGGTGTAATAGTTGCAGTGTGGGCTGTCAGTGAAGACCCAGGAAGAGCCGGAGCTGCCTTTGAAGTTCAGAGGCCTTCTGCTGGCAATTTCTTCTTGCTTGCAAAGAGGTCCGTCCTTTGTGCTATTCAGACCTTCAACTGATTTGACAAGGCTCACCCACATTATGGAGGGCCATCTGCTTTACTCAAAGTTCACCAATTTACATGTTAAATTCATCTAGATAGGCCTTCACAGGAACATCCAGAGCAATGTTCAACCAAATATCTGGGCACCATGGCCCAGTCAAACTGACACATAAAATTAACCATCACAGGTTATTTTAAAGCCCCCACAGTCACTTCTACTGTGTAGCCAGGAATCTACCAATCCACATACTCACAACTGCCTCTAGCCTCTTCAGAACCAAAGATTGTCTAGCTAGTAACAGAGACTAGTGAGGTGCTTGTCTAAGCCAGGTACTGCTTCTTTCAGGGAAAGTAAGTTTCTCCAGGTACAGATGTAGGTGGAGCCAAAAGGTGCATTTATAGATTTTCTAGAAAGTAAGCAGAGCAACCGCATCATGCACAGACCACTTTGGCTGCCGGTTCCAAATGTTTTCCCGTGAATGGCTAATATTTATGCTATTTATTCTCTTCTCAAGCCCTCTTAAAGCAGAATTCTCTATCTTAGAGGGAAGGTTTAATTTTAAAACTTGGGAAAATCCAGAATGAAATGGTTCATTTGCACACGACCTATGGCTTGACATGAGATACTGGAGGCTTGTGTTAAGAGGCAATAAATCTCACCAAGGTGGCAGGAAAATTTGTAGCCAGAGCTGGGCAAAGCATTTTCTACAGCAAGTAATTCAGGGAAGCTGCTATTACTGGATGATAATATATTTGCCAAATTTAGAAGACCTTTCCCTCTGCTTGTTGGCTGAGAAAGTTTGAAAACACAAAGTGTTATGCAGTTGAGCCATCAAGAGGCTGTATGCCTGTCTGGTCTGGTTTAGTTTTAAGTATTGAAACTTTGGTATTTTTGTGGTGTGTTGATTTGAAAACTTTTAGATGTATTTTATTCATGTTTAATTAACAGACTCAGAATTAGATGAGTATTTGCCTATGTAGTTCAAGACTAGTAAAATCGTTTGTTAGGGGATGGAGCTTCGGGGCCAGGACCCCTGGGGAGTACAGGCGTGCCCCCTGGGAACCTGAGCCTTCCTTCGTGGTGCCCCACCCACCCCAGCTGGCCCCGGGAATGCCAGCGCTGCCACTGAGTCCAGGCTGAGGGATGATTGCTGCGTGGGCAGAGGTGGTCTCGGACCCCTCCCCTCCCTGCAGATTCCCTTCTCTTCCTCTGCCTCCTCCTGGCTGAGACATTTTTTTGGCTCACTTCAGCTTTTAACAAAGAGACTAGCTAATAAGAATTTATATCCTGGCCCCAACATCCCAAGAGGATATCTTTGAAGAGATACTTTTTTTCTGCGCTGAAATGATAGACCATAGGAATAATCCTAGTGGGTTAGGAGAAGGCATTTGAGAAGGAGATGGATTAAGAGGCTGCCATTAAGTCACACCATAGAAATGGCTCTCATGCCTTTTAGTGGTAACTTGAGGTAATTTTACCACGTGTTATGATTGAATTGTGTCCCCTACAAAAAAAGATGTATGAAGTCCTAACCTTCAGTATCTCAGAACGTGACTTTATTTGGAAACAAGGTATTTACAAATGTAACAGTTAAAATGAAGTCATCAGGGTGGACCCTAAGCCAATAAGAGTGTCTGAACGGGCAAGTTTGGACACAGGTACAGACCCACAGAGAAGGAGGTGGATGTGAAGACACAGGAAGATCACCTTGGAAAGACAAAGGAGTGCATGATGCATCTACAAGCCAAGGAAGGCCTAAAGCTACCAGAAGCCAAGAGAGGCACGGTCTTGTGTCTGAGTGCTGGCTGTCTGCTGGCTAGCCTAAGCTGGACTTGACTGAGAAAACTTGGCTTTCTTCACTTATCATTTCCCAGCGGGCAACTCAATCCTGTTCTTCTCAAGGCAACAGCAGAGTGCAAGAGCACAAGTGGGAATAAGAAAGTGCCTTTCCAAGCCTCTGTTTGCATCATGTCTACTGACATCCAATTATCCCAAACAAGTCATCTGGCTGGGCGCCTTGTAGGGCACAGCAAGCTTGCAGGACAAGGGCAGCTAATGCAATCAATCTGCCACAGCTCTGGTTCCAGTTTGGAACTCTCAGGAACTGAGGCAGCAAAGGACCCCTGGGAAAGCCCCTACCATTTGTTCTGGTCCACCCAGAAGTCTGCCTTATTCAAGCATAACTTATCCATCCATCCAAATTTTTATGGGGATTGACTTTAGTCAAAGAGCTTCAGAAGATACAGAAACAAGAAAGAATTGGATCCTACCCTAAGGCAGGCTGGGACACCATAAGCATAAACCAAAAAACTGTCAACATAATGGGGACCCTGAGAAAGGTCAAAGAAATGCTGGTAACTTGTTCCAGAGTTGAGACTGACAAATATCATGGTCTGCAGAAGGATCTAAGCCCATAGTGAATTTTTTGGAAACCTAAGGTGAAGTGAGGCAAGAAAAAAAAAAAAGGAAGAAGAAGAAGAAGAAAAAAAAGAATTTAAAAAAAAGAAATAAAAGAAAAAAGAACAATGTAGACATATCTATTTGTAAGATGAAGTTTGTTTTATTTCAAAACCATCGTTTGTTCTGAAAACATGTTCTTCCAACATTTTAAATTAACATATGGACTTTTATAAAATTAAAGGAAAATGGTTTTGTTTGCACATTTTAAAATATTCTTACTTTTATGTAAAACAAAGGTTGTCATTCCCAGATCTATCCTTCCCAACCCCTCAAGTAGTTTCTTGTTTCTTTTTCTTTCACCCCAACAGTCCTGGCACCAGAGTCGGAGAGAAAGGAGAACACCTGCAGCTGTGCCGTTCAGTGGAGAAGGAGTCCTCTGAGATGGGCCTTAAACGGTGGGCTGGATGCCAACCGATGGGAACAGCTGTGAAGTGGATGGAACCTGGAGAAGGGCGTGGAGGAAGACAAGGGCCTGCTGTCCACAGTCCAGAATAAGGTTTCCCTGGGCCCCCTCGGGCCCCCAGGGGTAGCTGCGGACAGGGCTTCTGTGAAGTAACAAGCATCACCTTGACGCCCAGCCTCTGGTCCTTCAGCAGGCCTGGTTTTGGTCTGGCTGCAGTTGGTTCCTGGAGACTCACTCCTCAGCCACACATTCTTAAGGGTTCTCACCTTTGCCTGAAATTTAACTGGTCATTTTCCCCTTCTATCTGCCACGGCCCTTCCCGGAAACCAGCCTTCCACACCTCTACTTCCCAACTGATTCTTCTCCTACAGGGAGAGTCAGGCTGATAGCAGGAGGCTCCAGCAAATTCTTTCTGTCCTCAACATC
Source organism: Vicugna pacos (assembly GCF_048564905.1). Lineage (NCBI taxonomy): Eukaryota > Metazoa > Chordata > Mammalia > Artiodactyla > Camelidae > Vicugna > Vicugna pacos. The sequence goes on along the minus strand of NC_132993.1, from coordinate 44,397,433 downwards.
CTCCCACAGCGTCCTTCTCAGCTGTTTCGTCACAGGCATCCAGGTAGATATCCTTGACACAAAGACAGCATTCTCATCTCAACTGAACCAGATAATATAAACTATTACTATAATTATTGTTAATTCAACAATCATTAATTCTAAGTCACAAGTAAAGAGCAGAGCTCTTTAAACTTAGGTTAGTCTAACTCGAAAGCTAGCGCACTCCTCCAACCTCCCAACACACCCAACATACACACACACACACACACACACACACACGTTATAATAACTTCCATGATGTTCTCAACACCATAAATACTATTGAAAAGTAAACCAGGCCCTACCCTACTTCCTAATCGACACCTAATGGCCCAGGTTGAAACATCGCGTAAGAATTATAGAGTTGGATGGTTTTCTTCTGAGCTTGAACCTTGAGGTTGGGTTTAGGTGATGTCATCTCTATCCACCTGGCATACTTTGTGGTAGTTTATTCTCTGGAGTATTGTGGCTCAGAGTTACCCTTAAGTGGCCACTGTGTGAAGTCTGTGGCATTTAATTCCATTGTCCCCATTCCACATATGCTGCCTGAAGGGCCAAACCTCAAGACCATACAGTTAATGAAATGATGATGTTAGCCAAAAACAACAGCTCCATCGCACACGTGCAACTGAGTGCTAATGTACTGTGAGATTTTGAACACAAATCCAGGATAAGGTTAACATAATATTCTTTTTTTTTTAAGTCATTAAAAGAATGCACTGTCAATGCAAAAACTTCCATTTGCATAACATCTTATACTTCTCAGTGTGCTTTCAGCTCATTTGATACAAAAAGCAATATTATTCCCATTGTATAGATTAAAAAAACTGGCTTGGGGGCATTAACTGCTCTATGCCATGCTTTTTTGGTTTTTTTTAAACGGTTTTATTTTGAAAATTATTATCCAATAAAATTGACCTTGTTTTTGAAATTTTTTTTGTAAAGTTCTCTCAATGTTAATATGTGTGTAGATCCATACCAAATAGCACGATAATCAGGACACTAGACAGTTACGTTACCCCAAAACCTTCCAGTGCTGTGCCTTTAATGTCACCCCCTCCCACTATCTTTAACTCCTCGTGCCAAGTTTTATGGCCTGTCAGTAATGGACATGAGACTAGAATTCAGGACAAGTATTGTTGTGGCCAAGTCTACTCAGATAAACACAGTTCAACTAGTTTTGTTGGCACGATTACACTAGCATTGTTTGTTAGAGTATCCTGATTTACCTACTAAATTATCTGGAACTCAAGATGTTTTCTAAAGGGAACAGCTGCCTACAGCAATCCCAGGCTGTGTAGGTAGGGTCACCCTGTTGACTTAACCAGCAGAGAGGCCTGAGCTGCAGAAATGGAAAAGAAAACATACTCATTCAAATATCTGGCTATTCCTTCAAGACCATAGGACCTCATGACCACAAGTGTTCTGAATCCCATCAGGTGGGCCCAGTGCCAAGGGAAGAGCCTGGTATCAGAACTGCAACTCTGTTGGCAGTGGCTACTCCAGAATTCTCTACAGAAGAGGCTGCATTAGCAGTGACTTCCATTTGGAAGGCAGGTACAGTTTTCTTTTCCTTGGATCATGCTACACATCAAAACAAAATTTTTTTTTTCTTAAAGTAGCTTTCAATTACCTTTGTATAAAATTGATAAAACTTAAATTGCACCTAACAGAGAACATTAGAAACTACACTGATGGTGGTGCTGATAATTGCAATATACAGCAGTGGTAGCAAGGTGACCGTCTCATCCTTGTATGCTCAGGACTCTCTCAGTTTTGAAACTGTAAGTCCCATGTCCTGGGTCTCCCCCCAAACCATCCCAAGCTAATTTTTACAGTTGGTCACTTTAAGTAATAGAATTGTTACTATTAAAGGAAATAGCTAGAAAGGATTCTGATGGGATTGTGGGGTACTTAAACCCCAGAGCCACCCTACTAATTGCCTGAAGTAGGTTACGCAGTGCCTAGGTGTTGGCATGCAATAAAACTTATCCTTAATATTGCCACTCATCCCCAATAGCCATGTTCCTTGTCCCCATCTGGACTTCTGGCGTCAGTATGCTCTGTTGACCAATCACCAGGCATCACCCCTAACCTACTGCAAGGCCTTGTTGGGTCTGGTCCTCTCTCAGCAACATCTGGTCCCCTTTGATTTACAAGGACTCTCAGGGCTGCCCTGGGCAGTCATTTCTACTCTGGGTTCTTGATTCTTCTCCAGGGCTCTCTGTAGGAGCAAGAGCCCCCTGCTCTCAGCTCTCCCTGACCATATCTGGACTCTCTGTTGTCCTCAAAAGAGCAAGGGGGACAATAAACACCACCCGTGTGAAGAAGAGGAAAGCCATGTGGGTGGGGAACTCTGAAGGAGCTGGGACTGGAGATGTCACCAAAGACCGGCAAGGATTTAGCAGAGAGCAAGCAAAAAGAAAGGTGTTTCAGAGGGGAAGACAAACGAACAGAGGGTAATAGTGAGGAAGGTCTGTGGCATGGGGACTGGGAGACAGATGTGCCTTAAGGTGAGGGTGAGAGAGGTGGGTACCAAACCTTTGGTGATGGAGAGGCAAAGCCTTATACCCTTTATTTGATAAACCCCAGCTTCTCACCTGGGAGCAGTGTTGCTCCCTTTCCCCCCAGGAACCACATTTACAAAGTCTGGACACATTTTTAATTGTCATGACTGAGAGTGGCAGCTAGTGGGTAGAGGTCAAGGATGCTGTTAAATGTCCTACGATGCCCAAGCCAGCTCCCCACTACAGAGAATTGTCCAGCCCCCATATCAAGAATGTCCAGGTTGAGAAAACTTGCAAGAGACAGTGGGGAGGCACTGGAGCAGGGACATGACAAAATAATGTCGGTGCCAATATCCTCATAAACCTGAGAGGAAGTCAGCTAGCACAAGAATATCTCATTTTGTGCAACAGAGAGATTCCTAAAAGACTTTGTGGCGATCGATGTTTTAGAAATTAAATCCTCTTTTACATGTACTGGAGTGACTGACTAGATTAAATCCAGAGGTAAGTACTCTTCTAAAGTAAATCATTCCGTTCCCAAGCATCACTCCTACTCAGCATCCATTCTGATAGATGCCAATAGCCGTGCTTTCAAGTTTCTTACTGTGGGGCACACCTGATCTTCAATTCCAGACCAGGAGGGCAATGCCGGCTCCCCATCCCAGAAATGGAAGACAAGAAGCCAATCTCTGACTCCCGCCCACTGTCTGACCCCAAAGCAACTCCATATTAGATCACTGATTGGTTCCAGGACACAGTTTCTTTTTCTCTATGATTCATCGACTCTAAAATGCAACTATTTCTTCACCCTGTCACTGCGGGGCACTTAATTCCAAGCTATATTGAAAGCAAGAGCGATTTTTCCTTGCTGTTATGCTGAGAGCAGATTATGATTCTTTTGAAAATGTCAACAGTTCTTTTCTGTGTCTTGGTGACTGCTTCTAAGTCTTCAAACAATAAAATAATGGATTTCATTTTCCTCTGGATAAACGTTTGTTTTTACCCAGTCTTAGTTTTCTTTCTTTTCCTTTAAAACTCCTTCACACACTGAAGTGCGCTAAATATTTATGAATGTAATTTATGAGCCTTGGCTATTTACTTCTTGCCAAAACTAAAAAGTATGTCTGTGTGTGGCCTGAAAAATCCCAACTATGACAAAAGCAAAACAGTGAAATGAGCAACTACTTCATATTTTAAAAGAGGAGGGGAAGAAAAAGGTCGAACTTTAAAAAATCCAGAACTTACTCACTCAACATATTCAGAATGCACAAGGGAAAATAAACAGATAAATAAATGATCTTCTCCAAGGATCCCATCCTGTTTGTCCTCCCTCAGACGGTTACTGGTAAGCATTTACTGAGCGCATCGGGAGGGGAAACAGGCCAGGCATCTGAAGGCTGGAGGCGGGTTGTTTGCTCAGAAGATGGGGCTAAAGGTGCCGCCCACCTCGACCTGTCCCCCAGAGCCCTTCTCTGCTGCCCGCCTTGAACTTTTAACTGCGCTGGGAGGGAAATCAGCAAACCTCTAATGAATTCCTGATCCCACAGCCAGCCCTCCCTTCCCTGCACACATTGCTTTGGAGAATCAAAACCCAACATCTGGAATTTGGCTTCTCACTGTCACAGGATGTCTCAAAGGCTGGCTCTTGTTTCTAGAGTTACATAATTTCTCCTAAGGAGCTTTTTTTTCTCGCTTCAAAAAGAGTGAGAACGATTGCGGAGGAAATGCCTATGATATTAAAAAGTCATAAGTACTCATCTGTGATAACGAGAAAGCCATGACACTGGATGTACATGGATTCCGAGAGTTAACTGTGACCTTGAGGGAATGGGTCTGTTAGAACTGACCAGAAACGAGCAGAAATAAAGAACGTGAGGAAAAGAGGTAAATGCCTCATGAAGTGCAAAACATCGTGGTGATGATTTGAACATCTCAGGAAAGAATGAAAGAATCAGTGGTTTGAGCTGCATCTGGTTAGCTCAGGACATCTCACCCAGATAATCTTACCAACCTTCAATCGGTGGTTGGCTTAAGGTCTTTAAGCCTCACCACTGGACGCCTCCTTCCTACTGTGGAAGGGCCACCTTGGAAGCACATACTGTGTGTTCAAGGACAACTTCCAGGGAACTGCTCGGGCCAAACCCCAGGCTGGCCCCAGTGACTCCCTGGGTGGACCCTGGCTCTTCACCCAAGGTTCCACTGGCCCTGCTGAGTGGAAATGACCTTTGACAAGCATGCTTGGCCCCTTGAAAGACACAATTGACCTAATGGCTGATTACTTTCTTGAAAGGACCCGTTGAGCTGGATTTCCATTCTCTCTGGTAAAGGTGAGCAGGGATAAATAAAATGTAAGCAAGAATGTAAGGAAAACTTTCACTCTCCTCCCTGCTAAAATCTTTACCCCAGCTCTTGAGAGTCTGAGTACAGAAGATTCCAGGAAAACCAGATTCATTCTTAAATTCTCAAATATGTTCATCTCAAAAGATACATAGGTCCTCTGCCCAATACAGGAATCAGAGCTGAGAACTGCTGTGTGTATGTCTCTGTGTGTGTTGTGTGTGCATGTGTTTGTGTGGATGGATATGGTGTTAGGTGGGTGTGGTGGCATTGTGCTCATTAGGGTGGATGACCACAGAGGAGTTCATCTTCTTTGAGGAGACCAGCACTAGGAAGCAGAATGGGTTGACTTTCCCTAGAATGGGAAGAGCTCTCTCCATTCAGCGTGCTTAAAAATTAGAAAGGTGCCTAAAGTTGCCATAAAATTATCAAATTTAAAACTGAATATTATGTGCCTGGTGCCTGGAATTCAATAATTAACAGATATAGTCCCTACCTTTAAGAAGTCTATGATCTAGTGGGAAATACAGATGATGAAACAGGCAGTTACAGCTCAGGGTAATTAGTGTCCCAATGGGAAGTACTGGACTCTCTTGGTGCTGTGAGAGTCCGCTAGCTCAGTTTGGGAAGGTCAAGAAAGAAATTATAGAAGACATGACATCTAAACTGAGATCAAACAACAAGGCAGGAGGTAATGAAGAGAAGCAATAGAACATCAAGGGAGAGGTAACATCATCGACAAAGCCCCAGGAGTTCAAGTCCGGGGAATTTGGCTGAAACGTGAGTGATGAGGAACAGAAACAGATTTTGTAAACCAGGGACCACCAAACTTTGCTGTAAGGGGCAGATAGTAAATATTTTAGGCTTTGTGGTCCATACGGTCTTTGTCAAAACCATTCAACTCTTCCACTGTATCCAGAAAAACACCTGCAGACAGTATGTCAATGAAGGTGCTCCAATAAAATTTTACTTACAAGGACAAGGCAGGCCAGATACGGCTCACGGCCTTGCTTTGCTGGCACCTGAACCCTCACTAGACTAAGTGTGGTCCCCAGACCAGTAGCCTAGGCATCACCTGGGAGTTTGTTAGACATGCAGAATCTCAGGACCCACCTATGACCTACGAACCTAGAATCGCACCTCATGTTCACAAGCTCCCTGGATGGTCTGCAGGCACATGAAATTGAGGGAAGCACTCACTACTTCAAGCATCGTGAGGGCCTTTGTACTCCATCTTTGGGGCACTCATATATGCATGTTTGGAAGACTCCTCTGACTGTAATACTGCAAGTACCAGAGGGTGACTATCTCCTTAAATTTTGCGCCCTAAGTAGCTAGCCTGCCTCCTCGTAGCCCTGGCTGTGGTGAGGAAAATGGACAACAGAGGCAAGGCTCTAGGATCATTTCTCTCTTCTTCCAGCCTGGGCAAACTCAGCGCTGCCCCACATCCCACCACAACAAAGGCTGATCTTCAAAAGCTATTGTAGGGGGGTTACCTTCATTAAGCCTCCTAAGGTTAACTCCTTGGGTATATTTCCAAGACTCAGTTGAAGCCATTTTTCTAGAACCATTTCTCCAGACCAAAGCTGGACATCGTGTTTCTCTGCTGTTCATTATGTCATTGTCATCGTTTGTTTCCATATAGATTCCATAACACTCTGGGCGTCCAGTCCTCTGTGCCTGTTCCACCTGCAAAGGCATTTCTGGCCACCTGGGTTTGATGTCAGCCTCCAGACCAGCTCACAGGCAGCAGCTCTGTGTGTGAGTGGAATAAGTCCCCTTAATTAGGAAAGAGAGAAACTCTGGACCAGCTGTGCGCACTCCAAAGGAAGACATCGATCAAAGAATGCACCTCCCTTCCCTACCTTTTATTTACGCTTTAGAAGATCCAGTTAAAGCAGAACCTGGCACTCTCCTAATTTTTCAGCCAATTAACACATACAGCAGTTTCTGGCCATGAATTTAAACACACATACACACACACACTCATGCATGCACACAAAATAAACACACACACACACACACACACACATCCAGGTTCTTTCTTGTCAACTTCAAGGACTTAGGGACTTGGGGTATTCCTGTGGACACTGTAGCTAAAAGGACGTTGGGAAAGTGGTCAGAAAACGTCATTCAGTCGACTTGGTTGATTTCTCGCGTCTTTTCCCCTGCCTCTGATTATATTTCATCCACATGCCTTTCCTGCTTATTTTAGCTTGTCCTTGGGGATGGTTTGCTCAGATTATGCTGAGGTAAGCAAACCCGGTGAATAATTTTGCCTTGCAGTTTCACTGGTTTAAGGTTAGACTGATACTTTATAGTCCAACCTTCACCATCTTAGCAGAGCCTTGGTAATGCATGGCTCCAGGAAAGACATCTCTGGAAGTTTCTTCAATGGCCCAGCTTGGGCAAGATGCAGCCTGGGCATCTCCTGGAGTCACGTCTGCTGCGCTGCTCATGTCTGTGAACGCCCCCCGCCAGGGCCACTGCAAGGCCGCTGGCATGAAGGTGGTGGAAACCAGCACAAGCACTCATGCCCCAGGATGCATGAGGGTATCTTCCCACAGTCTAGAATCCAATGAATGAACTCACCTCCCGGGGCTGCTGTGCACACGGAGGGGTGGCAGATCGCCTGGTCCTTGGCAGCACACACAAATGTCAGCCATCTTGCCTGTTGTTTATAATGATTAAAGGCTTCCCTTGAGTTTTTGCTAACCCATTAAAGTCCTCCCTTACAGCCCAACTTAACACTCACCTTCTCACAAGGCTTTCTTAGCTAGGTCCAGCCAGCCTCTCCAACCATGAGTTCAGTCCCTACTCCCCAATACATAGAAATAGGGCTCCTGAGTGGCTTCAGTTTTATTCTTTGTTTGTTTGTTTGTTTCTCATTTCTATGCTTTACCTTCTCAAATAGAATTATAAACTCCTTCAAAGAGAGGATCAAGCCTTCCCATTTTGCATATGACCCATCCAACCCCTAAGATGCCTACCATAATGCTAATTACAGAGACAACTGAATCTTTGATGAATTAATTTTATTTCAGAATAAATAGCATCCATGTGTGTTACAGGTAACATGGATTTCCCTCGGTTGTCCTCTGTGGCACTGTAACGCATGCTGGGTTGAAATCTCCTTTTGTCATTAGATATTTAGAGCACAAGCTCTGTGGCCAGACTGCCCAGGTGTGATCTCAGCTGTAATTGCTAGCTGTGTGGTTGGGGAAAGTTACTTAACTTGCTCAGCCTCAGTCTACTCATCTGTAAAATGGAGACAGTAAAAGTTCCTATCTCTCATGTGGTTTGGGTTAAGGTATGTTATGTACTTAGAATACTTCTTGACACACAGTAAGTGCTTAAGAACATTTTCATTTATTATTGTCTATAAATAAACTATTTGGCATGGAGTTTTAATAGGACAAACACATTTGCAGAGAAGAGTGTTCATTTTAATTGAAAGAAAGAACTCTGATACAAATTATGATATATTGATGGTGCCAGCATGACCAATAACTACTTGCCTAGTAAGTTATGTAAATGATACAATTGTTTTTTCCCTAAACTGTATCATTTTATGATATCAACTCTTGGCTTTTCTTCTAGAGAATCACCCCTTTCCTTCCACGTGGCTGAGGCGAGACTGCCTGTCTCAACAGCCCCCTCCCTGTGCTCTCACCTGACACGTGAGCATGTGACCAAAGTGAGCCAGTCAGAGTCTTCCCTACGATGTGATTACGGATCCAGGGAAAGAAACGTTTCTCCTCCCTGGGGATTGAGAACTGCAAGGGCAACACAAGCTAGAGATGCTCGGTGGCTACTCTGAACACTTTTGAAAACTGGAAGAAACTACATATTGAAGGCAATGCACAGAGCTGAGAGATGACAAGAGAAAGAAAAATCTAACAGTGTTCTACAAGGCTCTGAATCATGACATAAGTGGAGACAACTCAACCTCTAGACTTTGTACACCTGTGAGCCAGTAAAACCCCCTCTTTCTTAAGCTAATGTGTGTTCTTTTTCTGTGCCTTGCTACCAGAGGAGCCCTGAATGAAACATTTTCAACTATATGAGTCATGTGTCTGTTAAAGCAAATCCAACCAAGAGAGAAGAGTTTACTTTCAATTACTTAGCATTACATGAAACTAATAAATGTTGTTTTATTTTTTAGAAAATTCTATGATTTGGATTTTTAATTTGAATTAAGGAAGTTTTACTAAAAGGAATTTTTATATTAGGCAGTTATAAGTAGCAATTTAAGTAGAAAGGCTGGCTAATATTTAAATAAATACAATCAGTAAAACCGCAAGATAAAAGTGAGTTAATTTATTGTCTATCTATAAAAAATAAATATGATATTGAAGATATACAGATTTATATACACACATGTATAAATATACGTGTACAGTATATATATGCAGAGAGAGCACGTGAATTCAGAGTCCCTACTGTGTGCCAGGTGTTCCAGTGTGTTATGTGTGTTACTGTGCTGAGTCCTTACAACAACTTCCCTTAGAGGTAAGCATTGTTATCCCTGCATGGTATGAAAACAGAAAACAGAGACCCAGAGAGATTATGTAGTTTTCCCAAGGTCAGGTAGCTGCCAATGACAGAGCCTGGACTTAAACCTGAGCTCTCCCAGTTCCAACATCTGTGATGTCTTTCCATTACACCGCACTGGCTCCCTCAGAAACAGCTGGCATCGTCACCCCCGCTTCCCCACTGTCAGGAATGAATCCGAGAGCTGTTACATAAGTGCGCTCCACGTACACGCGTGTGGAACAGCCGACTCCAACGCTGCGCTCACACCCACAAAGTGACAGCACAAAGCCCCCGTGGCCTAATCGTAGGAAGCCGCTGCTTAGAAGGCCAGCTTCTGCAGGGGAGGCCACAGGGTTGGGACCCCAGTGGGAGACCATCACGTCTCACCCACAGGCTCCCTTCTGCCCCCCAGTGATTTGCAGACTTGCTCTATAATAGATGAGAAGGCCTGGAATACAGCAACTGTGCTATCAAATTTGAAAATAAATGACTCAAATCTAAGCATATTACTTGGAAATATTGAGGTAAAATATTTTTTAAATGATAAAATCATCAGGTAGTTTGGAATACTGGATATTTGATGACACTAAGAAGATAATAGCATGTGATTATGTTGAAAACAAGATTCCTTATCTTTGTAGAGAGTCATAGTAAATTATTTACAGGTGAAATGATTCAGGAACTTGGATTTGCTTTGAAATAGTCTGGAAGGAGAGAGGGATAAATGAAACAAGACTGGCCATATGACGGTGGTGGTAGAAGCCAGGTGATGGAATATGGGGTTTCTCATACTAGTCTCCCAACTTTTGTATTGGTTTGAAATTGTCCTTAATAAAAGAAAAAAAAAAGAAATATGAACATAAGAATACATAGCTTTTAAAAATTGAGAGAGCTTGCCTTTTGGGATGGGGAGATGTAGTATCAGGGGCCACTGTTTCCATTAGAGCTCCGTAGGATCATTGCCTCTTCCCATTATGTAAATATATTCCTTTGAGGAAAAACTTAAATTTAAATTTAAAAGAAATTTAAAAAATAGCACCAGGGTCAACCAGCCCCTCCCGCTCCATGGCAGACATCACTAATCAACTTCAGCCTGCTCCTCCACTGAGCCAGAAGGAGCCTCTGGGTCCTCAGCACAGCCTGCCAGAGATAAGCCCATCCTGGGAGAAGACCTGTAACTTGTTCTCACCGTTCAGACAGGGTCTGCCCAGATGCCTGTCCCCCGTTACTCCAGGTCAACCTGAATACCCTCCCAGAACCTCCCACACAGCCTCCAGAGTAGAGGCATCACTCCTGACTCGCTCTCCCCCAGCCTGAGCTGATGCTTCCATTTCTGTTGGAGTTCCTGCTGAGCCGAAACGACCAGCCCTCCTTCAGTCACTGGCAATAACATTTTCCTACGATGTGCTTTACTGCAAATTTCGGAAAGTGATGAGTGCTAACAGATCCCAGTTCTGTGTAAAAGGAAAACGTTAGCATTATATTTGGGTCAACTTTTGATGTGCGAGGGACTTCTCCACGTTTGGACAGAAGCTCAAGTGCCAGTCATGTCTTTCCTGGCTGGCTTACAATTCTCCCGGGATGTTAACTGCATTGGCATGAGCTGAGTGTAATGGGCAGGGCCTGATGTCACTGTGAGCCGGTCCTCATTTGTGTGAGAAAGCAGACCCTCAGACCCGCAGACCCCAACCCTCCCTATTCCCAGCCTTAGCCCAGTGCTAACACCACACTCAGTCTCTAACACTAAGCCCAAAATTAGGGTTCAATTCTTTCTCTTGGGGGACTGGGAAAGGAGGAGGAGGAACTAGCATGTGTTGATTAGCTGTGGAGCCAAGCCCAGGGCTAGGCGCTCCCTACTTGTTTCATCCTAACCGTAAATCCTGAGTCAGGTTTCCCAGATGAAAACGCTGAGACTCGGAGAGGCTGCGATTTTGCTCTTGTCGCAGAGCTAGAAAGTGCGAGAATAGGACTGTCTTCTAGGTCTTTCTGAATTCGCAAACCTTTGTTCTTCTCCAGCCCGATGCTCCTAAGAAGTCTACGCTCACCTGTAAACCCCTTGCCAGTGCCAAGCCCAGATCCACAGACAATTTGGAGTCAGCACATGTGCTCACCTGGGAAAAAAGCCTGCCACTTAGCCACGGGTTTTGGGGAGATGTTTGAACCCATGTATCAGGCAATGTCAAGTCCCACTTTCAAAATCAGTGGTTACCGAAGAGGCAGACCTCCACAGGTAAAAGGTACTTACCACATACCTCCCATCATCGGCGTTACACATATTCACATCCACATTCCTCAGTCTTCACATAGACTGTGGCCAAGCCCTTAGTGTGTGCTCTATAGCCTGGAAAGAGAGAGCATTTTTATGGGCCAGCTTAAAGAAGACACAGCAGACCAAAGAAATTAAAAAGCCAACCAGAAGCCAGTTATGCAATTGACAGAATTTGATTTTTTCTTCATTCAAACATGGCACTAAATTTTCAACACAGGGCTCTGACTCATCTTGAGTTTGCCTAGTTTATTTAGGCCCAGGTCCTAGGGTTGACATTCATTTTCAGCATAAGTTCTGACCCCCAGCTCCAGGGAGTGCTAATCACAATTCTCTGATGGCAGGACCAGCCTCTGCAGCTGGACAGGGAAGCCCTGCTCACATTCTCCAGAGCCAAACTAGTACCAGCTGTGACAAACATCCCAGTAACTGATGGAACATGCAGATAAAAGATCAGTAAAAAAAAAAAACCAATTTGAAACCACATGATTAACCAACTTGATATAATTGGCATATCTTGAATACTTTACCCAGTATCTGGAGAACATACATTCTTCCTCAGTGCATGGGAAATATTAACCAAAATAAACGATAAACTGGACCATGAACTAAGTCTCAACAATGTAAAAAGATAGAAATCAGAATATTTTCTTTGGTCAGAGCACATTAAATGAGAAATCAATACCAGAAAGATAAATAGAAAAATCACTAAGTGTTTGGAAATTAAGCAACATGCATTTAAATAATCCATAGGTCACTGAAGAAGCCAAAGTGGAAAACTTGTGGAATGAAGCTCAAGTAGTGCTTAAAGGGATATTTACAGAACTAAATGCATATATTAAAAATATAAATGAATATAGTAGGTAAGGAGACATTTTAAGAGAAGAGAGATTGAAAATTAATGTTTCCATCTTAAGAAGCTTGGGAGAAAATATAAATTAAACCCAAGAAAAATAGAAGAAAAGTTACGATAATGATAAATGCAGAAAACAATGATATATAAAATATACATACAAGGAGAAAAATCAATAAATCAAAAATTGGCAGTTTAAAAAGATTAATAAAATACATAACCTCCTAAAAAAGCAGGTTTTTTTAAAAAGAGAGAAAACACAAATAACCAATTCCAAGGATTAAAAAAAGAACATCACTACAGATATTAAAAAATAAGAAAAAATATTATAAAGAACTGTATGACAATAAATTTGAAAATTTAGTGAAGTAAACAAACTCCAGAAAAGCACAATTTACCAAAACTGACATAGAAGAATAGAAAATCTAAGTACTCTTATATCTATTACAGAAATTAAGTCTATAATTTAAAGAGTTCCCACAAAGAAAATCACATACTCACATGGCCTTGATCATGAATTCTTACACAAATCTTCCCTGAGAATAAAAGTGGAAGAAACACTTTTCCCAACTATTTTATGTGGACCTTAACATTAATAGCAGAACCTGATATAAGAAAATGACATGTAAAAATCCCAAGCAAGATATTAATGAATCAAATCTAATAATAGAGCAAAAAGATAATATATCATGACCAAATGGGATTCACTCCAGGAACGTTACATTGGCTTAACATTCTAAAATAAAGCAATTCATCACCTTAGCAGAATAAAAGAGAAGGAAATATGTGCATCTCAAATACACTCTGTATCTCAAATACGGTCACAAAGCACTTGACAAAATTCAGCTGTTCATGATCTTGAAAAAAAAAAGCAAAACTCAGTAAACTAGAAATAGCAGAGAAAGTCCTTAATCTAATAAAGGATACAAACAAAACTCTGCATTTAATACTCTCATATCTTTCTAGTCAATATTATACTAGAGTATATAAAAGTACAATAAGGCAAGAGAAAGAAAGAAATGGTAAAATATTAGAAAGGAAAAAGTAAAACATCAGTGTTCATGGAGGACATAATTAAATATACAGAGAAAATCAGACGAAATTATTCAATTATTAAGTTAACTTAGCAAGGCTGTTGGATATTTTAAAAATTACATATTTATATAATATTGGAAACCATTTAAAAATTAAATTTAAAAAATGCTGAATAAAATAGTACCCAAAATCATAAAATTCATAGAAATAAATGTAACAAGAAACTTGCAAGACCGATACACCAAAAACTGCAAAGCGCTGCTGAGGGAAATTTTGGAAGACTTAAATTGATTAAGAGACAGACCCTTTTCATGGATTAGAAGACTCAATATTGTTAGAATGTTGATTCTTCCCAATTAACTTATAAAATCAACATGATCCCAATTAAGATCTCAGCAGGCTTTCTGTGGAAACTAAATTTATGGATTCAAAGTTCAAGGAATTCCCTGAAGCAGCGAAAACATTCGAAACAACTGCTGGGTCTCTACAGTGGCTTCAACCTCTGGGAAGATTTTGTTATTTCTCTTTGGGAGAGGGAGCTGTATCTCAAAACAGCAGCCTTTCCTGCAGACAAAGAGAGAGGAGGAGGTGTGATTGCGTATATTTGTCCCATGAGTGTGTGTGCATAAATTCATAAAATTCTGGATATACTTACACATTTCTTCCGTAAAAGACACAAAAGGCTATCTTTGACATCTCTTAGGAGTATAATGAATGTAAGAGGAATATAGTGGCATCAGTTTTGCTAAAAACAAATCATTTTCTGGGAAAATGTAGGTTGTATATACAACCTGAGATTTGAAGACAGATACTTCAACCAATGAGATAGTAAACAAACAAACAAACAGCCAGGACTGATTGACAGTGGGTGCCAAATGCTCTACTAAAAATAAGCCAAGCATATGCTGGCAAAGAATTATTATTCATGTTAATTTCATACTTGCTTGAAATTGCGATGAATTCCACCATGTGATGTGAACAAGACTTGAGTGAAAGCTAGAGACCGAGGCATGGAGAATTCTCCAGAAATATTTCTATAGCTATAGGTTAGACCAAATCCAATAGTAATATAGGAAATATTTGGAAATATTTGATTTGTCAAAACGTACTCAGTTATAATTAAATGTAATTTTTACACACACACACACACACACACACACACACACAAATAACCCAAGCAAAATAAAAAGGGATAATCAGGGGGTCCTGGGGTGGTTCAGGGATCTAATCTGGGCATCGAAAAAGGGAAAGCGGGCACCAGGGTTCCTTCTGTTCACCTCATCTCTCTGCGTCTGTGTGCTGTTTATGCTCTTCTCGCTACTGCCAAGGGGCCTTCTGTGCTCTGGGGAGCCTGGTCATACAAAGCTCCGGCTTGTGTCTTTCTTGTTTAGACCTGAGAGCGAAGATATCCTTGCTGACAGAACTACCTTCTAACACTGAGGAAGGTGTCGGATCACCTGGCTGTTGCTGTGGGACCATCCTGCCCCCATCATTAGGGCAGGCTGAAGCAGGAACTGTTTGCAGCAGAGGAGTTCGAAACCTCATGACGTCTTCACAGCTTCATGCAGCTTTAACACCGCATTTATTCACTTCTCCAGACATCCCTGACCTTGCCATCCTCTTTGATTTCTACAAAGTGTCAGTTCTCCATTTTTCATTCTCCACCTTAGAGACCCTTCCCACAGTCTGTCAGCACCCCCAGCCAGGCTGGCCCCGATCTCTATCAGCACTTACACAGGAAGGCTTGGAACAATTGAAAAGATTGACAAGAGAAAAGACCGCATAGAACATTTAAAATTTTGAAAACAAGTAGCTTACAGACACTTTAGATTTCTTTTATTTTGATTCACTTTAACATTCATAAATACCATTAATCAGAACCTCTAGGCACAAATACTTACACATGTACCTGCCACTCCCATAAAGCTGAACAATGACCTGCTGCCCAGGTTGACATGACTTTGAGAATGAAGATCCACAGGGAGAAACCAAGAGAAGCTGTCCACGTGGGGAATCATGGCATCTGGGAGCCAGGAGTGAAGGAGTCAAACCTCACATAACTGGTTGGATGGTTTTGAGTGATTTGCTTTGTCGACAAAAAATTAATCAATCTAAGAAAGAAATGGAAATTTTATTTGAGCCAAATTGAGGACTATAACCCAGGAAGAGCATCTCAGAAAGCTCTGAGAACTGTTCTGCCCATTAGAAGTCAAGGCAAAGTTATATAAGCTTCTTGAGACAGACAGCTGTATATTAAATGACGTATGATTGACAGTTGACACAATCCAGATCTAAGCATCGCCATGGCCCCTAACAAGATCAAGAAGGAATGTTACCTTTTAAGGTGTTATCTTATTGGTGCTGGGAGAATGCTACTCTTTATGACTGAGCAGATATTTCTGCCAATGGGGGAGGCTTGGTTGATGCATAAACAGATACACAATGCACAGTAGAGAAAGAGAGAGGAGGCCAAAGGGCAGGGAAAATATTTTTATGTTTAAATTTTTTTTCTCTTGCCATAAAATGTGAATTTTATTTCACAGATTCACCCCACTGTGTCCATTTGTTCATCAGTAAAATGAGGAAGTAGGACTAGATCAGAGGTCAACAAACTATGGTCCATAGGCCACACCCAGTCCACTGCCTGTTTTTATAAATAAAGTTTTATTAACACAAATCCATGCTTACCTTTTTAAGTATTTTCTATGTCTGCTTCCTTGCTTCAAAGTAGAGTTGAGTGGCTGCAACAGAGTCTGTATGATCTGCAAAGTCCAAAATATTTACTATCTGTCCCTTTACAGAAAGTTTGCCAGACCCTGATCTAAATAAGTCCTCACCAACCCATTTTTCCCTTGACACACTTTCAAATAAGTAGCTTTTGCCATATCTCTAATTTTCTTGGCCAGGACTATTGCCGTTTACCTAACCCACAGGGTCCTATGTCTGCACAGCAGAGACTGACAAGGAACGTATCAGTCAATCGGCTTCAGTCAAAATAAGTAGCCAACCACATGACTCATATTCTCCCTCCAGCACTTGCAACTGTCATATGAAATATGCAAACACTCGCCGCATGTCCCTCCATCCATCTCTCTGGTCAATAGATACGAAAAGTTTAAGAAGATCCGATGTCTATTCAGGTCAAAGCGAAGTGAAATTGTGAATGTCACTGAATTCCAAGTAGATGGCAATGTCTGGCAAAACAAACAAGGAAATCTGATTGGGGGACTGAATTTCCTATTTTCCCTGTCAAAATAACTGAATCATTGCTGACATGCCGTTTGATTTTTATTGCAGAGTATAGCAATAGAAAGCAAAAATTGCACTAATAAAACCCTCTACTCACATCTTTTCAGTTTTCTCTTTGTTAGTGAATAAAGATTTGGAAAACACCACATATCCGATGAAGTCTGTACCTCTCAAAAGTTTTCTGTAGAACATCACACGGACATACTGGGAAAAACCAGAAGGGAGTGAGCACACATACACACATACTCTGACAAAAAAAGGAATCCAAAAGTAATAACAAGTCCCAAAATGCCAGGAAGCAGGGTTATAAATTTAACACAAACAGCTCCCTCTTTAAATTCCCAGTCCGTTTATCAAATTTTAAAAACAAAATGACAAGTTAAGATTATTAGTCAAAATATATAAATAAATCACCTTACATGTGTTATTTCCAAGGTCTGTGAATGATTTCACAGCGGTTGGGTGTAATAAGTGAATACACAGGCAACCTGGGCGCAGGAGCAGAGCTGGGCCAGGTAAAGCTGGAAACTCGCCAATCCCTGGACAGCGCAGCTAGCTCGAGGGCAGACGCCAATGCTGGGCTGCACACAGGGGCCTTTAAGAAGTCATTTGCTCAGATTTCTCTCTCAAGACAGCCCTGACATCTTACCGTGGCTTGCTCTAGGATCCCCTACACACAATCCCATTGTTAATAGAAAGCACTTTTTTCTGACGTCTCTGAAAAGCAAGGATTAAATCAACTTATCATAAATTCCTGCTGCTTGAAACCAACTCACAGAAAATTTTTCTAAAATACAGTTTGTCAAATGCGTTGGGTTTTAACGAAATGTCAAGATCTGGGAGTCATAAATTATCAGGTGGAACGGGAGGCCTCCCAGAGAATGAGGACTGCTGGGGTTCTGGGTTCAAGATGAATTGCTGGAAAATTCTCTGTCTTCAAAATTGGTCTCATTCTTTACCTGTTTGGATTTACCCAGCAACCAATGTTAACAGCTCTTATGTGGGGGCCAAAGGCCAAATGTAAACAGAAAAACAAGGAAAAAAAGTTCTTTGAACATACTCCCCTGAGCTGGCCCAGAGCCAGGTCTGCCATGCTGGGCCCCCTGCCCTCCTGGCATCATTCTGTCGCTGCCATTAATAATATTATTGGTGTTGGAACAAAGCCAGCTGTCTTCCTTTTCAAACCAATTTGTCTGATAGCATGGATTATTTTGTTAGGTAATCTGTCACTTCTGGAAAACACCGAACTTTAATGTTCTTCCCATACGTGTTGCTCTCTGAGCATTGGAAGGCATTTGGGTGACACCATCCCACCCTCAGATCAGAACAAGCCACCCTCATCTGGCACGTTCTCAGCTAAACAAAAGCATTTTTAAATGTAGAGCTACACACATCTAGCTTTCTTTCCATTACTTATGCAATACATGTAAACATTAAAAGCAAATCTACACCGGCCAAGAAAAATGATCTCCTAGCAGACCTAAAAATCATTTGTGACTCAAATATATGAACAGTTCCTGTGAAGGATTCAGGAAGGCAAGCAATTTCCTCAGTTCTCTGTGAGCACAGACTGGGAGTAAGAATCTTTATATTTTTCTTTGTTAGGGGAATGTTTTCACTGTGCCTACCAAAAAATATATATATACACACATATATATATGTGTGTGTGTGTGTGTGTGTGTGTGTGTATAGGCTGTTTTCAAGGAAGACATTCCCTGCTTGGAGGACTGAGTCCTGGTCTCATGTTTCTCCAAGAGAGTTTCCCTAATTCAAGAGATGCTACCTGAGCTTGGGATAAGAAACAGCAATATTTCTTTATATACCGTGCATGTGTCTGAAATTGCATTTCTGGGCATGCAACAGAAACCTGACTCTAGCAACTAAATCGAACGGGATTTGTTTCTCAAACACAACAAGAAGTCCTGAAGTGGCGGGTCCCGGTGAGTGCAGCAGTTGGATCGTGAGCCAGGTCCCAGCCTCCTCCTTCTCCTTGTTACTGCAGGGTCCCAAGATGGTGGCCCACGCGCGGTTCCCCCATCCCAGCAGAAAGAAAAGGGGAGAGGAAGAAGGTGATGCCAGCCTACACCAGAAAAGCAAAGTCTTTCCCCCAGATCCCCAGCAAATTTCTACTAATACCTCACTGGGGAAAGCGGGACACTTCGTGGCTGGCACATTACCACCCCAAACAGGATTCGAATTCTCTCAGGGAGGGCGCAGGGAAAGAATAGCTCTCGGGCAGGTTCCTAGCAGAGTCCACTTCTGTACTGTTTGCCTTGAGATTTCCTCTCATTTCCAAAGACCTCATTTACTCACCTCCGTACCCTCCCAAACCCTCAAGACAAGTGTTTCCTCAACTTCAACTATTCCTTCAGAGGTCCATTAAACACTTTTGTATTCACTCACCTATTCAGTTGCAATGCAAACCAAATTATCATTTTCCAGATCACTTAGAGAAAGGTCTCCTTCCAAAAGATAAAACACCCCAAGCACAAACGGTTTCTATTCTCTACCTCCAAATAATTGATGTATGGCCAAGCAACCGAACCAAAGGTTTCTTGGATGAAAAACAAGTTGGTAACATTAGTTAATGTAATCACTATCTCGGAACTGAAGGCCCAAGATGATTTTTAGGAATCACAATGTTTTTCTTGATAGTTTTATTTGGAGCACTATAAAAACACTTCCATTTTATAAGTATTATTGCAAGGCCAAAATTGAACTGACAAGCGAAAATAAAGCGTGAGCTTAAAAATAGAACTTTGTCCATCAAGATAGTTTGCAAAGCAAAACAGACCTACAGGTAGCTATGATCTCTGTATATATTACCAAGTTTGTGGTGGAAAATGTTATATGCCTTAGTTCTGGCTAATAATTCTTGTCCATATATGTATGAGATATAAATAAAATACACATGGTTAGAGCCAGTTATGCCCTTTTGAAGATAAAAGCACCAAAAAAGAAAATGTCGGCGGTTCTCAGCACATGACCAAGGAAGCTTAATTTGTACCATACCCTGCCACGTCAGCAGAAACGGGGACCCCTGGAGCTGTTGTGACCCACCATAAAGATGAAATTGGGAGAAGAGGAGAGAGCAAAATCTCTCCATACGGCATAAGGTCCTGGTCACCAGGCTGATGAGGTATTGTAAATCCATAAAAACCTGTTTCAAAAGCAAATTTGCACAACTATAAAGCAGAATAGCTCTCCCAGCCACAAAAGCTTCCTCTCTTAGAGTCCTGCCATTTGAAATCCAAATCCTCCCAGGTCCCTGGTGAGTGGTAGCCCTGTTTAAGGAATGTCTCCAGTATTAACAGCCTATTTTTATGCTTTAAAAAAAATCATTAGATGGCCACCAAAGACGATTTTGGAGCAAATACCCTTTGTTTTTGGAACGTCATACTTTATTAAAAATTTTATGAGGAAAAAAAGGAGAGATCCACAACAGAGCACATGTAATAGATATGAAATCCACAAATACCCCAGAAAAAGACCCACATGTTACAACATTCTTGGAAGGCGGGCTTGTCTTCAAGAGATGGTAACCAGAGTGACGTTAGTATCTCAGATTTATTGCCATTAGGGCCCCCTGACAGGAGAGCAAGTGCTAGGACTTGCCTTGTACCCTAATGAAAGCTCAGCGTTATTATGTTTACAAACCAGACACATGCAGTCTGTGCGGAGCAGTGCCAACTTTGTGCCAACATGGCATAGGCATCTATTTGAGGGGTAGTGATGCTGGGCATTGCTTGGGCATATTGGAATGATGTGCTGGAAAACTGGCAGAACGTATTCCAAAGAATTCTTTAGGAGGCTCTGCAGAGGGTGGGAATGGAAATGCTAAGATGGAAAGAGCGTATGGAAACATTTTGGGGAACCGTACCACTGGCAGCACTTACAGACAGTGTGGCCAAGTCATTGGTCCAACACACAATAAGCATCCCTCAAAACCCAGCAGCTGTCGGACTCACAAGACTGGAAGGGGCTGCAGGAAGCCTGCAAGTCCAGCTCATGCCTCCCCAAGCAAGATGTCAGGGTTGGTACCATTTTTTTTTTAACATCATGTATTACTCTCTGCAGGACTATGGGTAGGTTAGTTGCTTTGTTGGTTTTTTGGGGTTTTTTCCATTTTCTTTTTTTTTTTCCCCCTCTGTCACATTTTTTTCTCTTCTTTACTTTCTTTCTTTCTTTCTTTCTTTTTTTTTTTTTTTTTTTTGTCCTCCTTCACGTTTGCTTCCTTGAAATTTGTAAGAGATAAGTGCCTTATCTTACCATACTTACCATAAGTATAGTTCCACAAAGCTATCTCAGGAAAGAGCCCGAAGGAGATTTCAGAGCATGGTCTAAAAGTACCTGCTGGAATCTTGACGCTCATACAATGATGTTCTTGTAAGGCAATAGAAAGTTGTAGAAAAGACATGGAATTTGGAATCCGAATTGGGTTTGAATTCTGAATCTACCCAAGTCAGAAAGAGTTGCAGCCACTGAATTCTCTTGTCTAAAACTTACCTTATTTCTTCTTTATCATGTCACGTAGGCAGGTCTCTTTGGTTGCTGCTTGAAGTATCATTGTGCTTAGAAACACATTGCTCTCATAACCTGCAGACCACAGGCTACAAGACAAAGCATTTGCTGGGCCTTATCTGAGGTGTGAGAATTGGCTATAAGTAGCTCAGTAACAGAAAAGCAATTCATCAAAAACTAATTTGTTGAAAATCAACTGCCAAATGATCTATTTACCTAAATGCCCAATTCACTAAATTTCCCAAATTTATTAAAAAACTAGTTTCTTTCAACTATTTTTAGAGTTAACAGAAATTCGTATTGGGCGGAATGGTTTTTAAAAGCTATTGAAATAAGATTTCTTCCAATCTGTGGTTCATTTGCTCTTCATAACAACTAGTAAGAAATATTCCATTGGCCAAAAGGAAAGACTCGCAAGACATTTTGGTCTCCTTATGATTATTTTTAATATTAAGAAAATATATTTCATTGTTAACCAGAATTTCAACATTTTACAAGGTAATCTTTTGGGTTGTACTGATCTTTTTCTCAGATCCTTTTATATAATTTTATCTTGTTCCAAGTTCAAATCAAGAATCTGCCACTTAAGGGGATCAAGTGGTATAAACTACTATGCATAAAATAAATAAGCTACAAGAATAATTGTATGACCCAAGGAATATAGTTAATATTTTATAATAAATGTAAGTGGAGTATAATCTTTAAAAATTGTGACTCGCTATGTTGTACACCTGAAACTTAAATAATATTGTTCATCAACTATATTTCAATAAAAATTAAATAATTTTTTTTAAAAAAGAATCTGTCACTTCATCTCTGGGTAGCCCTGGTCAAGTAGATTTGTCTCTCGGTGCTTTATTTTCTCAACTGGAAAATGAAAATAATAATAGCGTCTACTTCACAGAGCTCCGGGGAAGATTAACCTGTAAAAGATTAACTTTACATATGAATGTAAAGAGCGTAGAGCAGCAATTGGCATATTGTGAGGCTCAAATGAACGTAAACTATTACAGCTTTTTAAAAAACATTGAATTAAAGCATGATTTTCAACTTTCGGGTCACCCTCCGTGAGTTTTAAAAACTTCTAACTTTGATTCACTCTACACCCACCACCCCCAGGAAATATCTCGTTTTCCTCTCCTGAACTGTGATAGCATCTCTTTTTTCTTAAATTTATTTTTTAATGGAAGTACCAGGGATTGCACCCAGGACCTTGTGCATGCTAAGCATGTGCTCTACCACTGAACTACACCCACCTCACCTCTACAAAAGCATGTTTTTATATTCACATCCCCACTAGACTGCGAGCAGAGACCACTGTCTGCTCATTGCTGTATGCCTATGAGCACAGTGCTTGGTGCTTGATGAGCTTCCCATAAGCCTTTGCCAAATGAACAGGTAAATGATACGAATGGACCTAACACTCCTTAGCATGGGCCACATGACTATGCCTGGGCTCATCCCTTTTGCATTACCTCTTATTGGCTTCCGTCTCAACAGATGCCCTTTTGTGAACTCCTGCTCTCATTCTGGAATACACTATCTTATGAGCAAAGAGTTCCCATCTCCACTTTACACCAGCCTCCTTCCCTCAGAGCCAAGGACCAGTATTACATTTCTAGACATTCTCATTCTCAGAGGTGCCTTCCTGGGATGAGGTGTAAATTAATACCAGCCTGACCACTCTGGGTCATTAAAGACCAGATGGTCATTTCTGCAAGAGGAGCAACTGAACCCTACTGGCCTGGCCCAAATCCAACCTGGATAATTGCCTCCTGCCTACACAATATCCCCCTTCTGGTTTCAGACATAGAAATGATTTTCACTTCATCCTCTGAAAGCTAGCCAGGCAAGACTGTGCTGGCTTTTCAACCTGTTGCTGTTGCCTGGGAGCAGTGTAGCGAAGCAGCGTGCCTCTGGGGGACCTGCAAAGTGCTCTGGGGCAGGGGGTGGGCAACGCAAACCTAAGTGGCTTGATAATATATTTGGAAAAATAGTAGTCATCTTAAGTCAAAACACTTTATCTCCCATTGCAATTTTTTAACTCTGGGAGTGATCAGAAGTCCATTGTACCTTAAAAAGTTTTAATTTAGAAATGAATTATCTTTTATTAGAATCACAGAAGTATGACTTATCCCCAGTCTAGGTAGTTCTTGGAGCGAGTTCACTTTCGACATTAAAACGACATCAAGCAGTCATGGATGGGTTTTTGCTGGAGGAGATCCCACTTACTTCTTTTTACAGTGTACAGCAAAGACCTCAGGCTTGCTCCGCATGTGACTGCCTACACAGGAGAAGACCTGATTGGCAGGACGGATGGAACAGATCAGTCTGACCACGAAACGTCCAGGGCCAAGTGCCAAGGTCAGGAGCACCCAGGGTTGACTGATTGGCACAAAGATAAACAGACCAATCGCGAGGCATAAGTGAGCAAGAACTGGTTAGGAACACCATCCCCAGAGGGCCTGCAGGTCCTGACCCTCGTGCATGAGCTTATCCAGAGCACACTGGATGCACTTGAAGGGGGAAGAGTGTTCCCAAAGCATTTTACGGTTCTGCATTGGCTTGTCTCTCTCGGAAAAACCTGAGGCTCAGAATTCTCCTCACCTCCTTTTGTGTCCTTGGCCAGACGTATGGTTTGTATGGAACAGGCTGAAGCATATTTTCTCCACTCAGAAAAATGTCAGGAGGCCTCATAAGACCACTGGCTAGCTTATTACAGGATCGTAGGGGAGCCCTGACTTGCCCACAAACACATTCTCTTCACCCATGGCCTTGGCTCAAAGCTGGCTCCGAGAAGCTGTGTCTTGAGTCAAGCTAATATTTAGTAATAAAGCTTCCTGGGAAAGCAAGACTGCCAAAGTTTAAGTGGTGGGTTTTTACGACCAGGATTACAGTCCATTAAGGGACGAGGATGAAAACACCAGCTCGTTTCATTTTGATCTCTGGTCGAGGCTGAACCACCATTCTATTTCCAATTAAAGTTCCACAGGACAAATGCTGATATTTCTCCCCCAGAAACAACCTTCCTGGCACTTGCCCAAAAAGCCCCACCGTGGTCTGAAGCCACATGTTCATAGCGTGAAGATTCTGTGGCTTTGTTTTCTCCAAGAACATAAATGACCTATAAATAAAGCAAGTTTTTAACTGAGATTTTTTGCGATCAAACAGAGGAAATGTGGAACATATTCAAACCAAATGGAACATGGGAACAGGGTACCATTCGATCACAGGGAAAAGGGGTTCTTCACTTTGAGGATCTTCCTGGCTTTGTGCCACTTGAAGAGGGATGTAAACAACTGACTGTCGCATTGAAGCCCCCATGACCATGAAAGGACCAACTCAGCTCCTCTAACCTGCCCCATGATTCAGGGGATGGGCATCAACCACCCTGTTCCTCCATGCTTCTCACAGCAGTAAATGCCAACAGTGACGGCCATTCATGGCAGAGAGAAAATGTCCTTTCTGGACATGGTGTGGTCATTTTTTAAAACAAGGTACACAGGCACCGTAAGGGCACTCTAGACAAATCCTAATGGGTATGAACATTGGCAAGAAGAAAATTAAGACTTCCTATTAAACAGCTGAGAAAGGTTTGGGTCCACCCCAGCCTTCAGTGGGGTCAATGTAGTAAGCCAGTCTTTGAATTTTTCCAACTGTAAGTAAGAAGCAGTTTTATAGCGCACACTAAAACAGACGGCAGTGTAGCCGAGGGCGCTCATGTCTGCGTAAGGACTCTCTCAAAGGCTTTTTGAAATGAAGTAAATAAAAGCACTAATAAACTATTTTTATGAGAAATATTGAAGAACCACACCAATAAAGAAATCTAATAGGTTGTCAAATAAAGCTGTCTTCAAGTAAACATGAGCAAGCCCAACTTTCCCTAAGAAAGTTAAGGAATTTCTTTTTGAGAATATTTTTTGTCAAGCCGTGAGGTTGCAAATAAATCTGAGTTGGAAACAAACAGATCGAATATTCCAATATCACCTAGCTTATGTGTGCCCTGTTATGTTAACCTGTGTTGGAAAACACATTCACCTGTTTCTAAACATACAGAGAAAAAAATATCCTTCACAAACAACCAGGACCAAATGGTCCTAATAAATAATTAAGGACAAGTACAAATCCCTGGACAATTACGATTCGAACTGAATTGTTTTTCTGTCTCTCCCCTTCCCTTCCCACGGCCCATTCCAGAATCCACCTGTCCCAAATGATCACTTGGTTTATCTCTAGACAAGAGGGTGTGGCAAAACAATATTTCCATGGGGAAGATTTTCTTTCTGTCTTTACCTAAACTTTAAGATTTTGATGATGGAGGAAAAGAAAAGATGGCTGTGGCCTCTGAGCTTAGGTCATCACTTGGCTGGGAATTTCACGAGGGAAGGCACTTGAGCAGGACAGTCTTCATCCAGAAGGTGTTCAGAAGAGGCCAAGGGGGTGCCCTGAACCCAGTAATCCTAGAAGGTTGATGCTTTTGAAATCTGAACTTGGAATTTGCTTTCATCTAATTGCATATGGACATACAAAGTGTAAATGGCCACCAAAAACCAAAAGTCTTCTTTCAAGCTATTATAGCCTCAAGATAACTAAATGGACTGCTGGAATTTTCAGGGAGAATCAATATTTGTTAGGGGGATGTTTCAGCCTGCTCAGGTGGCCATAACAAAATTCCACAGACTGAGCGGCTTAACTAACATCTGAGCTTCTTCCCCTGCCTGTTGAATTACTCCACCCCCTCTAACTCTGAAAAGACTTCCTTCCTTCTCCACACATCACACTTCCCATGTTCCACTTTGAATATTGCATCCGTAGCTAATGGGTTCATGCACAAATAACTGAAAACCTGTCTAACAGTAATTTTAAGCCAAGAGACAAATACGAAGCCTGAAAGTGAGTGAATTCAACACTGTTTCAGCAACTCAGTCTTATCATTGAAAACTCACACGTTTTCCTTCCTTCAGCTCAATCATCCCCTGCATTTTAGCTTTTCATCCTCCTGCTAACTGCCTCATGGTTGCAAGATAGCTGCTGGAGCTCTAGCATGATGCCCTCACATAACTATGGTAATTAACAAAGAAGGGGATGGTCAGAAAGCTGTCTCCCAAACATGTTTGGTCCCTTTATTGGGGAAGTAAATCTATCCCCACAGACATTCTCTGTGTCTCAACACCCAGAGCTATTTCACATTAGCATGCCTCAAAAGAAGCCGAGTAAGAAGGCGAGCATCCATCAAGGGACAACATGTGCAGTTTACTGTATCAACCATACGTCAACAATGCTTCAACACTATTGCTAAAATGTCCACAACTAAGGTATCTTTATTGTTATTAGCAACATAGTTTACAATGGATCAAGATACCATTGTTTAAAAAATAAAACTGCTCCCATCATGTCTTGCTCTCGTTCACCCTGAGGTCACTCTGAGCTAGAAATACCCAAAATCTTGGGTAAGACTCCATGAAATCCCTTACTCTTTCCACCCCAAAAGAGGCAAGGGAGCTCCCCCACCTCCCTCTAAGCAGTTACAGAATTTATCCAGCACCTAGACTGCACGAACAAGCCAGGAAATAAAGTCTTTCTAGCCTCACTATAAAATTGACTGACTCACACATTGCAAGAAAACATTTTAGGACTTCATAGGGACCGAGAGGATCCAACTTCTCTGAAAAGCAGAGAGATTATAAGCACTTGGTTAGTATAATGAAATCCAGTGAGTATTAAATAAAAGTGTTTATGGAGGATACAAAATGGGTTGGCTCCTAAACAAAATACAAAATCAGACCTAGATGTCTAGAGAAACTAGGTTTCTATCCGCTTCACTGACTCAGTTATGAAATAAATATAAAAATAGACTCATACATTATTCCAAGTAAAGATAACGAGGCAGGCCCCTTTCAGACTTAAACTCATACGCCCTATTATGAAGAACATTAACAGAAATGTTCCCCGAATGTTTATAAGGTGTTTACTCAACTTCTGCACAGAAAATCAGGACATCTTGATACTGAAAATATTTCATGCCCAACAGTTATACAAAACCACTATTTCTTCGGTTTATAGCCTCTCTTAATCTCTTTGTGGAAATCTCCAGACCTCAACTACATTCCTTGAAATTTTACAGGGCACCGGAGGAACAGAAATCAGCTCAAAATGAGTATGAGTATTCACAAATGCCTTGAGCGTTTTTTTCAACTTTTCAGGGCCCTCATACAGATTCATCTTCTTACGGGCCCTGGTGGTCTCTGAATCACTCCCTCAGTTCCCCCACTTCGCAGCACCCCCGTTGTATTCTCTTGGTAGGAATAAGTGCCAGATCATTAGGGGAGGAAAAGTTTATTGAGTCCAATCCGGGAGAGCTCACACAAGGTCAGGAGCAGGTACCATCGGTTTTACATAATTTTTGCATCTGCACCAATTTGATTTAAGGTTATAAGTGGAATTTATTGGTGAGCACTGCATTATAAAAAGTGGGTTATACCAGATTGTCTCATATTTATTATGATTCAGTCAAAAGTGAATTGTACCCATGCCATCTGCGATGGGCTGATACAATGGAGAGGAAAAAAATGGCTCTTGAAAAGCACATTTGTTTTCCTTCCATTGTCCTTAATGGTTTACTGCAGTGGAAGAAAAATGGCTTTAATGTTAAAACTCTATCTTTTCCGGTGGCACAGATTACGAATTGGAAATTATTAGGAGAAAAAAAAGCAGAAGGAAGTTGACTCAATGGATTAAGATGGTGTAAAAGAGAAGAATAGAATTGTTTGAGCAAAATGTGTAAAATAAAGAAATCATTTAGGATCTCCAAGAAGAAAACAGATGTTTAGAAATGCAGGATAAAACTGTCTGAAATTTCAAGTTCTTAACAAAAACAAAAACAAAACAAAAGTTATACACTGAGCATTCCTTATGTAGAGTGTGTCTCTAGCAGGAGTTGGCAGCCTTTCCAAAATGATCCAAGTGGCTCGTCTCCATGAAACGGGCCCGCTCAGGGAGGGCGGGGGGTGGGTATGATTGGGCATGCATATTTCTTTCTACACCAATCTTGCCATTTTTCACAAGAAACTTTAAAATCCCTAGTCGACATATCTGAATAGCTGATGCTACCATTCCAAGAGTCGATTACATGCTCTCGAAGCTTTTGGGAACACCAGAATCCCCTCTCAGACTACAGCCAGGTTCCCGGATTCCAGCTTATTCCTCCATTAATATATTCTTGTCATGGTAGTAATGTTACTAAAGCACAGTGGAACACTGAAAACAGACAATTTACTTCTTAAATTGATTGACGCTGTACAAGAGTTAAAGACTCGTGACCAGATGTGTCCTAGGAGCTGCCTCAGAGTTGGGAGAGTCAGTGTCATTTGGCCATGTCTTTACCCAGTTTTTTCACGGAGGGTAAGGTCTATAAGCTCACGGGCACACCGGTGCTTTTAGGTAGGTTGTATCTAGTTTTCTCTGCCTCTTTCCATTCACTATGTGGTTCAAGATCCTAAACGGTCTTTTTTAATATGTGTGAATAAAAACGATACGATGTCTGAGATTTGCCTCACAATTTTCCAGGGACTAGGGGAATACAGAGCCATAAATGAAACAGGATTGCCTGTAGAGTTGGTAGTTTCTGACTGTGAGTGATGGCTACAAAGGCAGTTTATTATACTTTTCTCTCCGTTTTGTATGTTTAATATTTCCTATAATAAAAGGTATTTACATATTGTTGTTAGAAAGTGGTGGTGTTTGGGGTTTCATCTTAGTTTGATTTGGTTTTTGAGAATTTACATGAGGTTCTCTACTGTGCAGCCGGGCTAACCGTCTGGTCCACCCCAGACGGCTGGAACTCGGTGGCCCTTGGCAGGCAGAGTCAGGGTACAGACACTTGACTTTATCATGAGCAGATGCTGCTACTGCCATGAGCCAGAGCCAAGGCTGAGTCCTATAAAACCCACGTTGTGGGATTCCCTTCGAGGCAGAATTTCATCCATTGGTCCTAGAAGGCTGCCTGGAGAGAGCCCTCGGCCCCTCCACCCCACACCTGCAAGTGACTCACAGCAGATTAACTGGTGGAGGACAGAGAGAGCAGGGGAGACGGGGAGGGAGGGAAGGCGGCGCGAGGGACGTCTAGCCCCAGGAGAGCTCTTCTTCTCAGCTCAGACTTGGAAAGCTAAGTCCACGCGGGGTGTCCGTCACGGGCCTTGGAAGCAATGGGTTAACACAGGCTATTTTAACTAGAAGCGCAGAG
The DNA here is from genome assembly GCF_048564905.1 of Vicugna pacos. NCBI lineage: Eukaryota > Metazoa > Chordata > Mammalia > Artiodactyla > Camelidae > Vicugna > Vicugna pacos. The sequence goes on along the minus strand of NC_132993.1, from coordinate 44,367,866 downwards.
AATTGAAGACCCAGGGAAATGAAACTGTCTGGCAAATACATCTTGAATTAAAACGAATCTCACTCTACTTTTTTCCTCTTTCCCAAGACTTCAAAAAAAAAAAAGATTCCTTCTTCGAAGGGTCTCCAAGGTCTTCTTGATTTTCAAAATGAATCTTTCCCTGGAGCTATTACTAGAATGTGGAAAGTACAATGATTCCAGAATAATCTATCTTCCCAGGTCTCTTAAGACTAGAAGATCCCAGCGCTCTCAGTGCGGCCCTGCTCTCTGTAGACTGGCCTCAGAAAACACGTCTGTAATGGGAAAGGTCCTGGGCGCCCTCGGAGGCTTTGTTCTTTTCTATCTCAACTGATTTCTCTCTAGTGTTGTTACGAAAACCTGCTCCATTTTATATAAAAGTATAGCCATTGGCAAACCGTGCCCTTACCAAGGTTAATGTCATAGTTGTTAGATGGAAAATGATTTTCATCACCTCAAAGAGTGATGGAATTTTTTAATCATCCTCCTCATTGGTGAAAAATGTAGGGCACATACACTTCCAATATTTTCCTATTTATTTACTTAGAAATTATGACCCTGCTGTAATAATAAGGGAACCAGTGACAAACAAGACTGTAACAGCGTGCCCTGCTCCCACGCCGCTTCGTGGACATGAACGCTTTTCATCTTCACTACAACCGTAGCAGATGGGTAATACTTTCCCACTTTGCCATGAGGAAAGTAAGGCACAGAGAGGGTCAGGAACTTACCCAAAGGAATACAGCTAAGAAGCGGCAGAACCAGGATCCAAACCCTGGCCATCTGGTTCCAAAGTCTCTCTCTTAACTGTAAGTTAGTATCTGATAGAACTCGAGAGGCGGGTAGGGTAGGTGCAGGAGTGGGGAATCACCAAAGGATGAGACCTTAGAAATAAAATTAGAATTTCCACCGTCTTCTTCCAGCCCCCACAACATGTCCTCTTGCACACACCTAGGGGTTCCCACAGTTAAAATAAAATAAATGGAGACCAGACTTGAAAAATCTCCCAAGCAACAAAACCATTTATGCCACATAAAGAAAACTAAATCTAGCTTATCTCATTAACATAAGAGAAACTTGCTATTTCTTGTAAATGCCTCTGATAATCATAAAAGAAACTTAAGTCATCTTCCTAAAATGGCAGAAGATAATCCCTTTTCACCCCCTGCCATCTGAAAACCTCATTGTGATAACCAGTCATTGTGAAGGTTAAACAGCGTCCTCATTTCCACCTTATAAACTGTCCTCTAATGTTGTGCCTCTGAGCTTCGTGATCAGCTTTCGATTTGAAGATTCCCAGGTCTCAGACTGTTCTTTCGTGCACAATAAAAGTTACTAAATACTATTTTAATGATCTGGTTTTCATTTTTACTATTTCTGGATTTCCGACATTACCTTCACCTCCCAATACCAGTTTGGAGACCATTGACCTAAATGTCACTCCTTGGAAGCAAGCAGAAAGTTTCCTGGGGGCAAATTATGCCTGGTATTCAGTGCAGTCAGGGTGATTCAGGTTATATGGCGTAGCCGGTTGGCTAGGTGCAGACCAATGTTTTCACTGTCTTCCTGCTACATTTCTGGGCAGTATTTACTCTGCTTATACTGATATCATCATTTATTCTCTGAAGAGCCTTGTCTTACATTGTCAAGGAAAAAAAAAAAGGTTGTGAAGAGGAAAGTGATCGTTTACAGTATTGTCTTGGAATCACAGAAGGGAGCCAAAGAGATTGTCTGGCACCCAGGTCCCCTCTTGGGACACCAAATACAATGACAAACTATAGATGCTGGCTCTCCCAAGGAAAACATTCTCACAGCATTAGTCTTCCACTCCTTTCCACCACAGTCAAAGTCAACACCCATGAGATCAAGTGATATTCAAAAGTAGAGATAAACTAGACCCTTCAGATGCCCAAACCAAGACAAAGTTAAAGCGTGACAATTTTGATGAACTCAGCAAACCATGTGAACAATGAGCATCAGAAACATTCCTATTGCCGTCTCTTGGGAGAGAAGAAAGATAACTAGCATTTCATAAAGGCCTCCTACATGCCAAATATTTCACACTGTTTATATCCCATAATATCATAATTGCATAAAATAAGGAAACTGAGGCACAGACTAGATCTCACATCAAGCCTTATACTCCCTGTGAGGACCTGGTGGGGCTCCTGGCTGCCCTGTGACTCCACTCCCTACCACCTTCTTTTAATCTCCTTGTGCCGCCCTATACTATCCCATTTGCTGCTCCTCCAACATGACAAGCAAGCACCTGCCTCAGGGCCTTTGCACATGCTGTCTCCTCAGCCTGAAATATACATCCCTAGACATACATGGGCTTGCTCCTTTGCTTCACCAACCCCTCCTTGAAAAATTCTTCCCTGACCTCTATGATAGCACCTCATTCTACATCCCTTACTTGCTTCATTTTTCCTCAAAAGCCATATTATACGTAAATATTTGATATGTTGATTCTCCCCTCTCCCAAAAAAGAAAACTCTACAAGGATAGAAACTTTGTCTAGTATGTTCTGCAATATAACCTCAATGCCTGGAATGATGCCTGGCCCACAGTGAGCTCTCAATATGTATCTATTGAATAAATTCAATAAGCAGTATATTCCCAGCACAAATCCTTGTGATTATGAAAGCCCGCCTAGATTTCATCCTCACAGGAGCCATCCATGTGACTCATCCTCAGGGCCTGCAGCTTGAGAAAGCTGGCCCTACCCATTCTCCCAGGTCTGTCCACAGACACACCTGTGGCCACAGTCTGGAGACATCCTCTGACACTTCGGGGTGAGGCAGAGAGAGATCACCTGAGCCTGTACATCATCCTGCCCCAATTACCT